>NW_024037882.1:0-647500 GCF_016077235.1 Cyprinodon tularosa
TTTGGGAAGGGGTTATGTCTCTGTTTGTTCTGCAGTTTTGTTGTTAATTCATAAGCTGTTTTTTTTTTGGGAAATTAAAATTTTCTGGGGATTCTGTGACGGTTTCGCATATCTTGCTGGTTTTCCTTGGGGGCCACACGCAGCTCGCTGAGCGCACTGGGAGAGGAAGAGAAACACCCACCTTTTTCCAAAGTTAACTATTTAAAATTTATTTTCTTCCTTAACAGTGGATAAGAAACCTGTCAAAGCCACTTGCCATTGACCTTGTAAATTAATATGCTCGGCTAAAAATCCACGCGGAAACTCGATATTTTATTATCCTTAAAACACATTGAGACTAGCGTTGGAGGGTAGCGTCAGATAAAATCCCTCATCCTCATTTAAATGCGACCCATATTGCATTGTCAGCCATCGGTGTGGCAGCGTTCTCCTTTTATACATCTCACAGGTCATCGGCTGTCACCCAGCTGTTGAATTCTCCCCGGCCAATTTTTTTTCCAACGTACTAAGACCTGTTGGACTCCCCGCACTTTGCGCTTCTTTAATATCTCACCCACTTGATACATTTTGTTTTTTGACATTTTTACTTTTTGAAGCTCCTCTGCGTAAAAGAACCTCGAACCTGCTCTCCGTCTAAATCTTCCAGTTTGAATACCGGAGGAGATCGCTGTACCGTTTCTGTAACTTTAAAGATTTCATCCGTGAAGCTCTGTTCATATTTCTTATCAAACACTCCACGCACCTTGGAGATTCTGACGTGGTCACCTTGCTTAAATGCTATCTTGCGTTTTGTGCATCGTTTAGAATTAGTCCCGTAAAGGTTCTGAAACACCTGAAAAGCGTTACCGGCGGTTACCTCCATAGGTGTCATTTTAATGCTTGAATGAATGCTATAATTTTAGGAACGAAGCAGTTGAAGAAGGCGATGGTGGAGCAGGAGAGCTTTCCACAATGCAGGACGACGTACCGCAGCCCACGTCCTTCCTCATGGTTTCAGATGTTAGAAGTCTGTTCAACGAAGTTGCACGGAGTACTGATCAGCCCGCTTGGTTGCTCCTCTTATACTGGGTAGGGCGTGGTTGATGTTGAAGGGGCGGCATCGGCTGCTGTGAGGGGGTGGGTCTACATAGCAAGCGCTTTCTTGACTCCCAGAATGTCTTTCCAGTTGCGACACTCGCGAAACAGCGTAGAAATTCGATCCGCTATTCCTGATATCTTATCAAGCCACGCATCAAATGGAATGGCTAACAGTGTCCTGAACACGCCGCACTCAGTATTATAATACTCAAGCATAAAAATAATTGATTCATCTTGAGCCTTTCTGAGACTTGCGCGAAAAAACCATCGGCCGGTAACCCCCCTCTTTGACTGCCAAGTAGCTGAGAAGATCCTACTTCCTGATTCTATGTCAGTTTCGTGCAGGAGGGGTTGCTCCAGCTTGTTGCGCTTAGCATCGGGTGTATCCGTGATTCCGTCCTCTGCTCCTTGGCTAACAACAGGGCCTGCTACATTCAGGTCCTCGCGGTCTAGTCTACGGAGCATGATGAGTTTCAGAACAGCCCAGTCGTTTGATGATAAGACCCCCATTGAGTGGAAAGTCTGCAGCTTCTCAACTTCTTCACCCCGCTGATAGAGACACAGATCCCCAGTTTCGTACTTGAAAACATACCCCCATTTACCGCTGGCACCATAGGGTTCCAGAGACCATTCTTCTTGCAGAGCGTGGTTCGGAGGCATCTGAGCTCTGCATACAAAAAGTGTACCCTTGCGGGGGGTCTCCAGAGCACGCCAAAAGTTGGTCTGATCGCTGAAGATCGTGACTGGTGTCTCAGAAATGATAGCGCAAAGCCTGTTTCTTACTGGAGCCATGTTGGAAAGGATTCAATGACTATGCAGGTCGGAGGAAGGGTCTTATACGTCAAGAGAAGCGGAAGTGGGGGATGGGCTGATGTGGGGGATGGGAAAGTGGGCGGAAGTGGGGGGATGGGCTGATGTGGGGGATGGGAAAGAAAAACATTTTTTTATATTAATTTTATATCAATTTTATATTAATTTTATATCAATTTTATATCAATTTTATATTAATTTTATATTAATTTTATATTAATTTTATATTAATTAAGGCGGGACTTCCGGTTTAATTAAGGCGGGACTTCCGGCTGTCACTTTGGAATGTGGGCGTGGTTTCGAGTTTGATGATAAGACCCCCATTGAGTGGATAGTCTGCAGCTTCTCAACTTCTTCACCCCGCTGATAGAGACACAGATCCCCAGTTTCGTACTTGAAAACATACCCCCATTTACCGCTGGCACCATAGGGTTCCAGAGACCATTCTTCTTGCAGAGCGTGGGTTGGAGGCATCTGAGCTCTGCATACAAAAAGTGTACCCTTGCAGGGGGTCTCCAGAGCACGCCAAAAATTGGTCTGATCGCTGAAGATCGTGACTGGTGTCTCAGAAATGATAGCGCGAAGCCTGTTTCTTACTGGAGCCATGTTGGAAAGGATTCAATGACTATGCAGGTCGGAGGAAGGGTCTTATACGTCAAGAGAAGCGGAAGTGGGGGATGGGCTGATGTGGGGGATGGGAAAGTGGGCGGAAGTGGGGGGATGGGCTGATGTGGGGGATGGGAAAGAAAAACATTTTTTTATATTAATTTTATATCAATTTTATATTAATTTTATATCAATTTTATATTAATTTTATATTAATTTTATATTAATTTTGTATTAATTTTATATTAATTAAGGCGGGACTTCCGGCTGTCACTTTGGAATGTGGGCGTGGTTTCGAGTTTGATGAAAGGTGGTTCATATAGTTTTTTAGTAAGACATCTTACAATAGGTTAACTGCAGCCATGATATCACCTGTTGGTTTTTCAGATCATCATTTAATAACTGTTGATTTTTCTTTAATGCATTCCCAAAGATCTTCTTATTGGCATTTTAATATCAGACTGGTTGATGACAAGAATTTCTGTCAGTCTTTCCCTGATTTCTGGGTTCAATGGAGACGCAGGAAATCAAGTTTTGAAAATATAAGTCAATGGTGGGAGTTGGAGAAAACACAAATGTGAATATTTTGTCAGCAATACACAACAGTCACAAAAGTGATAGAAAGAGATCATTTTGAAGTATTGGCGAAATAATTTTGTTTATTTGAAGAGGGCATAATAAATGGGTTAGAAGAAGCTAAAGGTGATCTAATAAAATACAGAATCCTGTCTATTAGAGACATAGATGAACAAACTCGTTTCTTTTTTAAGTTGGAGAAAAAGGTCAGGCAGCAGAACCAGATGATGCACCTCAGGAACTGCAATGGAGCTGCGACCACTGACCCTTCAAAGATGAGGAAGGTTGCCAGAGACTTCTACAGCAGCCTATTCAGTGCTGATGATTGTGACTCTGAACGAATGGATGAGATACTGGAAGGACTCCCTCGTTTAGGAGAAGAAGCTTCAGCCTCACTGGAGTCTGCTATTAATTTTGATGAACTCTCTGCAGCGGTGAATCAGCTCAGCTGTGGTCGGTCTCCAAGGCATTGACGGACTTCCTGCGGAGTTCTTTAAGACTTTTGGAATTTACTTGGAAAAGATTTAATGGAATTTTTTCATGGATGTTTGGACTCTGGGACATGACCAACGAGCTGCAGAAGGGCAGTCTGGCAAAGATGAGCATTGGGCTCACAGGGAGAAATAAAATGAAGAAGGCAGATTCAGTTAAAGTTGAACGGATGTTCAGAGGCCTGGTGGCCGCACATATTAGGACAGAGTTTGCATATTATAGAATGGTATCAGATTTGAATGAGTTCATTTCTATTTGGGGAGGTGGAGAGGTTTCTATATCATGTAAATAATTAAATGCTTATTCTCAGTTTTTGAGGGGGTTTTGCTTTTATCTTCTGGGTTGTTGTATATGATTACATGTATGTAATTTGCTTGTGTTTATTCTAATAGAAAAATTGGACCAATAAAGAGAGTCCATGGTATTTACACTTTGGGTTTCGCTAGGCATGGATTTATGCTATGCTGTTTTTGATTTTTTTAATTATATCTTTTTTTTTTTTTTTTTTTTTTTATAACTTCTTTGTTTTACTATTCCTGTTTGGCGGTTTTTCAGTTTTCACAGTTCAGCATTCCTTACTCTTTGCTCTAGTTTTATTTTGCTCTGCATTGTTTATCTTTAGGTTATGTTTTCCAGTTACTCTCCATTGCTCCCTAGTGTCACCTTCCTTCCCATTGGTTCTCTTCTTCTTCTTTCTCTGCACACCTTTTCCCCACTCAGATCATTAAAACAATCTTTGTCATGTTCTTCTCCACCTCAGTTTATATAATGTATACCCCTCCTCTGCAGTTTGTATTTGCTGGATTGTGTTTCTTTATTTTATGTCCTCATTAGTTCCTGTCAGTTAACTCCTGTGTACTCTGTCCTTGTTCCTCACCTGATTACTTTCTGGATTTATACTACTGCTGCCTTTATCATTAAATCTACAAGAAACCATCTCTGCGTCCGCCCCTGCATTTTGGGTCTAACGACAGACTTCTCCTGACAGCCTCCGTAGAATATTTTGAGTGAAGACATCAGTAATTCAAAAGTTTAGTTGCTCTAGTTGTATCCCCTAGATCAGTGATTCCCAACTGGAGTACTCTTGCACCCTTAGTGGTCTGCGAGTGCATTGCAAGGGGGACATGAAAATATTTTATTTATTAGGGAGTAAAGTAAAATGGTGCTGGGATCTGTTTTATTTGTGAGGAGGCAATTCAAAAATGAAACAAGCTTTAATCAACCAAAAAGTAAAGTTTTTCATGTTTGTTTGTGTTCACCTTAGCTTTAACACGCATCAAAACCAAGCAGAGGAACAGACTGGATGAAGAGAAAAGCCTGGCATCAGCTGTTTTTCACACCGAGCTATAGGGGCTCCTCAAAGCACCTCAGGTGTCTTGATGAAAAGGAGTAAAACTAATGAATGCAGTCTGACCCGTTTTTTTATTTTTTTATTTACGGTTTCCAGAGCATCAAGGTGAACTTCTCACTCACATATTACTCACAGGAAAAAAAGTAACGGGCTGGATTCATTTAAAAATATTTTTTTAAAGGGTTGACTTGATGATCCAATGGTTTGTCAGAATAAAACAAAAAAATCAAACCCTATAAAGATGGTGGCAAACAGACAAAAAAAATACCTTTAATATGATGTAAAAGTATATAATTTCTGGCATCTAATGTAGGTAAGTGCAAAGTATCACATAGTAACCAATACAATAAAACATTTTAAAGCTGTCCCATTGGTTTATGCTTAATTAATTATTTACTAAATTACAGAAACTTTCTTTTATGTTAAAAGCAACTTTTTTTTCCTTAATTAGGATTTAGCTTTACAAATAATGCTGTACGAAACATAGTTTTCTTCTGTCATGATGTTTTTAACCTACCTCATGAAACTGCTGAACTACGAGAGAAGAATTCACTCACAGTGAGTGAAAACATCTCTCTAAAAGGAAACTGAAAGTAACTTCTTTTGGCTCTGTAGAACCGGAAACATAACTACAGCGTCACGTGACAAGAAACTTTCCCCTGTGTTTCTGAAAGCCCTCTCTGGAAAATGGCGGAAAGCACGGCAGTCCTTAAACATTTCCTGAGCTGCTATGTTTGTTCAGAGACTTTCAGAGATCCTGTGTCTCTGAGCTGCAACCACAGCTTCTGTTCAAGCTGCCTGAAGGAATTCTGGGAACAGGCTGGAAACAAAAACTGTCCCATCTGTAAAAGAAGATCTTCCAAGGAATTCATAGATGTAAATTTTTCCCTGAAGGAAGTGACTGACTCATTTGCAGGAAGACAAAAATCTGGATCATCGAAAAAAGGTGAGGAACAGTTGATGGTGGTCGGCAGTAAACAACAAGAACACCCTAAACTATTCTGTGAAGACAATCAGAGCGAAAAGGGGGAAAGCACGAGCAGAGAAAAACAAGCTAAGATAGGGTCCTGCAGTAAACACCAAGACGTTCCTCACTTGTTCTGTAAAGACGATCAGAGAGCAGTTTGTCCTGTCTGTGAGTTTTCTCTTCACCAGAATCACAAAGTGGTTCCTCTAGAACAAGCAGTCAGTGATCTGAAGGAGCAGCTGAAATCTGACTTAAAGCCTCTGCAGGAAAAGAAGGACAAATGCAAACAAGTGAAGAAAACATATGACGATATGTTTCAACACTCCAAGGAGCAGCTGTTTTCCACAGAGAGGCAGATCAGAGCAGAGTTCACAAAGCTGCACCAGTTCCTGAAAGAGGAAGAGGAGTCCAGACTGGCAGCTTTGAGGGAGGAAGAGGAGCAAAAGAGGAAAACTATCAGCATAGAGAAGAAGAGGATTCAGGAGCAGATCTCCTCTCTGTCAGACAGTATCTCTGCTGTTGAAGAAGACCTGCAGAAAAACAACATGTTGTTCCTTAGCAGCTATAAAGCCACTCAGAGCAGAGTCAGAGCCCAGAGCTCACTGTCAGATCCACAGCTGCTCTCAGGAGCTCTGATAGATGTGGCCAAACATCTGGGCAACCTGTCCTTCAGAGTCTGGGAGAAGATGAAGGAGAAGGTCCAGTTCTATCCAGTCATTCTGGACCCAAACACTGCATACCCTGGGCTTCATTTGTCCGTGGATCTGACCACTATGAGACGTGGAGAAACAAAGCAGCAGCTTCCTGATAATCCAGAGAGAAACACCAACACTGGAACCGTGTTTGGTTCTGAGGGCTTTAGCTCAGGGAGGCACAGCTGGGAGGTGGAGGTGGGAGACCATCCTGACTGGACTCTGGGTGTAGTTAAAGAGTCAGCTGAGAGGAAGGGTGCAAGATGTGCTTCACCAAAACATGGGATCTGGAGTTTATGGCACGGTCTTGGAATATATACGGATACTTTAGGAACGGTTATCTCAGTGAAGAAGAGTCTTCACAGGATCAAAGTCCAGCTGGACTATGACAGAGGGGAGGTGTCCTTCTATAACCCTGAAGACATGACTCACATCTACACTCACAGAGACACTTTCACTGAGAAGCTCTTCCCATATTTTGGTATTAGACGATCTGGTAGTGCTAAAACATCTGATGTCAAAATATTTTATAGAAACATTGCTCTTTAAGGTTTGGGGACTTTCATCGCCATGTGTGAGATCACTTCTACTTCACCTAATATTGCCTCTACAGTAATTGTGTTTCTTCTATTCAAATTAAAAGAAACAATAATGGAATTAATGAATAATATACTTGGCATATTTTGTGTCTGTTTAAATCTATGTTGATCCATTAAAGCCTAATTAAGAAATACGGCTACATCAAGCAGGGCATATGTAATCAAGCTTAATAGTCTGAAGTTTTTTTTTTTTTTTTCAAAAGGCCATGAGGTCTATCACAAATTCATGAATTCAATTCAACAACAACAGATCTGCAAATGCCTGAAAAATAAACACTTCTTTACAACTTCTCTTACCTGAAAAATTTCTAATTTAAGGAGTAAATTGTAATTTTCTACTATTAACCTGAAAATAAGGAATGTAAGCCAATATAGTAACATCTTTTTTGTCTTAGCATTCAGCATCTCTGTGGTGCAGTGGTTTAAGTCTTTGTCGTATATTTGGGATTGAATGCCGAGTATTTAATGAATGTTATCTGGCATTAAAAACTTAAAACGAGTATGTTTAATCATTTTTGTTACAACTTTGTTATTCCTAGAATTCAAACCATCAGAGCATTTTGAGCTTAACTTAAAAAAATGGAGGCCTATTGTAGAATGGATCCAGAATTGGAAGCCAAAAGATTTTTTCAAATAATGTAATTCATATAATAAATGTATGTATTTAACAGGCTTAACCATAACTTACTCTTATCTAATTGGTGGGATTTCCTGTGAACAAAATCACCTTGATATGCTCAGGAGACCACATACTCATAATGAGCAAACTCATTATAAGCATGTGATCCAATGCACTTGTTCCAAAGTTTTGCTTGTGATGTGAATCCTAATTCATGCTACCTATTTGAAATATTGTAGAATCCCTCCTTGATATAGATAATTCTTCTGTTGCTCTGAGGGTAATGAAGATGTGCATAGATAATTTTAATGCAAAATGCACTCATGTGAAGGTTTAGGAAATACTGTCTTTGATAAGATTATCAGCATCTCCAACAGCATACAGGACCACCCACTAGTAGAAAATCTGAGCCCAACTCAGATGATCTGGTAAAAGAATGCCTCTGTTTGGTGCAGTGCTGTATTTTGGGACCCGGCAGTCTGCACAGCTCACTGATTTCTATTTATTCCCTGGATTGCTGATTGCCCGTTGGTAGTAAGGGGTTGAAGTGAAGCCACCAGCCGCCATATTAGTACTCCCTTGTTAGACCCGTCGCAATGTAAATAACGTGCGCTACAGCATCGAAACAACAAGATGTTCTTATTTTCAGGGGGACTCAAGACTTTTAAAATTAAGAGAAACTCATAATTTTGCCACACACACTTGCTGTTTCATAGCATAAAGTAGATTACTGTAACTTATAATAAATAAAAATAAGCACATTACATTGCATAGTCAGTATGAAGTCTATAAATCATGTAATATAACATATTATACAAATCCATCATATATATATATATATATATATATATATATATATATATATATATATATATATATATATATATATATATATATATATATATATATATATATATATATATATATATATATATATATATATATATATATATATAAATATATATATGTATATATATATATATATATATATATATATATATATATATATATATATATATATATATATATATATATATATATATATATATATATATATATATATATAGGGAAGTAGAATCTGGAGATTGATAGACAGATTGATGCAACTGCTGCTATAATTCAGATGCAGCACCTGTCTGTTGTGGCGAAGAGAGATCTGAAAGAAAATGCAGAGCTCTCAATTTATAGGTCAGTCTATGTTCCATCCTGAGACCTTCAGGGATTTATTGTGTTTATTTTCTGATTCTGTTTCTGAACCCTGTGTCACTGAACACCCTAGCTTGGCCAAACTAGGTATAAAATACTCCTGTATTTTTACATTATTCACTTAAAAAATTACGTTTAATTTTTAAATTTTGTTTAAACCAAATAGAATAGATTTAGTCATATTGTCATTTATTGATGATTTTTTTTTTATTAAAGCAGCTCATTAATCTATCCCTAATTAATTACCATCTGAAAAGCTTTTCTTAATCCTGCCGGTGGCATAAAAGCTCAGCAGGTAAACATCTGCTTTACCTTTTCACTTTTGGCCTCAAAAACATCTTGGGTCAGTTGGTCTTGATCAGTTCCTGTACCAACAGAGGTTCCACCAACCAGATAATCTTGCCTGCCAAGATGGTTTCAAACATTCAAGCCAGCAAATCCTGATTGTCTGGACAAACAGTCCTTCTTGTTTTGGGTCGTTCCTACTCATGAATAGGTTCAAACGTCATAGAGATTATCTAAGTGTGCAGTTTGTGTTACCTCCCAAAATTTTTCACATCAGTGGTAAATGTTCATGTTTTCAGGAGTCTCATTAGAACATGATAAATCATTATTTACCCCTTTTTTTACAACTTCTCTATTTACTCAGATTCATCTTAAAAGATTTATTATTTAAATTCTAGCAGACAGGATTATGTAACAGTTATATCTTATAGACTTTTTATTTTTATTTAAAAATTTTGAAAACCTTAAACTCCATTTGTGGTTTTTAGACTATTGAAAAAACACCTGCAGCATTTACAATTATAAAAAAGAGATATTTAGAACAACAAGTATGAAAACAGTTGAATTATTTACTATAATCTTAGTAGATTTGGATCAGTATTAAACACATTTATTTCCTTTAAATTCTATAACTATGCATAAAAAACCCTTAAAATGTTAGAGGATTCTCTGAATGTAAATCTCCACCCACTGAAACCATCCTCACTGTTACAATGCAGGGAGAATGTTGTTCAGCAGGTTTATAGTAAGGTGAGAGTGAATTGTGTCCTACCAAACCTTATTTATTTTTCTATTTATAATTGAAAAAAAACACTCTGCATTTTTTTTCATATTTTTGTTATTACACAACAAAACAGAAAAAAAATGTACAAGCAAAACAAATAAAAAAATAACTTGTCTGTCTTTCTGTCTTGAAAAAACGTCCCAAGAGCTCGTCTGACTGGTAAAATCTCTCTGAGGCATACAACTGAATGAAAGGAATTTTCTTAGTTGTCGAACAGAGTTAAGGCACCATCACACTGTGTCAGATTGCTGCCGAAAAACAAGCATCATCTTAAACGGATTTGGAACTGTTGAGAAACCTTTTATTGGTGAGTCCAATGCTTCATTGGGAGAGCTGTTTCTGAATTGTATTTTTTATCTACTACTAATCCTTTATATCTTAAAAGGATAATGTAAAAAAAACAAATTTATGTTTTCTATCTAGGTGATTTTTACAATGAAAGAACTGCCTGACACTTTAGCTGGAAGACAGAAACCATCTTCATCTGAGAGAAAAAAACAAGCTAAGATGGGGGTGTGCAGTGAACACCAAGACGTTCCGCACTTGTTCTGCGAAGACGAGCAGAGAGCCGTTTGTCCCGTCTGCGAGTTTTCTCTCCACCAGAGCCACAAAGTGGTTCCTATTAAACAAGCGGTTGGTGAGCTGAAGAAACAACTGAAATCTGACCTGAAGTCTCTGCAGGACAAGAAAGACAAATACAAACAAATGGAGAAATCATACGATGAAATGACTGAACACATAACAAAGCAGGTGGCTTCCACTGAGACACAGATCAGAGCAGAGTTCAACAAGCTCCACCAGTTCCTGAAAGAGGAAGAGGAGTCCAGACTGGCAGCTCTGTGGGAGGAAGAGGAAAAGAAGAGGAAGACTATCAGCAGAGAAATAAAGATGATTCAGGAGCAGATCTCCTCTCTGTCAGACAGTATCTCTGCTGGTAAAGAAGACCTGCAGAAAAACAACCTGTCGTTCCTCAGCAGCTATAAAGCCACTCAGAGTAGAGTCAGAGCCCAGAGCTCACTGTCAGATCCACAGCTGCTCTCAGGAGCTCTGATAGATGTAGCCAAACATCTGGGCAACCTGTCCTACAGAGTCTGGAACAGAATGAAAGGGAAAATCCACTTCAGTCCCGTCATTCTGGACCCAAACACTGCAAGTCGATGGCTCTCTCTCTCTGATGATCTGACTAGTGTGAAGCGTGGCGACACTAAGGAGCAGCTTCCTGATAATCCAGAGAGAAACATTAATTACACCAATGTTTTTGGTTCTGAGGGCTTCAGCTCAGGGATACATAGCTGGGAGGTTGAGGTGGGAGACCATCCTCGCTGGAATATCGGCTTAGTTAAAGAGTCTGTAGACAGGAAGGGAGAGACTTGTGCTTTGCCGGATTTTGGAATCTGGTGTTTGGTGCATGGTGATGGAAAGTACACAGATGGTGAGGATAACATTGTCACAGTGAAGCAAAATCTGCAGAGGATCAAAGTCCAGCTGGACTATGACAGAGGGGAGGTGTCCTTCTACGACTGTGAAGACATGACTCTCATCTACACTCACAGAGACACTTTCACTGAGAAACTCTTTCCTTATTTTTGTGTTGGAAAAGCAGTGGAAGTGAATCCTTCCAGTATCAGAGTCTGTAAAACTAAGATACAGTTTTAAATTTCATAGACAAAAAGTTTTAGCTTAAGAATAGAAAATGTGTTTGGTTCTTAATGTCAGCCAATTCTTAAATTAATTTATTCGGCAATGTATGCATGTAAACAGTGGGGGGAAAAAAACTCTTGTGATATGGATTGCTAAGTGAACGGTTTGTTGCGCAAAACAGCTATAAAATAACATAATCATATGAAGAAAATGTTTAAAAACTATCAAAAATTCTTGAAATCTAAGCAAAAAAACAAAACCAAATTTTGGTTCATCCAAATTATCCCATTGGTTCTTGAACCAATGTAATGTTTTAAAAGGAAACGTTTTGTTGTTGTTTTTTTTTTTATCTTAAAAGTATGAAGAAAAAAAATTACAGAAAAATGATGAAACTTAAACCTACATACAGGTATATGTTGTTTTTTTTTTTTTTTTACTGAATTTTTCTATGGAAAAATATTACCATCCAAAGATGAAGACAACAATATCTTCCATTTGGTCAGAATACTAATTTATTTATATTTCCTATTGCTATTGTGCTCACCTGTAAGTACAAGCTAAATGGAACAACTTGGGCATTAATGCTTTGGGTTTTTTTGTCTTGTGTTGTTTTGAAAATAAACTTTTTTTTAAACATTTGTAATATGGTGCAGAACAAGTTGTAAACATTAAAAAATCCTCAGTAATCAATATATTGTTGGTGTTTGAAGCAGCTTGTCTTAATGCATTTGTTATCAAGATGTTACAATAAGAGCCAATTTATCAAATAAATCACAACTGCAGTAAACCTTTGCACTTCATTGGATCAACCAAAGGTACTTATTATAACCACACATTTTTGAGGGGCTAAAGATTATGAGCATAAAAAACCCAATAAGATTGCAAGATTAATATTATACTAATAATTTTCAATCATTTCATGTTTACTGAGGTCATGAGCAAAAAATAGGGGTGATATTGCTAAAAACCTGAGCTATTTCAAATATTGCATAAAATAACACAAGGAAAATTAGCCAGCATAAGTAATATCTTTTCAATTCTTCTGGGTGTGTTTAATAAGAGACACAGTTCTGTTTCCTTCTCATCTGGACAAATAATTTAATCTTTAAAGTTGTTCTCTTCCTAAGAAATCATCTATTTGCTGCTATGATAATGGTCTAAACAGTTTAGACTATAATCAAAGCCATGACTTAGATAAAACTTGAACTGAGGGCCACAGTTCTTAAGTCTGATGTTAGTCTTTTGAAAGAAACTGGTGCAGAGGTCACCTGCTTATTAATTTCTTTCCTGAAGAGAGCAACATATGGAGCTATTTTACCATTGCATTCTCTAACATAAAAAATATTGATGGATCCATGCTTGTATGGTCCTTAAATATGTCTCTTTCTGTCCGCTTGAACCCCAGTCAGACTAACCAGAAGGCCGCTCACACTGAGCCTGGATTTGCTGGAGGTTTATTCCTGTTAAAAGAGAGTTTTCTTCTGGACTGTCACTGTATGCATGCCCAGCATGAGGGATTGCCGCAAATTCAATGACATGATGTAACTGAATGTCTACTGTCAATTCAACTAAATTCAATTCAATTTATTTATATAGTGCCAATTCACAATACGTGTCATCTCAAGGCACTTTACAGAGACAATTTAATGAGATCATACAAACAGATGGTTCAAAGTTTTCTATGTAAGCAAAACCAGCTGATTTCTTTGACTCATTGGCTCAAGGGCAATCCCTCATACCGTGGAAAGGAAGAACTCCACTTTAACAGGGAGAAACCCGCAGCAGAACCAGGCTCAGTGTGAGCGGCCATCTGCATAGGCCGCTTAGATTTCAAATAAACAGAAGCAGACATACAGAAAGAAGCAGAGATGTAAAGATGAGCTGTAAATCAGTTCCACACACAGTCCTTTCCAGGAAAGACACAGCAAGGCAGACAAGCTCCGAGCCAAGCTACCATGTCAGAGGTTGAAAGAGGGCATATACAGGGTACAGTTAGTCACAGTCAGAGAAACAGGTCTTCATTGAAAACAGACCAAGCTCCAACATCTATAAACAAAGGCGATGGCAGCAGCACAGCTGATATTTCTCTCTGTGATGGTGTCACAGCTAGACTAGAATAGACCAGATGAAGCTACTACAGTAGGGGAAAGGCAGAGAGGGCATAAAGTTAGAGGTTGAACCAAACTGATGATTTGTTGAACCAACAAATAATGTAGAGTGGGAGATTAGAGATAGAATCAGGCAGAATGATGAAAAGGGGTACCTATGTCCTCTAGCAGTCTGAGCCTATAGCAGCGATAGCTCAGGATAACCTGTGCCTCTCTAACTATAAGCTTTATCAAAAAGGAAAGTTTTAGGCCTTGTCTTAAAATTAGAAATGGTACGTCTGCCTTGCAGAACAAAAGTGGTAGTTGGTTCCACAGGAGCTGAGCCTGAAACAGAAGAAACTGATTTTTGTTGAAGCAGATAAAAAAAATGTACAGTAAAAATACCAGGATCTTTAAAAGATATTTGAGTAAAACCATACCTTAATAGTAGAGAATAAATGTTGCAACACAAATAGTGGGCGTCACCCGAAGATATGTGTAGCATGAACTCACATCTGCAAATTATCAACTTATGCTCAATTTCAACCATCTAATGTTTTGAATAGAAAATCTCCTGTGTTGGCATCAAATATATAAAGTTAAACTCTGTTAATACATCCAAACCTAATTTAGAATAAGTGGCAGCTGTTGTGGGTTACTGTGAATGGTTCTTTTTTATTTATCTTATAACCATATTGCTCCCATAGCTCAATCAATTAGAGTCAGAATTAGCCACTTTGCTTTTAGATAGATAGATAGATAGATAGATAGATAGATAGATAGATAGATAGATAGATAGATAGATAGATAGATAGATAGATAGATAGATAGATAGATAGATAGATAGATAGATAGATAGATAGATAGATAGATAGATAGATAGATAGATAGATAGATAGATAGATAGATAGATAGATAGATAGATAGATAGATAGATAGATAGATAGATAGATAGATAGATAGATAGATAGATAGATAGATAGATAGATAGATAGATAGATAGATAGATAGATAGATAGATAGATAGATAGATAGATAGATAGATAGATAGATAGATAGATAGATAGATAGATAGATAGATAGATAGATAGATAGATAGATAGATAGATAGATAGATAGATAGATAGATAGATAGATAGATAGATAGATAGATAGATAGATAGATAGATAGATAGATAGATAGATAGATAGATAGATAGATAGATAGATAGATAGATAGATAGATAGATAGATAGATAGATAGATAGATAGATAGATAGATAGATAGATAGATAGATCATCGCACTTGCACTAGTCCATCCTGGCCATTTCAAAAGTACTTGCAAATCATCAATATAGGCCACCTGTAGCCTTTTCAGGCTGATTTTTATATATAGACTACAGGTGAGCCATGTACAGAGAGGTACAATATAGATAAAAAAGTTCCACTCTTACCACATCAGTACATTCACCAAATTAACGAGCAAGGGTATTAGCTTCAGCATACAACATTCTACAATGTCTACAGATATCATTATCAACTGCCAGATTCTCTGTGATGATGTGCCCAAGACAATTGGTTTTATTAGTAACACCCAGCACAGTATTTGACAGATGAAATCTGGAAACTGAATAGATGTATCTTCTGTACTCTTAAAGATCATTACCACATTTATTGTAAATACATGGTAAATATAACTAGTCTATATTTTAGAGTAGTTGGAATTATTATTTTTTCCATGTAAATACATCAATGGATTTTTTTTGTTAAGTGCCAGTATGCATGATACTAATCTGTGGGCTCAGACCATTACAGTAGTTCTTCTTCAGATTGACAGCAGGGGGGAAGCAACTGTCTCTGCATCTCGTTTGGCACCAACCTGAGGGCTAAAGAATTCTAGTTGCCCTTTTCTTTATACGGGACCTGTACGAGGGGAAAAGTTGTGGGGGAAAAGTCAGAATGCTGCTATATGATTAGGCTCCTGGAGGACATATGGACCATGTCTAACATCCTGCTCCATTTTATCTCTGTTCTCCTACTCTGCAGTATATAAGGTCTACTCATAACTTTATGTTCTCTCTGCTTTTTCCTGTCATAACAGCTTCATCTGGTCTCTTCCTGTTGACGGTAACTCCATCTTAGATTGAAATATCAGCTGTGCTGCTGCCATCGACATCCCTGTTTATAGATGTTGCAACTTGGCCTGTTTTACAGTATAGTCCTGTTTCTTTTACTGTGACTAATTGTATGTGCTCTCTTTCTTCCTCTGACATGAGAACTGGTTCATTGCTTGAACTGAATCAAATAGAGACGGTTCTGTTGAGTCGATTTTGAGCAGTTTAAGGTTTTTCTGAACACACAAGTAACCCAGAAGATCTTCTGCTTATCCAGACAGACTTGTCACTGTAATCTGTGACTTGTAATCTGTGATACCATTTGCCCGGTGGGCTGTAGTCTGGTCTTTCAACCAAAAAAAGAGAATGTTAATTTGTTTGATTGGCGAACCATTCAGCTGAAGCTTATTAGTTGCATGCAAGAGTTTACCTTAATGTTTGTTTTCCTGCTTATAAAATATAACCACAAAGAAAATCACTAAACATTGTGATAAATGCAAGGGAAACCTCTTGGACTCCAGTTCAGAATAAAAAAGGGACCTTCAAATAAGCATAGGTGGGAGTGCATGTATATAGTATTTCAGCCTCCATTTATTTGACAGTGACTGACAGC
This sequence comes from Cyprinodon tularosa, assembly GCF_016077235.1. NCBI lineage: Eukaryota > Metazoa > Chordata > Actinopteri > Cyprinodontiformes > Cyprinodontidae > Cyprinodon > Cyprinodon tularosa. The sequence goes on from NW_024037882.1 coordinate 16,500, forward strand.
ATTGATACAGCAGTTTATCTCTTTTATAATCACTAAAATTTTTCTGAATGATAACAATTCATCACACGCTAAAGAATAATCATGCTGAGGGACTGTAAACTTCTGCCAGGAGATGAGTGTCATTACATCTTTCTGCTTCCTGCACAAGTTAAAACAGAGTGCTTTACAGCTTGTGAGGTGTTATTGTTAAATGTTAACAGCTTGATTCTTTATTTATCATTAACCATGTCTCCTGGCGGGTTATGGAAATGAGGAAGCTGGCTTTAGGGCAGAGCAGGTTTCTCGTAACGACTCAAAGGAAAGAAATGTTGTTTATCCAGTTTTTAGTGAGCTAAAAAAAAACTCTTTTAACCCATAATGATTTCTAGATGATTTAAAAAGGTTAAACTAAATTTACCAACAACTTCATGTAAAGATTTCATGGAGGAAATGTTAAAGTTATATATATATATATATATATATATATATATATATATATATATATATATATATATATATATATATATATTTTATAATTATATGGTCTGCAGATTTCACAGTAGGATTAGGAAAGGTACTGACTAAAGAAAAACAATTACGCAACATAACTCGTCTAACTGGTTACTCCTCACTGTGCAGTTAAAACCATCATACTGTTTTTCAGCATGAACAGACCTGAAACACCATCCCAGGGACAGCATCACTGCGGCAATCCACCGTTGCTGGAATTACACTGAAGAGGAATCAGCGAGTTTCCTCTGAACGGCTTCCGAAGGATAACACAACATGGCTGAGTCGATTATTTTTCAATCCTACCTGAGCTGCCCCGTTTGTTCGAACACATTAAAAGATCCCGTTTCTCTGAGCTGTAGCCATAACTTCTGCGCCAGCTGCCTACAGAGATTCTGGCACGAAACTAAAACCAAGAACTGTCCCATCTGCAGGAGAAGATCCTCTAAAGAAAGGCTCTCATTGAACTATACGCTAAAGGAACTGGCTGATTCTTTTGCTCGAACGCAGGTGTTTGGACCACCTGGGATGGCAAGGAGAGAGGAGAACTTATTAGTGGTCTGTAACAGGCATCCAGAAGATCCTAAATACTACTGTAAAGATGAGCAGAGAGCTGTGTGTCACATCTGTGAGTTTATTCTCCACCAAAATCATAAAGTGCTTCCAATAGAACAGGCGATCAATGAGCTGAAGATGCAGCTGAAGTCGGATTTAAGGACTCTGCAAGACAAGAGGAACTGGAGCATGCAGATGGAGAAAACATACAGTGAAATGGGAGAACACCTAAGGATTCAGGTGTTGAACACAGAGAGTCAGATCAGAGCAGAGTTCAACAAGCTCCACCAGTTCCTGAAAGAGGAAGAGGAGTCCAGGCTGGCAGCTCTGAGACTGGAAGAGGAGCAGAAGGCGAAAACTATGAGCAGCTACTTGATGAAGATCCAGGAGCAGATCTCTTCTCTGACAGACACCATCTCTGCTCTTGAAGAAGACCTGCAGAAAGAAGTCATGCCATTCCTCAGCAGCTATAAAGCCACTCAGAGCAGAGCCAGGACCCATAGGTCAGTGCCAAATCCACAGCTGTTCCCGGGAGCTCTGATTGATGTGCCCAAACATCTGGGCAACCTGTCCTACAGAGTCTGGGAGAAGATGAAGGAGAAGGCCCACTTCAGTCCTATTGTTCTGGACCCAAACACTGCACACCCCAGTCTTTATCTGTCCGACGATCTAACCAGTGTTAAATGTGGAGTGACATGGCAGCAGCTACCTGACAATCCAGAGAGAAACATCAAGTATGCCAATGTGTTTGGTTCTGAGGGCTTCAGCTCAGGGAAACACAGCTGGGAGGTGAAGGTGGGAGACCATCCCGACTGGCTCATTGGATTGGTTAAAGAGTCTTTCGACCGAAAGGGGGAGACATTTGCCTCCCCAAAATTTGGAGTTTTATGTTTGGTCCATCGCAATGGGAAATACTCAAATGGGGCTGGTAAGACTGTGATGGTAAGGGAGAGTCTTCAGAGGATCCGAATCCTGCTGGACTATGATGGAGGGGAGGTATCCTTCTACAACTGTGAGGACAGGAGTCTCCTCTGCACCCACAAAGACACTTTTTCTGAAAAGCTCTTACCGTACTTTTGTATCGGAAAGGCCGGCGAGAGTAAAACGCATGACATTAGAATCAGTAAAATTTCTCCTTGAGAGGTACAGAGTGTAAGTAGGCTTTGACTGTTAACATATTAAAATGTGATAAATATGGATTAGGACACAGATAATGTATGCTAAATAGGAATATTTATCTGTTACGGATACAAGGTAAAAAATATTAAACATAGAAAAGAAGTACATAACATTACATTTAGGAATCATAACATAAAATGTTACAAAAAAGTAACATTTTATATAAAATTTATATATAGATGAAATTATTACAAATGAAGCAGCTCAATACTGATCTGTTTTTCAATATGCTAAAATTATTTGGCAACTGACTACTCAGGTTTATGTCTGATTTTTACTTTTGGAAATGTTGGATTTTGACCTTTCTTTCTGCATTAACTTGCTATGGGAACTTACCTGACATGCTAATCTCATATGATTGTTTTTAGGTTTATGATTACTTTCTTTGCAATAGTCTATTTAATAGTTTTAGGGATTATGATTGAAAGATGAAGTGTAATCAGGGATTCAGTTTGAATCTAATATCAAGCTTTAAAGATGTGTATGCTTTCTTATATGTGGGAGCAAATTTTGGAGTTTGTATGACATATGTATTTTAGCCTGTTAAAGGTAAAGTATCTCTTTTATGTTTGTCAGACAGTCCTCTGTACAGTAAGTTTGTAAATATTTAAAGTTTATTAAAGGTTTAATGTTTAGATTTATTCAAATTAATTTAAGATGACAAAACATTTTCCCTAGGTAGCTAAATAATTCACTACAGGTGCAGACAAAAATACTCTATTTTGTTTTTAAAATGAGTTTTGCTGTGAATCTGCAGAGTGAAATATGTTTAAAGTCCCTTTATAAATTCTACCTTTAAATTAGGTATTTCCTACACTAAAAATGCATCAGCTAATTGTGTATGATTTGATTTTGTTTTCTTGGTTTTCCTTCTTTGAAGCAATTTTTACTTTTTTTTTTTTTTGCTTTTTAATTGGTTAGTTTATTACATATATTATTGTTATGTATCAATTTGTTATTTTTATTAAGTTTTAATGCTACAGTTAAAAAAAAAATATATATATATATATTGGTTTTAATTTAGCTGGGTTAATTATTTTCTGTGAATGTTGATTTTTAACGTGTTATTTTAAATCTCTTTTACTTAACATTTACTTAACTTGTACGCCCCCTATTGGGTGATATTAGACACTACAGTTTGTAAGGGTTTGAACTGCTGGGATGTTTTAAACAATAAAAGCATGACCTGTGGTCAATTGTGTTTTTCTAGTTTGTTGTGCTTGGTTATTATAATAAACTCGATCAGTCACTGATAGGTAAGCTTCCTTTTTGTATAATTTTTTTTTTATAAATTCAATCTCCATTGAAATAACTCCAGCAAGGAGACCAATTTCTTATAATAGGATAAATAGAAACATTACCAATAATTTTCGGGGGTTTCTTAAAGTTTAGCTGATGAAATTCTAAGAAATGTAAGTAAATGTCTTTTAGTCAAATATATTGGTCATTCATTTATCTCATTTCAAATAGGCATACGTATTGTTTATATGTTTTTACTTGTAAGTGCATTCCATTAATAATAACACTTTAGCTTTTTTTTTACTGCATAACCCTCATTATTTCTGTTTGTTTTATGTTAGACAGAAACTGCTTCTATAAGAAATTTTCTAATTTATTCATACTCCAATAGTTCCTAAAATAAATGATATATTTCAGATATATCATAGTTGTTATGCATGCTCCTTTGATTTCACTGAAAACAGTAAAAGAACATATCGGTCACTATGGGTAACATGCTTATGAATTTGCAAAGAAAGCACAATGAGAAATGTTGTAGAAATGAAACTAAAAAATAGCAAAATAAAGAGACATAACAAGTATAGAAGTGTTGAAAAAGATAAGAAAGGGGGTGTACTATTTTTGAATACTGAGGAAGGATTAATTTTTAGATAAAAAGAAATAGACAGATCAGATAGTGGGAAATGCCATTTTAAGAGTACATTTTATCATTTGGTAATAATAATGAATAAGCATCATGCTATTAAATAATAATCCTAATTGTATGGCATTTTTCAAGATAACCAATGTTGCCTTACATCTCTGTTGGATAATGTTTAACCACCCCATGCATGTCGCTGTTGCAGGACTGGAGAGCTGCTTCAGTGACAGACTGCTGCACCCTAAATGCACTAGGAAGCGTTATCACAGCATTCCTCCCAGCAGCTGTAAGACCCTATTACCACCCCTGTTCCCAATAATCTCAATAAGTTGTGACATTCATACTGATTTTGCACATTTTCTACCTTAGTCAGTAAAATAACAGGCTGCTGTCATTTTGCACATCTTGGATGTTGCTGCTGTTTTCAAATGTCCATTAGTGTAAAAATGTCCATAGCCGTATATTGGTTATTTATTCTACATTTGCACATATTGTTAAAACACTTTACAGTACAGTATTTTATTGTTTGTCTTTTAATTCTCAACTCGTTCTAAAATATTTTTGCTGCTGCGAACACCAGAATTTCCCAATATTCTATTTTATAGCAAAAGAACAGCAGAAAGAAGGTCAGGATAAGGAGGGAGGATGTGGTTGGTTTTTACAAGAAGAAAAAGTAGAAAATGTATTTTTAGATGAATCATTATTAGAAGACGCCGATGCTGTTCTTCATTTACCTCTAGTTCAGTCAAAATTGATCCATATGATTAAAAAGAACCGAGAACATATATTTAATTTTTTGGCAGAATCTACCCCCTTTTGCACTAAATGGTGTCATTTTTTATATGGACCATCTTCCCCAGCCTGTTTCTTATATTATTAATATCCTCCTGCTGTTGGGTAAATATCATCTGTGCTAAATGGAGAAATGCTAAACCTTCCTTTCAGTGGTTTATTAGTGACTTTAAAACCTTTTTTCTTTTCTTAAAAAGAAAAAAAAAATAAAGACAAATATGCCAAAAAATTGAGACTTGATTTCTCCAATCATCTGCTTTTCTAGGTACGTTCACCTTTTTGTTTTTATTATTTCTATGGTTCTCTCTATGTTTGACTTAAATGTTTGCTGAGATAAATCCCCTGATAGTTGTCTTACTTTTTTGTTTTTCTTTTATTGTAATTGATCTTTATATGTTCATGTACACCTTTGCTATCCTCTCTGAGAGTATTTTTTTTCATGTACGGTAAATGTTTTTGACTTAATAATAATAAAAAACTTAAAATAAAAAAAGTATTCAGGTGTAATCCAAAAGTAAAAGAAGTAAAATATAAAATAATAAATAGTTACTATCCAACAGCAGAAACTCCTAAGAAAAGATTTGGATTTGAAGAAGACTTTTTTTTTTTTTACTTTTAAAAACACTTTATTTACAAAATTCAAACATATAAACAATTGAAAAACAGTGATTGACTGAAATGATTGGGCAATAAAATAGTCCAGGAAACCATTGTTTTAGTCCAAGCATGTTTTTAATCATTCTGTTGAAACACGGTTGAAAATGTATATCTAATTTTAATTTATTTATTTTTCAGAGAATTCTTTATTATTTTTGTGAGATTGAAGTTATTTTTCTTTGACCATTTTATTATTATTTTTTCTTTCATTAAACATACGGGAGGCAACTATTTTTTTCCTCCTACTTTGTAATTAATTTATGGAAATATTTATCTTGAATTTATTTTAAGATATATTTATGTGTTTGTTCATTTATTCGTTCATGAATTTATTTCAAGATCTTTCCCTTTTTTATCTTTTATTCTGTAAATCTAATATGATTTAATATTTTTTTATTGGCTAATTTACAACACAAGTTATCTCAAGGCACTATGCAGATAAAAATTTAGAATAGCTTTACTTCTTAACCCCTTCTTTTTTTCAGGACTTTTTTATATCATCTTATGCTGTTATATTGAAACGCGGGGGCAGTTTTCTCATTAGGGCTGGTGCAGCTTATAGCTTTAACAACAATATAGATCATGTTTATCCAATCAAAATATTTAGTTCTCTGCAATGTAGAAATACTGTTAGACATTTCACATTGCACAAAGATGATTTTTCTAGTTGAGTTTATCATCAATAATAAATCCAGAGAAATCAAACTTGATATTTCTTTTTAAACAGTTTTAGGATATAGGCTGCTCCGTGGTGCAGAGGGTTGCACTGCTGCCTTGCAGCAGGAAGGTTCTGGGTTCTATTCCCAGGTACTCCAGCTTCCTCCCACAGTCCAAAAACAAATGACAGGTTAATTGGCAAAATTAAACTAAACTAAATCTCTAAATTCTCCTTAGGATCTTAATGATTGTTTGTCTCTGTGTTGCCCTGTGATGGAGTGGGGACCTGTTCAGGGTGTATCCTGCCTCTCACCCCTAGACAGCTGGAGATAGGCACCAGCACCCCTTGCAACCCCCACTTGGGATTAAGCGTGTTAGAAGATGGATAGTTTTAGGATTATAATATGATGGTTATGTACAGGAAGGTTGAGATCCTCAACAATAACCTGGTTTTAAACTGTAAACCCAGCTTTATCTTAATAACTTGTAAACAAAATCTTCTCAGTGTTAAAAGAAGCACAAAATGCAACCAGCTTTATAAAATATGAAAGTGGGGTTTCCTCAAACACAATAAAGTCGACTTATAGTTCCAGAAAATAATGAAGGATGTGTTAGTCAGGGTGCTATACTGAGCTACAAACACGCACACAACAGTCAGAGAGCAATTTAAATATATATATTGAAATAATATAAAATATAAATATTTTTCATTAAATGTACAAAGGCCCAGTGAATCCCTGAGGGACGAGGCTCAGTCACAGGAGCCAGGAATGAACACGCAGATCCTCCAGGGTGGCTCGTCTGCTACTGTCCTCCTCCAAACACAGATGCAGAAAATTCAGGCACTCTGGAAAGAGAAGCCAAGGGTTAAAGGTCAGAAGCACAGGCGGGCGGTAACTAGCAAGGCACTTGCTGGTTATGTTCCTATACCTTGCGAAATGTCTTTGTTGAACTTAATGAGGCCCCGTGTAAAACGTCTGGTGTCAAAGTGACACCTGTGCAGCATGCGATACAGGATGGTTCCCAGCTGCCAAACCGTGGTCGGAGAAGGTCTATACTTCCTACTGCTGAACCACTCCGGGGGGGCGAATGCAAAAGTACCTGGAATACAGGCATAGTCAGAGCAGACTGTTATGCTTTGTTCGTCCATTTGCTTTCTAAAGGAAATGACTCAAAGAGGATCTCAGTTAAATGTTTAACAAAGTAGAAACCCACCACTAAAACTCCACAGCTGAAATCAATAATCCGGATGCGAGGCTCCTGGGATCCCATTTCCACCAGTGTGTTTTCACATTTTAAGTCTTGGTGGAAAATCCCCTTGTTGTGGAGGTCTAAGGCAGCGTCCACCATCTGTTTCATAAGAATCTGGAATAAAACAATGAAAAATGTGTCTTTATCATTAAAGATCTCATCTTTAGTTGTTGAAATTAAATAAAACTTTAAAAAATGTATTCTCCCCTTAAAGATTTCTTTGGTTTTTAATTTTTTTTACACATTAATGATTCAGATCATTAAGCAAAATGTATTATTAGAAAAAGATAAACTGAGTTATAAACAAAATGCATTTTCCATTGATCAGAGACAGAGAGAGAAGGTATCTAAACCCAGATGGATTATTTTCCCCTGAACCTAAAGACTGGTTGAGTCTGTTTTATTATGTTACACATTTATTTAAGAAATGATGGTTTATCAAAGATAAAAGTTGTTGCTGCAGCTATTAAATGGAAAAAACATAAAAGCTCTTAGTCTGCCAGCGAATGCAGACGTAGCAAAAACATCAAACCTCCAGCCTCCCTACCCTGGCCACGTCTTCCTCCAGGCGACCTCCACTGCAGGACATGTAAGCCACAAGATCCATGGATGCTGGTGGCCTTTCCATCACAATGACCAGGTCCTGATCCATAAGGTACCAGTCCAGGAGGGTGACGGCAGCAAACACCCCGACTGCATTTGGCTCACCTCCGGCCTTCTGCATGAGAGCCACCTCCAGGGGAACACTGTCCACCTTAAAAAAAACATAAGGACCTGATTGTGTAACTAACAGCAAAGGACAAATACTGTCTACTAAGATGACTGGGAGGCCGGCTGCTTCTAAACCAGTTCACTCACTTCACTCAGTCTGATTTGAGCTCTCCTCATGTTTATATACATGATGGCCACCTGTTGGACACAAGCACAAGTGTTATCCTTTCTGCAGACATCGGCAGTGATGCTTTCAGGATGCCTGCTTAGATTTGAGTCAAAGACAGACAGAAGGCCAAGAACACAATATAATTCCAACCGGTAGTGAATCCTCCAGGCGAAGGCCAGCGTAGACGGACCCTCTGGCCCCTCTGCCAATCAGTCCAAGACGTTTGTATTTTCTCTCAAACTCAGCTAGGAGTGAACAGAGAAATCACCTGATTATAATAAAGCTGTGAATACTGTCAGATTATTGATGTTAATGATGAACTTCAGCAATCAGAGATGCAGACATCATGTCTGTTGCTTTCAATAAACCTCAAAACTCTTTGTTTCTGTTTGGGTTTTTCAAGGATCAGAAAATGTCTGCAGTTCCTTCTGTTTACATTCCTAATTTTCTTTTATATTTTCAGGATGGATAAAATTATTCTCATGATTTCTTCAAATTTGAGTAAGCTAAACCTTCTTAAAAAATAAGACTGATATCTATGCTGACGACCTGATTGAATTATAAATACTTTCATAAATATTGAAAACTTTTCAAGTTCTTAAACTTAGTTGAATTTAACTTTGACCATTTGAACCATTTGTGCAGGAACTCTGTTATTTTAACCTGATTATAGCAGCAATTATTCTCTTATAGTAAGCATTAGAAATATCCAGAGGCTGTCAATGATTCAGAATCAAGTTCTTTATTCATATGAAGATAATTTTCCCATAAATGGTTCATTAATACTGGATCAAGCGAAACTTTTCCCTCTTCTGTAACTTTTCACCTTCATTTACTCTCTATTCACAAACCAATGAGTTTTCCAGCTTCCCTGTGCCTGCTAAAGAGGAACAGTCCCACAGCATGACACTGCCACCATCCTGCTTTACACTGCGAATGGTTGATTGAGGGGTTTATTACTGTTAGCTCTAGCTTTGCTATTAAAAGCTGTCTGGCTTTGAATTAAACCTTTAAACATAGAAGTTATAACATTTCCTCTCTTAACACTAAAACTGAGAAGGAGTAAAATAGCTTGTCTTTAGCCTGAGCAGAAAAAGGAAGGATGTTTGTGTTCCCACTTCAGGAGTTGCTGAGGTGCATTTATTTCAGTGTTGGGCTCACATTTGTCAGAAACTGAGCTGCTGGTGCCTTGCTCTGGCTCAGAGACTCTCTGCCTCTTCTTAGAGGACTCTTCAGGGACATCGGCCTTTCTCTTCCTCTCCCTGATGGGTTTCAGGTCTTCCTCTGGCTCCCTGAGGCTGATACTGGTGCTGCTTATCACTATTATGCTGGCTGGTGCCCGTCCAGTAGAATTGCTCTTTCCCTTTTCAGAATCAGAAATACTTTAATAATCCCAGAGGGAAATTACTTTTGTTACACGCTCCAGTTACAGTTTTTTTATATATATATATATATATATATATATATATATATATATATATATATATATATATATATATATATATATATATATATATACACACATCCAACAACACAAGATAATAAAGATTAAAAAAAAATAAAAAAGAGATAAAATATATACACATATAGCTCTTCTGTAAATATATACATATATATGTATGTATGTATTTTGGTACTTTTGGTATTTATTTTGGTACCTTTTGGTACTCTCTCACAAACTCTACAGACACAGAGTGATCTTGTCCAGCGGTGAGGTGGCTGAAGTTGTTGCAACTCTGTTTGCATAACTTTTTGTTGTCCAACTTGGGGACAACCTCCGCCTTCCTGCAGCTTGGTTCATCCAGACGGCTGCTGGGTCCAACAGAGACGCTCTGGTTATCTGAAAGAGTTCATTGGACAAATGTTTACACTCTATAGCAGATCTATTTAGGAAGAAATGGAAGAGGATGCAGACAGAGAGAAATCTAAAACCCCTCTTTTTAGTTATAAAACATGAGCCACCAAATACTTTGACAAGAAAAAATGACACTTTTCCATGAATCCGCTGATCCGGCATCAGCAAAGATTTTATAGAATAAAAGCTTGGCAGCAAGGAATTAGGTTTTTGCAATTTTTGGAGGAAAAATTATCAAAATAAATATTAACACTTTTACATAAAGGTAATTACAAACCTTTAATTGTTAAATCATTTAATGTTTTTCCATTAAATGTAGTTAAACAGGTTTTTTGGATTTTACAATTTATTGAACGTTCATCAAATAACAGGATCATCAATGTGTTACTCAAACAAGTCTAATGTTAGTATATTAATATAACACCTCTGCAACGTTTGGTTCCCTAAAATTTAACTCTGAATTTGCATTCCTGTTTCTTTTTCATATACCTTGCACATCACTTTACAGAGACAAGAGCAGGTGTCTCCGTGTTGCTTACCAAGTTTAAAGGCCTCAGTTGTCAAAAACTCAAATCACAGTGAGACTTTCTGGGGATTTATACCAACGATGTCGATCTATGAGCGATCTGCACATGCACAATCCTGTACCCACGGGGTAACACCTATTAAACGTGTGCGAGAGCGTGCACAAGCCCATTTAATCCCTCATACAAGCTCACTTTCCAAAAGAAAATTTGCAGTTTTTCCACTATGTTAGACTGAAAATAATTAGAAACGGGGTCGAGCACGCAGGACGGCCCAACTTAAACTTTTTTACCAGAACGATCAACAATTAGGAGGACCACTTACTTTATGATCTACCCAGCAAATAAAATGCTCCACTATACATTTAATATAAGATAACTCTGCTGCAACGTTTGGTTCCCTAGAATTTAACTTAGAATTTGCATTCCTGTTTCTTTTTCATATACCTTGACCATCAACTTGTTTTCCAGAGACAAGAGCAGGTGTCTCCATGTTGTTGAACGAGTTTAAAGGCCTCGGTTGTCAAAAAAACTCAGATCACGTTGAGACTTTCTGGGGATTTATACCAACAATGTCGATCTAGAAACAATTTGCACTCAGGAACAATTAACCACAGAATATACACTCACCGGCCACTTTATTAGGTACACCTGTCCAACTGCTCGTTAACACTTAATTTCTAAGCAGCCAATCACATGGCAGCAACTCAGTGCATTTAGGCATGTAGACATGGTCTAGACAATCTCCTGCAGTTCAAACCGAGCATCAGTATGGGGAAGAAAGGTGATTTGAGTGACTTTGGTTGAACCATATGTATGTATATTAGAAAATTGAAGTGTTGTAATCTGTATGGTTTATCAGGCAAAGTCTCTATAAAAACAATGTTTTTAAAATCCTCGGCCACTCAAAAAAAAAATAATAATAATAATAATTAAATATATATATATATATATATATATATATATATATGTATATATATATGTATATGTATATGTATATATATGTATATGTATATATATATATATGTATATGTATATATATAAATATATATATATATGTATATGTATACATGTATATATATGTATATATATGTATGTATATATATGTATGTATATATATGTTTGTATGTATATATATATGTATGTATATATATATGTATGTATATATGTATGTATATATGTATGTATATATATGTATGTATATATGTATGCATATATATATATATGTATATATATATGTATATTTGTATATGTATATATATGTATATATGTATATATATGTATATATGTATATCTATATATATGTATGTATATATATGTTTGTATGTATATATATGTATGTATATATATATCTATGTATACATGTATATATATATATATATATATATGTATATATGTATATATGTATATATGTATATATGTATGTATATATATATGTATGTATATATATATATGTATATATATGTATATAAGTATATATGTATATATATATATACATATATATACAAAATGACACTTTCCCATGAATCCACTGATCCTGCATCACCAAAGATTTGATAGAATAAAAACTTGGCAGCAAGGAATTACGTTTTTGCAATTTCTGGAGAAAAATGCATAGTTATCATATTTTTCCTGCAGTTCAAACCGAGCATCAGTATGGGGAAGAAAGGTGATTTGAGTGACTTTGGTTGAACCATATGTATGTATATTAGAAAATTAAAGTGTTGTAATCTGTATGGTTTATCAGGCAAAGTCTCTATAAAAACAATGTTTTTAAAATCCTCGGCCACTCAAAAAAAAATAATAATAATAATAATTAAATAAATATATATATATATATATATATATGTATATATGTATATCTATATATATGTATATATATGTATACATGTATATATATATATATATATATATGTATATATGTATGTATGTATGTATGTATATATATATATATATGTATGTATATATATATGTATGTGTATATATATATATATATGTATATATATGTATATATGTATATATATATATATATATACATATATATATATATATACATATATACATATATATATATATATATATATATATATATATATATATATATATATATATATATATATATATATATATATATATATATAAGAAAAAATAACACTTTCCCATGAATCCACTGATCCTGCATCACCAAAGATTTGATAGAATAAAAACTTGGCAGCAAGGAATTACGTTTTTGCAATTTCTGGAGGAAAATGCATAGTTATCATATTTTCTTACATAAAAGGTAACTGCAAACCCTTTTATTGTCAAACCATGTCATGTTTTTACAGTAGATGTAGCATAACAATATTTTGGGATTTAATAATTTAATGAACATTCATCAAATCACAAGAGGAAATTAACTGATTGTGTTTCTCAAACACATCTAATGTTAGTACATTAAAGGTATAGCGGTGGATTAATGCAAATTTTTGAAAAGACCTGCCCTCTCCACTTAAAAAAAAATGCACATGCACAACCCTGAACGCAAGGGGGAACAACTATTAAACGCGTGCGAGAGCGTGCACGAGCCCATTTCTGCTCATGCACGCTGTGTTTAAAAGTTTGCATCCCTCATACAAGCTCACTTTCCAAAAGAAGATTTGCAATTTTTCAACTTTGTTAGACTGAAAATAATTGTAAACGGGGTTGAGCACGCAGGACGGCCCAACTTAAACCTATCACCAGAATTACCAACAATTAGGAGGACCACTAACTTTGATGATCCACCTTGAAAAAGAAAATCCTCCACTAGACCTTTAATATAAGATAACTCTGCTGCAACGTTTGGTTCCCTAAAATTTAACTTTGAATTTGCATTCCTGTTTCTTTTTCATATACCTTGATCATCACCTTGTTTTCCAAAGAAAAGAGCAGGTGTGTTGGCCTACATCTTAAAAATGATATGGGGAGGAAAACTTACAGAACACATTCGCTGACAGAACATCCAATCCTAGAGCTATGGAGGGAATTTAGCTCAATTTTTGTAGCAAACAAAAGAACAAGATTTGTAAATGGAAATAGAAAATAATCCAGAAATAAAATGTGGAAAATAAATAATTTCCCCCCCCAAAAAAAAAAAAAAAAAAAAAAAAAATATATATATATAGGCCTATATTTTTTTTTTTTTTTTTTTTACAAATTTTATCATTTAAACATTTATCTTTCTTCATTTTTACATATTTTATATTTTTAATTTTTCTTTCTTTGACTGAGTTTTTAAACATTTCATTCTCTCAGCCGAATACAAACGCTCGCTCTTGATGCACACATTGGGCCGGATTTATCAAGATCCAATTTTGCGTGCAGTAATTTGCGCTCGCAAACTGGAATTTTGCACGAGGGGCTGAACCATGGTTTGCGGGTGATTTAACAAGAGAGATTGCGTAACTGGTGGAAGGTGCAAAACTGTTGGAGACGCCCTATTTAAATGATGGTTTTGCGCATTTTGTGGTTTGTGGCAAAGTAGTTTGTAGTCTGTACAAACTACTAGTGCATTAAGAAATTTAAATCTTACAGTGACCCCCAACAAAAAAAATAAAAAAATAAAAAAAAAATATATATAGATATATATATATATATATATATATATATATATATATATATATATATATATATATATAAATTGGCAACCTTTATTCCCTAAGGTGGTATGTGCTGCAGTAAAAAAAAAAAACAGGTGTTTTGTATTGGCCTGTGACTGTGGATGAGATCCCCGCAGCATTGGGCACGTTGCTCCACGGGCGCAGGGGGAGAACCCCGACCCCGTCGGACAGCACTTCTGAAAAAACGAGATTGGGAGATCCCAGCTCTCGCTGCAACCGTACGCTGGAATGACCCAAATGCAAAAAAGTGCAATGTTGCAAGGAATTTTGTGATATCTGGTATTGCGTGCAGGGTCCTCCTTGTGGCTGGCTCCAAATCCATTCGGAGTTCCCCCAACAGCTCCAAAATGGCAATGCTGGATAAACGATATGTTTTGATGATCGTTTCCTCGTTCATTCCAAAAATATTTACACGGAGTGAAAAAATGCGTTCTCTGCGTCTCCTTGCTTCATTTCGATGTCTCCTTCTTGCGACAATAACCGCTGCCATGTGTGCGCAATTACGCATACAGACCATTTGCACCTTCTTTTGAAAGGTGTTAAATATAGAGTCAGATAGCGTTAGCAAAATTGCTTTCAGGTTTGATAAATCTCTTTGCGAGTGCTAAATTAATATATTTACATGTTCTCCTCCCACAAGACGCACTTTTGCGTGTAAACGCCCCATATTGCATATTCATTGCAGAAAAAGTACTAAATGGATAAGAGGCGCTATTTAGCACGTTTAAAAGATCAAATCCTTTTAGCACGCTGTTGATAGATCAGTTTGTACATTTTTTAGCGTGCGCAGTGAAATAGCTCACGTTTTTATACACGCAAACCTTTGATAGATCCGGCCCATTGACCAATAAGGTGTTGTTGCTAACGTCCAGCAGACCAATAGAAATGTCTCATTGCTCCACCCCAGAAATATAGAAAATTTCATCCATGAAGCACAATTTGCATATAAAACAATTGATTAAATGTATAAAACAAAGTTTGAAAATAAGAAAGTAAAGAAAAAAATTCGACAAACTTAAATTAGAAAACAAAATAATGAAATACAGGATATTGCAAAATTAAAAACACAAGCTGTTTAAAAAGTTTTAAATATTTTTTTTCAAATTCCACTCACTGATTTCCACTTGATTGACTGAGCTTGAGGTGTTAAGTAAATCAGAATGGACATCATGGTATGTGGTGTGTAAACTGGTAAAGAAGTTTACTGAAAGACATAAGGTGTTTTTATGAATTATTGCTTTATGTCTAAAATGAATAAATTCCCCTCCTTGCAGATTTATATCAAATTTTTGAAAACCATGCATCAATTTTTATTTACCTCACAGTTATTTTATATATCCTGATGTGCAACTATGACATCAGTTATTTTAAAACTTGTAGGTTTGTGATTAGAGTGTGAATGAAGGTGAAAAGTTGCAGAAGAGAGAATAGTTTTCCTTGAACCAGTATTAATGAATCCTTTATCTGAAAGTTATCTAAAGCAATACTCTTCAACCAAACAAAACAGTCAAAAATCAAAGACATCATCAGGTCACCTAGAAATAAACTTTTGGGATATTTTCAACAAGTAAATTTTTAAAGATATATATTTTAATAAATTGAGATAAAAAGCCATTCTGATAAAAAATTCAATTTAGTTGTTGGCAGAAATGCTGATAGGGGCTACCTCTAAAACAACAAAGGTAAAGGGTCACAAACTAAATATATATCTGCATTTACCTGAGAGGCTCCACACTGTGCTGCGTGATTACTTAGACGTAGAGCTAAACAATCGGAGGAACGTGGTTATACACAGCAAAAATGGTAGCAATAATTATTAGTATACAGTGGGTGGAGGAGGTTAGACCGGACAGGGTGTTGATTTGCACAGATCTAAAGCTGCAATAGAAAGCATTCATTCAGGAGGAAATAATAGGACAGACCTTGTACTAGAAATTCATCAGAGTTTGTTTAGGTTTTTTAGGGATGGAATAGATGTTCAGTTCTGTTGT
This sequence comes from Cyprinodon tularosa, assembly GCF_016077235.1. NCBI lineage: Eukaryota > Metazoa > Chordata > Actinopteri > Cyprinodontiformes > Cyprinodontidae > Cyprinodon > Cyprinodon tularosa. The sequence goes on from NW_024037882.1 coordinate 32,850, forward strand.
GTTCCAGCACACGAAGGAGAGGAAATGACATAGCAGACAAGTTAGCTAAAAAGGCTTTAGGAAATCAGAATATAGATCAGATTCCATTTGGGAAAGGGGAAAAAATATTTAAAAATAAAGAAACAGCATCATGGCAAAAAATATGGGATGAAGATGAGAAAGGAAGAAGATTATATAGGGTTCAAAAATTTGTAATTGTTAAAACATTATGGAGAAAATAGCAGAAGGGAAGAGATAATTTTTTCTAGATTAAGAACTGGACATACCTACATGAATGAGTTTTTGTTTGTAGTAGGGAAGAGAAATAATAATTTATGTGAGGGTTGTGAAAGAAAAGAAAATGTGGATCATGTTTTGATGGATTGCTTTAAATATGCACCTGAAAGAGAGAGGATGAGGAAAACAATTATGGAAAAAGGGAGAGGATTTCGTATTAAAGGAATTTTATGGACAGATGGAGATAGGGAGGACAATTTGGTCATTAATAAAGCAGTGTTTTTATTTTTACATAAAGCAAAAAAAAAAAAAAATAGAATGTAGTAGGTGGAACTGTAGAGCTACACACTCATGTACAGTAGGTGGCGGTATGCATCTGTAAGTTGATCGCAATCCGCCAATCTAACAAAGAAGAAGAAGAGGGACTTGATTTGGGAACCATAGATATCCATAATAAAGGCCTTTATTATGGATATCTATGTTGGGAACAACGGTGGGTGGAACTGGGAATGCAGGTATGGATTTAGGCCTCAGGGGGGCGGTGTTGTAGTAAGGTGAACGCAAAGTGCCGTAAAGCACCAACGAAGAAGAAGAGAGAAGAGGCTGTTTAACGGATGTTACTATACTACGAGAAAAACTCTGCAGAAGCAGGTATGCCTTCTGTATACAGTATATGAGCTATATAATAATCCGCATTAATTTAAATTGCACTGATTTTGCTGCTTGGTTTACTTTAAACTTTAATTAGTGCAGAAGAATTTAGATGTAGAGACTTCATTGTGCAGCTAGCAACTCAGTAAAAGAGCTAGCTAAAAAAAAAAAAACAGTTTCAAGCGCTTATGTTTTTATTTTCTTTCTTTCTTTTTATTTTACATTTACTTTGCGACTGCTTTATTCAGCGCTCTTAAATATCCTCTTAAACCAAAAGCATTTCGTTCAAATACGAGGTTAAGGTAGAACGTATATTATCAAAAACACAATAGAAAAATTAAAAGAAACATTTTGTATGAAATATTTATCCGGCTCATCGTTTTGTTTTCCTTCTCTAATGGTTTTTACCTGCTTATGATTGCAGGATAAGCAGGTAATGGGGTATATCTCCTGAAAAGAGGCTCTCCTGTTGTCTACCACAAAGCTTGCACCTACAGCCCTTATATTTACTACTTATTCCTTTCCTTATGCTGTTATCACACTCTGAATTAGTTGTGCATGATGGAGAAATAACTAGCAGGTCAGATGTATCATTGGCATGTAAGATGCAATGCATCTTAAATGTCTTCCAGATATTGCACCCATTCAGTCCTGTACTATTAAAATCACTGATGTTTTATGGACCGTCTAGTGCAGCTCTGATTTTAAGAGGTTAATTTCCTCCCCTCTGTCCCCTCATGCAAGGTCGGTATGAAGGATCACCAGCAGGGCTGGATGCTGCAAAACTTGATGCAATCTGCTGAATTACTTAAAACAGAAAACCTTTGAACCAGTTGAATATTTAGCCGATCTTTACTGCACAGTTTGATAACTAAGATCCAAAAAGAGTTTTAAATGGCTTAGATTCTTACAGAATCTTGTGATATTGAGACACCTTAAAAATGAATGAGATACAAATGAATAAGATTAATTAAATAGATCTGAGGCATTAAGTTAAATGTACTTGCAGAACTTTAAATGCATATCCCCAAAACATTACTTGAAGAAATGTTTTGAGTTGTTTTAAATAAGCTGTCCGAGTTTTATTTTCAAAATATGTTAAGAAAATAAGTTTTACAAGCTCTAGAGTAAAAAGTTAAATAGCTATCAACTTCCCAAGAAAATCCTCTTACAACCACTTGAAGAAGAAAAAACTTTCAAGTTAGTTTTTATGACTGTTTTTCAAGATTTGAATAGATAAGTTCGAAGAGAAATCCAACACAAAGTAGGTCAGTGAAGAACTTAGCATCCAAAAATTTGAGCCAACCTACAGTATCTGCGGTGGAGAATTAAACATATGTTTTTTCTGCTTGTAGTTCCCAGCTTAAAAGAAAACCAAATACTTTGGTAAACAAACTGGATGGTTATGGAAAAGGATGGACAACGCTGCTGCAAATAAGAACCACATACAGTGTCTGACATGGCTGGACCAGAGTGGCTGGTCCTCAGCCTCATCTCAAGGACTTTCTGTTAACCTGCAAAGCAACCCTCAAAATCTCACTCTGGGCTCTACCTCTGATCAAAGACCGTTGTTTGGCCTTCTGGAGACGTCCCATCAGAGCTCCGTAAGCAATCTGAACAGCTCAACTTCCAGAAACAACAGCCTCCTAAAGGCTGCCAACATGACCAGCATGTTTTCGTCCAACTCAATTTTTCATGGCTCCGCAATCAGCACTGCTTCTCATGGGACGAACTTTGCTTCACCATCTCCTTACACGTCTTCAGGTTTGGCAGCATCAAGCCAAATGAAAACCATCCCTCAACTTTCCCAACAAAATCAGGGTCTGCAGGCCTGTGGGGCTCAGAATGTACATCCTCAGCCCCCCAATTACAAAATGTTTCAGACTCCGGTACCTGGTCATGGCTTAGCACACGGACTTCAAGATCAGTCCTTTGGTCTTTCATCATGTGGACAAAATGTGAACATGCCTCAAGCGACGTTCGGAGGACAAAGTAACGACAATAGATACCCGAACAGTTTTAGTTCACTTACTTCCATGGAGCAGCCTCAGTGGGTTCCTTCATCCAGCAGTGGAGGTAAGTTCTCCTCATTCTCTTTATTACTGTGCTGCTTTTTATTGTAAAGGTTTGGCTCTTGCTACATTGTTTTAATACAAACTAAGATTTGTAATATACTAATATAGCTTAATGTATAGTTATAATATTCAAATTGGTTTCCTTTGCTCTTTTTTATATGTGAAAATCAGAAAATAGATTTTTAATTGTATTCCAACCCATAAAGCATAACTAAATAAAATCTAATGCCTTCAACAGCCTTCATTGCTTTAATTACAATTGTGATTCCAGATGTTTATTATTTATATTCATTTTTCTGTCTACGCCTCAGAGGTTTGTGAGTCAACATTGGTTTGTGATGCAAAATACGTCTGTTGACATGACAACCAGTAGTGCAGAACTCTGTCTTATATAATAAATTATGCTTTTTTGACAATTTTTCTTCATAAATTGCAACATCTTACCATTTTGTAATACATTTTCCCATGTATAAAAAAAAAACCTCAACCATAATGTTCATGTTCATGCTTTGTTATATGAATGTGAAAATACATTTCCGCAATCATATTACTTTTACTATTGTTAGTTGTAATATTTTTTATCATAACATCAGTACCTGAAAAGCTCAGCTAGAATAGCTGATGTATTGTATTTGTCAGGGTTACATTACAGCTTTCAGTTAAACGCAATCTGCAGTGAAGGTTTTTCTAAAGTAGAGGCAAAGACCTGCTTGCTCTCCTGCTCCTCATGCTGCATGTTTGTTTATTTGCTTTTAGCTGAGTTAAAATGTGGCAATTCATGTCATATATCTGGTGCTTTTACTGCTGTTTAACGTCTTCTCCTCAGGTGCAGTCTCATTTGTCCCCGCTAATGTCAACAAGGCGCCATCTCTGGAGAAAGGTTTTCCTCCTGCCGTAAGGATATGAACTCCTAACTTATCTTAACTTTATCACTCTAGAGGATGATAGCTTGTTCCTTTAAAGGAGTCTTAACCGTGTATTTTACTTATTTATCCTTCTGAAAATATTCCTTCAATAAATTGTAATAATTTTTATGCAGGAATAAAAAACAACTAGTGCTTTTTTTCATATCCCTTTTTTTTCTTGTGACACATGAGAATTTGACATGTATATTTTGGCCTTCATATGGATTTAGCTTTAGCCACATTAGCAGCTAGCCAAGGGTTGTTTACCATTGTATTATAGTCTTTTACAGAATAAGTAAAAAATTACTAAAGCAGCCTCTCTTATCGACTGCTTGACCAAGATGGGAGTGTTGATTGAAGGGTGCGCTAATGTTAGCATCCTTCCTGGATTAACGTCAATAGAGAGGTCGGACCCTAATCCTGTTTTGTGCATAGCACGCTCTTGTTGTCTTTTTTGGTTTAAGCATTAAACCCACAGAGACACATACACAAAACAACAGCCCACCTCACACACCAGATTTTCTGGTAGGTTTTAGATTAAGGCCGAACATAAACACTAGGGGTGGAACGGTTCACAAAATCCACGGTTCGGTTCGGTTCACGGTTTCGTGGTCACGATTTTCGGTTCGGTATATGTTTATTGTTACACCGAAAAATAGAAAAATTAATAAAAAATTTTAAAATGAATGAAATTTTTTTTAAATGAAACTAATGAAAAAATCCCCCAAAATTAATGAATTGTAATTATTTTTAATGATTTGCGGAAACCATGGATTATTTCCGCATGTTTTGCTGCTTTGAATTTAATCATCTCACGCTTGCCCCCTACCATCTCCAAAGAACTCAGAGCGGAGCGGACGGGAGCCTCAGTGGAGGCTGTAGGCTTTGGTTTGTGCAGGTGGTCTGGAGCGTAGCTGGGAACTGATGGAGTATGTGGGATTTCGGGGTTAGCATGACATGTTGCTGTTAGCATAAACAAAACGTGTTGCACAATGCTTGCACACTGTTGCACTTTTATCCACAAGTTTCTTTCTGCCTTCACTGTAGGTCACTCTAAATGCAAAGCAATCCCATACAGCAGCCCTATAAAGTGCTGCTGGCGCGTCTTCCAACTCCTGTTCTTTCCCACTCGCCATACCCACACAATTCTCCACAACAACTGACTTTTTTCAGCTACACCCGGCTACGCTGCTTTGCTTTTTCTTCTTCTTCTTGTTTACTACTGGTGGTTGGCTTTGGTCGCAGTACCACCACCTTCTGCTCAGGAGTGTAAACGCTTCGCCTATGAGAAAAAGGAGCAGCGCATGAACCGAACGCAACACACGCGAACCGAACCGAGACAGTCGAACCGAACGGTTCGGACGGTTTTCAAAAACCGTTCCATCCCTATTAAGCACACACATTTAATCATGAAAAAGTCAGAAATCCATGTGATGACTCCTTTAAAGAAAATGTGTGACCCATCCAGAGAATTCAAAACTTTAAAGGGGTCATAGAATGCCAAACCGAGTTTACATTGTCATAGATGAATAACGATAGTTCAGTGGGTTTTGCAAATCTCACAATTCCAAATGTTCACAATCTTCCGAAGACTCGACAGGCATTGATTATTTTTCTCTATCAGAAGATCCCTGCAAATTAGCAGGATTTGCTAAACTTCTTTTACTGAAACGAGGGGCTGTTCGAACCATAAGGCCATCACAATAGTAAGTGTAAGCTGTGAGTATTATTCTGTCGCTCAGCTGTTGATAGCAATGCTAGTATATCTATGGTGACCAGTTTTGGGTTTCTGAAAAGGAGGACACTTTTTTTGGGGGGCGGTGCTGTAGTCGACCAAAATCCCGGACAATTTTGAAATCCCCATTTTACATTTTTTTAGCTTTGAAAAGTATGACATGTCCAGGAAAAAGAGTCTGGTCACCCTACTATATCAACAATTTGACGTTTCAGTGAGTGAGTGCTTGTTGCTATGATGCGTCTTTGCTCGGTAGCTTGCTCGTTGTAAACCAACCAACCAGAGCACAGCTCATCTAAATATTCATGAGCATGCCATAAAAGGAAGAAAACCTGTTTCATTCTGGGGCTTTTAACCACGCTTGCATTAGGGCTCATAGAACAGCAAATATGCCATTTTCAGCCAAACCAATGTTACAATATTCAGAGACCTTAAGGACCAGCAACAAATACCCTATAGAATCAATATATGACCCCTTTAAAACATCACTGACGCTGTTCACCAGATTTTCACGTAATCTGTATTGATTTTCTCTCAGACTGACGGCAACAAAAGGCGATCCTCAATTTTAAATCAGCGTGCCCAGCTTCTCAAACAACTGGAAAACCTCAATAAACTTGTAAGTGTGTAAAAGTTTAAGGGCAGTCATTTTTTTCTCCAGCTGTATAAATGTTTGTTTCCTAAGAGAACATTTTTATTAGTTTAAACTTTGTATTGTTTCTCCCTTTAAGCTCGAATCGTTGCCTTCAGATGACAGCAATGAAGGGGAGCCTTCAAATGCTGATGCTCAGGTAAGTTAACTTATTATCTTGCTGTCTAATTCGTAAATACTATAAAACTTCACAAATAGGTTTAATAATTGACACTTTTTCTACATGTACTAGACCTGGAATGAGAACGAAGAGGCAGAGCAGGTAGATCTGTATTTATTTAACCTTCTGTTGGATTTTTATAATCTTAGTTATTGAGTTACTGCCGAGTTCAAGGATTATTAACAAAAATGTTAAATCTTTTTTTTATTTGTTTTTTTAGTGTCGGCCTGCAGGTAATTGTTCCCCACCGTCGGTCTGCAATGAGCCACGTTTGTCTGGAACTCTAGCATCACCACAGTCACCAGCTGAGTCCAGGGTAAGCTAACTTTTTATTTTATTATTTTATTACTATCACCTAAATGAGGACAGGGTAACAGAACACAAATATATTTGTCTACAATTACTAGGGATGGGTATCATAAAGGATTTAGTCAGTGCTACTACTCTTAACAGTATTACCTATTATGATTACCGATTATATATTTTATTGATCTATACGTCTTTTTATTTGTAGAAAAGGGTAAATAAAAAAAGAAATATAAATAATGAGACTGATTTTTAAATTTTTTTTATTGGTAACAAAAACAAAATATAAATTAAAAGTAAAAAATAAGTAATATTTTACTAAAGCGCAATAAACCACTAAGTAACAGAAAAGGCTAAAACAGTGCATCCTAAAAAGTATTTTGTATTGGAGAGAGGAATGTTGTTTAATTTGTTCATCAACATTTCACTTGAATTCAACCTACGTATAAATTTAGTTATATCGTGAAATTTAACCAGATAGCAGAGGAAACCATAGTGGATGAGGTGGAGAAATGACAGATGTTGTGTGTAAAATAAATTACAGGCAGAGATCTATTTACATAATGCAGATTGCAGAGAAAAACAAAAAAAGATTATGTTGACATTTTATTTACTCCCTGCTTTGCAAAATCTAGGGCAAAATCATCAGAAGTTTTGCTCATACATGATTTCTTTTCAATGGGGAAATAGACGAGTCAGTCTCTTTTCTCCTCTGACCTCAGGCAGAGTTTGCTGCTGCTGCACAGCGTGCATGTCAGTGCTTTTGAAGCAGGAGGGGCTCACAGCTGCACTCCATGTATAATGAAGACAGTAAACTCAGAGCGAACTGTGCATTTATTTGTTGTTGTCAAAGCTTCAAACAAGACAGAAAACTGTTGCTAGATTTGTCGCTGGATGCTTTAGTGAAATTTTGGTACCTATCCCTAATACTGGCCGTTGTTACTTTTGGAGGATGCAACCATGAGAACTACATAGACTGCGATGAATGAGGTGGGAGAATCATGGTCAACAATCCTCCCCCTCTGTTCAGTAAAAGTCTTTCCCTTTTAACAAAGATGTCTTCCTTCACCCCTCTTTCAAACCATCTTTCCTCTCTGTCGAAAAGAACATTTTTATCATCAAATATGTGGCCTTTGTTCTTGAGGTCTCACTTTACAGGTAGCTCTTGCCCAGAGCTACTAGTTTGGTTTCTCCTATATAGAAGGACAGTGGGTCGATAATTGATTTGCATCTGACTTAGAAAATGCTTAGGAGGATGGAACAGCACACTGCTTAAAAACAACAGTGCTCCAACAACAAATTGCTCTATTTCAAGCTGCCAGAATTGACTCCTGGATAGTTGTTGAAGGTCTTCAGAAACACTGAGCCAACTTTTACCTTGCATGCTAGATGAACGGTCGCAAGAATTTTGAATTCACAAACTCGGGAAGATTAGTCTTGCCATAAGCCTATACACTCACCGGCCACTTCATTAGGTACACCTGTCCAACTGCTCGTTAACACTTAATCTCTAAGCAGCCAATCACATGGCGGCAACTCAGTGCATTTAGGCATGTAGACATGGTCAAGACAGTCTCCTGCAGTTCAGACCGAGCATCAATATGGGGAAGAAAGGTGATTTGAGTGACTTTGAACGTGGCATGATTGTTGGTGCCAGAAGGGCTGGTCTGAGTATTTCAGAAACTGCTGATCTACTGGGATTTTCACCCACAACCATCTCTAGGGTTTACAGAGAATGGTCCAAAAAAGAAAAAACATCCAGTGAGCGGCAGTTCTGTGGGTGGAAATGCCTTGTTGATGCCAGAGGTCAGAGGAGAATGGCCAGACTGGTTCGAGCTGATAGAAGGGCAACAGTGACTCAAATAACCACCCGTTACAACCAAGGTGGGCAGAAGAGCATCTCTGAACGCACAGTACGATGAACTTTGAGGCAGATGGGCTACAGCAGCAGAAGACCACACCGGGTGCCACTCCTTTCAGCTAAAAACAGGAAACTGAGGCTACAATTTGCACAAGCTCATCGAAATTGGACAATAGAAGATTGGAAAAACGTTGCCTGGTCTGATGAGTCTCGATTTCTGCTGCGACATTCGGATGGTAGGGTCAGAATTTGGCGTCTACAACATGAAAGCATGGATCCATCCTGCCTTGTATCAACGGTTCAGGCTGGTGGTGGTGGTGTCATGGTGTGGGGAATATTTTCTTGGCACTCTTTGGGCCCCTTGGTACCAATTGAACATCGTTGCAATGCCACAGCCTACCTGAGTATTGTTGCTGACCATGTCCATCCCTGTATGACCACAATGTACCCAACTTCTGATGGCTGCTTTCAGCAGGATAATGTGCCATGTCATAAAGCTGGAATCATCTCAGACTGGTTTCTTGAACATGACAATGAGTTCACTGTACTCAAATGGCCTCCACAGTAGGGTTGTCACGATACTAAACTTTTCAAATCGATACCGATACTAAGGAAAATATTCGATACTCGATACCATTTTCGATACCACAAGGATAAAAACAAAGACTCCAAAATTCAACAGAAATATTTTCATTAATAAATAAAATACAATAAATACATACAATAAACAATAAGAACAATGTTTTGAGGTTGTATGCTGTGCACAATATTAAGCAAGCTTGATAAAAAACCTATACAATTAAAATTAAGTGTTCCTTCCTTGGCTATGCTTTGCACACATAACAATTACACTAGCCAAACCGGTTAAGAAACAAAAATAATTCTCAGCAGCGGCACCTGTTACGAAACAAAAAGTCTGAAACTGAAAAGTGCACAGAATTATTCAATCACACAGTGTTCAGAAAGTGCATTGTCCTCTATTCTGCACTTTAGATGAATGACTGCTTAGGTGCCACTGGTGGTAGCACTGTATCGATACTTTTAAAAACCAGTATTGTATCCGGATACAACATTTCAGTATCGATACTTTTTTGAGTATCGATACTTTTTACAACCCTACTCCACAGTCACCAGATATCAATCCAATAGAGCATCTTTGGGATGTGGTGGAACGGGAGATCCACATCATGGATGTGCAGCCGACAAATCTGCGGCAACTGTGTTATGCCATCATGTCAATATGGACCAAACTCCCTGAGGAATGCTTCCAGCACCTTGTTGAATCTATGCCACGAAGAATTGAGGCAGTTCTGAAGGCAAAAGGGGGTCCAACCCGTTACTAGCATGGGGTACCTAATAAAGTGGCCGGTGAGTGTAGATGCATTAGCCCCAATATTGAAATGTTTCTGACCAATGAAATGCAGTGAAGTGGATGACGTCACTGTGCCAACCAGAAGCAGAAAGCTCAATCAAAAAAAGATGGCTGCTGCGGTTTTAACAGCAATACCCGCTATTTCTTCTTGGAAAAACATACTTTCAACTGGAAGGCTTCCAGATTGATATGTGTAATTGAACTTAAATTCCACATAGTATCCATAGTATCCATAGTACCCATAGTACCCATAGTATCTATCTATCTATCTATCTATCTATCTATCTATCTATCTATCTATCTATCTATCTATCTATCTATCTATCTATCTATCTATCTATCTATCTATCTATCTATCTATCTATCTATCTATCTATCTATCTCTCTATCTCTCTATCTCTCTATCTCTCTATCTATCTCTCTATCTATCTCTCTATCTATCTCTCTATCTATCTATCTATCTATCCATCTCTCTCTATCTCTCTCTATCTCTCTCTCTATCTATCATTTTTTGTATATAATATATGAGAGTCATGGGTACTTGTTGATGGCATTAAAATTATTTCTAACAGCATTAAAAGAGCATTAAACAGCATTAAATTAGAGTTACTCATTCCTGTATAAACCCTGTAGTATATTATCAAGAAAACTGACTTTTTGAAATATTGATGAATTTCTGTCTTACCTGTTTTAGGAAGTGGACTCAGATTATGCTCCTCAGAGCGAAGTCAGTTTTTCAGATTCCCAATCTGATAGCGGCTCTTTGGATTATCTCAGTCGGAGCAATACAGCAAGTCCCACAAACAACATTGTGAAAGAAGAGGAAATATCAGAGGACACTTTGTCTGAGGAAGAATATGCCAGTTCTTCAAAAAAGACCTTAAGAAATGTCAAGAAAAAGAAGAAGTCTGGAATGGTGGTGGTTCAAACAATCAAAAGAACTGCAAAAAGTCATAACAGTAAGCTAAATTACTGTCTGTTCTGTGGGAGACCCCTGACCAAAATGGCAAGGCACCTCACAGGAGTCCATGGCGACCAGGTTGAGGTCGCGGTCGCATTGCAGTATCCTGCTAATTCAAAGGAAAGGAAAAATATATGGCAAAAGCTAATCAACAACGGGAACTTTAAACACAACAAAGATGTTTTAAAAACGGGGAAGGGACAACTCGCTGTACGAGTTAGATCCAGTATTCCCAGTAATGCTACGGATTATGTTCACTGTATTTACTGTTATGGTCTCATTCGTAAGCAGCGTATGCACATTCATATGAAAAGATGCACCCAAAAAATCAAGAAAGAAGACAATCCGCAGGAGGGACGAAAGAGGATCATATCACAATGTGCTCTTTTGACTAAAAACTGTGAGGGTGTTAGTGAGGATTTCAAGAATCTCCTTGGCAAGATGGTGTATGACAATGTGACAGAAACTGTCATGGAAAACAGGATTATGTTACAGTTTGGAGAGCAGATGTTTGAGGAGCAGATGTTAAATAAGAACACTCAAGATCTAAAGAAGCAGGAGTATGTCAGGCAAAACCTTCGACATGTTGCAAGACTTCTACTTGAGGCTCAAAAGTCAACCCCGATGCAGAGTTTGGAGGACTTTTTTAAGCCTTCGAACTTTAAACATTTGGTGTTTGCTGTGAGGGTGCTGACCGGGTATGACCCGGAAAAAAAACTCTACGCCAGAGCATCACTGGCCCTCAGACTCGGATACCACCTTAAGAAAATCTGCGGCATCATTGAGCGCAATGCCCAGAGTTGTGGCGATACTAAAGCCGTGAAGTCTTGTCAAATTTTCCTCTCCTTGTATCACAAAAAATGGACAAAGCAGATAACCTCCTGTGCGTTATCGAATATCAAAGACATTAAGAGGGAAAAAGCAAATGAGGTGCCATCTGTTCAAGACGTGAAACGTCTGCATTACTACCTGGAGACAGTTCATCAGGCGGCAGACAAGAAGCTTCGTGAGAACGTCTGTCCAGAGAACTTTGCAGCTCTGGCCAAGGTGGTTCTGGCCCGGACGATAGTTTTTAACAGGAGACTTCCTGGAGAGGTCTCATCGCTTACAGTTGAGGCTTTCCAGTCACGGATACGTTCGAATGTTTGCGACGACATGGACTTGTCTGTCTCAAAGCTGGAAAAGAAACTCTGTTGTTTGTTCAGTAGGATTAACATCAGGGGGAGCTGTGGCAGAGTTGTACCCATTATTCTAAAGCCCTCACTTGAGTCGTCCTTGGAGCTTCTGATAGAGGTCCGGGAAGCCTGCAGGATTCTAAGCACAAACCAATACTTGTTTCCTCGACAACTAGCACCAACACCCCATAAAGGGACGTTCTGTGTCCAGATACATGCCAAAAAATGCGGCGCAGAGGACCCTTCGACACTTCGAGTGCTAAAACTCAGGAGGCATTTTGCAACTTTACTTCAACTGATTAACCTGGACGATGAGGAGATCAGACAAGTTTTAGGCCCCAACAGTGACATCCAAGCGCTGCGGCAAATCAACGACACAATGTGTGATGATTCCCTACTGGAATCTGGAGGTACATTTTTTCTTTCTTAGCTAAGTGTGAATATTATATGGCATATGACAGAAGTTAAAGTAAAACCTATGAATACATGATTATCTAGATGAAGATGAAGGGTCTTCATTTTCATAATCAAGGTGAGAAATGTTGAGCAATTAAGGATATTCCTGACGCGTCCTTCAGAAAGACCGAATGGAGGACAGCCTTTTGTGCAGCTTTGTGACATCATCTGTCTACGCATGCCACCTTAAAAGGATGCAGCCCCTAAATTTAGAAAATTCACAGTCACACAGGGAAATGATAAGCAGCCATATTGTCAGACAGTAGTTATATCCACATGCTATAGGGGTCACACACACCAGCAGCTCACCACTTCTCAATTACCCAGCAGTCAGTCATCACATTAAACTAGATAAAAACTTTATGGACTTCTTTAGAGGTTGGCTTGATCAGTTAAAGCTAAATCCATTGCATTACTGCACCTGCAGGTGATATTTGGTAGATTATTTCAGATGAAATTTAAAGGTAATGTCTATCTAAATAAAAGATCATCCACTATACCTTTAAGCCACAAACCTGGTTGTGTGTTTTAGAGAAGGTTCTCTTAGAAATATTTCTCTTCCTTCATTGATTTCAGGACCACTGCAGTTTTTTCAACAACGCAGAGGATCGGCTAGCTGCAGTTTGGCTGACGCAGAAAAAAAACGAAGAGAAGGTACTTATTTGGATATCCTGCAGTTTTATTTAGCTCTATTAAAATGTTTAAAAAGTTAGACAATTTTAGGGTAAAAAAAAAAAAACCTTCAGAGCAGAACAAGATGAAACTTTTTTGCCAATATTTCACTTTTTTTTCTGCAGGGAATCATTAATACATTTCTGCTTATTTAATAGACAGCGCCCCAACATATGCTATTCATTTAGATTTTTACCATGCATGTACTTTGATGTGATGGTCTGCATCAGACTGATTGAATCTTGCAGATAAATCTCAGATCAAAATCACTTCATTCTACAGAGATGCTGTAAATTTACAAGATTGCACTTCACCAATGCTCCGCAGCTGTCCCTCTGAGAGTTGCAACACCAACACATCACTTACAGTTTGTTGGTGATATTATGACTATATTTGCGTTTCTTCCCAAGCAGAATATTTTTTCTGTTCGGTTTATTCATTACAATGTCACAAGTACAGGGTAACGAAATGAACTCTCTGCATTCCCTTGAGGAGCAGTGGGCTGCCATTGTGCTGTGTGGGGTTAAGGGTCTTTGCTCAGGAAGTCAGCGGGAGTGGAGCTTGAACTCAGAACCTCAGGATTCCAAGCACTAACAACTAGACCTACACTCCCCAAAGCAGGCAATGGTATAAAGCAGAGGTCTTCAACAGGGGGTCCGGGACCCCTAAGGGGTCCGCGGAGGTACTGCATGGGGGTTGCGAAAGTCTTGGTTGATTACTTTTTTTTATATTCCCTTCAGCAATTCTTTCCACTAATTGAAATGTCTTTAAATACACATTAACATGAATTCAACAGACTGTAGTAAACAGATAAACGAAAGCAGAAGATGTCTTTCAGTCATCAATGCACACATTCAGCGACACACAGGAGCTCTTTCAAACCTGGGCACCGTTTCATTCACAACACCTGTCCATCATCCAGGAATCAGATTCAGAAATACTTTAATAATCCCAGGGAGAAATTACTTTTGTTACATTACTCCACATGTAATAGAGTGACTATAGGACCAGTTTGATATAACACAATTTCATACAATATATATAATTAGGGGGTCCCCGCTCCATCTCGCAATCAGTTTGGGGATCCTTGGCTTTGAAAACGTTGAAGACCCCTGGTATAAAGGGTCCTGCCTAAGGACCCTTTATAATAGTTCCCCCTCAGCTGGAATACGAACCAAGGCTTCCTGTTTGCATGACGGGTGACTTAACACTTGAGCTAGCCAGCCGCTTCTAGGAATCAAAAACCGATCTACTCTGAGTCAAACTGTGAGATATTAACAGCCTATAACCCAACACTACGTGACCTTTTAACCTTCATAAAATGTTCTCATATTTCCTTATTTTCAACATAATCAATGACATTGTTTCTCCACAGTTAGATTCATTACCTCATCGCTATTTATCCTTCAAACAGCAGTTCAAAAAAGAAATCAGGACTTGACCACGCTGGTCTTCATGGCAAATGTTATCTTCCTTCCGGCATATCAATACAGCTTCTGTCCAATAGGGGGAGCCAAAATTGACCAAAGCTGAAAGTTCTTTAGTACTGCTGTAACTTTTGTGTTAACTATGAGGTTAGCAGAACATAGCATAGACCAAATATGCTCTCAGTAAAACCATGAATATTGAATGTGTGCAGCCTTCATTTTCAAAATGTGTTAAATACATACACCCTTACTGATTTGGGTTAATAAACCCTTAGCCTTAAACTGATTTAAAGCACCATGGCTTTGAGCAGGAGCATCAAAAACGCACGGCTGAAGCATCTGTGCTGCTCTAGCAGTGCGGTCGAAAAGTTGGTCTGATGCACGTTGGATGAAGCTACCCTATCCTTTTTTTGCCTGTAACAATCAGCTAACAGATCAGCTTCTCTGATTGGTTGATGTGGCGCGTCGAACAGCAAAAGTTCAATTTTCCAACTCTGCCTGCGATCTAAACGTACCATGAACATAGCATTAGAAGGCTCAGAGGTTACCACATTTCTTCTGAACTGGTACGTTTAATGATAGCTTTGGTTAGCATTGGCAATAGCAGATCTGGCAGCTGACTTACAGAACGATAGCTGTGAAGTGTGACTGCTCCAATTATTGGTCGGGAGGAGTTAAACTTGTAGAGGTGTTTGGAAATAAAACACTTAAAAAGTGTCCTTCAGTGAGCCACCACCTTAAATCGGTTCATCAGCCTGATGCACACCCCCACGCTGAGAGTAAAACAGCATCCATTTGACAGAAACAAATCTCCTAAGAGGAAGGATGACCAACTTGATATATTTTATTTCTTTTGGAGGATTCCACAGCAAAGCCAAACTTCCATGGAACAAAGGAGAGGCTGAAGCCGTAGAAAAACACTTGATGACTTTTATTGAGAAGCATAAAATACCACAAAAAAAAGACTGTTTTCGGTGCCTAGAGGCTGAGCCAGAAGCACTGAGGAAACGTTCCTGGAGGGGCGTGAAGGACTATGTCAGAAACCGGATCACAGCTCTGCAAAGACGAGCTGGTCTGTCTAAAAAAACAGCAAATTCAAGAACTGACACCAGCAAGCATATACCAAAGCAGAGTTCTGGTAACGCAAACAAATGTATAACTTTATGGCTAAATCCTCCATTGAAACAAATATATATATTTTTTATTTATTTTTTTTTTTTTAGTGGTAGACTTGGGGAAAAAACAGGATTTTTATTTTATATATTTTTTTGTAGCACCACCAAAGCTTTCAGATGGAGAGAAGAAAACCAGAGAGAATCCCAGTACAGGTCCCAGTTCAGGATCTGGTCCCAGTTCAGGATTTGGTCCTTCAGTGTTTCATAAAGAAAAAGGTAGTAATTTCTGCTGGCCATTAGAAGTCTTATTATTCATCCTTAGGTCTGAGTTTTTTTGGTTTTAACAAAAAAAAAATGTTTTTGTTTTTTTTTTCCAAAAAACCTGAGATATGAAAATGGATAAAAACAAACCATTAAGTTATTTTCTTTTCCTCACCAGGGTCAGACTTGCGTCACAAAGCCAAGCCGAAATGGGACAGGGCAGAGGTCCATGCCGTAGAGAAGCATCTGATGCGTTTTATTGTAGAACACAAGCTACCCCAAAAAGACGACTGTGTCCGATGCGTGGAGGCCGAGCCGCATGCGCTGAGGAACCGAACCTGGAGAGGAGTCAAGGATTATGTCAGGAATAGGATCACTGCTCTGCAGAGACAGAGCGGCTTCTCCAAAGATCAGTCAAAGACCAAGAGCCAGCTGAGGCAGGGGGCATCACAGAGCTCTGGTAATTAAATTGGAAATATAAAACTTGCAAAGAAACAAATAAAGGACTCTAAAACCAACTGTTAATTCTTGGAAACCTAATCAGCTTTATTTATTTAATTTGTTTTACCAGGAACATTCCAATCTCCAAACGGACAGGAAGCAGTTTTGCAGCACTACAACTTATTCCCCAGTTGCAGCTTTGGTCCATCAAATCTTTATCAACCTCTAAATAATGGAGTAACCTCAAGCTACATCATGAATGCTCCTCCCAAGTCTAGTAGTTCAAAAGAAAAAGGTATGTGTGCAATTAGCTATAAATATTAATAGTGTTTTTTTTAATGTTTTTTTTGTGGTCCATTCATATTTGGATGTAAAAATGCATAATGTATTCACTTCTGCATAAAAATTATAACTATACTTCTGATGCTTCCAATTAAACTAATGCCATATTGCTGCACAATATTTGAAATGAAGACAGAAATCAGCATGTGATGTATTTCTAATCCAAATAATTGACTACAGCTATTTAAAAAAAATCCCACTCTGGATTGATTAAGCGTGATTGATTAAAAGTGTGCCCAAAGCTGTTGTAGTTTGCTGTTTTCAGCAGACCAAAGTGCTGCTGTAGCTCTTTTATTTTCCCAGATTGAGCATGATGTAACACTATGTTACTTCTAGTCTGACTTCAAGGTGTTTTTATCCACCTAGTTTCTGATCACTAGATATTCTGTTTTATGGACTCTTTCCTCTAAATCCAGCTGATAATTGTCTGTAACAGATCAACTGTTTCTGAGACCCTACGAGCAGCCAAGTCATGTTAGATGTACTCCAACTCTCTTTCTTTGTCATCCTGATGCTCGCTTTGAACTCCAGCCAGTTGTCTTATCCACTTCTGAATGCCTAGATTGAATAAAATTTCTTCATTTATGCAAATAATGGAGTCTGTGTTAGCAAACATGGCTAAAGATGAACGGCCAGTTATTGCACCTAGGGCAAGTTACCGTTTTTTATCACTTGCATCCTCCTTATAAATGGAGACCTCTCCACCCCTCAGTGTACATCTTATTTTGTCATTTGACCAATTAGACGAGCCCTTGAATGGTTTATTACCTACTGTAAATTAAGTTGGGGGAAAAAAGTTAACAAGTCAAGAAAAAAGGTAAAAAGCTAATTGGAAAATTAAAGAGTAAAGTTAAAAAGTTAAATTAAAAAGTTAAAAAGCCTAGTAAACAATTATATTTAGGTTTATAAACTGAAAAATTTAAGTGCCAGTATCAGCATTAATGCCTCTAAGGTTATGTTGTACCAAAAATTGTTTCTTTCATTAATTTCTTATTGAAGCACTTGTTATTTTTCTTAATATATTTGGACAAGTTGGTGTTTCTTGTTATCATGTTGACATTCATTTTTGCTTTCAAAATATCCATATTTTTTTAATGTTACAAAGGAAATAAGGTCTTGTCCTGGATTCCAATAACATTTTGAAATTTAGATTTTCAAAGTATTTCACTGAGTGCCCTATAAAGAGTTAAATGTAGCACTTAAAGGTATAGTGGAGGGTTTTTTTTTTCTGGGTAGATCATCAAAGTAAGTGGGCCTCCTAATTGTCAATCATTCTGGTGATATGTTTACGTAAAGCCGTCCTACGTGCTCGTCCCTATTTTCACCTCCCGGTGGTGAGTCTGACATGGTGGAAAAATGGCAAATTCTTCCTTTGGAATGTAAACTTGTATGAGTGATGCAAAAAGAAACTTTTAAACAGAGAGTGCACGAGGAGAAATGGACTCATGCACGCTCTTGCACGCGTTTAATAAGCGTTCCCTCTCGGTAGCGGGTACAGAGTTGTGCATGTGCATTTTTTTTTTTTTTTTTTTTTTTTTTTTTTTTTTTTTTTATTCTCCTCTATACCTTTAATGTACTCAGCAAGATAATGTAAGGTTTTCTGTATTCTATTTAATGACTGTAGAATTATTTGTTTCCTTTTATTTAGCCCCTGCAGGTACGCATCCGAAATCCAAACGTACGTGGAACGAAGCAGAGGTCTCGGCCGTGGAAAAACACTTGCTGAGTTTTATCACAAAACAAAAACTGCCTCACAAAGACGACTGTGTTCGTTGCCTAGAGGCTGAGCCGCATGCTCTGGAGAACCGCTCCTGGAAAGGTGTGAAGGACTACGTCAGGAACAGAATCACTTCCCTACAAAGGCAGAGCGGCATTTTAAGGACTGCTCCGAAAAGCAACCGATCCAGGAAAGACGAACCACAGCAGAGTTCTGGACATTACCACCAGCTGTAATCGTCCAAAACCTTTTGTTCTGTGAACATTTGTTTCTATGTTCCATTCTTGTTGGCTCAATGCATACTAATGTTGATGTTTGTGTAGCTTCTGTATGTAATTCACCCCAGCTTGTTTGACCCCTCCAATTAGAAAGGCTGAAATAAAAGACTGAATAATTGCTCCAACCTGGGGTTTCCACATCCAGTTCTCGTTAGCTACTCTCCTGCAACGTTCAAATTATTATTTGCAGATGTTTAGTAAAGTACAGAATAATTTCAGTTTCTAAAACATAAGTTTAAAGTTGTTTTTATATACCGCACTGTTGAGTGGTGCTGTTTGACTAACTTAACTGTATTTGATTTTGTTTTACGTAAAAAATCCAGATTGTAAAAGAGTTTCTGAACTAAAAGTCACTATTATTCCAGAAAGTTACCCGAAGTCACTTTATGTTATAAACGGCATGAGCCAGATGAGTTTGATTGCTGTTTTCACTATAAATATTTTTAGTGGGTATGTTTTTATACAGCAGTTGTGTAATTAAATGTTCACTGTTGTGTATGAAGTTTCTTTTTTTTTTTTTTTTTACTTAATGCAGATATAAAAACAGTTTCAATCTGACTCCTTTGTGCTTTAGCCAACAGATTTTTCTTACGAACAGGATTTAGTTTACTGGTATAGCATGTTAATGGAAGAGGGTTGGGTGGTTTTTATTACAGCATGTTTTGGGGGGGGGGTCCAAACCTGAAAAGCCCAGGTTTGACTGGTTATTTCTTTTGAAATTAAGTCAAGTAATTATTATTCTTCCAGATTTCCTGGAATTCAAAGATTACTCTAACGAAATCTTTGCATCCTACGGAGTAGTCTTTGGTTTTGACATGTGTATGCTTAATCCTATTCTGTTCTGTTAAAGCTCATATAAAAATTAAATAGTTCAGTTCATAACAAATGGCAAGATACAATTTTTTTCCCAGCATTTGTTTATCAAAAATGTGGCAGATATTCAATATTATCTGGAACACATAAAGTTCACCTCAAGAAGCAAAATTGCGGGTTTAAACAATTAATTCAGAAAATAGGTGAAAGGTATTTGATCTTTCAATCAGGGGTCTGGAACCTGCAGCTCTTTGGACCCACTACTGTTCATTACAGAAAACACTAACCTACTGTGGGCCTTAATTGTGGCTAAGAAAGATTTTTTTTTAAACTGATCCTTGGTATTAAATATTGGGTGTTGATAAAATCCTATTCTAAGATAATTTACATAATTTTTTAAAAGAGACTTAAAGAACCAGATATATATGTCATTAGATCTATATTTTCTCATTAGCTTAGAAACTGTGTTTTAGTTTTCTACATTTGATTTTATTTATTTTTTTATGGTAAATTAGTCTGAGTCATTTTATTTTGAAAGGACAACCGGAAATGTCCCGCGTGAGTTCATGCTTTCCATGATGCTAATGGTGCGGGTACTGGATGAGGCTGGGTAGTGTTGCATCCAAAGAGATGCTTCTCTGCTTTATTCCCTAAGGATTTATTTTCTGATTCAATATAAATTCTGGTGTTTTCGTTTTATCGGGGCTTAGATTAAAATGAAGACGTTCGTAACGTTAACTTCCACAGAGGCGCTCGCGCTCTGGTTTCCGTCTGTGTCAAAGGGTACCGATGTATCTCTGTTCACCCGGCCTGCTGTCATGAATTTCTGGCTCATGTAAGGTTTTCATTTGACCTGTATGTGAATCTGAAGTAACTGTATGTTTACAGCCACTGTATCAGCAGCCTCTTTACGACAGAAGCTTATATTTATGTCAGGAGAGTCACCGTTAGCTAGCTAGCACACAACCAAGAGGCAGAAATAAAAAAGAAAAAAAAGCCCTTTAGTTTGATTTTAATATGGTTTAGGGAGTAGCTGAAGTAGTCGCAATAAAAATCGCAATAAACTTTTATATATATATATATATATATATATATAAGTATCATTTGGTTCCCTGTTTTTCTTTAAATTAATCATTTATCAGGTTAGTATCAGGGTTGTGTTGGGATGAGTAAAACCTGCTTATTCATGTCATTCATATCTTGTGCACGGTGCTCTTGGAAATGAATATTTCATCATCCTAACTTTTGCAGTCAGGATGATGAAATAAGCCAAAAATGTCCTCAGATGCTGCAGCATTACTTTCTTCTTTACACTTACCTCGATGCTCACTCTTCCGAACTTTTAAATGTTACAAAAAACTGCCAGAAAACTACTATTACTAAAGCAACCACCAAACCAAGACTCACACCAGTTGGATTATTGTTTTTTAATAATTCTGATAGACCCATTTTATCTTTTTTGGATCGACAATGATTTAATTTAGTTTGTTTCACCTAAATAAAGCAGGTGTAGTTTATTTTGAAGCAGATAAGTTAAAAAAATATAAATAAAATTCTGGAAAATAACAGGTGCCTTATCTTGACATATTTTGACTATTTGGCAAAACTTTTAGACATTACTCTGCCAAATATGGGAATGATTAGTTAGACAATAATGGTTTGTGATAATTAATCTGATTTAGACGTATTTTTCGGGATCTCATTTCTAAGCCTTCCCGGAAACTTTGTGGTGTTGGAGAGATGGCTCCCACTGACTGCCAAACCTTTGATTAAGAGGTAGAGATAGACATGACATATGCAACGATGGAGAACTCCAGTTTACCCTACCAGCTCCCCTTATCATCCTGAAAATTCTGACTGACGTGGTATTTTTTCCTCCTTTATGGCTCTTTGTCAGAGAAATATAGAAACTAACCCCCAAATTCTAGTGACCCTTCATTCTTACAGTTAGCCACTGATAAATGAAAGAAACTTTACAAAAAGACAAGCAGAATATCCTTTAATATCAAACCAGCTTTGATGTTTTTTCCTTTCTCTGTTGTCTCCTCAGGTCCTGCCTCTAATGAGGAAAAAACTGATTTCTAATTTCTAAGGAGCATGATGGATGTCCCATCTTCTAACCTAAGCCATCCTTCCAGCCTCCACAATGGTTGGTCTTCAGATACGCCTGCAGGACCTCTTTTCAATCCTCTGCCTCACCTCCAACAACTCAGCCTTGGCTCTTCACCTTCCCAGCAGTCATCTGGAAATAACTCCAAGTGTGGCTTTGCTGCCTTTTCAGCCTGGAATGACACTCATCACAGCGCTCATTATGTTCGCAGTGATGATCACAGTTTGCAGCAGAGTGTTCCTGATGCTTGTGCTTCATCCACAGCTCCCCCTATAGTCCATGAAAGGAATATACCGCCATACTGTCTTCCATTAATGAACGAAGGGTCGCCGCCTCTCTACCCCCAGCATATTCCCAATCATTCCCCTCCTAATCCTTACAGAGCTGTAGATCCCTCAATCTATTCTCAACACGGATATCGAAGTCAATTAAATCAGCTTCAATCACCCACTCAGAGTCTTCCTCCTGTTGGCCCCTCATTTGTTGAACCTCAGTTAAATCAACTGCCTGCATCAGTCACAACGCTGCGTCCAAACGTCGGTTCTAATGAAAACGTTAAATCTAATGAAACACAGGCCTCCACCAGCGGTCCCCTCCAGCAGCAGCCGCTGTGGAATGTTGCAGCCGCTTCTAAAGGTGGGCTCATCATCATAGGTATCAAGATAAAAATGTGATTAGAGAATTGTGTCCTGTCCTTTTTTAAGCCTTCATATATTAGGGGTGTTCTGTTTTCTACTTTGAGGTTGCCATTTCTATTTTTTAGGGGGCATAAATGACTGTCTGCCACATCCTGCTTCCCTGGACCATAATTTGACACCTCAGGTTGGTTTAAGAAGAAAAAAATTGCGTTATATGGTTGTTCAATCACAATAGGATAAGATATTTGAAGGATTTTAGGCTGGAAAAGCAAAACTTATATTTGTATGACTGATGGAAGTTAGTCTTTGTGATTTTGATCATTTATGTTTAGTTAATCTAAAGCTGGAAACAAAATAATGTATGTTTGTATAACAACCTTCCTCTCTGCAGTCTCCCAACTCTGAGTCCCGTTATGGTTTGAATCCTGAACTCTTACCAAGCGCAGTAAGTTCTTTTATGGCATGGCATGTACTTATATAGCGCCTTTATTCAAGTTAAGAGACTTGACCAAAGCGCTTTACACTACATTCATTCACCCATTCACGCACACACTCACACACTGAGAGTGGCAAGCTACACTGCATACATATGCACTTTTAATTCTCAGATTTTCTCTCTAATTCCAGCTTTTAGTCTCTCCACGAAGAAAAGGAGTAATTCCCATGTCATTACTTCCGTGTCATAGTTGTATCAAATGGCTGCAGTTTATTTTCCACAAGTAGCTGTAGATGAGCAGAAGCTTTTCTAGTTGCCTAACATTGTGTGCTGACAGCTCTCTGTCTCTGTGTGAAGGTGAAGGTGATGGCAGAGGACAGAACGGAGTGGGAGGGGAAAGTTTTTATCTCGGAGCATTTTTCCCGGCTGCCTCCTCTGGCAACTACAACATGTGTCATAGAGGACAGAGGTAAAAAAAAAAAAAAAAAAACCTTTCTGGCTTCTTGAGTCACACAGATGATCTTCATCATGAATTGAATTAAAGCAAAAATGACGAATCGATGATTGAAATAATAACCATCTCATTTGGTTTGTACTAACTTAGCTGCCTACAGCAGTACTTACAGCGAAACTCTGCAAAACATTTAAACGTTTTCAATTAAAAAAAAATCCTAATAAACGTATACACACGTGTACCTCACCTAAAACAGAAAGAAAATCAGCTTCCAGTAAAATAAATTGAAAAAGTAAAAATAATAAAAAATGGAAATTATGATATAGATGTTTAATATATATAAGACTCAGAGACTTTGACTTAGATTTATTTTGTTATTTTGTATACACAAGTGTAAACAAAAAGAAATTTCGTTAATATATTTATGTGTGTGTGTGTGTTTATTAATAAATAAAAGAAGTAAACAAGCCAGATGGAGCTCCTGAACTAAAATGTTAAGCAACACTTTGAGGCAATCACTGAAATCAGGTGTTTTCTGTAATGATCAAGAAACTTTGAGTTAGTTTTCTGCACCTAAGCCTCCATATCCTAACTTTCTTGCATAATCTGTACATAGCTTCCATATTTATTTATTTTATAGCCTCTTACAATTACTCTGTTTATTTATACAATTTATAGTCAATACATACAAAGTTTCTGTGCACATGTAAATAAATATTTATATCCTGTGTAGCACTTCAGGATAGATGCAAACTACATTTCCTTGCTTTGTACTTTTGACAGTGTAATGACAATAAAGTTGAATTCTATTCTGCTGAAAGGTATGTTGGGTCACTGTTTAGGAGCAAGATGCTTTCATTTGTCTTTTTTAAAATACGTTTTAAGAGAAATTCAAAATCAAAATTTAAATGATCATTTAGTACATTTCTATCTATTATAACCTTTTTCAGTTGGGTGTTATTTGAATTAGTATTGGGATTTTTGTCTTTTTCTTTAATGAGAGGGTATGTTAACTTTCAGACACAACTGTATATCTATGTCTAAATTTTTTTTAAATGTTTGCCATTTCGATACAACTGAAAGTATCTCCTTTTAGGTGAATCAAAAAACTAATAAACGGATTAACTGATAAAAATAGCTGCAGCAATGGATTCAATGCATTTATGTGATTACAGAGACTTCTGCAGCTTTTTATGACACATATCAGGCCTGATATTTGAAATTTTCTTTCATCTTGTTATATTCAATGCCATAGAAATTAATAACGATTTAGGTATTTTAAGCTTTTATGTTTACCTTTTTCTTTAGCATTGTTTCTTTTTTTAATGATCCTATCCTTATGTTGCAGGCAACGTGAGCCCCTTGGCCATCCGCTCTCTGACGTACTGCGTCCCGTGTGACGGTCAGATGGCGCTGCTCAGCCGGCTGCCAATAGGAGCGCTGGTTACTCCTTTTATCAAGCAAACTGCCTCCGAGGTCGGTTCAAGGTCCCATCAAAAAACAGTGTTACTTACTTTCATTAAAAAGTTGCTTTAAACAAAAAAATTAAACTTGACTTGTATCAAAGAAAACATGTTTAATCAAAGAGCAGCAGTGTTCAAATGGACTTTTTTGAGTTTGTTTTTTTTTCATTGAAATGAAGCTGTTTTAAACTGAAAATATATTTTTTGATTGAAGCAACCTTTTTTTAATAGAATAATAGAAATCTACTAATCTACCTTCATAGTTAATTTAGTTTCTTCATCAGAGGCTGAATAACGGAAAATAAATCTGTTTTTCTGCCTTTATAGTATTTTCAAGTTAAGCAGATAAGTGTTCTATTATAATTTATTTATTGTTTTTACCACCAGAATTCCCTCCCCCTCTGCAGAGAAGCAGATTCTGTTGTGGGTTGTAGTTGCGGAGCCTCCATGTGCCCGGCGATGAGCTGGCAGGACTGTGGACAGAGGTTTTACTGCCCTTTCTGCGAGAAACTCAGTGAGGGTATCATTTAAAAACACTTTGTTCAGTACTTAAAAAAAAAAAGAAAAGTTGCACCATTGAAGTGTCCTTAAATGGATCATTTTTTTTCATTGCTCACATTTTCTCCAGCTGTTTTGTTCCTCTGCTGTTCTGTGTCTCAGTGCCATGGCAGCAGTACCAGCCCACCGAGGGGGTGGAGGGGGTTCGGGTTGACAGAGACAGAAAGCCTGAGCTCAGCCTGGGCTCCTATGAAATACTGAACTCAGAGAAGGTAAACCTCATTCTCAGAAGATTTACTTCGGTTATAATGGATTTGCTGATGTTCCAGATTTTTGTTTGTTGTTACACAAATGGACCTTTGTGAAAAATGTTTTTCTCTCATCCAAGGGAGAACCTGCTGCGCTCCTTCTAGCCATAGATGTTTCTGGGTCTGCGCTGAGAGGAGGACACTTAGAATTTGTTTCACAGCAAATCCAAACTGTGCTCGCCTCATTGAACAGGTAAACACGCCTCTTACTTTAACCAGGCGGCCCTCATAAGTATTTATACCCATCAAGGTTTTCCACACTTTGCCTTGTTGAGACTGAAATCTCTAAAATGTTTTATCAGATTTCTAAGAGAAAAGCAGAAAGTAGTTCTTAGTTGCATTGTTTTCTAAACCTCTACCTCTACAAATCAGAAATTATTGTTCATTTCTTATCCAATCCCCTGGAGTCAGAAATTTTCTCTGGTTGTTTCTCTGCTGGAAGTTTTTTAACTCTGCTCATATTTCTTTTTTTGTTTTGTTTTGAGGTTGTCCAGTTTATAGCTCCATCCATCCTCCCTCCTGGGGATGTTGTTTTCATGCTGATGTTCATTGTTCGCTGTACCTGAGCCTTTTATTATTTTTTTTTATTTTTTTTTTCACAAATCAAAATAGAAGATCAGAATACATCAATAAAATAAGAATTGTAATGGAGTGTGACAGAAACCCCTTAGTGCTTATAACACCCCTAAAACAACACACACAAGCAGCTCACATTATGAACGACATTTCACTCCATACAAAAAAACAGAAAAGTCAGGTACAGTGGAACGTTATTTTTACATATTAGCTTTCAGATTATAGGTAGTCAATATTTTTAAAATCATACATCATTTTGTTTTTTGTACTTTCTACCATTTATCTCTGAAGATTTATCTCTGAAGATTGCAAATTCTTTCCATATTCATATTCATGCGCCACAATGCCAAAAAGAAAATTGCACTTGAGTTTTAGCACTTAATGGTAAATGAAAAAAACAAAGCCTGTCTAGTATTACAAGAATCCATTTGGCAGTTCTTAATGAAATAATTATTGAAACGATCAGCAGGCTGGCCTTGTTTTATCATAAAAAAAAAAGGTACATGTTTGATAAATAAACATTCAACAGCTGTCATTTGGAGAAAAGGAGAGCACTAGCTGCATCAGCTTAGAAAATGTTGCTAAGAGAACAAAAGCTTTTTGTAGAAATAAGTTTTTTTTAAAGATTACTAGGAAATGTAATTGCCCAAACAATTTAACAGTATGACAGATATGGATAGATTAATGAATAATAAAATTCACATCATTTTATTGTGAAGAAATGTTCTAATCCTTCTCAAAACACCAAGAGATTTAGGGACTTTTTTGCAAACTGTACCAAATTGTTTTCTCCAAAGCAGTTTGTAATCAAGTTGAACACAAAAAACAAACAGTGGAAACTTTATCAATTTTGAGTTTTTGAATAAAAATTTCTGCCTTGTCGCAAGAAGGTCGCCTTGGGGTAAACGCAACAGAAGATGGATGGATGGATGGATGGATGGATGGATGGATGGATGGATGGATGGATGGATGGATGGATGGATGGATGGATGGATGGATGGATGGATGGATGGATGGATGGATGGATGATTACAAATTCTTATTTCATCAAATTCATAATTTCTGTGCCCAGCAAAGACCATGAAATTACATTGTTTCACATTTAAAGATAACTTATTGGCTTGGAACCAAGTTGAAAATTGGAGAGATCTCTATTCAGTTTCTCTGTAAGAACCGTCTTCTACACATTTTCAGTGTTTCTATTAGACTTATTCTGCCTTCCTGTCAGCTTTGTCTGTCTTGTGCATTTAATGAAGTTCAAATTGTGGAGTGCACACCTAACAGTTGCCCTATTGATAATTTCCTTCCATCTGAGCTGTGGCTTTGCTGCTTCTCTAAATAATAATCTGTTTAGATGGGCGGCCATGTTTTGGTAGAATCACTCTTTCGGTGTTTCAGTTCTTCCTTGTCCTGTCTGCTGTGTTCTTTGGTCTTCATGGTGTTGTTTAGTCGATTCTTCTCTCTAACAAACCCCTAAAGCAGAGGTCACGGATTAGCGGACCGCAGTCCGGATCCGGACCCACCTAATGACTATTCCGGATCCAACCTGATTTCAGATATTTATAAATTATATTATAAATGTTGTCTGTCGGCAGTGTCTAGTTTCACTTGCACCGATTCTCCTGTTTGTATGGTAAAGGCCTCCGGGACCAGGCTGCATGTGATGCCAATTAGCCAATGAGCTGTGTCGGTCAGGGCTGCTGCTGCTGCTAGCAACTTTGAGAAACAACAGAATAAACCTGTGAAAGAAAAACTGAAAGAAAGTGTGGACTGCTGCAAGAACCACAGTGAACTGAGGAAAGAAAAGTGAAATGGTGTGCTCAAAGATGACCCTGAACATTTAAGAGTATGTTTGGCTCAACCTGCTGCTGTGAAGCAGGATTAGCCACCATGAACACAATCAAAAATAAATGTTGATCCAGGCTCAAAATAAGCACCTAGTTATATTTTTGAGAATGGCTTTGTCTCCATTAAAACCCAAGATTAAACACTTACAGGGCAGCCTAAAGCCCACTCCTCTCATTAAGCTAGAAAAAAGACAGAAATAAAATAATTGGTCAGTTCAGGTGTTTTATAAAATATGTGAATCAGGAAATTGTCTCTATAGCAAATTAAATGATTGTTGTTCTCTATTTAAACACCTCATTTTATATCAGCGTTAAATTATTTTTAAAGTAACAGATTATAATTAAAAATTTCTCCGGACTTTATCTGGTTGTTGACTTTCTTTATTCGGACCCCGTTGATTTTTAATTGGTGACCCCTGCCCTAAAGCCTTCACAGAACAGCTTTTACTGAGCGTAAACTGCCCTCTAGGTAACTGCTGATGGGGAATAGCTTCAATTAGCTTTGTATCCTTTACCTTACACTTTTGTATTTTGTACTATTTTCTGTTGGTAACTTCAAACCCCATTAAAAATGTGTGGCTGTGTTTTTTTTTTGTAGTGAGGGAGGAGATTCCTGGTCAGATCTGCGTGTTGGTTTGATGACGTACGACAGCAGGATCCACCTGTATGACCTCAGCCCCGACCTGACCCGTCCGCACATGCTGGTCATCGCTGACACGGAGGACATGCAGCTCCCTGTGAGGGCGGGGCTTCTGGTGTCCCTTAAACACTGTATTGAAAGTTTAGACAGGTAATGAGAATAACCACCTGCCCTGTCTGCTTCTTTTTTTGTGTGCAATTATTGCTTAGGTAAGAAAATATATTTTGTCCTTAGCTTTGCAAGTTTGGCTGTTATACAAGGATAATTGCTCAATTTGTTGCATTTGATTAAAAATACGGTATGTTTATTCGACCTAGTAGCAGAGTATGCAGTTATTTTGTTGATGCTTTTAAATCATGTTTACGTTTTTTTTAAATAAATACTAAATCACTATGCTGCCTTTTATTGTTGAGGACCAGAAGATTTCTGCTTTGTTTTCTGAATAAAAACAGATTCATTTGATTGAGGTTCCTACTTTATTATTTTGTTGTTTTTAAGTAAAGGTAAGTGAAAAAAAAAGTTTCTTCATTATTTATATATCTTTACTCTATTTCTTGTTTGCAGCGTGTTGCAGCTGATTCCTCAGTTCAGCGCTGATTGCAGTGACTCCACTGGACCCATTGAGCTTCCTGTTAAAGCCGGCCTCGCTGTCCTGCAGGTGCAGCATCAATAAACACACCCTGCTAATGCGTGTTTCTTTCCAAGCGATACCGATTTGCAGCTGACATGAACTGAGATGATTTTCCAAAAACATGTAGGGCTTAAAGTGTCTGGGGAAACTGCTCGTCTTCCACAGCGCTGCTCTGATGGAGACGGGAAACACAACCTCTTCCTCAGGGTTCTTTGGGACCAACAAACCAAAGGTACAACTAAGTCACATAAACTGTGTTACGTTAATTAGAGGTTCTTTTAATTTAAGGTGGTTTCTTTCCTTTTTTTTTTGTGCTCCGTCTTAGTCCATCTTTCAGCCATCAGAAAAAGCCATCTCATTGGCCAAGGAGTGCATCAGCCAGGGATGCGGCGTGCACATGTTTGTTTTGTCACAGCAAGATGTGGGCGGGGCATGGCCAGGCCACATTCCTTATTTAACCGGTGGAGCTTTGCACACCTACGGCTACCTCCAGGTACAGCAGCAGCTCCTCTCACTTTAGAGCTGCAAATTATTTTGGTGATTCATTTGATCCTTAAAGGAATAGTACACCCAAAACATGATTAGCCTTCATTTTCTACTCACTCCCATGCTGAACAACACTCTGGAGTACTTTTTTGATATCTCAAATGCATCTGGAGATCTGGGAGGCTTCTTGCTGTCTGCTGACATTCAAATAATGGAGGTCTATGGTGACCGAGACAGAAAGGTCCATAAAAGTCCACAAAAAACGTGTCAATATTCCTCCATACTGCTCGTCCAATGTATTCCAAGTGTCCTGAGTGGGTAGCATCCAGAATTTACTCGAAAAAAAGTCATTTAGAATGTTTTTAGAGCATAAACAGTAGTGTATAGGATTTCCTGAAAGCGCGCGCCTGCCAGTTCACGACGCTACGGAAGCCGGCAGACCAAACCAGCGCATTCAGCTCGGCAAAGAACTCATGCTCTTCCTCAACACTGAAGTCCTCAGACATTTTTCTTTCGTTGTTTCTTTCTTTGCACAGGTAAACAGCACATTTCTTCTTCTACGCTTGCATTATCGGCAGAGCAGACGCTGAATGCGCACTATCATCTGGTTTGGTCTGCCAAACCAGATGCACTTTCATCTGGTTTGGTATGTCACTTGTATGTGGTCTGCCACATACAAGTGACATACTTTTTACGTATATGACCAACTACCAGTAATTACAAGTACCAAACATGTATTCTGCTGTTTAAACGGATAACAAATGTGCTGTATA
The DNA here is from genome assembly GCF_016077235.1 of Cyprinodon tularosa. NCBI lineage: Eukaryota > Metazoa > Chordata > Actinopteri > Cyprinodontiformes > Cyprinodontidae > Cyprinodon > Cyprinodon tularosa. The sequence goes on from NW_024037882.1 coordinate 63,301, forward strand.
AAAATAAAATACAGCACACCAGAAAAAAATAGAAAAGTCAGTCATTCATCAACATTTTCTTCTTCCTGTCCACTAAAACCACCAAAGTCCGCTTCTTCAGTGTCGGAAACAAACAGCTCAGGGTGGCTTCATCGTCCATTCTCCGCTTCTATCGTTCACTGTCGCTTTCAAAACCAGAGAACTCTTCGTTGTCAGTAAGAGTCGAACCCCCTCTGAAGGGCTGTGGCGATATCCTCCTCTCCATCACGCAGCAGTCCAGCCCATCGCAATCATGGTCAGAATCCACTGGCAGACTTGGTCAAAACTTGCTTTTTGTATGAACCGGTTTTAGTGAATTATTTATCGCCGCTTGTCGTCCACGCTTCCCGCTGAATGTGTATTGCTACTTTGAATGCACGATTCACGCTCATGTCGAGTGGCTGCAGTTGCTTCTTTTTGGCATTAAACAGTACGGCCTGGTGGACGGACATATGGCCAACATACCACCCTTTTCTGTGCATACTGTGTCTGATCATATGCCCTTCCGCCAGGCAAAGTAGTTCCGTGCAACAGTGGAAGAAACCAAAATAAATCCTCTTAGGATTCCACAAAAATAATTAAAAAAACCATAGAAAAGACTCATCAGAGGATAAGATGCATGGTTTGAAACTCATGAAAAAAGTAGCGACTTATCGTCAGAAAATTATGGTATTCTGTTCTTTAATTTGGAATTGCTGACGTTCCAGCCAGTGGTAAATCTGTTCTTCCCCGGCCTGTTGTGAAGGTGTTAAAGTAACCATGCAGAGATAAAGCCTCATTTAACTGCTATTTGTAATGTTTCTGTTACAGGGCGAACTGGACAGAGAGAGTTTCAGCACAGACCTGAAGCGGATTGTAGAGGCGGACACAGGCTACCAGGCTGAGCTCAGGATATTCGTCAGCAAAGGTGAAAGATGCTTTTACTGTTCCTGCACTTTCCTTCTTTAAACAGGGGATTAAACCGTCTGTTTCCCCCTACCAGATTTACGCGTATCTGGTTGCTATGGAATGTTCGTCCCCGGTTCGAACCCTGGACACGTCACCATGGCAACGCTTGACAGTAGGACCACTCTAGCCGTGGAGCTCGCACACAGTAAAGCTTTGGATGAGACAAGAGGTGCAGCCTTACAGGTGAGATCAGAGATAAAGGCCGAGATGTCCTCAGAACTGAAGGGCTCCTTTAGCATCAGGCTGCTGCATCTACCACATTGAACCTCATTGTTCCTCCCTGCAGCTGGACATCTACTGTATCACTACCCCCACTGCTTTAAAACTCTACAAATGTTCTTACTTGTTTTCTCATCACACTATGGCAACTTTATTTATATAGCACAATTCAGTACATGGATAATTCACAATGCTTTACATTAATTAAACAGTAAAATAGAAGGAATATAAAAGCAAGTAAAACAAAAATAACAAACATAAAAACATTATAAAAGCAGGTAGTAAAGCAAATAAAACAACTGGACCACAAACTTAAAATAATGATACCTCAGTTAAAAGTTTAACATCATCAGTCAAAGGCAGCTCTGAACAAAATAGTTTTTTTTTACTTTGACTTAACAGAACATAGACTTTCAGCACTTTTACTGTCTTCCATAAGTTTGTTTCAGATTTGGATCATAGGAACTAAACGCTGCTTCTCCATGTTCGGTTCTAGTTCTAGGTGTAAAGAGTAGGCCTGAACTAAAAGACCTGAGCGGTCTGAGAGGTTGATACACTGACAACAAATCTGTTATGCAGTGGGTTGCTGATCCATTCATTCATTTATAGACATACATGAAGATTTTAAAGCATATTCTCTGAGCTACTGGGAGATAGGGTAAGAATTCAGGCTGATGTGCTCTACTTTCGTAGTTCTAGTGAGAACACAGGCAGCAGCGTTTTGGATCAGCTGCAGCTGTCTGATGGACTTTTTAGGCAAACCTATGAAGACACTGTTGCGGTGTTAAATTCCACTAAAGATAAATGCATTAATGAGTTTTTTTTAGATCTCCATTGTTATTATTATTGCTTATTATTTGAGTGTATCTATGTGCTCCCATTTGTTCATGTTACACAGGAATCTCCCATTTTGAATAAATAACAACGGATTATTGTATTCTAAAGCAGTAGTCTCTGTTTTGAATTATGTAGAGCAGCAGTCCCAAACCTTTTTTGCGCCACGGACCGGTTATATGTCAGATAATATTTTCACGGACCGGCCTTTAAAGTGTGGGGGGTAAATACAATCAAATAAAATGATACGACTGGCATAAAATCAAATATAAACAGCATAAAAATAAAACTCACCATTATGTTGAATTAGTGGGAGTCCTGAGCTTGTTTCTCTGAAACAAGCCGGTCCCATCTAGGCATAATCGGAGACAATGACACACAAAGTGTGCTCCTGATGTCTAGTCTGCTCCGTAACTTTGTTTTGGTCGCTGTAACCGCAGAAAATCCCGCTTCACAAACATAGGATGTTATAGATAGGATGCGTCTTGACCTGAATTAACCTGTGTCAAGAGGCACATATGCACTGACTGATGTAATTGGAAGAGAATACCCCAATGTTTGTCAATCAATACATTTTATTATTTTAAATTTTATATATATATATATATATATATATATATATATATATATATATATATATATATATATATATATATATATATATATATATATATATATATATATATTTATTTATTTATTTTTTATTTTTTTCTCTTCTGTGCGGCCCGGTACCAAATGACCGACATACCGGTCCACGGTCCGGTGGTTGGGGACCGCTGATGTAGAGAATGTAAATCTATTTTCTGAGAACTTCCAACATTTTATCAAATTCAGCTTTAAAGAGAAAAACTAATAGTTTAAATTGATAAAACAGATAATTTGCTTTTTAAGAGTTCGTATATCCTGTTCTCTCCCTCTAACTTTATTTTTGAAGACATGAGTATTACTGAAAATAGCTAACTTTGTGTCTTCCTGGATCAGTGAATCCTTTTTCCACTTTATAGAGGGATGTACTTTCAGATAGTTTTTTTATTGGCCTGTTACCCACCACTGATTGATGATTGCCCATTGGTAGTACGGGGCTGAAGTGAAGCCACCGCCCGCCATGTTGGTACTCCCTTGTAAACAATATATGCGCTACAGCATCGAACAACAATGTTTTCGTTTTCACAGGGCCTTTTAAAATGAAGATAAATTCATTGTGTTATGTAATATAACATATTATACAAATCCATCACGTTAAAATGAATGTGTTAATGGAGCATTATAATACAGATGTGCCAGAAGTGCTAAATTGATGATGTACGTGTAATCTACATGAACGTATTATATTGTTATGGTAATAACATCTTACGTGCTACATGCTACACATGTAGGCCTTTTTACTGCGTGTGTCCGTGGGAGTTGGGAGTACCAGCATGGTAGACGGTGGCTTCACTTTTTTTGGACAATCAGCAATCCAGTGAATAAATAGAGATCAGTGTTACCCACTAGTAAATATTTAGCTGAAAGTCAGCTGAATCCAGTCCTCTGGCAGGTTTTTGTTGCGTCGGTAGAAACAGGTTCACTTTTGTTAACATTATATCTTCCAAATCTTTACTGCAAGTGAATTTGAACTCACGAGAAAACATTTCCTAACAGTTTTTACTCCTTTTGCTCGTACTAGGTGGTCCTGTCTTACACATCACAGACGGGGGAGAGAAGAAGGAGAGTTCACACTTTGACACTGCGATGCTCGCGCCACCTGCAGGACACTTTCAGGAACTACCAGGCTGACACGCTTCTTACTTACTACTGCAAGAAGAGTATGAAATATGCAATATATAGTATTATAATTATACCTTGTAAGATTTCTACTATAATATACATACTTCTGTTGTTGATTTATTTTTATTTTTATTTAACACTTTGTGTGTCTAAGTGTACTGTGCAGCCTTAGAGCGCCCTCTGCAGGAGCTGAGAGAGGAACTGCAAACAGATGTAACGGAGGCGCTGGCATCTTACCGTAAACACGGCTGCTCATCTTCAGTGTCTGCTGGGCAGGTGAGCTAACAGTTACACTCTAATAATAATTATAACACAGGACAGAATGTGTTCATTGTGTATATGCGTCAGTAAGAAACAGCCTCCCCTTTGCGTTGCCCCTCCTGCAGCTGGTCCTCCCTCAGTTCCTGCGAGCTCTTCCTGTTTACATCAACAGCCTGAGGAAGAGTGAGGTGCTGCTGCCGGGTCTGAGGAGCTCCGTCCACCAGAGGCTGCAGCAGCGCTGCCAGGTGCTCGGCCTCGACACCTGCAGCACCGTCAGGAACTTCTATCCTCTGCTGCTGCCTCTGGTCAGTGTGAGCGACATGTTGGAAAGATCCACCTATGGCCAAATATTCTCAGCGTTGTCTTAAACATTATATAGTTTTTATTAATTTTAGAATATTCTAAGATTCCTTTTATTTTCTTCAGCTGCCTTTAGACAGCAGCTCCATCCCTCCAAACACAGAGAGGTCGCTGCGCTGCACCGGTTCCAGCCTGGAGTCCAGCGCTCTCTACCTGCTCCATGCACCCTACACTGTGCTGCTCTGGGTGGGAACTCAGGTCCCGACGTGCAAACTTGTTGAGCTCTTCAACGTCAGCTGCTTTGCTTCTCTGCCTTCAGGGGAGGTGGGTTTGCAAACCTCTGATGGGCTCCACATGCAGGGAAACTGATTCCTGCAGATTGAGTTCAACAATAACATGATTTCCAGAGGTCGATATTATGTGTGACTTAAACTCATTAGAACAACTATTAAAAATAAGACAAAAATCAGACAGGATCTAGGTTTAATGTATGTTTCTCATGTTCTTTTTTCAGACCAAGCTGCCAGCTTTGGAAAACCGTCTGTCCATCAGCGTTCGGTCACTCATCAGCTCACTCAACTCAGAGGTTCCTTACGCCCGAAAGGTGGGGCTGCTGTTAAAAATTAAAAAATATATATATTTTTTTTTAAAACAATCCTGTCACAGGGGTGGTTAAAGCTACAGCTTTCTGCTGAGCTGTTGAGGTTTAAATAACGTGGCATCTCTGCGTCATTCTGCGGCGGTTAGGTTACGCTCCAGGCAAATCAAGTCTGTTTCTTAAGTAACACTTGTACTTTTTATAGAGTTTAGCTCAGTTTTGTTTATTCAATTTGATTCAGTTTATTTATATAGTGCCAATTCACAACACAAGTCATCTCAAGGCACTTTACAGTTCAACCAGATCATCCAGTCAAATTGATTAAAAGTTTTCTATCTAAGGAAAACCAGTTGATTGCATCGACTGATTGACTAGAATGCAATCCCTCACACTAAGCATGCTTGTATCAACAGTGGAGAGGAAAAACTCCCTTTTAACAGGAAGAAACCTCCAGCAGAAGCATGTTCAGTGTGAGCGGCCATCTTCTGAGGCCGACTGGGGTTCAAGGAGACAGAAGCAGAGATACAAAAAGCAGCTGTAAAAGGCGGCCCCGTCCAGGAAACACACAGCCAGGCAGACGAGCTCCAAGGCAGCTCCCATGTCAGAGGCTAAAGAAAGCAGTAACGGTCAGAGAAACAGGACTACACTGGAAAACAGGCCGATCTGCAACATCTATAAACAAGGGTGTTGATGGTGACAGCACAGATGATGTTTCTCTTAAGGATGATGTCACAGCCGAACAGTAACAGACCAGATGAAGCTAAATATGAGAAAAAGCAGAGAGAGCAGAAAGTTAGAGATTGAACTAACAGATTCTGCAGAGTGGGAGAATAGAGATCGAATGAAGCAGAATGATGAAATGGGGGTCCCTATGTCCTCCAGAAGTCTAAGCCTATAGCAGCATTACTATAAAGATAGCTCAGGATAACCTGAGCCACTCTAACTATAAACTTTATCAAAAAGGAAAGTTTTAAGCCTAGCCTTAAAATTAGAAACAGTGTCTGTCTTGTAGACTAAAACTGGTAGTTGGTTTCGCAGGAGATGAGCCGGATAACTAAAAGATCTTCCTCCCATTCTATTTTTAGAAATTCTAGGGAGCACTAGTAAACCTGCAGATTGTTATTAACTGTTATTTTCTTTTGAAAATAACATTTAAATAGGTTTGATTCCTTCAATTAAAGCCACATTTTTGGTTTAAAGAAAACTTCCCATATATTTTCATTCCTATATAAGTAGAAAATCATTATATTTACTAGAAATAAAGGTTGTAGTTTATAGATTTTTTTTTGTAATTAGTGTCAAATTTATAACAGAATAAAAAAGGTTTAGTTTTTGGTGTTGCTGCAATTAAACAGCAAATCTTAATCAGATTAAATGATTTCAACTGTATCTTTTAGCCCTTCTTTAAGACTCTTTAAATGTGCTTCAGCTGCTGGTGGTGAAACAAGGCGACACCTGTGAGGAGGCCCTGCAGCGCCACCTGGTGGAAGACAAGAGTCCCAACGGGGGAGCTTCCTACGCAGATTTCCTCTACCATCTCCACATCAACTCTGTCCGCCTGCTGCAGTGACCCACACACACATTTATTGAGACTTTAGGCTGCTTCCACATGTGGGGCATTAAAGGCCTGCAAAATCATGATATTATAATAATAAGCATTAGAAAATATTAAGACTGTTCTCAAAAGTAGGCTGTGCATGGAGATGTGTCCAGATATGATGACCTGTTTGTCTGAAGCGACATAAAATGTGCTGAATGTTTGTTTTTGTTTGTATCTGTTCATTTATTAATGTTTTAATCCATGCTTCGGGTGTGTGTGTGTGTGTGTGTGTGTGTGTGTGTGTGTGTGTGTGTGTGTGTGTGTGTGTGTGTGTGTGTGTGTGTGTGTGTGTGTGTGTGTGTGTGTGTGTGTGTATCTTTGTGGAATAAAAAAATAAACAAATGGAGAATTTAACTTAACTCAGATATTTCCTTTTCTACCTCCCAACACTGATCCAATGAAAAGAGTCGGTGACCTTTCATCAGACATCAGCAGCTGACGATGTGAAGCTGAAAGAGCATCTGTCTAATCAGTCATAAGTGCCTAATAACACTAATTAACTGTAATTATGTCACTGCACAAATGGAAAGCATGGAACTGTGTAGCTGAATGAGCTGTGGCTCCTGGGCATCTGAGTTCAGTCACTCTGCGATGACTTTGGCAGCAGATTTATGAGATGATGCATTCGGTTAAAAAAAAAGTTCAAAGGTTTTTAAACTGAAACTATCTCATGTTAAGCCATACAACCTTTCTTAATGCAGCTATAATATGACTTCCCTCATTTTAACCAAACATCTTTACCCTTAAGTCATCAAATTACAAATTTGCCTGTTTTAAACGGCAGAAAAGCCAGAAGAAAAGCCTTTTTACTCAAAGCTTCCGCTGCTGAAAAAGTCCATTTGGGTATGAAAAGTTAGTTAGAAAAAATTTGCAGTGATAATTGAAAAAATGGGCAATTTAAAGTGTGAATGTTGATGCAGCTTTTCTAAAATCTCTCATCCACTGATTGTTAACCCAGTTTATGATCCGAGTCCCACTGACAGACTGTCCTCAAACTAATAGTTTTATGTAAAAATGTTTGTATTTGCATATCCAATGAATAATGCCTATTCTAAAAATGCTGATGTAAACTTTCTGCATTGGACTATTGATACATAATTTTCATATTCATCGTGCAACGAATGTTAAATAATTTTATGCATAACTTATGTCTGGTCTGAAGCTGTACTTGTATGTATTTTAACAATGACATCCATTAATGTAATGCATGTGTTTTAGTTACTTCATTTATTTATTAACTTAACAATTAAACAATCGTCAATATTTACCAGGAAACGTGTCGGTCGCAAGGCAGCTTTTGAAGCCAAAAACAGTCTCCCTCATATTTGCCCCTATTTGGAAATACGCACCATGGGGAGGGGGAGGAGGGGTGGAGGGTGTTTGGTTACGCTGTGGCACTATGCCCGTTCCCGCTGTGTCCACCAGAGGGCGACATAGAGTCAACGCCGTTACAGTAGCTCTTATGGAAAGCTGCAGCCAAATAAAGCGGACTATGTCAAGTTAGACAAAGTGATGAGCAAGAGGCCGGAAACCCGCCTGACTGACCTTCAAAATTAGATCTGAAGATAAGTTAAATTAGCAGTATCAACGAAAGCTAAACATTGAATATAAAGGTGTATTTTACAAGTGAAATAGACAAGCCAGTGGTAGGGGTGATATGCTGAGGAATCTTTATCATCAATATGAAAGCATAATAAAAGGTGTTCAGACATTTGGATTAGAAACTATTGTGCAATGTTTTATTCTAAGAGCTGTTACACATTTTTATGTTTAACTGTTATGCCTGTAAAGCATAGACAAGCTGTGGATAAACTTAGTATATCTTTACGGTAAAAAACAACTTTTAATTTTAACACCTACAGTTAAATATAACTTTTTCAGATAACATTTGGTTCTACTCCAAATAAGTGTAAAATCTGCTCTATATCTAGTGTCAGATTTTCAGAGTTAATTTTATTCATATTAGTTTCAAAATCAACAAGACTTGTCACCATATGAAAGAAAGTTTACTCTGCATGGCTGTCAAATTTTACACCTATTATTACCTCCAACACAAACAACCCAGCATAGGTGTAAATACTCCATTTAGTGTTAAATATGATAACTCTGATTTTTTTCCTTCTATTTGTGTTTGCTAGTAACATGTTAGATTTCTGCTATTGGGAAATCAAGAAAAATGCCTAATCAATAGTCATTTTCAATACATTAGATCAGGGGCCTTCAAAGTTTTCCAGAGCAAGGACCCCAAAACTGATGGCGAGGTGAGCGGGGACCCCTAATTATATATATTTCATGATATTACATATGGAGTAATGTAACAAAAGTAATTTCTTCCTGGGATTATTAAAGTATTTCTGATTCTGATTCCTGGTTGATGGGACAGGTGTTGTGAATTAATTGGTGCCCAGCTTGAAAGAGCTCCTGTGTGTCTCTGAATGTGTGCATTGATGACTGAAAGACATCTTCTGCCATTTATCTGTTTACTACAGTGTGTTGAAATTATGTTAATGTTGTTTTAAAGACATTTCAATTAGTGGAAAAAATTGCAGAGGGTATTATAAAATAAAAGTTTAACCAACAAAAAAATGCGACCCCCATGCAGTACCTCCGTGGACCCCCTAGGGGTCTCGGACCCCCTGTTGAAGATCTCTGCATTATATGATTCATACATATGATGCTTGTCTGTCAGATTAAAAACACCATTTGAAAATAACCATTCAGTTTTTTTTTAAACATATTTGATTAATATTATAATTGTGGTATTAATTACTTTTATTTGGTCTCATAGTTATTAGGGGGCTGTGTTCTTAGAGTTGACCAAGCGCAGGTGTTGGAAGAAAGGTCTCTTGCCATAGCATGTTACCCTGGTTGTATTTCAATGTCTCACACCCCATGCACAAAGCTTTTTCAGAGCAGAGGACCTTCAACGAAAGACTGTTGCAGGATGAATAAGGGGGATTATTAAGCTTTATAAACATCACTGTTCCAACAGACCCATTAACAGTTTACATCCCTGATGAGCTTTAGTTTTTTCATTGGTTGCAGTCTGTTGTTTCTTTTTGCACAACTAACCACCCATCCATCCATCCATCCATCCATCCATCCATCCATCCATCCATCCATCCATCCATCCATCCATCCATCCATCCATCCATCCATCCATCCATCCGTCCATCAGTGCATCAGTCCATCCATCCATCCATCCATCCATCCATCCATCCATCCATCCATCAGTGCATCCATCCATCCATCCATCAGTGCATCCATCCATCCGTCCATCAGTGCATCAGTCCATCCATCCATCCATCCATCCATCAGTGCATCCATCCATCCATCCATCAGTGCATCCATCCATCCATCCATCAGTGCATCCATCCATCCATCCATCAGTGCATCCATCCATCCGTCCATCAGTGCATCAGTCCATCCATCCATCCATCCATCCATCCATCCATCCATCCATCCATCCATCCATCCATCCATATATATATATATATATATATATATATATATATATATATATATATATATATATATATATTTACAATCAGATTTATGAAATATGATTTTTAATTCCCCATTTAGAAAGAGGATTAGAGAATACATTTTCAAATCACTAGTTATTTAATTTAATAAAGAAGATTCAGAATTCCTCCATTAATAATATTATTTAAAGTGGGAGATCACGAAGCACATTTCAAATTGTATTTCTAATTGCATGGTTAAAGCATTAAATGCTCAGTGATGCAGTGGGTCGCACCGCTGCCTTACACAAAAGAAGGTTACATTTTCGATTCCTGGCCCGGGGTCTTTCTGCATGGAGTTTGCATGTTCTCCCTGTGTATGTGTGGGTTCTCTCCGGGTACTCTGACCGGAGAGACTGTTATCCTTAGGTGTGAATGGCTGTTTGGTTCTGTGTTGCCCTGTGATGGACTGGCATCCTGTCCAGAGTGTACCCTGCCTCTTGCCTGTAGACAGCTTGGAGATAGGGGTGTACCAGCACTCCTCACTTCTGGTGCTTGGGATAAGTATGACGGAATGGATGCATTGAAATGGCTGCTCCATGATCCGTTTTTTTGTTGTTGTTGTTTAAATCAATAAAAGTAACAAATTGAGTTTAGATTCCTTTTAAATCTTAAATAATATTAAAAAAACTAACAAACAAAAAAAATACCTTAAGTCAATAAAGTCATGTTAACTTGAGGCAGTGGCACTGTGTACCTTTTTTTATGTATACAATAAATTGACTAATGCTAAACTGTTTTAGGTTTTATTTTATGGAAGCAAATCGTTACCATATTTAAAATGAAAAAGCATTTTCAGAAATGCTTTTTCATTTTAAGAATATGGCTGCATTGTTTGACTCATAAATGAAATTAGTAATCAATAATCCTGTTTGCATTTTTATTTTCTTCTTCAACACTGCTCATCCTTTTATTTAATTAAAATTAAAAAGAAAAAGACATTTTAGATTTATTTTTCAAAGTGTACCCCAGCAAATACATACCAAAATTCAATTTGAAATGTAAAATTTGAAAACGAAAAAGGCATTTCCAGAGATGCTTTTTCATTTTAAGAATGTTGCTTTATTTGACTCATAAATTAAATTAGTAATCAATCATCCGATTTGCATTTGCATTTTCTTCTTTAAGACTGCACATTTTATACCATAATCAAAGAGAAAACATTGCTTTTTCGTTTTCATGGTCTGCCTGCAAAGTACTGTCCATAACTCAAAAACGAAAAAGCATTCTGAGCGGTGGGTGCAGCAGAGTGACATCAGCAGCCGCTCTTCATAAGGTATTTGCTTACCGGGCTACCCATCTTCTTAATTCGTATTTGCTGGGGTACATTTTGAAAAATATATCTCAAATGTCTTTTTATTTTTTTTATTTTTTTAACTTTAATTAAGTAAAAGGAAGAGCAGTGTTGAAGAAGAAAATGAAAATGCAAATAGGATTATTGATTACTAATTTCATTTATGAGTCAAACAATGCAGCCACATTCATAAAATGAAAAAGCATTTCTGAAAATGCTTTTTCATTTTAAATATGTAAAGATTTCCTTCCATATTATTTCATGGTCGAATTTTAAATATTTGATTGATTTTTAGTTTTTGCTGCGAAATCCTTTCTTTTATTTTGAAATCCCCCGGCGGAAGTAGTAATGGTAGGCTTGTCCAGCTTGCCTAGAAGCTTCCCGGAGCGCGCGCGGTAGCTGTCAGATAGCGGAGCAGCCTGTCAGAGAAACACCCTCACTGCCAGCTTCGCCTTTCTCTATCATACCCCTCCGACTCTCGGCGCCTCTCTAAAGGCTTTCCCACCGCTCCAACGGCCGGCTAGCTGCTGGGCGGAGCCGCGTTGTTATTCTTTCCTTTTTTTTTTTTTTATACACTATTTTTTTTTTTTTTTTTTTTGCCCGAACTAACATTTAATTCTTTCGGAGTTGATTCGGGAGTAAAGAAGCAAGCGAGAGAGAGAGAGGACAGGGGAGAGCCATGGCCACAACAACCTGTACGCGATTCACGGACGAATACCAGCTGTACGAGGAGCTGGGGAAGTGAGTATCCGTGGAGGAGGCTGCAGAGCTGCTCTGCAGAGCAGAGCTGCAGGCCAGCAGCGGCTCTTTATCTATGTGCGCCTTTTTTCACTGTGCCAGCTCTAAAAAACACGCTGCTCCGGCTCACAGAGTGGGATCCTCAATCTGTTACACCAGAAACAAGCACTAAAACCACTGTTGATATTTCTGCTATGGGTTTATTTCACCCTGAAATAACGTTTTGTGGTTAAAGCATTTCCACATTAGATGAGCAGAAACTGTGGTTTGCTGTAAATATTTTTTTTTCCAACGCAGAGCAGATATCTGTATAAATATGCAGAAAGAGATTTGCTACAGTTGCTCTGTCCTCTGTAATTTCTAGGATGCATTTAATGTTTAAACAATAATCAAAATTTGATACATTCTCACACATATTTACATTTGCCTCTTGAATTTTGCAATGCATTTTGGGAGTTTTGTTTCAATGTTTTTGCAAGTTTGCAGCTCTCATTAAGGTCTGCTTAAAAGGATAGATTGTTCAGTCATTGTATTTTTAAATTTTTGCTGAATTTTATTAAGAGTTAAGCAAGAAAGCATGCATGTGGACAACTTGCACATCAAAACAGAATATTCAACAAAAAAACACTTGAGATACTGAAACTTAGATGTATTGCAAATGTTTCCCCCCTAAAACTAAATTACTTGATGTTCTCTGTATGGAATCTGAATTAATAATTTATTTTTTTTTTTATCTTGACCAATGCTGTTGTTTTGGCTATGTATGTAAAGTTATATTTTTATTGTTTTCTTTTTAATCATGAGCAATTATCTCCTCAAACCGTATTCTGATAAAAGCTTTTAAACGTCACTTTGACTCTCCAGACATTCCTCTGCTTTGTATCAGTCCGTCTTCATATGGTTGTGTCTGTCAGAGGACCTGTTTCACTTTTTGCATCTAGTTTAAAGACGTAGCAGTTTAAGAAACAGTCGGTGGTTTCCAGGGAAAAAAATATCAAGTTTTCTCCCAGAAAGTAGAGGAATAGTCAATATTACGCAGCTTGCTCTCAGTTTTTCTAGTGGTCCCTTTGCATTAGTATTGAGATTCCTTACATGAAAAAACTCCTCTGAATTAGAAATGTTATTTTCAGATACTAAGTTGTAGAACAGCTGAACTGTCGCGGTTGCATCTTTTATTTCTTTAGGCAGGTCAGCGAAATTCTCTGTAAAATACAGGAACGACAGAAGATTAAAGCCCCATCAGAAAACAAATTTATTTCTTTATATCCAGGCATGAAGGTTTAACGACACCTCTAATTCTACGTTTACTGATTGATTTCCATCAGGCTGTTCTTTCATTGAGGGACTCTGCAATGATCGACTTTCTTTGTGTTTTTTTTTTTTTGTCTCCATCATCTTCATCACTTCATTCAGATCCACAGAGGGTCCTGGTGTTTTAAAGTTTCTTACATTCCCAAATAATGGAGGTCACAGTGGGATGTTTTAGGATGTTAAAGGCTACTGACTTCTTTTTTCTTTTTTCCCCAGATCCTTTGCTTTGATATCTTCCTATTATTGGCTCTTTTGAGTAGATTTTTAAAGCAAACCAAACCTTTAATGAAATGGGTCAGAGAGCAGGTAAAAATTATGGAAGATGTAAAGTAGTGTGAACACCAGCACTGCAAACCTCTAATGTTTAAGAAATTCTGAGTTCTTATTCTGGAATTTTCCGTAAATTAAACAATGGGTTTTGCAATTTAAACTTGAATTTGCCACTAAAATGTAAGACAGTCCCAGGGAGAGCGTAACTTTGGGCTTTCTTTGGATTTTAGTGTTTTTCTGCAGGTTTGTGTTGTATTTGCTTCACAGGTTAAACGCTTGTATTAATTATCTGTAATATTTCAAGTTGTTAAGTTGTTGGTTTAAGACATGAAAAACCTTTTAAAGGCAAAGGATAACTTGCCTCATCTTAAAGTGTTTGCTCAGAGCGTTTATCCAGCTTCTGTGGAGTGGCGTCATGACGTCGACTCTAAATGTACATGAGCATAGCGCTTTCGCGTGTCAGGCCCCTGAGGAGGTTCTTAAAATAAAGGGAACTAAACAGGAGAAAAAGGATGTTTAGCATTTTTTCCTGACGGGGCAGCTGCCTGCATTAAATAATTACATCCATGATCTCCATTTGGATGCTCAAGATGTTCAGGGTGATTAACATGCGACTGCTTATGGAAAAGCAGGTTTGTTGATATTGAAAGATTTGTAGGTAATTAAAGGTTAATAGATTAGAGAAAAGTGTTAGACTTTAAGAATCAGTATAATAAAAAAGGAAACAGGTCTGATGACGGTCACTGAATTAGTTTTAGTTGCATGTCAGATTGAAAGGTCTTTAGTTTGCATTTAGATATTTCAACATTGTTCTTAAAATCAGGGGTGCAGCCCGATATGAAGATAGCATAATGTGGGTAAAAGTTGCGGTATCGCTCTGACTAAGCAGTTTTATGTCTTATTACTTTGGATTCAATGCAACAGTAGATAGAAAACATGGTAAGTTGATTCCTTGTAAAACATTGACTCCCACCCTGCAGGATTGAACAAATCTAAGTTTTATAGACTTTGAAATGGAGTCGATCTGTTTGTTCAAGTTGCCAAAAGCATTAGAATAGACTTTTAGACCAACTTGAAGGATTTATTGAGATATTTGTTCATATAGATAAAAATATGGCAAGGTAACCTCATGTTCCATTCAGATCAATTAAATATGATAAAAAACTTTGAAAAAAATCTAGAATTGTTAATCTAGAAAAGCATTAATTTACCATTGATTTAACCATCAAACACTTATTAAGAATAAAAATCCCATCTGGAGTAGAGTCCTGCCCAAGAAAGCAGCATACAGTAACTGTTCTAGACACAATGCTGAACATTAAACATCTAAAACAGGATTTATGTATCAGGTCCATTAAATTATAAAGAAATAATAAGTGTGCAGAGAAACAAGCTCTCGGAGAATCGACATTTTGCAACTCATCCCTGGCAGATGGAGCAGATTATTGTCGATCATTCCCCTGTTCAGCTCAGAACATCCGCACAGTAAGAAGGGAGATTCAGCATTTAAAAAATAACATCTTTTAAAACAAATAAGCAACTTAATATACTTACATTGAATATCATTATTAAAACAAAGGAATTCAAGCTTAAAACATTTACAAAATTGCACATCTGCATTTTAAAAAAGGTTTATGAATAGGTTTGTAATAATGACTCAGTTAATGCTGTGGGCAAGCTTATAAATGTTGGGTTAAACTTTTTTAATAGAAGTTCAGAAATAATTAGTTTTTTATAGCATACATACTTAAAATGCTTTATGCTTTTAGTTCCTGTTTCAGCTCTTCTACTTTTTGCAGGCTTCAAGAGGTTGAGATTTATTTACTATAAAGCGAATTTTAGAAACAGATGACAAACACTAAAATACTAATATAATTCAAAGGTGAAACACAATAAGAATCTAAGTAACACATAAAATGATGAGGATAAAATATTCTGACATTGTCTCAAATGAGCTTTATAAACAGCAGTGCTTCAGTAACTGGTTTTCATAGTGTAGGTGCTACAGGTGCAGACCTCACAGTAGTCTGTACAAGCCCAGGCTCTGGGACTAGTAAAAGCCAGTAATTATGAGAAATCAGTGGGACACATAAAGTCAGAGGGGAACAGCAGCTGGTCCGTGGAGTGTTTCATAAGTCAATAGTGAAATCTGAAATTCAATCCTAAATTGAATAGGGAGCCAGCAAGAGGTGGGCTGCTGCATTCTGGACAAACTACAGCTTTAAAAGCCAATGTCACGGTGGGGTGGAGGTTTGAAAGGATCCAAATGCAGACACTGAAGCTGAAGTGGCTTCATGAAGACTAAATAACAAAAAAAGGTAACGGAAATAAAAAGCCAAAAACATAAAAAAAAAAATACACAAAAACTGAGAACCAGGATTAGGGTTGTCACTATACTAAACTTTTCAACTCGATACCGATACTAAGGAAAATATTCAATACTCGATACCATTTTCGATACCAGGATAAAAAAAAAAGACTCCAAAATTCTACAGAAATATTTTCATTAATAAATAAAATACAATAAATAAATAAAATAAACAATAAGAACAATATTTTGAGGTTGTATGCTGTGCACAACATTAAGCAAGCTTCATAAAAAACTTATAAAATTAAAATTAAGTGTTCCTTCCTTGGCTATGCTTTGCACACATAACAATGACACTAGCCAAACCAGTTAAGAAACAAAAATAATTCTCAGCAGAAAAAAAAGTCTGAAACTGAAAAGTGCACAGAATTATTCAATCACACAGTGTTCAGAAAGTGCATTTTCCTCTATTCTGCACTTTAGATGAATGACTGCTTAGGTCAGTACTTTTAAAAACGAGTATTGTATCCGGATACAACGTTTCAGTATCTATACTTTTTTGAGTATCGATACTTTTGACAACCCTAACCAGGATTACTCACAACAAGGGGCAAAGAAATGACGACAAACCAGCAACATTGACTGAGCAGGAGGTGCACTTGGTACATAACCAAGTGGGTCTCTCAGGTCTTTAGTGCATCTAGAAGAGTCTTACCCAGAAGTATTCTACAATGAGCACTGTGATAATAAAACTTTTGCTCAGGCGTTGCTAGATTCCTGTATTGTCTGTATGAGGGAGGAGAAATTTCCTGAAATGCATTCCTTTGGGGATCATGTAAGTAGAAAATAAAATGGACCAAGAGCAGAACCTTGGGGAACTCCACAATAGATTGGCCGATGGAGCAACGGCATCACTAGTAGTCACATAACCTCCTGTCAGAAGGATAATCCTCAAACCACACCAGTTTTTCCTGTATTGCCTGTATACTTTAAATGAGAGGTAGGGATAGCAGGGTCAGCTGTAATAAAAGGAATTTAACTCTAAAAGAAAAAGAGTGTCTCCTGCATCAGATGCTAATAAAATACCTTTTACATTGAGTAACCCAATTATATCTACAGATATTCCTAGGACCCAACACAAAAAAGGTCCTTCTGGATGAACTGTGTGTTAACGATAAAGTAAATATGATGTTTTCAATCAGCTTGAACATCTAACTTAGATGAAAAGTGAATTAGATTGTAATGGCTGTAGATTAACTTTGTATTTGTTGGCATTTTGTAAGAATCCAAGTTGGTCTTCGCTGCTTCCACCCAGCAAAAATCCAAACTAACGAAGCTTCAAAGCTTAGATCAGGTAGCTGTGTCCCAGATAGTTGGTATGTCACTTTTTTTTTGTTGCTGGATAAGTTTCAGTAACCTGTTGTCTTCCAGGATCAAGGCACACACAACAGCCGGGGAAAAGACTAACATGGCCTCCCCGCAGAGCTGGTTCCTGTCCCAGCAGTAATTACTCTGGTTGTTGGGAATGTCTTGGCTGCCTAACTCTTGTCTGTTTAAGCTCTGGTTCATATTTCTAAGTTTCGGCTCTTAAATAGAAAGGAAAAGGAGAACATTTCCAGTGATTTATGACCTATTAGTCGGACTTTGATCTTGTGCAAGTGACACGAATCCTACCCTGCAAGGCGTCTTTTATAGCTGATTAGAATAAATCATCCAGTCGTATTCCTTCCAGAAGAAGGAGTTCAGGTGTAAGCTGCTTTGACTGCAGATGATAATGCTATATGCGCCTCTGTGTACCTGATAATGAGCGTCAGAGGAGGTATGATTATGGCGCTCTCACTTTTGGCTGCTGACTCTTTGTGGGACTTTTGGCATTTAAGCATCGTGACTTTGCTTGTCGTTTCAGCTTATCTGTTACGATATTATCATCCTTTCCTGACTACAAGCAGCTCGTCTTTTACACCAATTGGTACAAACAGCCTTCCCTGACAGTTAGAAAAGCATTCTCTTTGATCTTTTTTACGCGTTGGTGCTGCACTTTTTAACTTAAATCTCATTGTCATTAACAACAGTAGCAGGTTAGCTTTTAAAAGGGACAGCAACTGTTATTGTGTAATATCTCTGCTCTGCTAAGCTGATGGTTTTTTTTGATAAAAAGCGGATTGTTATCTTAGGCATTTGAAGCTTTGGTGTGCAGATTTACATGCTCTGCACCTTGTAATTAGAGATGCTCTGATATGGACTATTGCATCCTAATCACACAAAAAAAATGTGCAGCAGATTCTGTGGTTGTGGATGTTGTTTTATATTTCAAGAATATCTGTCTGTTTGCTTGATTTCTAGTTTTCCCGTTTGTAATAAATTATTTTGTACTTTTATTGTCTTTGAATGCGCCATCTAAATAAAATTCAAATTGATAAGACATATATCCAAGCATTACATAATACAAAAAGTAAGAAGACTAAAAATGTTGGCATTTCCTGCTTTGATGCATTTATAGAGGGAGATTGTTATTCAGAAATGATCCTTTGGATCATAGATTGTAGCTAATTTAGGGGAAAGTTTCCATCTTATTCGGTCTTTCTTATGAAATTGGTCCGTCACTTTGTGTGATTCATCGCCACTTGGATTGTTTGGGACTGTAGGTAGACACCACTCACCTTAGAGTATGTTTTTGTTATTTTAAATACAAGTTTGGGTTCTTGGAGTTGGAAAAAATATCTTGTCATGAGCTTGTTTAATAGCATATTTACAGCAGATATAAAGCTGCTTTATCACGACAGGGAACCGACACTATCATTATATAGAAATTAATGTAATTAAAAATATAATTTTTCATGTTTCTAATGATTTCTGGTCAAATATTTATTTATTTTAATGAAAATTTCATTTGTTATTTTTGTTGTTGGGCTTTGTTTTTTTGTTGTTGGTTTCTCTGCAATGGTTGGGACATAGGGATCTGTGTTAGAAACTGACTGAATGCAGTTGTTGTGTGCTGCCTTGGAGTGCACTTGCTGTAATTATGGTAGTTCAGTAGTAGCTAATTTAATATAACTAGTATGTTTGCTTTTATTAGAGCAGTATTTGTGTTTGAGTAGCTCTGGCTGTAAGAGCAACAGACGTAATGGCTGCAGAATGGGATGAAACGTTACGTTTAATTGTCTTATATTTCTTTATTCAACAATCATTTCTGTTCTTTGTATTATTGGTTTACTCATCCTTTTTTTTACTGCACTTGTAGAAAAAAAATACTTTTATTCAAAGTTTTTTGTTAAATAAAAATATATAAATATTTAAAAATATATATGCTGTTTCATTCACTCACCTTTTTGTTTCAGTCAGTGGATCCCATCTGTCGACTTTCCCTTTAATTGTTTAGGTTTTGTTTTACCAATCGGGGTTTCATGAGCAGCTGAGATTAGACTATATATTTTTAAGAGCTTTGCAAACTACAGTATGCAGGTGCTTTTGCCTTAGTTTTAGATTCTATAAAACACAAATAGTTAAAATTAGGTTTTAACAAACAGATATGCAGTCATTTTTTTTATTTTTGCTTTATCATATCAGCAAAGCTCCGTGGTACGTTTTCATATAATGCTTTTTCTGGTGTTTACATTTTATTTCATTGCAGCACATTTAGGGTCAATCTTTCCCTAAGTCCAGTCCTTCCAAGCATCTCCTGGTTGTTTTTATTGCGAGCTCAAAGAATCAACAAACACCTCTTGACCTCTGTTTGGTTTTTTTTTAACATCAAAAACAGACTTAGTCCTCTAAGTTTCCACCATCTGGTTTTACAGCTTTCACCTTTTGACCTTGTTGGTCTGGAAGCAAAACCCAGTGTCATAGTTCAACTTGTCACTGTCAACACCCGCTGGAAGTCAGACTGGACAGATTGGTCTAGGCCGACTGAGGCTGAGAAGTTATCTATGGACTGGAGGGTGTTTGTTGTTCACTTTCCTTCTCAGGCTCTAAATCGGCACTGCTCAGGTTAAGAACTTTAAAATCATATCCTATATGAGTAAATACATGATAAAATACTGTTATACTATTCAGTAGTGAAGCATGAGCTCCTCCATTTGTAGTCAGCAAAAATCTGCTCTTTGAACACCCCCCACCATCAAAAAAATTAGATTTCATGGTTTTAGCGTCACTTCTTTGTCTTCTCATGCAGTTCCAGCGTATAAGTGAATTCCTTTGATGCTGAAACAGTGTTTAAGAGCTTTATTGGTTTTCTTAGC
Source organism: Cyprinodon tularosa (assembly GCF_016077235.1). Classification (NCBI taxonomy): domain Eukaryota; kingdom Metazoa; phylum Chordata; class Actinopteri; order Cyprinodontiformes; family Cyprinodontidae; genus Cyprinodon; species Cyprinodon tularosa. Next base: position 83,529 of record NW_024037882.1, read on the forward strand.
TGCACATCTCCCCATCCACATGCGAGCACATTATTTAGAACATGCTGACTGGCTCTGAGGTTCCTCATGGGACCTTATTAAGAAGATAACTCTGGACTGCTTGGTCTTTCAATGCAGCTTTCCACTGTTACATTTGAGGAGTTTTAAGCCAGATTTTCACTGAAATTAATCATCAGCTCTGACATGAGTCAGACTTGGACTCATTCAGTCAATTAAGGCTCTGAAGAAGTTGCTTGTTTATATCATTTTGATTCACAGAAGAAAAGTCATGATGAGCACAAATATTATATGAGCTAATCTTCTAAATAGTTAATATGAATTCAATAACCATCCACCTTATAGAAATAAATCTGTTTTTGTTTTTTTTATCTCCAGGGGTGCATTTTCAGTGGTGCGCAGATGTGTCAAGCTGTCAACAGGGCAGGAGTATGCTGCCAAAATAATCAATACCAAAAAGTTATCTGCAAGAGGTAAGAATTTCTTTCAGTGTTTATTTCAACATGTCGCCTGTGGATGTCCTCATATGGTCAGAGAACACGAGGGATTCTTGAAATAAGGCTTGTGTGCAACATGCTTCATGTGCACTAAAAATACACAACAGAACGTAGCCAATTCAATGGCCAATATCCCTTTATTGTAAGGATTTTTCAGATTTTTTAAATCTCATTGTCAAGATTTTTTCATAAACATACTCCTTTAATTGATGCATCATTCCATCATTGTTGTTCTAAATCTTATTTTTTAATTTATCAGCTTTTAGCTGTAACCCCAGTACCATGCAAGTATACAATAATAATGAAGGTCCCCTTTGCATTTCTGCCTACGCCCTCATATGACTATGCCCCGTCAGTAAGTTTGGGATTAAAAATAGTTGAGAAAGTCCAAATGATAAGATGGTCTGCAAAATAAAAAATAAAAAAAATCACCAAAAGCTTATGTGGAATCATAGCAAGTGGCTGATGCCTCAGATTTTATTTTTCTCTAGCTTGTTTCTATTGTGTTTTTTTAAGGTTGGTTACAGTTTAGCCATTGTGCCCCTCCAACTCCAAATTACCACTAAACCCATATATCTACAGCAAGTGAGCATCTATTTAATGCTGAATTCTTTCTGTGTGACTGCTGGCATAAGGGCTCCTCTACTGTTGTCTAAATAAGCAGTAGTTTCTTAAGGCTGGAATCAATTTTCAATTCGATTATGTTTAGTTATATAGCACCAATTCACAACACATGTCATCTCAAGGCCATTTACAGAGAATTCAAGTAGATCATACAGTCAGATTGGTTCAAAGTTGTCTGTCTAAGGGAAACCTGCTGATTTCTTCTACTCATTGACTTGAGATCAGTCCCTCAGCCAAAGTGTACTTGTAGTGACAGTGGAGAGGAAAACTCCGTTTTAACAGGAAGGAACCTCCAGCAGAAAAAGGCTCAGTGTGAGCGGCCCTCTGCCGAGACCGACTGGGATTCAAGAAGATAGAAGCAGACGCATAGAAAGAAGCAGAGATACAAAAGGCAATTGTCAATCAGCTCCACAGGCGGCTCAGTCCAGGAAACAAACAGCTTCCATGTCAGAGGATAAAAGAGAGCACATCCAGTTGGTCATAGTCAGAGAAACAGGACAACACTGAAAAACATGCCAAGCTCCAGCATCTATAAACAAAGGTGTTGATAGCAGCATAGCTGATATTCCTCTCCATGATGGTGTCACAGCCAAACAGGAACACACTCCATGAAGCTGCTATGGTGAGAAAAAGCAGAGAGAGCATAAAGTTAGAGATTGAATTAACGAATACTGCAGAATGGGGAAATAGAGATGAAATGATGAAAAAATGTCCTCTAGCAGTCTTAGCCTATAGCAGCACAAATACAGAAAAATAGCTCAGGATAACCTAAGTATTATGGATGAGGTAGAAGAAAGGTAGAGCCACAGTGTGGTCAAATTAGAGGCAAAGATGATTTTACTTTAAGAGGCTTGTTACAAAAATGGGCCCAAATGCAACCCAACACACTGCTCATACTTTTGCACTATTTTTTTTTTATGAGCCGGTAACATATTATAAGAGATCAAACTATTATGCACCAAAAGATTTTATCATTGCCATTTACGAAACCTAATTAATAAAATCATAAAATGTTTTACCATATATTAGAAGGATGGTGTTCACAATACTAGTTGTAAGGTACACTCCTAAAGGCCACCCTGCTCCGGCAGTAAAGTCCGAATTAGGCAGCACTATGATGAAGGCCAGTCCAGCTCTGCAATGGTCGCCGTGGTTCCTCACACCAACACTCGCTCGGTGTAAATCTCCTGCTGCCTCTACAGCTCGCAACCGGAGACCCAGAGCCGTGGCTGCGCCAGGTGGCAACCCACTGACACTACTTTGCTCTACACACACTCTGGGCTTGTGTGTGTGAAAATGTAGAGTGTGGTGGAAGAGGCATTTTAACAGGCATAGAATGTCTTCTCATATCTGCTTGTGTCTGTCAGTTAACCTTTTACTGTGGGTATTAATTTCCTTTGGAAACAATTGCTCAGCTGACATTAATCCATGCAGACAGATTTATGAAAGTACACACTGATAGCAATGATGATACACAGGAAGAGAGGTAAGGTTGTCAGGAATAACTGTTAAAATTCTAGAGACTCAAATACTCCATAATATAATTATAATCACCATAATGTGTGTGCGAACACTTGGAAAGATTGTAATGTTAATGAATAAGAGGGAGAAGCTATAATGTAGTTTCTGAGGCACTGTTGAGTGTTTAAAGCAACAGAACACAGTAAAAGCAAAGAGCTGATGCTTTTCAAGAAGATAATTTATCAAATGATAAATTATTACTTTTTTTAAAGTTCTTAAGAGGTTGCCGAAAAAAGAATGAGTCTTAAAAGGTTCTACTTTCTATTCATCTCCTAATGGCTTTAACAGTATTATGGAGTTATGGTAGAAAAAGGATGAACGCTGTAGAAAAAAAACAACAAAAAAACAAATGCTAAGATCTATGAGTCATTTGAAAATTTTCTTTTATTGTCATCTGGTATCCTTATTATTAATGGCTTCAGTTTTCACAGCAGTGAACATTTTATGAGAGTTGGGTCTTTGATCGGCCTATTTCTGTGAGCTGGCACCTAACTGTTAAATGCAGAGATTATTTCCGTATGGTTAAAAACTAAAAAATGTGACCTTTTTCTAGTCGGTAAACTTGTCATAAATAACTGCAACCATCTTATGCTAATGACAGTACTGTCTGTCGAAAATGCTTCTTAGAGAAAAAGACTTGTTTCAGGTATTTAGGGTATTTAAAGACCGGATTCTTAAAGAGCAACAGGAGCTTTTCTCTGCTCACATCTGATTTTTGAAAAATACGCCTCACAGTGGCGGTTTCAAGCAGACCAGGAAACGGGTTTGGGGCTAAGGGCTAGGTGTGGTCTTATATTGTAGATAAATGCTTCAACAACTAACAGAATGCCAAGCTAGTGATTTGATATCATGAAAATTGATAGAAAGAACCCAAAGCTCACTATTCCAACCCTCACTCACTACAGAGAGCTGCACCAATCGCTTGAGCCACAGATCTACTAACGCCAGTTTTCTTGACATTGCAATATCCTTGGATCCAGTGCTGTCTTTTTCAAAGTTTTCAAATTTCATACTCTTAGACACAAAAGGAGGACTGTAACAGAATGTCAATATAATGCCCTGACCTTGTCTAATTTTCCAGAAAAACAGCAAAAATACTTCAAATTGACGTTACACACATACATTGTGGAGATTATTTTAGTCCAGAGATCTGAATGGGTGGGTGAATGGACGGCAATGGCAATCAGCAAAAATCAGCTCTCTCTTTCGGGATAAAATTCCTTTCCGATCGGACCGAATGGTATTTGAATCTTCAGTCTGTCATGATCACATGAAGCGTTTTTGATCTGATCATGCATCCAATCTTATTATTGGTCTCCATGTAGACATAGCTACTGTGTGCAGTTTATAACATAGATGCACCATAGGTGTTTTTGGTCATGAGATAGCGATGCAGTAAAGGATTGTGGGTGTTTATCTGAAGCAGGGAAGGAATGTCAGCACTCTAGTAGGTTTTTCATGATGTTAAAAGGGTAGGGATGTGAAAAGTACGTAATATTGTTAAATATCAGTTATTGCTCATAACAGAAAGATTATTGGATACTGACAATGAATTTTCACATTCCTAATTTATTACCCGATATAAATTTCTGCTGTCCTCTTGGAAATCTCCCTTCTATAATCCTTTGGGCAGTTGATGCAGTATTTGGGGTAAACCTTAAAAGATGCATTACAGTGTTTTCTAATGATACTGCCACCTGTGGCCAAAGTGCAGAACTGCAGCAATCCTATGCTTGTTTTCGTAGCTTTCACTTGAACTTAACAATGCCTTTGTTTTTTTATTTTATTTTTTCACTTTACCTAGGGTTGCCATTGGTGTCTGAGTTGAGTTAGATGCCAGTCACTTCTGAGTAAACACAAAATCCATCTTTAATATGACGTTTATTTGTTTGCCAGGTTAGAGCTATTTAACATGGATGTGCTTGACGTCACATCGCCAAAGTACATTCAGGAAAACAGGCTACAGGCTTATAGATGCATCAGTGCTGAACTGCTCAGATGCCAGTCTGCTCATCAAACAATGTTTTAGTTGTAAAAGGTCAAATAAAAGCTATTGTAAAGATATTTACAGTAAAAACTTAGATAATGTCTCTTTTCAAATAATGATCACAACACATGAACTGTAGGCTATAACTCTGGTCACAGTCAAAGCAAAGTGTTTTAAAAAAGTACTTTATAGAAAGTTTACTTCTATAAAAACTAAACATTTCTCAAACTGTTGTCGTCTTAAACATTTTTTCTCAGTTTTAAAATGTTAGTAAAACTCTGTTTAACTCTTCCATACACAGAGTGAGCCGTCTCCCCAGCTCTGGTGCTTCGTATTTAAGGTTCACTCACATAATTGTATATTCAAAGCTTTAAAAGTCACAGAAATCTAAAATCGTCCGTAAATGTCTGATTAGTGGTTTTCTTCTAACACAATGTGACATGGAAGGCTGGAACCAAAAATTCAGTGTGCTGTTAATTATAGTTTTTAGAGGAATCAGAACTGGCCGGTCAAACCTTCACAAAAAATAAAAATAAAACCAGAAATTTGAAACAGACCATAAATCTTTGATTTGTGCATCTCCACTAACTGGGAGTATGCATCTCTCCTTAGCTGCTTGATGAAAGGCTGCAGCTGCTTGCAGATTTCTGAGGTGCGGCATAATCTCCCTCCTTTAAGATTTGATGATCCAAGTCGACCGAGTAGTGTCCGCGGCTCGCGCTGCGCTCCTTACTAATGGATGAGCCATGTTCTCTGAAACAGCAGAGCAATGTCTGAGCCGACAGAGCTGCTGCATACTACTTCTACTCCGGCTCCAATTATAGCTCCATGACCTATCTGACATGGGCCGCCGCAGCCAGCTTTTATGGCAATCATGATGACTTACTGCTCTGCTTTAGAAGTGGGATTTGGTTGGGGTTGTTTTGCTCCTGATATATCGCTCAGAAAGCAGGTAAGGTCAGATGGTTTAAAGCCACTGCCGAGGATCCTGAGAGGAGCGTTTGTTTGGGACGGGCAGATGGAAATGGTAGCTGCGGGGAGGGCTGGGGGGGGGTCATGACAGAGAAGGCACCCCAGGCACTTGGCAGCTGAGGGCCATGCGCCTGTACGCCTACATGCCTTTAGCACGGGACTCTCATCTGACTCTGCCTCTCTTTTACTCTGGCACACACATTTGTGGTCATCCTATCACTAAACTCTGTTTATTTACTGCAGTCACCATGATTCCCCCTCTCAAAAGTCCAGATATTGGGTATCTGGGAGGGGATGACTAAATGTATTTGCACATTCCCTCAAAACGTCAGGCAAACGGTTAATGTCAGTCCAGCTCATGTCAATGGGAAATATAGGGCAGGTCTGCTGGGCAAGGCTTCCAGCCAATCATAGCACTTGTTTATTGGCAGTGATCTCTGGGTGAGGGATGCCAGAGGTTCCTGTATGGCCTTGTAACATATCGTGCTAGGGTGCATGCGCTTGTGTCTGCATGTGTGTATGTATTCAAATTAAATATATATGTGCACATGTGTGGTGTTTTCTATTTGCCTGAGATTTACCTGCAGTGCAGCAGCAGAGAGCTGACCTGATTTCAGTCCCTGTGCTTTTGTGTCAATGTCAGACAAGTCGTGCGGAGGTATTTAAGTGAAGGCCTAATACGTATAAGCCTATTATGAAGTCAAATCACTTTAGAAGTAATTACAAATGTCAGTAAAGACTGATTTATTCATAATTTAGCTACAAGTTCAGGATTTCTAACTGAAATGGTCATGAACGTGATGGTTTTCCTCATACGTCCAGGTTTTGGAGTTCTAACTTAACTTTATTTGTTCTCATGCTTTTTTTTTTTGCTATTTGAATATTTAATTACCAGATGAAATATGCAGTGATTTACAAAAGTATTGATATAGCTTATGGGTCACACCTATGTTTACATTACATCCATAAACAACTGTGTTTTTTTCAGACCAACACAAATTTGTTCCAAGATTTTGTGGATTAAATTTTTTTTACAAAAACCAATAAACTTTAAATGTTTCCTGGCAAACTTAGCAGAATGATATTTTCCACCATTCCATTGTATCTTCAGCGGCATATTCAGAGTCATCGTCCTGGTTAAGGTGAAACGTTGCCCTCTTCTCAGGTCTTTCTGTGTCTACAACTAGTTATCTTCCACAGCTGCGTTAAACTCTTTAGGCTTTCCTATCCAGTCTAAACAGCTTTTCTGTACTGCTGAGGAAAAACCTGCCCTTAGCATGATGCCCCCTGCACCATGTTTCATTATTGGGATGCTATATTTAAGTTTTCTGCCCCACATAGCATTTTGTGTTTTGGCCAGAACTTTTCAATTTTGCTCTTATCCTGGAGCACTAAACCTGTACTCACTTTGTGCCTTATTTTAATAAAATCTGGCCTTGGTGAATGTGTTTCAGTTAAACATGAACAAAGTTTGTGCTTGGGAGTGCTTGTTATTATTTCTTAAAGTATTTCCCATGAGAGTTGTGCATCTTTGCAACTCCTCCAGAGTTATCCCTCACTGACTCATGCTCTCTACTAGTTTAGGAGGACGACCATGCCATGGTTGGTTTGCATTTGTATCCTACCCTACATGTTCATGTAATGGGTTTAATGTCAGGAGATCTTTAAACCATAAGAGATGCTGTTTCTTTAAACTTCTCTACAGCTTTATCCCTGATCTGCCTAATCTGTCCCTTGATCTTCATGAAGCTGTGCACTACAGTAGCAAACCCAAGGAGGCCTGTAGAGGATAGCTGTTTTCATGTTGAGATTAAATTGTGCAGCACTTGTTCCCACTGACTTTTATATCCTAGTTTAACAGTATATATATATATCCATCCCCAAACTTATTTATATATATTTTTATCGGTATCGGTCCAGATATAAGGAAAAAAACTAGATCGGTATCAGTTACAATTGACTCGATATAGGGGCCGCTCTATTCATTCTAAATCTATGCTATGCTCTGTCGTCATGCGGCAACGCAACAATACAACACGGCCATATTGTTTATGATGGAGCGGGCAAAATAATCTACGGTGTGGAGGTTTTTCACGCTCTCTCAGCCTATTAGCCCAGTGGCTACGTGCAATATTTGTGGGAGAAATGTTCCGAGGGGCGGTGTTAAATCTTTAAACTATACCCCCACAACTTATTGAAACACCTCCAGTTTCAGTTTCATAACAAGGAACATGCTGAGATTATCGGACTCGGCAAACAAAAAGGAAGCAGCGGGAAGCAGCTAAAGCAAAGGAAAGAAGTGAAATTTTCCCATGTAACAGTATAGAGGCCACAAAAAATCACAGAGATGATACTTGATAATGACACTTTTTTTACATGTTGACCAAGTCAGAGAACTTTTGGTTTAAGATTTTGTGCACAGTTGTTAAATAAATGAGTCATAACATTTATATTTGGGTTGTTTCCTATTTTTTTTTTAAGAAAAGGGAAGTCAAATTATATGCACGTAAAAATAATCCCGTTTTTTTTTTTTCACACAATAAAACCTTTTTTTAAGGTAATAATTGAGTGCTATTTTTGGCATCTGTATCGGATCGGTATCGGCCGACATTAAACTTCAAATATTGGTATCGTATCGGAGGTGAAAAATGTGGATCTGTGCATCCCTAATATATATGTATATGTATATATGTGTGTGTCAATGATTTTTACTTCCCTGTCCTGCAATAGTTTTTTTTTGTGTATTATCCTTAGTTTGTTTCTGTGTTGTGACAAAAACATGAAAGAGTTTAAGGGTTTAATGTCTGCAGCCAAATAACACTTCTTGCTCCTCCATCGGTTTGCGGTTTTTGCTATTTCTCCAGCTGGAGTGAGCCATGCTGATGTTGTAATTCTAATCTTCTTGAACAGTGGTTATATCTGGCTCTCTTTGTGAATGTCTCCTCCTCTCCTGAGACTCCAGCCCTCACTGGTGATGATTAACCCAAATATATTCTACTTTTCACCGCTTGCTCCCTCCTTCTCCATCACAAAGACTCCTGATGATTTCGCTGCATGGTATCCTTGGGTTATCTCTCTCACAGTTCTTGTTCCTGTTTGCCACATATCTCCTTTAGCTTGCTCTCTTTTTCTCCACTTCCTCTTCCCTTCAGGACTGGTCCTCGGTTATCTCTCGCCTCATTTCTTATTTACCCCACTGCTTTAAAAGAACCACTGGTGTCTGCATGACTGACAGTTTTAAAGAGTGGTTAAATTAATATTTGAAGCACAATGTTCTGCCTCGTCTTCTCTTTTTTACCGTCCTTGTTGATCCTGGACTCCTTGCAGGCAGAACAACTGATTTTCATGTAACCTATTTATACAGGGATCTATAAATAGAAGTTTTGTTTAATTACTTATATTGCACATTACATGTGCACTAGAAACGTTCAAATATGTTTAATTTTATATAACACAATATACTGTAGATGGCAGTACTTAAATTCCTTACTTGCTACTAAGTATTTTTAATTGATAAAGCTTCAGTTAAACATTTTATTTATGTTGTGGTAGTTTGCATAATACTGTGAGATTTCTAAAGAGAAACAGAGTTAATTTAGTTTCTGCATAATTTCAGTCTGGCCAAATTAATTTGATTCAATAACAGCAACATTCAGGATGCAGTTGGATTCAATCAAATTGTAATAAAGTCAAACGGTCAAATTAATTTGATCATAAAATCTCAGTTTGTAAAAAGCTGCACCCCTAAGAAAACCTACCGGTTGCATCTATTCTTAATGGCCAGCCCTTCTGCAGGTATCAAAGTGTGCTAAGTTTGATACATAATGAAGGCACTTTCGCGACCCTTTCAAATGTTCAGTGTACTATACCCACTGGTCACAGCTTTAATAAGACTGGAGAGAAGAGCTGGAATCAATATTCTTTTATCCACCTGGTATTGAGTATTGCTTGTTGGCTTGTTGAGGAAAAAAGTTCTGCTTTTCCTTTGTCTACGAGAAGAACACCTTCAGCTGTTTCAAAATATTTCTAGCTATGAAATATGTAATTCCTTTTCACTTAAGCTAACACGGTTTTAAAACCTCAAAAGCTATAAGAAGGTTGTCTGTTAAGCAGCCGAAGGCTCAACTAATTACCGTAGTAAGATTAGGTAATTTCCTCTTTTTAGTCTCTCTAGAGCAGAAAGGATAAAACTAATTTCTGCACGATTAGTGGTGAAAACTTCCACTAAAATAAAGAAAGCATGGCTAGTAATATTTCTTTACCCTCGTTATGAGCAAAACTATGGCAAGAGTCGAATAAAAAAGCTTTTAACTGGAAGAAACATCCAGAGGAACCCAGCCAACTGTGCCAGAGTGGCTGGGAATTAAAAACTGGATAAAAGATGCCCAGTACATTTTAACAGCATGAGCTGATTGGACCTATTCTCCCTCCTGCAGTTAAACCAACGAGCGTGTCTTCCTACCTCCCATCTACTGCTTATCTTCCAACTTTTCAAGTCTACTGACAAAACCACAAAGATACAAATTTTTTTGTTGTTGTTGTGATTGTGATTATTATGGAAATTGAAAGATATAGAATTTATACTTGTGTCTGGTTCTGAATGACACACAGATTGGGCTTCAGCCAGGGTAGGTAGGGACCTCTGTTTTAACCTTTACAACTGAAAGTCCATTGCAGCATAAAATCCTTTAAAAAACAGCTACTAAACTAAATAAAAAAAAAGATTTGCTGCTTGATAAACATTTATAAATAAAATCCTACCATATAAAGCCAAAACTAATAAGACTTTTGTCAACTACACTAGTTTCAGACCTCTGCCCTTTCGCCAAACATAATTTGCAATCTTATTGTAGTTTAGGGAAGACATGTTGGACAGTTAGGGGGACGATCTATAACAAAACTCTCAAATCTGGGGCTAAAAGGTCATCAGTCATTCATGAATAACCTGAATCTAAAGTAATCCTAATCCCAAATGAGTTTATTTACAGGTTCAATAGCTGTGTTTTGTGAAGACTTTTTTCCATTTATTTTAAAATAATGCAAAAGTATTAATAGAACTAATTCCAAGGTTCACTTAGGAAGTGTGACAGTTAATATTTTAGTTAATGAAAGCAGTGTCAGCTTGTAAATTATATTCATCAGGCTAATTTCCACTCCAGTGTTTAGTCATGCCATTCTATTATAGTATAGATAACAAAAGCACAGCCATGTCGACTGAAGCACTAAACCATGATGAATGGAGGCCTTCACTCTGGGCCATTTCTGTACTTGTATTATCAGCAGATGCCACTGACAGAATGGAACCTGATCCTGTCACTTATGACATGTTTTCCACCATTTGGCATGGCGGCAGCATATCAGCAAAGACAGACATGGGTTTTTAAAAGGCCTGACATGATTTAGGTTCGGACAAAGCAAAGAACCAATGCAAGACTAACCTCACCTGAAGCTTTGAACAAACTGTTTGTATTTTGGAGACGGATGAGTAGAAAATTATACTTATTCTTCAAAGGTTTCTCAAATGAGGCAAGCAAGAGAAAGAAAGCATGCAGAGATTAGCATTGTTTTAATCTTTCAATGAAAAGATGGCACCCAGGCTTACAGTAATTGTTTGTGCATATTTTCTCCTCCTCCCACCTCCTCTGTCCCTCTTCAACACTCCCCCACTCCTTTCTGCAACTCGCTCAGCTCGTCTTCTAAGACTGTAATCACTGGGCTCACACGTCACTGTCACTCTTCTGTACCCATGGAAATGTGTATGCCTGTGTTTTTTCCAAGCTATTTCTGTCCCAGAATGTACTATACTGTTTCCAGCAACGCTGTGTTTATTTTCATCAATTGTTTGAGTGTTGGCGTTTTACGTTGATCCACTTCTTTATGCGTTTTTCTGCCTGTGGGCATATTTGATATACGGGTCTGTCTGCGTCAATCTTTGTCCAGTCTCGACAAGAAACTTAAAGGATTTCATCTCTGAACCAAGAAATGCTTCAAGTTGAGACAAGCCGTAATCTGTGAACGCCATCTGATTTCATCACAAAAACAGCAAAAAGTATGACAGGTGCCCCACGCTCACAGAGATCATACAATGTGTGCATTAGATCTCTTTTTCGAGTAACAAAATTAAGCCCAATCTAAGTTGAAAGCAGTGTTGTATTGATTTGATATTCACTCTGAGTGTTTGAAAATGTAAAATAAGCACAGCTGCTAATTCCAGCCTTACTTTTACAACCGCTGGGTCCGTTCACCTCTTAGCCACTAAGGACTGCAGTCTGAGCCAAGCCTTTTCGCAGTTTGTTTCATTAAAAGTATAATGGAGGATGCTGTTTTTCAGGGCGGATCATCTAAATGAGTGGTCCTCCTTATTGTCAATCATTCTGGTAATATGTTTACATAAGGCCGTCCTATGTGCTTGTCCCCATTTTCACTTACTGGTGGTGAGTCTGACATAGTGGAAAAAATGCCAAATCATTTTTTAAAAGTAAGCTTGTATAAGCGATGCAGACAGCAACTTTTAAACAGAGTGTGCACGAGGAGAATTGGGCTTGTGCACGCTCTCACAATCGCTTGATAGGCGTTCCCTCTAGGGAAAGGTTAGAGGGTTGTGCATGTGCATTTTTTTTTTTTTTTTTGTGGAGAGCGCAGGGCTTTTCAAAAATGTGCAAAAAAATCCATAACTATACCATTAAGGAAGGTCAAACCCAAGCTAATGTTTCACTGTGATCAAATATTTATTCATGAGTTAGTAACCCTCATTTTGTTGGTGGAAACAAAACAAAAGATTTAAGATGTTTTTAAGGAATTTAGACTGTAATTAACATCTGCCGGTTAAGGTCTAAAATTCAGCACCATTCTACATGGGGTAATTATATGAAGAACTAGGGCTGCAACAAAGGATTTTTTTGCAAATTGATTAATCTGTGGATAATCTTTTCGATTAACTGATTAATAATCAGATAGCAAAAGGTTCCTGAAGAAAACTTTTTGTCAAATTAAACCAGGTGAACCTGAAAGTTTTCCACTTGATGAGTTCTGGATAGAGGAGATTGACAGATGATATTTCCTTTTTATCTTAAAGATATAAGGAATGATATTTTATTTCCTGGTGGATCATCTAAATAAGTGGTCCTCCTAATTGTCAATCATTCTGGTGATGTGTTTACGTAAGGCCGTCCTACGTGCTCGTCCATTTAGCTTTCTTTTTCTGCCCATGCGTACTTACAGGTGTATATCTGTGGTGAGCTACGGTTTCAGACAGTCATTGAAGCTCACCTTTCTCACCGCGGTTCTTTGAAAATGATCGAGGGTCATAAGAGGAAAAGCGTCTACTTTACATTAATTTATGCCATTTGCTGTCACAGCAGTCACAAAGATGGTGCAGGGCCCACGCAGTGAAGTAGGAATTATGTGACCAACGGAGCACAAAGCAGTGATCATCTGTCAGAACAGTCAGTTAACCGAGATTGCTATAAAGTCCTCTATATAGTCCCCGCTCTATTTAGTGATTTAGGGGTTAGGGCGGACGTTCGGACACAATTGTCGTATGAGCTATGAGAACAGCAACTTTTAAACGGAGCGTGCACAAGGAGAAATAGGCTTGTGCACGCTCTTGCACATTTTTAAAATGGAGAGGGTGTTTTTTTATCTTGAAAATCCTCCACAGTATCTTTAAATGCAAAATTTTTATATATATTTTTTTTTTTTACAATCCTGGTATAATTACTGCTCTAAGTGGGTTGCTCTATCAGCTAAATTCATGTTTGACAGTCTCCATACTACAGTTAGCGATAAATCATTTACTAAATTAGTTGATGTTAATATAGATAATCGATTAATCATAATCTGATTAACGTTTCAGCCTTCTAAAGAACAGAGTTATTACAGCATAGTTGGAAATCTAGATCTGATTTGTAAAAACATAAAATAGAAGGGTTCATATCTTCTTTTTGCTTTAGAGACACTTTTTAGTGGTATCTTGGTTTAGTGATTTGATTTTAATTTGCCGGAGGGTGTTACTCCACTTTTAGACTTTACAGTAGCAACACGTTGAGAGAAATTTCAGCATACAAACTAAATATGCAGTCCTTTTCCCTCTCATGCATCACATATTATTTCAGTATTTATTTCTACAGTAAATACTATAGATTTTGTTGTTATAGTGTGAGGTTCTGCTCATGGTGACAGCAGTCAGATTAAGAACGAAGCCGTTTCTGGTTTTTTATCTGGTTTCATTTGTTTCTTTGCAGATCACCAGAAGCTGGAGCGAGAGGCTCGGATCTGTCGCCTTCTGAAACATCCCAACATCGGTGAGGAATTCTCTCCGTTCCCTCTAATCACCAACACAGCCAAATATGCAATAATCTAGAACCACTGCTAAGTGGACCTTTTTTGTTGCCTTGGTTTTACACTACCTGCTTCCTTTTTTTAAATAATATCTCATTGATGCAGAGGATGTATTCATGTGATTAACTCCACTAACAGCCATATTTATGTTAAATTGTATGCATTTTGAGGAAATCTAATACCATAACACATCCCGCTGTTGCTTAAAGGTAGATTCAGTTGCAGAACCTCCTACTATATGGTTAGTATTTGATGTTAGACTCTATTATTATGACTCCCTGTGGTTTCGTTCCCTCACACACACTCCCTGCTGTTTTTTTACTCTCCTTTAATCTCTCACTTGAAATGCTGCACTGATACTTTGTTATTCAAAGGTAGTTTGTTAAACACTGAATCATCTTTATGTGGAATTTATCGCACGGCATATACAATTAAAATGACTCCACTAAACGTTTATCTCTCAATCTATTCCTCTTTCTCTTCCAGTTCGTCTTCATGACAGTATATCAGAGGAGGGCTTCCACTACCTCCTTTTTGACTTGTAAGTCCTCCTTTCTCTTTCCTCCTTTTTTCCACACACACTCATCTGCCTCTTCCTCCTCTTCCTCGGTCCCTGCACCCTCTGTGCATATACCATTGCATAACCCTCTCCTATATTTACCCCATCTCTGTCTCCGCTGCCACCCACACCCTCCGCATCCATCTCAACAATTCCCTCTAGTTTCCATAGCAACAGTGTGGGAGGGGGGGTAGCGGCAGGGAGTTTTAGGGGGAAAGAGGGTGAGCAAAGAGGAAACAAAAATTGGTGATGAAATCCTTGTTTTAGATTTCTTCATTGTTCTTTCTTTTTGCAGGGAAATGATAAGAAAATCGTTGAATAAATGAACGTGTTTGTATTCTTATAGGGTGACCGGAGGTGAACTGTTTGAGGACATTGTTGCCAGAGAGTATTACAGCGAGGCAGACGCCAGGTAGGAGCGCTGCCTTTGAACGTCTCTGTGTGAGACGGGGTCTCTCCTCGTCAGCAAAATGTCTTGTCACTTTTGTTGTGGTCTCTTGTCTGTCGTTTTTTACACACCTGTTTATACCTTTATCTTCTTTTCCTCAACTTTCTACTCTGTTGTCTCTTCTCTCCTGGTTTTTAGCTTCATAAATCATTTCTGTGCGTTACTATCTGCTTATTATTCAATTTTTTTAAAGCCAGCTCTTCTCAGTTTCTTTCTTCTATTATGTTTTTCTTTTTTCAATTTTATATCCAGTTTCTTTAATATCAAACTTTTCTCCCCACAAAAGTATTTGTTCTCCCTGACCAGTGCATCACATTTTGTCACATCGCAAAAACTCAAACACAAAAAACTAGAGTGTATTTAATTGTGGATTTATGTGATAGGCCAACACAAAGTAGTGCCTAATATTAAGTGTAAGACAATAAATACTTGTTTGTTGTTGTTTTACAGATAAAAACAGTGTATTTGCATTCAGCTCCCTGAGTTTATCCTTGTAGAACATAAATTTGCTGCAATTACAGCTGAAAGTCCTTTAACCATTTATCTCTACCAGCTTTTTAACTTAGAAATAGATATTTTTTCTTGTTTTTTAAGGAAAAGTCGTATTAATAGAAAGGTTAACATGTATCCAGTCCCTCTAATAGATTCTTCTATGACCTCTCTGTTAAAGAGAATCATCCCATTAGCAGGACTCTGCCATAACCATGTTTCAATATGGTACTGGTGTTTGGAAAAGGTTAAGCTGAGGCACCTTTTCTGAGATCATTCAGTTATTTTCGTTTCCAACAAACATTTTCTTCTTACTATTCTTTCAAAAAAAAAAGGTGGACAGATGGTCCTGATAATGGTGATAAAGTTTAATATTAATAATCTCCTACAGACTTCTGATGCCTTTACATAATGCCATGCAGACAAATCCTTTTTACAAATAATATAAAGGTAATTGGTTGCACTGGAATTTATTTAGAGGCATCCAAGTAAAGGAGGCTGACAACTATTTTGAAAACCATGTCTTAATTCTTCTGTTTTTTAGTCATGCACTATGTTATGTTGGTCCCATAAAATCCATTTAAGTTTGTTGCATTAACACAGCAAATTAAAAAAAAAATGAGACAAAAGATTATTTGTTGCCAGCTAGCCTTTCTGTTTTCTTTTTTTGTGCCACTATTCTTTCCCTTTCCCTTTCTCTCTCTATTGCATAATTTATCCTCCTCCATCACTCTGACACAGCCATCATCTTTAAGACCAGTCTGAGGTTTGACCATTTCAAAATCACACCAGCTCTTCTTTTTTTTTTCTTAAACTATTAAAATTTCCACCCGTAGTTTACTGATGGATTTTGGATTTCCCTATAAAAGTAGTTCGTTTCCACTAATCAACACCAGGGCTTTATTTATATATTGGCTAAAAATAAATAAAACCACTGCATATTTGTCCAATTTTTATTTTGATGATTTTGAATCTATATTAAACCAGATTCTTCATCCTCTATTAAGTCTTTCTTTTAAAAACTTGAAGGTTCAGTTTGCTCAGCTAAAGCCTTCACATCCTCCTCCATCATTCTTCTCCTTCTCTTCACACAGTGGAAAATATGAAAACAATGTCAGTGAATATGAAGTGTGAACTTTGGTGACAGTTTGGCTTTCTCTCTTTCTCTTTTCATTTGGTTTTGTTCTTTTTTTTCACCCTTTTACCACCGACTGAGCAGTTTTATATCTAACGCCCACCGCCCCCTGCTGACTCACCACCACACACGGTTCACTTGAACCATCGGCGGAAGAGGAAACAGAGTAGCGCAGTGGTGGGGGTGGTGGACAGACAAGAGGCTGAGAGAAGAATGAGAGAGATACTTGAAACTGACAGTTGTGAGTGTGGGTGTCAGTCCATTCAGCAACAAAGTCAAACGGAGTTGCCTGTGTTTTTATCGTTAAAATCACTCCAGTATGTGGCCATAAATGGTCCTTTTTTTTTCTTCAACTCCAGTCTCCACTTTAAACCTAAAACATAAATTTCTGATTCTGTTCGACTTTGACTCGGCATAAAAATGTTTTGTTTTAATTGCTAAGGCATCTAAATTACTGGCACTCTTTAAAAAACAGTGTTATTTGAAGTCTTGCAGGTCTCGGTTGCACAAATAGACTAATTCACACAAATCTGGCCAAACTAACACATAGCATCAACGTCTAATGCAGGCGTGCTCAAACTTTTTTAAACCAAGATCTACTTTTGAAGTTGATGGCAATGCCGAGATCTACCAAGCCAAACACAAGGGATGGGCAATGTTTGTTTTTTTATTCGCACAGGTGGAGAATAAACAGTAAGTCCAACAAACGAGGAAATGATCATTTGTGTCAAAAAATAGGTTGCAAAAACAGAACTTAACAATCTCATAAGAACACTCACTCATCAGACTCACCAAAACTACAGAAAAGAGCAGTCAAGATCTCCAGACAAAGGCTGTGCAGTCAAAAAATCTAAATAAACCAATTGATACACACCCACAGTAGAGATGAAAGGAAAAAAATAAATAAAATTTTGCTGTTCCCAACAAACTTTTTTTTTGTTTTCCACTTGTGTAAACAAAATGACAAAATCTGTCTAAGATCACTTCAAAGCAGGAAGAAGGAGAAGGGAAGTCCCCTATTTCAGAATGATAAACATCACTGGGCATTGGCATTGGCAGAGAAACTGGATGAGGGATTAAAATTCAACAGGAAAACGGATAAAAATAGGAAAATACTAAGTACAAACTATGTGGATGTGAAGATGTAACATACAGCAGAATCGGTTGTTGACTGTTTCAGAAACTCTTTAATTTCTGGCAAAAGCTCCAAAAATCTTTCTAAGATTTGCCATGGCTCAGCCACCTGACGTCAGTGTGCAGCAGCAGATCAGTGTGGTCTGCACCTGCCTCCTCGAGCAGTGCGCCCAACCATAGATGGAGCCCCATCAGTTGTGATAGATGTCATTATCTCATCATCTCTTCAGATTCCTCTTCGCGCTTTAGAGTCCCTGGTAACAACCTAGCAACCGTGGCAAACCATGCCCAGCAATCAGCATGCATAAAAAAAGGTTCCCTGCATACTTTTTATTTTCCATTTTATAATAATGAAAATACACATTTGCCTCTTGTGATGAATGATTTCATTAGTGTTTTTTAAGACTTTTTTTTGTCATAGCCATAAATAAGTCTACATTGTAAAACTTTTCGCGATCAACTGAAACTCAGCCCACGATCGACTGAAACTCCGCCCACGATCGAATGGTAGACAGCGATCGACTGGTTGGGCACCCCTGGTCTAATACTTTTCATATACTAGAAAGATTAACATGCTAAAAAAAGATTGATTGGGGGAAGATTTGAGAAAATTTTCTATTACTTTTTAATTCACATCAATCCGTAACAAGAAATAAAACAAAATACCTAATTTTCCCTTCTTCATTTTAACCCCTTAAGCTCAGACTACAGCTTTATGTTTTATGTGGGGTGGGGTCTCCATCATTGGTCTTTAATGCTTTCAGAAAAATCACTGTAATACTCAGTTCTTTAATAGGTTTAAAAAAGTAAGTTGTAATGTTCAGCTTGGTGACTTCTAAACATTTTAATGGTTTAATAAGATTTTTTCTACTGCATTTTAACCATTTTATATGCAAAGTTTAATCCAAGCTACTGCTATAACGTACTAAGACGAGAGAGGAAAGTTAATCGCTTCTTTTATCTGTTAGCCACCAAAAAGCATTAACAATTTAATCAGGGCAGATGCGACCTGCTTTGTTTCCAGACTGGGAACCTGATTAGCGCCTAGGATCGATTTAATGTAATTTCTGTAGCTTCAAGAGTAAAGAATAGTTTTATTATTCAGCAGTTTAGGATAGTTTTATTGGGTGAGCTGCTGGTGTGTTTCCAGCAGCACCAACAGATGCCTGAGAAGCTCATAAATCACCCACAGCCAAAAGGTCATGTTCAACAGTGTTCAGTAATTTGTTACCTTTATTGAAAACAAACCCATTTTATACTGGAGAAAATAATACAACACTATTGGGCCTAAAAGGTTAAATGTCAGGATTCATTTTTCTAAAGACCGTGGATAAGGGGTTGCCATTTCAAACACTTAATCTGATGTGCCTTCTGCTGTTGACTTAACATGGAAGATTTCATTTTTCAAAAACCTGTCTAGACTCATATGTGGGTTTTATAAATAGCTTAGGATTTACATACCACGTCACCACTTCGTTGTAGTGATGCCCACAGAATTTGCAACAGGGATGAACTGATAGGATTAATGATGCACCCCAAAACAAACAAAAACCTGTAACAACGCTTCTCCCGGTTGCTGCAGATGTTGTGTTGCTTGTGTTGCTTGACCCTTGTGAAGCCCATATGGACTTTTTTTTTATTTTTTATAACATATATATATATAAAAAAATTGTTTCACTAAACAAATGCTGGAGGCATTGTATACCAGTGTTAGTTGTTTTAGACCTTATTTATGTTGTTTATGATGCAAACAGAAACTGAAATCTTTTTTTTTTTTACCACAAACTTAGCCAATAAACTCACCCCTGTATGCCTTTTTCAGTCACTGAAGATACAGTAACAGGGGAGTGTTGGCCTAGTGGTTAGAGCAGTGCTCTGGTGCTCAGAGAAGGTTGCAATATCCGGTTCAATCCCCACAGCCTGCTCTCTGGGTCCCTGCGTGTAACCCTTAACCCCACACTGCTTCCCAAGGGGATGGGTTAAATGCAGAGAGTTAATTTCTCCAGTGTCAGATCAATAAAGTTAAAATTATAGAAATAATTATTATTATCAATTAAAACTATTAATAATACTGCATTTAACCACACTACTCCACTTGAACCTTCTGCACCATTTGCTGTTAGTACAGGCCGGGCTGTGCGCGGGCCTTTGCGCCCTGTTTGACACTGCAAATATAAATCAAGCTTTAGCTCCTTCAACGTTTGGAACAAGATTTTGTTTATAATCCCTCGTTTTTGTGTTCTGTTAAGTTAAATCTCACCTTCAGTTATCTTAATCTAACAGTATCAAAGTCCATGAGGCATTTAAAGCCTCAAGAAATTATTGTGAAAATAAAAATCTTTAATTGAGTGTAATACAAAAAGGAATATCCTGATCATTGTCCTCCTCCTGAGGCTTCTTCATGTCTGTTGCCTTCCTACCCCCATCTTTCACCAGTTATAGTAACTTGGATAATTCTTGAATAAATGCTTTTGTGCCTATATGCTTGATTTATCCTCCTAAGGACTTCGATTAGAGATAGAATCTGTTTAATAGCCTCCAAACTCTCATTAAAAATCAGCTGGATCCCAAACAAGATTTTCTCATCTGAGAGGCAATCAGAAGTCCTCTGACAGCGCCAACTCTACTACTAAGACTCACTCACAGCTGCGTGAGTTATAAGACCAACCAAGGCAAGGTTCTTTGCTGAGGGATTCCTAACCCACTTTTTGATATATCCAGTTTTAAGCGATCCAAACATTTCAAATCAATCTCTGAATTGAATGGTGATAGTTTTTCTTCTTAAACGGTCCTGGATCTTTTCCTCCTTCATCTGAATGTCACTCATTAAGGCCAGTACCAAACACACACACACACCCTCCCCAACATCCTGGCTCCCTTGGAGACTAGCAAGAAGTGGGACTTTAATTAGCCATGATAATTAGTCTCCTTCTAACTCAGACCCCATACCGTGCAGACACACCTTGTTGCCCGCAGTCCTTTTTAGGAATGCTTGATCAGATCAAGGCCATAATGAGTACATTTGTAAGTAAATTACACCCGACTACAAATCCTAACAAGGTGCAAAAAATGCTCAACAGATAATATAGAACACTCTCTTGTGTTGGCTTAACAAGTAGTTTTAGCTAAGATATACTGCAGTATTGTGGATAGGTTTGAGCAAAGGAAGCTGTGGAGCTCCTTGAATTGCTCCCCTGTTCGGTGCTCCACTTCATATATCTATAATTGAGCTGAAGGCATGGGGCAGTGTGATCTTTTCAAAACATTAGCCGCTTTTACAAAGCAATTCAATTTGTTCAAAGAGACACATTCTAAAGATGAAGGCAGGATTTCTGAAAAGGGGTTAAACTCACTCTTTTGAAAAGGATAGCCAATTTCAGGAAGCCCCAATAACTGATGCTCTGTGCAATCGACCAGCCATACCTTTGACAAATTTTAAACACATCACTCCACATTTTCCATTAAAGGTTCTGCACAAGGTCCCTCCGTGTTTCTACATTGCCGGCTTCATTTACATCACGTCATAGTGCAATTGATTTTTAACTACGGCTGTAACTAACGATCATTTTGCTAATCTATTAATCTGTAAAAATTTTTTTTAAATTAATCAATTAATAATCGGATACGAAAAGGTTCCTTAGAGGAGACTTTTTTACGGAAATAAAGCAGGTGAAACTTGCGCTTTTCTGGATAGAAGATATTGACTGATGGAAAAAAAAGTATTGACAGTTTTTTTTTTATCTTAAATTCAAAATATGTATATTTTTGTTACAATTTTGATATAATTACTGCTCTGAGTGGGTTGCTCTGTCAGCTAAATGCATGTTTTAGAGTCTCTATTCTCCAGTTTACAAGTAATCGATTACTAAATTACTTGACAACTATTTCAATAATTGATTAATCACAATTTAGCCAATTAATTGTTTCAGCCCTATTCTTACCACACTGTATGGATCCCTGAGGGATGCTTAAAGAACGCCTTTCTCTGAAATCATACAACAAAACTGTTTTGTGAGTAAGGAAAAGAATTTAGGGAATAACATATTTTAAGTTATTGTTATTTAAAAGAGATGAAGCACAACAGCAAAATATGAAAAGTATGAAATATAGCAGCAATATATCTTATCAGCAGACGTGCTAATCCTGAAAGTTAGTGGTTAATAGTTTTAAAACAATATCACATTCTAAAGAGTTGATGTCTTGCACGGTCCTGGTGACTAAGTTTTTTGTTGTCTAGGTCAGGGTAGAAATGACCTTGTCCATCATAAACTGCTAATGATCAACAGTTGGAGTAATGTTGTTTTACCTTTAAGTTTGGTCAAAGAAAATCCCATTTCATAAAAAAAAAAGACAGAATTTTATGACACTGCTAGTTTTGATGATAACTTTTAAGATCATTGATAACTAGCCATATTCTGTGAAGCAAAGGGCACATTTCACCTGAATGTTAACCCTCATGCTACAAAACTTTGACATATTTTGTCTTATTAACTGCATTATGGTTCCTTTTTTTTTTATAAAAATGCTCTTTTATTTTACCTTTAGTTTCCAGGACAAGATGCCTAAAGATCCTAGTTTAACGCACTGCTATTACTTCTCTGTTTCTAAGTTGTTGTTGTTTTTTTGCCACAATTGCATTTGTGTTTGAAGACTTTTAAGGACTTTTAGAAAGGGATGTGCTTTCAGTCTATATTTTTGGTTTTGAATTTATTTTTCAGACATCCCCATTTTACCATCCATTAGAGCATTGCATAAAGGATGGCCTTTTTCCCTGCTTTCCCTACCATATCTTGATTGACAAGCACGTTCTATAAAAGGACATAATGTTTTTGGATAGAATGACATTAGAAGGTTGAACAAACCGGTAAACAAAAGAGAGGCATGGAAGTGCTCTTCAATTTCAAAATGCCACACTCAGTTGGATGCCGTCAAACTGCATCCCACTCCCATTACATTGTTTTGGGCAGTGTGGTTTTAAATCACTGTTTGTTTGAAACCAGACGCATATAGAAAGGCCAGGAAATTTGAACACTCCATGCAATGGTACAGGGAGGGAATAAAGCTGTCAATATTGGAAGTTGTTTGTTCAATTTAATCTATTTTGCAAAATAATTATCAGCACCAATCGATCACTCAACCTCCAATCTCTTGAACCTTGAGGGATTGTTTATTACATATTGACTGATGACAAATGAATGGCAGTAAATTAAGCCTTTTGAAGTCTAGAGGGATTAAAATATTGATTTAGTTGAAAGTCAGATCAAGTAATCCCAGATAAACATGACATCCTCAAGGTAGCAGTTGCCACTGACCAATTGTATTAACTGACTACATTTAATCAAATTTATAACCACTTCCTCTTTAGACCAATTCTTTGCAGATTAGATAATTGTGAAAAGGCACCTGTTAATGTCAGAGAATGAAGCAATGGATCCCTTGGTATGATCTAGCTTATTTCAAAATCATGGATATTTCAACATTGCTTGGTAAATCTTAATACAAGTGTGTTGCTAAATACGATTTTAAACCAAAAAGCTCTTTAACTGAATTATAATTGTTCAGTAATTAGAATAGGTATTAACTATAAAAGCTATTTTTATTTAGATTATGTTTTACTTCTTTTAGTCACATTATTACCACAAATTTCAATATATTCTCTTGGGATATTTTGTGTCAGATCAATTTGGAGTGGGATATAATTATGATTATATAGAAAAAAATAAATAAATTCTGTTTTTTACATACAGGAATCAGAAAACATGAGCCATTCATTTGTATTCAGTCCCGCTAATTTGAATAAAATCCCTTGCAGCCAAATGGCCTTAAAATTCACACTGTGATACACTAATCACCATATGAACCATTCCTAATAAAACCACAAAGTTGAAACTGAAATACTTTATTTCCAAACGGTTATGCCCATCCAGAGCCGTACCTCCTAGGGTGCCTAAATGTGCTATATTCTCTCAGTGTTAAGGAGGTTTCAGGCATGTGTTGGGTCCAGATGATGTGTTTAAGGAGAATCCTCTCATGTGTGTTTTTGTGTGTGGTTCAGATAAAGGGTGCATATGCATCTATCTCTCTGATTCTCTCTCAGTCCTCCTACTCACTAGACATAGAGTGGGTGTGGATCCTGCAGGCTGCCCGTTTCCCTTAGCCTGCTATTAGTCATGTTCTGTACATTGCACTCTCTTATCACAATGAATCTGCTGCATTTACAGATATTTTCAGTACATGTACACACAGATTGTGAGGGGGTTTCACGTTTTCCTCCACAGCGTACGCACTCTGTGATGTTTTCTTTTTAGCGATGAAAAAAGGCTGCCTGTCTATGATTCAATGTCAGCCCCTATACAATATCATCCATTTCTTTTTAGTATCTTCTACTTTTCTTTGCAAAAAGATGATTATCTGTTCTTCCCCAAGCTGTCATCTTTGTTCTCTACCCTTCTTTTGCCAGTTCTGTTGTGAAATTTGTCTGGCAGGTTGCTCGTCTGTGGCTGCTCCTTTCTCATCATGTTTAAAATAAGCAAAACAAATTATTTTTGTCTCCTCCACCTACACCTGCTTGCCTACCCTTCCCATTCCTCTCTCTCTCTGCATCGCATCCTTTTTCTCTTCCTCGCCTGTTACATGATTTCCTCTTACATCCATTGTCACTCATATAATCTGATCTGCCCTTCTTCTCCTCTTAACGTGGTCGTATTTGCCTTTTTATCTGCTGTCCACAGTCTTCTCCATTCCTCTCCTGTCCCTCACTGTGCATCCCTGTGGCTCATCTGTCCTCCTCCCCTACTCTCCCCCCTCTCTGTTTTGTCTTCACAGTCACTGTATCCATCAGATTCTAGAAAGTGTCCATCACATTCACCAACATGACATAGTGCACAGGGACCTGAAGGTTAGTATGTGTAGAGGAGCATCTGCATCCCTCCACTTTTGATCCCTCCCAACCTCTGCTTGCTTCCTTTCCTCCTTACTTCCTTCCTCACTCCCTCCTCCACCTCGTCTAATTGTGGTGATCCTATACGTCTCTGGTCTGATGTCTGCCTGTCTTACTCGCCTCTATGTCTTGTTGTGATTAATGTTTTCTTTTTGCTTACTTGGTTTTATGAATTACTTTGTTTTTCTTATTGGAAGAACCTGACCTGCCTCAAACATCCTTCCAGTTCTATTTACCCATCCAGTTTCTCTCCTAACAACCATCCTAGAAGTGACCTCAAAGCCAAAGCTCCTGCTGCACTGACTGGAAGCAAATATCTTAAAAGAACAAATGCCACTCTCACACATAGACACCTGCAGATGGCATCACCCCTGATAACAATCCAGTGCTTATACAACTCAGTCAAAACATTTGTAGTTTATATGCTACACAATCTATATTACAAATGTATGAAAATGTTATAACTGTACACATTATATTAGTGTGTATATATATATATATATATATATATATATATATATATATATATATATATAAACAAAATGCAATTAATGTTTGCTAATTATTTAAATATAATTTATTCTAGGTGCTTTTGTGTCTGTAATATGATTTTTTTTTTTTTCGCACATTAAAAAGTTTTTGCAGATGTCATCCAGAATACCTTATTGTGTTAATATGTGTGCGCAGGCTCTTGGATTCCATAAAAAAATCTGATATGCTACCATAGAATGACATTTGTAACACACACTATGCCAGCAGGGAGGCGATAACTTAAACATGAATTTGATAGATTGTTTAGAAAGGGATGATCAGGACTAATGGTACGATCCACTTCTTCCAGGAAGTCCGATTTTCGGTCCAGGTAGACCGCGTCCTTGGACTAGATCCTTCGAAGTCCGTGAAAATAAGGAGACCGGAAGAGTTTTGGCTGTGAATTTAAACAGGTCTAGCCTTTAGCGGCTTTTACCGCCGTACGTGCTGTCTTAGCAACCATGACAGTTGACACACAAAGCAGGAAAAGAATGAATACCGAACTTTTCAAAACTGTTTTTTTTTTCTTTTCTTTTTTTTGTGTTGTAAAGTGAACAAAGACTACACTCATGTGAATACAGAGTGGAATAAAGGTGATAACAATTGGGAGCATAAATAAATAAAAGCCAATGTAATGATATAAACATTAGACAGTTTAGTAACATGCTGCTGTCATTTTGCACATCTCTGACGTTGCTGCTATTTAAATATCCATTACTGTAAAAATGTCCATAGCTGTAAAATGGTTATTTAATCTCCAGGTGCATATTTTTATGTTGGTAAAACACTTTACAGTACAGTATTTTATTGTTTATCTTTTAACTCTTTTAACTTATACATTTTTCTAAGATCAACATTTGTGTGACCATTTTTTTCTATAATCTTTTTGCTAATATCCTAAAAATATTAAAATTAAGAATCAAAGCCTCTTGAGCGAACTTTATTTTCTCCTTGTACAAGGGTGTATGGGCCCTTTGTAATCTAATAAGTAGAGTTTTGATTAAAGTTAAATAGTAAAAAGTTAAATTTAGAATAAGGTTTGAGAAGGCAGAGAGCTTATTAAAGTGGGTGTTCATCTTAAGAGAATGTGTAGATGTAATAATAACCCCCCAATAACAACATAAAGATGAATTATGAAAAAAATAAAGGTATCCTAATCTGCGTATATAAGTGAGTAATATCAATATTACTCAATATTACTAGACTGTTGTATCACCGTATGCCGTTCAGTCGAGCTCTGAATCATTTCTAATACGGATATATGGAGTGTTAATGGTGCTGTGATAATGAGGGAAAAAGAGGGAGTGTGAATAATCTCCATCTAATACAGTCATCTCCATTAAAGGATGTTATTTAGGTATTTTATTTTCTGTTTTTTTCACAAATGATGATGCTTTACTCGCATTCAGCACAAAATGCCTTTATTAAGATTATTATTCTAATTTTATCATCAATTCTTGGGGAAAAAAGCTACTTTTGGATAATTATTTCTATTATAGAAATTTCTTAATTGGCTGTTCAGTGGATTTTTCTTGGATATTTCCTGTTGCAGCAATTGTGCGTCTCAACTTGGAGATATTTGTCGAAACACAATCTGTATTTTTGGAGAAGACAAAAAAATATATAATTGCTCACTATTTAGCGTGACCAGTTCAGTAATAATCATTATTACGTTCTAAGTCATTGGTTGCATTTAATTTTTTAAAATGGTGATTGTAAACCCAAACTTTTGCTCACTTTTTCGGACGATTTTTCTTTCTTGTTTTTATATTCAGATTTTCCCTTTAAGCATTGAACGAATTTATAAATTGATTTCTCAGAGGTTTAGTTTAGTTCAATAACAGCAAAAAGCCTGATTATTTTCATTTTACTTTTAGTTTAATCCTGATCACTCAATGAAGAACATGAACAGATCAGCCACATAGTCCTTTAAGAATAATGTTATCCTGCATCAAACCTGTAAGCAAATAGTGCTTGCAGTATTTTGCATATTTATGCAAAATACCTGCATAGGTGTGAAGTCTCCACAGATGCATGTAAGTTGTGTTGCAAATAAAACAGAGTAATGTTTTTTTGGTTAATGTGCAAGTGTTGAGCTTAAACACTTTGTGAGGGATTAAAGAACCGTAGAGAAGTAAAAAGGTTTATACTGCAAATCAAACTATTTACAGTTCATTTTAATTTACAGAATTGCTGCTCAGTTTTATGGCCACACTTTTCAGTGTGACAGGAACAATGGACATGAATTAAACGGTGCTGAGACAACACTTCAATCAGCCAAGGATGTGCTTTAAATTCTTTCTGTGCTCCAAACCTCTGAGATTTACATGGCTCACAGAGGAGTTAACCAGGTCAGCAGCTGCACGTGTCTGAGGGTTTTCGATATGCAAGGACTTCAGTTTGTCCTGAACACAGAAATCTATTTCTACATGCATTGGAGAGGATTTTAAATTTAGGAATGTTGATCCAGCTTCAAGTTGTCATGCTGATGAATCGATCCGTCTCACAGCCTAAAATAAGAATCAATAAGAAGAGGGAACACTCCACTGAGCTATCTCCATTTTACTTAAAACATGCAAAAATGCTTATAAGCATCACTAAATCCTCTGAATCTAGAGTTAATTTAAACGCAACAAAAATTTCACCTTTTAAAAAAACATGGCAAAAGGGCTTTGTAACGAAAAAAAGAAAGAAAACCTTCAAAGATAATTTTACTGTGCAGCTTATGAGCCGCTATATGTTTGTGTTTCATCCAGCACACACACACACACACACACACCCACACACAGTGTGGATGCAACCTGCCCAGTTTTTATTCATTGAGAGACCTTTAGAGATGATATACAGGGATCTTAATTTATAGCTCTGAACTTTACACTCAGTTCAGAACATCTTTCATCCTTTCTCTCACTGTTTGTTTTTCTGTCCATCCTCCCCAGATCATCACTGTCCGACCAGATGTATATTTTATTTCATTCCATTTTGTTTTCTGTTCAGGATCTGCCTTATTTGGTTTTTTGTTTGATCGGAGGATGACATTTAACATTAGCTCTAGATGCAATACATGGATTAAACAAATCGGATTTTTTCTCTCTCTAATGGTGCTGTAATTACTAGTTATTGGTTTTGTTAAACAACATTTTCTTTTGTATTTGCATGTTCATGTGCAAATTAATAATTCACAAAACTGTTTTGAAAAAGAAAAAATGGCAGCTGTCCTCTTTACAAATTCTTGAAGCAAATGTATTCAAGTATCTTTCCTGTATTCTTTATCAAAGCTAATTTAGCATAAATGTGGAAATAGGAGGAAAGCTGCACTCTTGCCTTTATTTTCACGCATTTCAAAGACATTCGATACCACAGTTTTCCCTCATTATTACAGCTAGATGTCTGACAAAGCTTGGGGGACATTATTCTTATATCAGAACTGATACGGGAGATAAATCACAATTTACAGCTTTTTTTTTCATTTGAAAATGATCTTACAATTAATGGGTTAGAGAGAAAAGGTGGAAGACTTGAAGCAAAAGTTACCTGTCCAGGAATTGAACCTGTGACAGCGGCGTGAAGGTTTCCATGAATCGCTTGCTCATCCCAGCTCTACAGCCACATTTAGAGCTCAAATGTTTTATTGATCATTTAGATTTTTGTATTCTTTTGTTTTTATGTTTCCTATTTGAAGCTATAATTAAATATAATAAAAAAATATCCTTTTTTTCCCTTAATTTTTGGCTTTGCAAAACTTAACATGATGGACATTTATTAAAGAAAAACAACTTTACATGCCTCCTTTTTATAACACCAAAAAGTTGTTTGTTTGGCTAAGAATTATATGGTTTAAAGAATTTAGTTTTAAGGCAGACACTTATGACAAAAAGAAAGTACAAACTTTAACTCTTTTTATTTTTTTTTTATTTTGACTCATCACAAAGTGTCTTATCCAAGAGCTCCAAGCAACACACCGCAGATCCCATTATGTCATGCTGTATTGGGCAAAATGAAAACATGAATCAAACTAAGTGTACATAAAACGTGATGTCAGTTCAAGTATTAATAATTAAAGAAACCAATAGAGATGCAGTAACTAGAAGTAATAATAAATCCTAGTATATTCAAGTATAAAACATTCCGAACAGTGAAGTCCAAGGATGAAACCCTGGATTTTATAAGATGTACTTTTTTTAAATGTATTTATTTTCTGTGTCCATATAGCCACTTGAAATTGATTTCTACTAAAACATAATCCATGTCCCTCTTCATTATTTATGTACACAGCTCCTTACTGAATGCCAGTGTTGCTCGATATTAAAAAGATTGAATTATGTTTTTTTCCCCCAACAAATTTAATTCGATTCAGTTTATTTATATAGCTCCAAATCACAACACATGTCATCTCAAGGCACTTTACAGAGACGATTCAACCAGACCATATATTCAGATTGGTTCAGTTTTCTAACTAAGGAAAACCAGTTGATTGCATCGACTCATTGACTTGAAGGCGATCCCTCACACCAAGCATGCTTGTAGCGCAGGTGGAGAGGAAAAACTCCCTTTTAACAGTAAGAAACCTCCAGCAGAATCAGGCTCAGTGTGAGCGGCCATTTGCAAAAATTAGGCGTTTTTAAACTTTTTTGTTGTGCAACTGCAGAGATCATTGAGTTTGACTTCCAGTGAAACCTTTATTCTGATTTAGTAGAGAAAAGTGTCTGAATTTCCACAAGCAAAGCACTCGTTAAAACTAAGCCGTGTCTTGTTATTTTCATTTAAAGCCGATAATGAGGCATACATTTCTAATAGTATTCAAACTAAATCTGTTAAGATGTCAGTGCACAGGAGGAATTCATGCATGGCCAAGCTTTTATTACACACACACACACACCAGTACAGATTTAAATGCTTGAACTTTATATTAGTGCGTGTCGCTGCAGCTCTACTCATCCATCAGCTAAACAGCATTCATACCTCCACACATTGTTGTTTCCTGTCAGGTTAATCTTACCTTTAATCATACCCGCCTCCTCCATCATGTCAGATATTTTCTCTAGTCCTGCACCTACAATATGCTGCCTCTTAGATTATTTCTCACCATTTTTGGGTCGCAAGGATGGGGGCTATTTTTAGTCTCTGGTAAATTACAAACACCCCATTTATTTTACAGCCTTACAGAGACACCATTTGAAAATATTAGTAATTTACAATGACTAAGTCCTTCACTTCTTTCCAGGCCTGCTTTGGCCAAAAATGTTCTCATGTCCCTTTTCAGCTGGACTTGACCTGCTGGGTAAGACATGGATGGTGGAAGGGCATATGAAATTTTAAATATAGTCTATGACTCCAGATGTTTGAAAAATATGTAAAACTGAAAATATTTGCCACCGTCAGATGGTTCTTGCATAAAAGGTTGAGTTAAATAAGTCTTCAGTTGCTGAACACCCACAGCTGTACCATTCTAGTGTGGAAGTAAAAAAATATGCTTTTTAAATCAACCTTTAGGCCTTTCTAACTCAGAGGTTGGTCATTTGCTCATTTGTGGGTTTGCAAAACCAAGTGATTGGTACAAATGTGACACTTGAACAACAGAGGAGTTTTTTTTTTTTTTCTCATCTCTTGTTCTACTCCTCAAATCCCCCCCACCAACCCTTCCTTTTCTTTACCCCCTGGCCTGTGCACGGGTTTGAAGCGCTGCTAAGACTAACATTCGCCCCCCTTCCCTTGGTGTTTGCATGCAGTCATTGCATCCAGCAGATCCTGGAGGCGGTGCTTCACTGCCATCAAATGGGTGTGGTGCACCGGGACCTGAAGGTGAGTAGATGGGAACTGCTTTGCTGCCCCCTTCAGAGTTGTATATTTGTGTCTTCAGGATTCATTGTTGTGCTTTTTCTGTAGTTTTTTTTTCTGTTAGTAAAGAAATTTGTTTTTTGTTTGCAAAGTCTTACAAGTTATAGAGGGCTGTGGAACATCTCATTCGTTTCCATTTAGAATACCTCTTACATACTTACAGTTCAGACTGAATGTGATCCCTGGTTTTAAAACTTTAGAGCGATTTGGGTGAAAGTTTACCTGATCTTCTCCATCTTTCTTATTAACTTTTGGCCACCTTCCTTTTAAACATCATTTGTCAGTGTCTGGGAAGTTCAAGCATTCAGTAATTTCATGCATGCACTACAGGTTACGCTGGCTGACCTGTGCTCCTGCTATGTAAGCTTTTGGTAGCAGGATTTCTGTCACTGCACAGCTACTCCACATAATATTGGCTGAAAAAGTCTCTCCTCTTATCTCTGGGTCGCTAACTTGACTCAGAGAAGTTGTATTTTTTTCTCTATCCGGTTACCTGGTTGGCTCAGATGATGGGCCAAATATGAAAATAATTTTTTCCCCATTAAATGGAAACAGAGTTCAGATTACTTTATGTTAGACTGTCATGTTGACCGACTGCTTGAACTAATCAGCAAATGAGGAACCCAAGAACCAAGAGCTACTTCTGTAAGGAATACTTTGTCAGATTGTCCACAGCCCTCAGTGCTCTAGAGGCGTCTTTGCTAAGATGCCTTTCTGCTTCTGCAAAACAAACATCAAATAAGAGTTGTGTCCAATTCAGTGTCTAAATCGTCTAGAAATCAGCCTTTTCCAGTCCTCTTTTTTTTTTTTTTTTTATGTCCTCCCTGCTGGTATTTCTGTATGCGTTTCGTCTGTCTGTTGCATCTTGTTTTGAATGATGCACTTTGTCAAGTAGACCTCTATGCAAATGTCAGTCCTGGCATTCCAGCAAAGGCGGTTGTGTTTATCAGAACTGTTGTAGGCAAAGGCTTTATTTAGCTTACGCACCTATCTTGTTTCACAGCTACGCAGCAAGGACTGTTTCTCGCAATAGGTCATAGTGTGATGACTGAGGACAGCCCGACTGACATGATCCCTCAAATTAGCAATAGACATGACAACAGAGTCGAGTTGTGTCTTTGTGCCAGCAAAACCAATCTCAATGCACAGACTGTACTGAAAAGGACTTGGTGTGCAGTGTATTGCAAAGTCTTCAGCCCCTTTGAACATTTTTTTATTTTACTCCTCTTTGACAACAAAAAAACTTATGTTGAATTCAGTTGTGATGATATGTGATTAAAAACAATGGAAGGAAAATTAGATTTTAAGATATTATTTAATGAGTAAAACAAAAAGTGAATAGCTTTTTTTGTATTTGGCTCATTTTTAGTCTAAATATCATTAAATGAAATCCAGTGTAAAGAGTTCACTTGAAAAAGCTCTTAATAGTATTGATTTCATCTCAGTATATATCTGCAGCTTATGATAATTTTTGTAATTATGTGCTCATGAATTATGCTGACAATTGAGTAGCCTATAAGTACTATAAATACACTAAAAAAGAAAAATAATTACGTTCCTTTTTTAAAACAAAAAATCAACATTTTGTAATACAGTAAAAAACCATACAGTATCTTTCACTTTAACATCTTTACCAAAGGATGCATCTATCCTTACATCAATGTCACAAGCTCAGCCCTCTTTGCTTGACTTCATATCAATCTGGCACCGGCTGTCTCTGCAGTGAAAAAGGTCACAAACAAAAAAGTTCAAAAGCCACAATAAGATAAAACGAGAATTGCTTTTTTTATCATTTAAATTTTCTAAAAAAATTTCATGAAGCATGACGGCTTTTGCAACGTACTGTAGGTTAAATGTACTTTTATATATTTTGTATAAAAGTTTAAACGAATATAAAGAGAAACTATAAATTAGATATTTTCTTTCTGTTTTGAAATATATTTAAAACCAAATCAAAGGTGACTGATAATTAAGGCAAACTAATTTCTTAGAGACAAGGTTCTTACTCTGCAAACTGTTTATGAGAAAGCAGCTACTTTATTTACCCTTGAATATCTGCTACTTGTCCAAAGCAAATCCAGATCCTTTAAAGACAAATAAATAGAAAAGGAAGAGTGAAAATCTGGGAAGCACTCCAAATCACCCACTCATGACCTGCTCTCAAATGCAGCTTTTTCCATCATCTGTAACCTCCCCTCCCTGCCCTCCTGCCAGCTGCTAGTCTTCCCTGTGCTCGGCCACCTGCTCGGGTCCAAATGCGCGTCTGCCAAAAAGTAGCAGGAGAAACGGCGGCCCTCTTGTCACAAGCAAGAACGATGTTTATCGCTTCATGTCTAAATGTAAGCGCAGCTTTTTGATGGAAGCCATTGCTTCATCACCAATGCCACCCACATACGTTGTCAGGGATTATACTGCTGCTGTGGTGCTGGCACCTTCTAACTCTCTGGTTTACAAAAGAGGGCCTAACTAAGCGTTAGAGCCAGGAGAATATCATGACATGATGTGGGCGCGAAGCTAAAGGATTATCCCTCCTTTTACCTCATCTTTCGCATTGCCTTTTTTTATCATCTTGGCCTTGGTGCCGTAAAAAGTGCGCTTTTGGCTCACTGTGCTTTAAGTACAGGCAAACCTTCTGATTTGAGGACAGAAAACAATGAGGCCGTAGCAGAAGATGCAGATGGATGCTGGTGCAGTGTAAACAAGGCAGTTACAGAAATCCAGCCTGAATAAAATGTCTCTATTACTTCAGAAAGTTTGGATAAATGTCCTTTAAAGAAACTGGTGCAGTTGTTAACAGAAAAAATAGAAACAATCTTGGATAAATTAGCTCACTAGAGTTGAACTTGCTCTTTAAAAGACGAATAAGCTTCCCTCCCTGTGCTAAGGATGCAAACCATTAACATTTACCTCCCTTCAACATGTTGCTTTCAAGTTAGGTTTGGTTTTTTTTAGCTTTCCAGCTGTCAACTGAAATATTTAAGTCTTACCAATGCAGTAGTCACTTTGATAGCCAATCTGACGTAATATGTAGGTAATCATGTTAGCAATCCTGGTGATTATCCAGCATCAAGAATATTGGATGAAATGATAGCCCTGGATCATATTTGATGTTAATATTTCCCAGAGGAAGCTTTTATGCTGAAGTCGGAGCTGCCTTTTACCTTTGCAGAGGCAATGATTAAGTGAGACAAAGAGGAGGAAAGTGTGAAGAGCAGAGACCATTGGGGATAGATGCCCATTATTAGATCTCTCCTCTGACAAAGAATAACGAGGCTAGCTGCATTATCTAGGCCACAGAGATGAAGCTTACTGAGCCTCGTCGCATGAGACAAGGAGATAGAAGTGCTGCCGACTTATTGGGTTGAGCTCTGCTGTAATGTGGACTAACTTTTACTGTAACTCCCCTCTATGTCCATGCATGATAAAAAAAATAATGTGAGAAGTATACCTGGCCCTAATAGGGGTATTTTAATTTTGCATGCTTTACTGTCTGCTTCTAGCATTAACCCCATGAGGACTGTCATTTTTTTAATAACAAACCTTGTAAGTCCTTTGTTAACCTCTCACCCTCCTTTTCTTCCCCTCAGCCAGAAAACCTGCTCCTTGCAAGCAAGTGTAAGAATGCTGCCGTGAAGCTTGCTGACTTTGGCCTGGCCATTGAGGTGCAAGGGGATCAGCAGGCCTGGTTTGGTAGGTACCATAGGGACAGTCCATAACTTTGGATTATACTTTTCATTAGAAAAAAGGGTATTAATGTAATAAACTACTCTGTAATGTTTTGGGTATCCTCGAGGGATGAAAATGTCTGATTTTTAGAGTTGAGCAGGTTTTTTTTTTAGACCACCCTTAAAAAATGTTGGGGTTTCATGTTGGAGGACATAATAAAAATGGTTTTGCCACCAGAATATATATCTACAATTAACATAATACATGCAAAAACATACAGTAATAGTCATCTTGTTCTTCCATACTATTAGATATAAACAAGTATTAAACGAGGAAAACTGAGCACACCCTTATTTCCTCATAGGATTTTAAAGCTTCAGCCAGTTGCTGTTAATTTAATGCACTCAACTAAATGAACATTGCCTTTTTAAAATCAGGTGTTTGGGCATTAACTGCTCTGGATCCAACAGATGGATGGTGACACAATGCCAGGGTTAAAATCAGCAAGCAATTATTTTAGATAAGCAAATGCTATTTGAAAAGTTTAACGAAGAAGGTTTTCTCTGAAATAGAGCAGCATGATTTTTTTTTTTTTTTTTTTTTTTTTTTTTTTGGAGTCTAATCTGACTGAGTCACAGAACTCCCATAAGCCAAATGTAGATATGTAACCAGAATTCGGAGACCAAAGCCAAATACAACATGTTAGATCTTATAGCATCTGGTGGTTTGAGGTAAATGTGAAGGAATCTTTCTCTACCGGGGCTCCTGCTGTATCCTTAACTTTCACTATCTTCTTAGGCAGGGTTGGGCAATTCCAGTTCCTGAGGACCAATATCCTGCAACGTTTTGACGTACTTTTGGTTCAACACACCTGAATCAAGTAATTAGGGAATTGAGAGGACTCTGGAGGAACTGAATGAATACCAAGGAGACAAAAGACACACCTGAATCAGATGTGTTGGACGAAGGGTGAATCTAAAAATTCCAGGATATTGTGCCTCAGAAACTGGAATTGCCCACCCCTGCTCTTAGGCCTTGCAAGATATCTAGCATCACTAGTTCAGGTGTATAAATGGACCTTAGCCTAAAACTTGACTGGTGCGTAAACACTGCATTGAAGTTCTTTCTGATTTAAAACTTTTAAGATGTCACCTAGATTAATGCTTTTATCACCTTACGCCTGGATTATCATAACTTTCTTTTGATAGAGGATAACCGGGCCTTCTCATTATGTGTGTAGTTGGTTTAAAATGCTGCTGCAGGATTTTTTTTTTTTAACTAACGAAGTTAACAAGAGCACATAACTCTGGCTTAAGCGTCCCTTCGCTAGCTTCTCAGATATTTTCCAGTCGATGGTTTTGCCTCTTCTTTGCTGCTTTACTCTGCATGTTGCATGCTCATAGACTGGCTAAAAGGATGCTTTAGGCTGTCCCGAAGCCATTTCTAAATCCAGAAAAGAGCTGCTTGGACAGTTTCTTGTTGCTGGAGATCATGCAGCTTCTACTGGGCAATTTATTTTTTTTTTTTTCAAACATATTTTAAAACACACTTTTTCTCATGTAAATCTCATCCTTTAAATGAGCACATAGGGTGGAAGGAATACTTCTCCTCCGCATCGAGACCTCCTAGTTGTCTGCTAGGTGTTCCAGGCATGTCCCACTGGGAGGAGGCCCAGGGGATGATCCTGGACACGCTGGAGGGGCTATGTCTCCCGGCTGGCCCAGGAGAGCCTCAGGCTTCCCTCAGACTGCTGCCTTCTCGACCTGGTCCTGTTTTAAGAGAAAGTGGATGGCAACAGTATATTCTCCTTTAAATGTAAAATCACAGTAGTTTACAATCAGTGTCTTGATATTTCACCCTCTCCATGTACAATTTAACATGTTCTTTAGCTCCCTTGTGTAGAACTGAGTTGAGTTCTACGTTATCAATCTGGGATGGCCGCGGTTCAGTCTCTCTGTGAAAAGGAGGGACATTTAGTACAATACTTTAAGCTGATTGGGTGACGTGCCAGCTAGTACGCACCTTCCTTAATACGCTTTCAGCCAATCTTAGAAGCTGAGTAAGCTTATAAATCTTTTGTTGGAAGAAAAACACAGACTTTCACCAAGTGCTTCTCTCTGCTCCTTTGTTAAATGGGAAATTGACGCTATTTTAGCTAAAACCACGTCAATTGTAGTATCAACAGGTGAGTCCTCCAGCGTAGCCATGTTTGTCATGTCCGGGCAAGGCCCTCCTGACTGTCGACATTCCTACATATCCCGCCCAAAAAAAACACAGCTGGCAAGTGATTGGTCCGGCCCCCCTGGCTGTTACGAGACGCTCGGTTATTATATCTTAGCTGTTTTATATGTATATGAATTTTTTCTGTCCTGAAGTTTTTGTACATCTAGTTGTTATTTGGGCCAATAAATAAACTAAGTTCCCAACCAACAATAAAACTTAAAGAAAAGAGTCTGTAGAAATGGCCGAATCAAATTCCAGATCCTAAACCTGTGAGATGCTGTCTTAAAACAGCTACACATCAATAAATATATAATGGAAGTAGGGGAGTGATATAGCTCAATGTTGCTTTACAAACTTTAAGATCGTTAGAGTTACTATATCTCCTAAGTAAAATTGCTGGAGTGTCAGTCTATTGATTTTTTTTCTCTGGGTTTAGATGTTTTTAACGATTAGGTGCTATAAATTGTTTGCTTTCGGTATCTTGATGTCAAAAGGCATTGAAAGCAATCAAACACTTTATTTTTTTTGCATTATCAAAAGAATGCAAAATTTCTTTTGTTTAAACGATAAAGTTATAAATAAAATTGCAAAAAATAAAATTGTTATAAATAAAATTGTTTGTTTTTTGTAGACAATGTGAGCTAAAGTTTTTAAACAGGTCTTTGTGTTCCTCATACAGCTTTTCAGTTTTAATTATTTAATTTAATCAATGTCTACTATTAAATGATTAGGGTCAGATCTCTGTTCCTGGTACGTCTGAGATAAATAAGCCGAAAAAGGTCAAAATGGTTTTACTGTATTCTCTACTGCAAGACAGAACTAAAACAGGTCACAGTTTGGAACTGCTAAACCCAGAAGAACTAATTTCACAGTTTGGTCCAGGCTAAAATGTTGATAATGATATAAATTTCTCTGCATAGGATCCAAATGAAGCAGCCACATAATTTGCTGCATTCAGCATGTCAGTCAATCGCGGATGTGTTTTTGCTGCAGGCTTTGCAGGAACACCGGGATACCTGTCCCCTGAGGTATTGAGGAAGGAGGCATATGGCAAACCTGTGGACATCTGGGCCTGCGGTGAGTTTAGAGAAATGCTCTCATTGAAGCACTACATCCATATGGTATTTGCTAAGTGTTCCTACACCAAACAGAAGGTTGAACTGATATTGTGTTTTTGTTGTATTTGTTTTTTTTTGTGTGTTTTTGCATGTGCTTGTGACTCAGGGGTGATCCTCTACATCCTGCTGGTGGGTTACCCTCCTTTCTGGGATGAGGACCAGCACAAGCTGTACCAACAGATCAAGGCTGGGGCTTATGATGTGAGTCTCCGCTCCTTTTCCCTTCAGCTCTTTATAATTGCTCCCCTCCTTCCATCTTGATGCCCTCCCTGCTCTTCCCGCTGCCCTCTCATCCCCTCTGGCAGCTCTTACATAACCGAGAAGCCTCATTAATATTTGAGGGGGTGCAAGAGAGCAGGTTTCACCATAGATCACATTAAACTTCAAGCCAAATAAAGAAGAGACAACCTGACGGACTCTCTGGCTGTGATTCTGAGCTCATTGGACACAGACCTTACTGTTTATGCTGAAACACAACAGGACCTGATGGGTTATGGGGTTCTGAACAAATTGCTGGAGGCTCTGCTTGGACTGGCCTTTTGGCTTCAATAAACAATCCACCCCAAGGGAGTGGCTATGGCTTTTATGTAGAAATCCCTTGTACTGCTGCATGTGGTGTTGAGATCTGCTACCAGAACATGTTTCTAATACACTAGCTTTCAATTCTGTTGGGACTGGCCAATAAGAATACAGGCCGATCCACGACAAATGTTTCACATTAAGAGAAAAATCCTGAGTAGAGAGCAAAAACAGGTTTAAGCCGGGCGTACACTGTGCAATGTTTTTCAATCCTTGCACGCAGTACGACGAAACCGCAGGATTTCGCCGTACAGTGTGAGTTCAGAGTGCGGCCCGACGCTCTGATGCGATCTACCTGCTCACACTGTACGTCTATAAAGGTTAAGGCTCTGCAGTGAGATGTCTCTACTCAGACTCGTCTATCCACAAGCCAAAGAGTAGAAAAGGAATATGAAATTCACTAGAGTGAACCGTGCTGCCTTGGCAATTTGTGCAATCTTGTGGCTGAAAGCCCTAAGAAGAAAAGGCGGCAATTGTTTTGGACAAAGAAATGGCTGAGCAAATGTGGCTACTACGGTCTGTCATTTTTACAGAAAGACGCACGATCAGGCTGAAAGTCGGCCCGATAGAAAAAGTTCTTGCACTACTGGAAAGTCGGCCCATAAGGGGCTAAAAATTGCACAGTGTAAACCCGGCTTTAGTAAAAGAGGGAAGGAAAAAGTTGAGAGAGAAATCTATTTTTGAAAGAAAACTTCAAACTCTGGTTGCAAAAAATATATATATTTGAGAGTAAAAATATATATCCGAGATGATGCTTTTTCCCTTGGAAATCATTTTCCGATGTCAATTTATCTTTTATATACTCTAAGACAATATATGTTTTCTCCAAACTTTTTGTTCTGGCTTAAATAACATCAGTTCTTGTTTATTTTACTTTCAAAATTATTTTATCCTTTCGTAACACTTCTTTTTTTCTTAAATGAAATAAAAACCCCAAAAGACTCCACACATAATGTGCTACAGAGCTGTCAAAAGACTGGGGACGTTTAAGAATTCAGTGAAAACATTTTATGGGTTAAGCCTTCAATTAGCAATAGACCCAGTTTGGTGAAATTCCCAGCAGTTTAATGGTTATAATATAGATTCACTTTGGGTTTGTATGTGTCTGATTGGAAACAAGTTCTTCCAGTTTTTTTACTGAGGTAATAAACTTATTAACTTTAAAATGTATACTTACAGTGTGAGCCTATTTGGACACAAACGATAATCAACATTTGCACTACAGGATATCCTTATTGATATATTTTGTTCTGTGTTGTAGTTTCCATCCCCAGAGTGGGACACAGTCACTCCAGAGGCAAAAAACCTGATCAACCAGATGCTTACAATCAATCCAGCCAAGAGGATCACTGCCCAGGAGGCCCTTAAGCACCCATGGGTCTGCGTAAGTGGCCTCGTCTTTGCTGCACGGCTAAGCACAAGCTTACAAATCACAAGACTAAGTTTTAACATTAGTTTATCATGTTCTCTGCCTTCTTGCTGTGTTTCCTCTTCCTAGCAACGATCCACAGTGGCATCTATGATGCACAGACAGGAGACTGTGGAGTGCCTGAAGAAATTCAATGCCAGGAGGAAACTCAAGGTCTGTTTGCATGCTTCAGTCTCCAACATATCTGCTCTAATAAGCTCTCATGTGATTCGAAACAAGAAAAAAGAAACTGTTCTCCTCCTGCCGTTCTTTTTAAGTTTTGACAATTTTTAGTTGTTTTTTTAATTAATCAAGTTGTTTTATAATGCTTATGCTGGTGAGGACTACACACATCACTACAATAAACAATAAAATATTTTCTTTTGTATGATGTATAATGAACATCTGCTATTAGATGGACTTTGAAGTTATAATACTGTCAAAAGTGCAAAGTTGTGTTATATCTAAACTTTCCCCTTCATGCTGATTTATTGCTGACATTTTGTGTGGATATAACAGCTTAGCCGTTGGAGCGCGACACTGTTACCCTGCTGCTTTCGGCCTTTCTTGGCAGGGCTCAAATACCAGCTCATCAGAAGCTGGAAACAGAAGCGCAGGTGGCTGCAGGCAAATGTTTCACCATTCCACCAACATGCCATCAGCTACCACTGATACTCTCAGGCTTTTCACACATAAAGACAGACCCTTACAAGATTGGATTTCTTATAAAAAGAAGCAAGAATCTGAACAATTTTATAAGAAGAAGTTTGAAAGGGCTCAAAAGAGGGAAATGTTGGTGTTGAATGGGATCCAGTCTGGTTAAACCCCCAAATTGAAGATTTCTGATGCTCTCTTATATTAATAAAGCACATTTTATTAGAATAACTATTTTATATAGAAATTTTTATTTCAGTATGTATAAAAAAAATCTATTAAAATGTCCAAACCCTTGTCTATGAGTCCATCCATCCATCCATCCATCCATCCATCCATCCATCCATCCATCCATCCATCCATCCATCCATCCATCCATCCATCCATCCATCCATCCATCCATCCATCCATCCATCCATCCAGATGTCAGGGTTGTGGATGACATAATAAGAATCAATGCCTTTTTTTGGTTCTTTTTTAAGAGCTTAAGTTTCATTAGAATTAGTCAAACATTTATTAACATAATTGTAGCTCAGTGCTGTTTTGATCCTGTTACAAATTTGTAAATAGAAGAATGAAAGGTTAGATTGTTTCTGGCATGCAATTGTTCTGTTTTTTTAGAAATGACTTACAAATAATTACCCACTTTTTCTGGTTGACACACATTTATTTTGCACATCACAAATTTTGCAGCTCAGCTGAACATTTGGTGTTTTTTCTTTTCACTTCTTGTGCTTTGATTGAATGTTAACTTTAAAATTGTTTATCAGGTACGTCACACTCTAAAACTGGGTTTGATTGCAAGCTGAGAGGATTTTCTTATAAGCATCTCTGCAAAAAA
The DNA here is from genome assembly GCF_016077235.1 of Cyprinodon tularosa. NCBI lineage: Eukaryota > Metazoa > Chordata > Actinopteri > Cyprinodontiformes > Cyprinodontidae > Cyprinodon > Cyprinodon tularosa. The sequence goes on from NW_024037882.1 coordinate 125,030, forward strand.
CATCGATATTAAGAAGTAATACTTTTTCTTTTCCTCCCACAGTAAAATCCTTGGAAATGTAAAAAAAAACAAACTCGTGTTTGTTTTAATTTGCTGATTGGTTAGCTGCACAATGGAACTTCTTGTACAAATTTTTTTTTATTCTCATAAAGTAATTCTTAATATTTTTTTTTACTTAGGGGGCGATTCTTACGACCATGCTGGTTTCTCGAAATTTTTCAGGTAAGAGCATTTTGGATTTATTTTATCTCCAGTTTTAACAACCTGACCTTTAAAGTAGCTCTAATCAATAACCAGGTTTCAATGTAACTAAGTTGACCCTTCAATGTCTATTATGTGTGATTGGCACATGCCATTATGATGGAAGAACATCATCTGACACCTGACTTAAAATGATGTAAAGTCTGGTTTCATGTTCTTCCTCATATGAGGGCATACCCAAGTTTAACACGGGTAGCAACAGATCATTTTCTCCCTTAACATAAACTATTAGTTTGAAGTTTAAAGAGCATGTTAAAAAAAGCATAATGTCATTATCATCTCATTGCAGCTCAATGTCAGTGTTCCCTTTGACTTTTACTGTACATTTATCTTTACCAACTTCAGCCTCCTTGGTACCAAGATAGGGTGCCTCTTATTTGTTCCACCAATTCGATAAACCTGCATCAAGATGAGTACATATTCGCATCCACTGACAGATGATGCTTTTTGACGATGAAAATGAGTCTGAAACAAACCTCCAAGTCGATGAAAAGAAAAAAAATCTTCACCTTAGGCTTTGAAATATACAACTAATGCTACGTTCACACCGCACGCAATAGAGGCAGCAGAAGCAGCTGGTTTACATGCAAAGTCAATGGTTGACGCGCATCAAAAGGTCCTGCTCATTCCGAGCTGCAGGAGCAGCACATCTTGACGCATCAAAGCTGCTAAAACAGCGCCTCATGCTCGTCTGAGGCGCATGGCGCGCTTAAGTAGCGGCAGCTGCTGGAGTTGGTAAAATATAACTTGCAGCTTAACACGGCACATTAACCAAGAAGAGAAGCTGATCTGTTAGCTGGCGGGGAGACAGACACAGCACTGCTGATGTAGATCACTATGATCGCTCCCCTGAAACAGTTTATTAATGCCTAAATTGACTTAAAATGTCGAAACCTGCCGGCAAAATATGCTTGCTTTTATTATGCTGGTGTGTGCAGTTTGGATTTGTCACCGCCGCTGTACAGGGGGTTTTTGTTCAGGTCCGACAGCGACATAATATTTGAAGGCAGGATCATAATCTTAATAAACTGACAGCACAGATGAAGTTTTCAGGGGGACTTTCTCACGTAAAACATATTAGAACTACTTTTTACCCACTTATAACAGCAGAAATAGCAATGCCGCTCTGCTATTGAATGCAGGAGCAGCAGAAGCATCAGGCACATCTGGACACATCTTACTGGATGCGCTTCAGGAGAGCCAGAGATGCACTTGAGGCATGTGTGAAGCATCAACAATGAAGCAGCAGGCGCTTATTTGCTGCTTCTATCGTGTGCAACCTGAACTTAGCATTAGACCCCCTCCCTCACAGTTACAACTTCTGTACCAAATAGTGTTGCGCTCCATTTGCTGATTAGAAAAATATCAGATTTTGAAATTTCCACCTGGCTGGTAATCGTTTAGATTAAATGAATGCATCTGTAAGGCTTACTATCCAACGCTGAATGATGTCCAAGTATTTGGTTCTAATTTTGACACTTTTTCTAAACTTTCACAGTAAAACATTGGGAACACTGAATTTTGTTTAAAAGCTAAAGATGCAAAATGTCTTTGTTCTTGTCTTGGTATGTCTGTGTATTCTTGTTTTAGGTATACTTTTAAAGGTTCTACTCAGGGTTTTGAACCTGCACAGTAATAAAGTCAAACAGATTAAAGATCCCCTCCACACCCTCTTTGAAACCTTCAGTTACTGACTTTTTCCGGTCAGAGTTTCCCTTCTTTTGTCTCTAATAATGATGACAGTAAAAATACGGTATATCCCCAAAAAATTAACAAAAATTTAACATGATGGAAAATGTTCTGCCTTGTTGTGGTCAGTGAAATAATGGTTGTTAGAGAGTAAAAAGTGGATGTTTTTCCATGAAATGAGATCTAGAAGGACCGACCATTTAAAACCATCAAACCAGCAGGAATCTTGATAAAAAGTTTAAAAAATGTACTCCTCCGTGGTGCGAACTGCTCTGGAACGTTCCTGCTAATGTTTGATTGTCATTTAAAATGAGTCATTAAAGGTCTGTGTCTGTGTGGTATGTGTGTGTTCTGTGTGCGCGTCCATGTGCCGATGCTGACACGCTGCTTCAGTAAACATGATTCACAGTGGGCTTTCTGACTCTGTAAGCTGCCCAGTTGGAAACCGTCTGAGGATCCACTTTATAACCACTCTGCCGACTCCTACAGTCACACACACACACTGACCCAGGTGTATATCCTCACTCAACACCTCTTCTCGCTCTTTTTCGTCTTTATAGGAACTGGTACTCCATTATAAGTGTGAGGCCATCAGGTGGATGAGTCAGAGAAGGAGAAAGAACTCCAAACTTTTTAAAAAGCATCTGAGCCAGCATAGGGAAAGGACTTGCTGCACATTAAATCACAGAAAATGTCAGCGGAAATACTTTTTTTTTCCCTCTGTATTTTCAGCAACGTTTCTGAGTCATGCATTATACAATGAGGCTGTACAAACAGAGGAGATGCTATTTATTTTCCTCATGTTGATGTAATAGGACTCTACCAATACCATAAAAAGTTTTTACAAAGATATCTAAATCAAATTATTAACCTTGAAAATTAAATGCAGCCCACGTTCATTCATTCATTTATTCATTAAATAAAAAACGGCAGTTTCTAAAGTCAGTAAGCACTAACAAAAATAAACATAAAGCTTAATTCTGCATTATAATCATCATACTAACAATAAGGCTTTTACTAAGAAAACATGCAGCAGTGTTAAACTTCAAACAGTACCTCTACTTGGCCTTGTTTCCTCCTGACTCTTCTGCCTGATCCGTGGATTCATGTATTTACCAAATGTCACTGGTCACACAGAAGTTTTCATTCACAAGAGACATATACGCTTTGATATGTTTTTTTTATCGTCTATTTTAGTTGTTCCTTTTTAATTGATGGATGATTGTGAAACATGCAAAACAATACATTTCAAATAATGCATTTTAGTGTCAAATTCTGATTATGGATTTTCTCTAATCCATCCGAGCCACTTAAATCTGACTTAAATCTGAAAATCTGGAACATCTAGGAGCAACCAGCTTCACTAGCTATGCTAACGTGCACAAAATTTCACAGTCTGACTCAAAAGCAAAATATAATCAGATTGTTTTGTTATATGGCAATAAATAATTGTGATAAAACGGCCGATTGGACTGAAAATGTGTCATGTAAGGATGTTAGCTGAAATATTCGTACCAGAATTAGTATTAATCGGCATAAATCAATGTAATGCTGATCCTGCAGATTCTGATCAGGATTTTCTGAGTGGCATGTTTACATGAAACATTTCTAGTCTGATCGGCCGTCTGCCAGCACAGCTAGTGAGAGATTGGTGTTGTGCAGGACGGCTAACTTTCTGAAGGAAAATGTCAGTTTTAAGACACTAAACTAGCTGTGTTGTTTTACTCACCATCTCCTGCTGCATAAATGAATCGGCACCAGGTTTTCTGAGATTAAAAGTTTCAATTCTGACTTACTGATCACAGTATGATTCAAATCAATTGATAAAAGGCCAAATTTAATGGAATTCCTTCCAGGCATGAAAAAGCCTAACTTGTACTATTAAGGAACCCCCCCAACCCTTCCCCTTGACCTCCTGCTGACCCACCCACCACCTCTTAAATATCGTGTCAACTTTTTCCTCATCTTTCACTCGTTAATCACCTCTTTAATCCTTTCCCGTTTAATGCCTAACTCTTTTTTTCTTCACGTGTTACTGGGTTTTTGGATTCTTAACAGTTGGCAGCAGGCAGACCACGGCTCCAGCCTCTGTGACCGCGGCTGCGGCAGCTGCGGCTGCAGCCGCCGGCACCACCGCAGGGCTGGTGGAACAAGGTAGCATGGTGGCTCTCCCAGGGCATGCCACCCCTCTCTGCTCCCTCTCTGTATACCTGGTTTTCTTTATCTCTCACCTCATCGTAAACTCCCTCTAACTCTTCTCATTTCTTTCCTCCCTTAGCATGGGAGATCAGAGCATGATGGCTGACCACACTGCTAACTACATCTGTCACCATATCATCGAAAGCAGGACTAGCTTAGTTTTCATCCAATTATTTAGCCTCGATTGTGTTTTTTCATCCCAGCTTTTTTCCTGCAACATTTTTAATCCGTAAGCATTACTTAAGTAAGAATAAAGATGCTAAGTGTAGGATTGGATGGTAACATCGCTTAATTAGGTGTTCGATGCTGAACTCTTAAGAATCTTGAAAAAAATGACTATATACGTATAAAGAAGTGAATTACCCAGAAGACATTATCTACATTAAATTAATCCATTGATGTGGATATTTTTTAATGGATGAAAATGATTGTTTTAGTTTTTGGGTGACTGTTTTATTTTTTGCATTAATATAATAGATTCGCAAAATTATGGATGAAAGCCTAGCTACAACTGTCAACACACGTCACTTCCTGTCAGAGATGTATAGTGTGGCTTTGGTGCCTATCACTGCTCTTTCATCATTGTTTCATCCCCCCCTGCATACACAGAGCATGGCCCTGGTTCAGTCACACTGATTTTCTGTCCCTATGTTTCCTCTCCATCTCTTCTTGCCATCTCGTCTAATTCCCACCATTTCAAATCCATAATTTTTCCCATCCTTGTAAAATCTCTCTGATTGTCATCTTCCTTACACCCGATTCTTCTCCATAAGCTCATCAGGTTCACTCCATGTTTCCATGTGCCCACCGTGTGACCCTCCATCTCACCTGGTCTCTTCACTCTTCTTTCCCTCTCTTTCTTTTCTCTGTCGAACGATGACACTGGAAAGTTCAACCCCTGCAACTTTAAAGGATGGAACTGCCTGAGAGCTGTCAGTGAATGCTGCATGGGGCTCTGGACTGGTGCATGCGCTGCTGCACTAAAGGGATCCTTGGTGCATGATGAACTCTGCAAATGACGCAAGACTGGGCATGCTCACATAGTCAAAATCCTTAGAACCCTGGTTTGATACTTCACTTTATCTAAGTTGTTCAATGACTGCCGTCTGACCTGACTTATGGCAGTATAGATGCAGTTAATGGTGTAGATGTCAATGAATCTTCCAATGTTTCTTTTTCCAGGGTCATTTCTATATTAGCATCCCTACATAAAACTGTTGGTAAATGTTGACAGAGTAAATGGTAATTGATTGCACCCTGTATCTTACTCAAACTGGCCAAAATACGTTTAAAGGGAAGCATGTGGGACTAAAGCTTTATGAACACAATATAAAATGAAGAACATAGCCTGAGAGCCAGATAACTTCAAGGGCAGGTCTTGTATTTTCTTTGGGACTGAATTAATGGCCCTGTCTGCAGTGGAAAAATATATATATCACAATTGTTCATGTAAAATTCACAGATTTAAAGGCAGAGGGCTTTTGGAACAAAAACAGTTTGATTTAATGTTGTTGCCAATTGTTTGTAGGTCTGTAAGGTTTAATACAAAGACTGTGAGTCAGCCCAATGTACCGTATAACTATTACTCTTACCTTGTCCACATTGATATCAGTCTACTATAGTGCCTTGCAATATTATTCATATTCCTTGAACTTGTTTCACATATAGTCACAGACTTTGAATTATTTCATACACAAAGTAATTCATAATTTTAAAGGAATAAAAAAAAATGTTTCTATGTTTTGGGGGTTTTTTGCAAAAGAAAAAAAGTGTGGGATTCATTTATATTCAGCGTGTCTTTCTTTTATTCTAATACCCCCAATGAAAACCAATGCCAACAATTGCAAATAGAATAAGAGGTCACCTGATTGGCAAATAAAGTGTGTCTGTGTGAAATTTAATTCCAGTATAAATCCAGTTTTTTTTTAAGGCCTCAAAGGCTTCCTTGTTGTTTCTTTGAACTCCAAGAAATAAAGAAAACAGGTTAGTAAAAAAGTTTGCATAGAGGTTTTTTTTTTATGAAAAATTATACCCCATGATTTCATCATCCCACAGAGCACTGCTCAGTCATAATCTGTAAATGAGAAAGAAACTGTTATAATCCTAACAAGAAACTTAGACAAACTTTGTCATTTTGTATACATATAGTGTATACAAAACTAAATTTCGATGCATACAACATACAACAGTGAATGAGCAGCTTACAACTGTGAAATTACTATTTCCATTTCTAAAGCAACAGGGCATTGGTATGGAAAATATCAGTGCAGTGCAAAATAAATAAATATGGTGCAAAATGCAGTAGAACATTATTTTGTGTTCTATTTTACGGGGTGAAAAAAACAGGGGAAAAAAAGCAAAAAACAGGTTGGTAGTGCATTAATGATGTTGCAAGTGTGATGCAGAGTCTAGTGTACAGTTTCAGCAGTCTGATGTCAGCGGGGGAAAAGCTGTTGCAGAATCTGTTGGTCGGGCATCAAATGCTGCAAAGCCTCTTCCCAAAGGGCAGCAGGGAGAACAGTCCATGGTGGGGGTGTGAGGGATCACTGATAATGTTATCGGCTCTGGAGAAGCAGCACTAGGATGAATTGTCCTTAATGAAGGGAAGAGACAGCAAAGAACCAGGCAATCTGCATCATGCACTCCACAAATTAAGGTTTTTGTAGAGTGCATGGAAAAGGCCTTAGTAGTGATATAAAACATGGATCTGAGCTCCAGCTTGTTCCCGACTCATCTTCTTTGAAAAAAAAAAAAAAGTAATTTTCTTTCCTCTGAGCTCCTCTCTGTCGATGAAAACCACTTACACCTACTGTAATAACTCTCTGACATGATGGCCTGGCTGTCAGCTGACGAGATGTAAGTGCTGGCTGTGTCCTTGTATCGGTGGTCTACCGGGACCCCCGGTCTTCTCCGTGTCCCTTAGCTTCCACAGGGCTCCTATCAAATATTTATAGTGATCTGCCTCACCAGCTAACTGGAGGCCCTTTTCCGTTTTTGTACGTCATAGATGTACAAAAGCAGTCCCCATCTAGTGGTATTTGAGCTGTTTTATGCAGGAGCTCAGTATGTGGTGTGCTTTAATGAGGAGGTATCTCAGGCAGCTTGTTCAGGCCTGTTGATGTGAATCCATGCCCATCCTTGCTCTGTTCCTGCAGTGATGCATCTTGCTGTTTTTAACAGATTCTTGTCGGTAAGAGCTTTGTTTTTAATCTGTTCTTCCTCTCTCCTCTCGCTTCATGTGTAATTTTTGGCAAGGTAAGGAGCGCCCCATGTTTCAACACCTCTGATTTCAAATAACCTCCTGTATATTTCTGGTTTTAAGGTTTCCTCAGCGCCCCTTTCTCCATGCTTGGAGTCTAAATGTGCATCTTTAATGTGTATAATGTCTGGAAGCTCAGTGACTGTTGCCTTCCCACCTCCCTTCTTACTTTTCCTCTCCTCTCTCATGTACTGTCCTCCTCTGACAAACCATCAGAGAATAAGACAGAATGAACTTGGCTCTTTGCTGACCTAATTTTTTCTCCTTCAGAAACAGGCAGAGGAAGAACAGCACAATAATAGTGTGCATTCATGCCACTTTCTCTTCTGTTTGGATTATATTTTGCTTATTTATCACTTCAAGCATGAAATACTTGATAATTGAAGCAGATATGAAGAAGTGCTCAGGGTTACTGTATATATTTACTAGCTGTACTTCTTTTTTTTCTTTCTATGAGCTATACCTGCTTTCAAAAGTGTGACCATATCCTTGAGAGCCTGTCCCATAAAGATGCTAAGTAAATCCAAGCGTCTGTCTCTTTAAATGTATCTGCTTTTGGAACATGTTTAGATGAAGAACGTTGAAAAAAAAGAAAATCGAGCAGAGAACAAGATGTTCAGAGAAAGAAGGGAAAGGAAAGGATAAAAAAGATGGGGAAAACGTGCCAGACTTCCAGAAATAGAGTTTTTACGTAACTGCCGGGATGCTGATGTGATTGCATCTGATTAGACCTGAAATTGCACTCAGCCACTTGAAAAGTCCCAGCAAGCACCTCATCCATGGAAGTAAGGAAGACACAAGTGTGACACTTTAACCTCTCAGGTCTTGTTTCATTCTCTGAAATTTACTTCAGGTTACCTTAAATGTTATATTCTTTGCCTTGTGCAGGGCTGCCCAAGTCCAGACTTCGTCAGCTACCCACCTGCATTTCTAAGATGCATCTATTGTCCATCACACCTGAATCTAATTGATGAATTTCCTCACCAATGACTCAGCTGAAAATAGACCTAATAACAAGTCACTTAGTTGATTCAGGTGTGTTGGAGAAGAGATTTATTTAAAAGTTTCAGGATAGTAGCTCTCAAGGACTGGACCTTGGAAACAATGACTTTAACATCTAAATGCAGGGTGTGTAAAAACGGACGGTCGTCAATTACAAGTGGAAGTCTTCTATTTGGTTTTCTTCGACATCTGGAAATGAAATCTAAAACGGTCAAACTATCAAGCATTAACAAAGCCTGGATTTATGCATTTATACCCTAGACTGTAACAGTTCCTTTAATCTTCTAACATTAAATCAGTCGCCGAACCTGTCTGGCTCAGATTTCCAGCCCCTCTGGGGCACCATTTATTCAATGCATTTAGACATCCTTTAATCTGCTCTTGAGTACAACCTCTGCCAATAGCAGAAATACCTTGCAGAGGGTTGTCTGCTTCCTGTTTCCATTTGCTTTTGCAAGGGATTTTTTAGTATGAATATTCATCAGAGAGCCCCATTTAAAGTATTATTTACCTGCTCACCCCCTCCCTCATTACCTTTTATTAGAGTGCAGACTTAAAAACTAATCCTCCTTAAGGCCCCACAGGCAGGGCTTATTGTCGGGTTTACATGGCTGCCGCTTGTGGTGGCCATCTTTGTTTCAGCTTTCCTCTACTCCTGAAGGGAACATCGGACTCTGCTTTAAAGCAATACATCAGATTACATCTTTATTTCACTGACAACAACTTTTCCTATTCACTTACGAAACAACATTGTAGCTTAAAAGTTGGCTTTAAAAAACCACAGACGAAGATTTCACCAATCCCAGTTCATCATTTGGAGCAAAAGACAAAATGAAACCCCTGACATCTTTAACTTGACAATAGAAGCAAAGAAGCCAACATCTACAGGCATTAATTGACTCCTTAATGAGTCTCTAGATTAAGACTGTGTTGGGATTTGAAGGTAGGTGTAATATCTTACCTGAAAGGTGTCATTTTATGGTAAAAGAAGGCCCCAAATCAAAATAAGCCTTTCCCTTTCTAACAAAGGCTACTGCTGCTTAATAACAGAAGAAAAGCTACCAAAACAAAGTTGGGCAATACAAAGTCCATCCAACCAATATTTTTCTTTCTTGACTTGTGTTCAATGCATGATGCATAAGGTATACTCTAGCACTCTGCCAAATATTGAATCCAGTCAGGTTTTTTTTTGCTATTGCACTATTAAACAAATTGATATTCCAATAAAAATTAACATTCAGTATATTGTGCAGCTCTACTTTTGATATCAATGAAGATTAGAATGTTAAAGATGATTGCTGTAAATGACAGGAGGAAAATACAGTTAAACTGAGTGTTCAACTTGTTTTGCTTTCTTTTGTCCCTGCAGCAGCAAAGACCTTGCTCAACAAAAAGGCTGATGTTAAGGTAAGACTTAATTGTGTTCCTCATACTTTTCAAAACCTCTTTTTCTTCTTTGTTGTCCTTGATCAACAGACTGTCTCCTCTATCTACCTCTTTGCCTATTTTTCTCTTTTGGAACATTTATTTTGCTCAAAAACTGCTTTATTGTCTTGTGATAGTTGTTCACGTTTGTGCATCTAAACGAGTGCTTGTGAATTCCCAAGTCAGGCAGTTTTAAATAAATTGTTAATCTTTAAAAAAAGCTCTGGTCTAGATACACATCTGTTGTCTCTGCTCCTGCATTAGCCTGAATGTTGCTTTTCTGCCCACAAGCTTCCAGTAGTAAGTTCGTCTAAAGGCCCCCTTTATTTTGATCCACCTTTATCTGGATCTTCTTTATTGAATATACCATCTGTTAGCCCTCCTCATTGCAAAGCTTCATCCCCCTCTCATTCCACCATCTTGGCCTCTTCCTCCTATTTTTTAGTTGCTTCCTTTTCCTCCTCACCCCATCTGGTCATTAACCCCACAGTCCCGCTCATTCTTAAATGAAGATCTCTCGCCATCCCACGCTCACGGAGATGCTTGGCAGTAACACATCCCACACACAGCTCCCATCGCTGCGTCTGCATGCATGATGTGAAGCATGGAACATACTGTTCATTTATGCGCTATAGTGCAATTTGTACAGGTATGTTCAGGTGTGTGTTTGTCACATACGTCCAGTTTGCCCATAAGAAACGTGAACATGTGGGTGAAGGCACGCCTCCACATGGTGAGTGTGTAAGCATGGGTGTCGGTGTAAGTGTGGGTGGGTATGAGAGAATGCTCCTTCCCTCCTTTTCCTCCAATGCTCGTTCGTTTCACCAGGGAATGTGACTCCGGTTCCAGGAATAGCTGCCAGTCTGGACCCTGGAAACTCAAACGACAGAAATAGACTCTTACTTCCACTGCGGCGCACTCATCGCTTAGCAACAGACTCCCTACACACTCACCCCGAAGCATTTCTAAAGCCGTCCTCTTCATTTGCTAATGTCCCCGCTTTCTTTCCTTTCTAGTCTTGATTCTCCTTCCTTCCTTCCTTCTTCCTCGTTTCCTCATGTTATTGCGGCCTCCTCTTATCCTTTGCCACTCTCCTTTCTTGCTCCCTCCTGGCTCATTAATGTGTAAAGGCACCTGACGCTTCTCAGCTGTAGCACCTGTCCAGTGTATGCAGGCGCTTTCTCTTTGGCACTAGTTAGCCACCACCTTTAGGCTCCGTGGTGTAAACTAGCTCAGTTAAAGCTAAATCATTCATCATTTTAACCAGGGTCAATCTTTTATCCAAACAATATTTTTTTTATGAAATGACAAAAAAAGCTTCAGCTTATATCGAATATGAATAATTTTTAATTATAAAGTTTATGGTGCCATCTTCTTTCTTGTTGCTCCTACTGCTGTTAAGAGAGTGTTGCATTTTTGCTTTTGCCGCCTTGACTGGCAAACTTCCTCCCTTTTCCCTGATGTCTCTCCTTTCTTTTATTCTTTCTTGCACCAGCATTCTTTTGCTTTAACTTTAAAGTCAGACTCCTCTAAAGACGTTTCCTCTTCATGAATCCCATTTCCTTTTTTTGGGCAGAAGTTATGTTTTTGTTCTTCAGTCGGTATCATTGCTCATTTTATGTTCTCCCAACCTCTTCTTTTTATCTATCATCTTCACAACCATCAATAAATTCATCCCTTCAATTGCCTGAGGACAGAAACGCAAGTCCAGCTCGACTGTGCAGTACATGGTGAGCATGCCAGTTACTCATTTGAGCCATCACTCCTTTTTTGATCATACTTCTCCATCAACTTCCCTTTAATTTATCCACCTCTTTCTCCTTTGACAGCAGGTATTGGTGCTTTGCCAAAATTCTAGTTTAAAGTCTACCATTTAGTGAAATAGCTAATGTAGTTCTAAACAGTGCTTCTGGGTGGCAGCAGGTTCTCTCTTTTGTAAGCAAATTGTCCCAAAAGATAATCCTTTGGATGCATTTTGATTAGTTGACGGTTTAGGATTAACCCCCAACTAAACCCAATCATTGTACTTCACTAATTTATTCCAAGATGAAGCACCAGGTTCTAAAATAAAAAGTTTTAAATCAAGATTTAAAAATACAAATTCAGAGATACTTAAAATATAAAAAGGACGTACATAACATAGACAGAACTACTATCTGAGACTTGGACTCAAAATCCTGCTTAAATGGTGCAAAGACTTTTGTATTACTATTGTAGAGACCCATGACTTGGCCTAGACTTGCACTTACATTAGCAGCCATTCAAAATGGCCCTTCCCAGTCAAACGCCAGCCGAATGGCAGCCAATTCCAGCCACTGCAGTGACCCCCTCCTTCTCCTGGGCGTGCTTTTTTTTTTTACTTTGACTCCACCCTTTTACTAATTTACATGGAGAAGGTGCTTCTATTTAGATCTTAATCTCCACAAATCATGACCGAAAGAATAGTTTAGTACAAAGATTAATGTTTAAAAAAGGAATTGTGGATGGAACAGACAGGGACCAGCCAAGGACCCATCAAGGAAAGTGGGGACATTTTGAATGGCTACTACTGTAAGGTTTTAGGCCCAGTTACTTTCTTAACACATAATAAGAATCGAGATTTGACTTGGATTCAAACTCTACAAACTTAACTCTGAACCAGAACCCGAGTCTTGTAAACAGTAGGCAAACTGTTAATGTATGTTGATGTTTTACTTTGTTTAAACTGAAATGTGTCTAATAAAGGAATAAAAGCTTGAATTGGACTTGTAAGGAAAAAAATGACTGCAAGGATTTCTAGTGTATACAAGTAAGGGTGCCCCGATTACAGGTTTCTGGCCGGTTACAAAAAGCCATTACAATTTTGACTCAAACAGATTTCTTTTTATAACTAACACGGTCAATTCCTATAAGATCACTTATTAGATAGTTCAGTGTTATCTTACTAAAAAAACATTCATCAGTGCTGAAACAACTGCTTTCAAGTAAAAACTAGAGTTGAAGACCTTTACAATGGGTGGTTTTCTAACATTTACAGAGGTAGATCAGATTGGTGGAAAAAAATCCTCTGATCCCTCAAAAGAAAATCCAAGCCCCTCGATCGACTGACTGATTAAATCGATGCACAACTATACATGCACTTTTACATGCATACACTTGCTACAACTTCAGGAATAACATCTCTCTGTGTTAATTAACAAAATTGAGTCAAACAACATTTAAAACCAAGTAAGTAGTTTTAGTAAATCTGAAAGGTATTTTAGTCTCCAACTTGTCAGTCTCTCCTCTTTTCCATCTCCATAACTTTTCCACCACATTCCCTTTCCCAGCAAACCAACCATGGAAGGTGTCTGGATTTCATCCTTATCCCTCATCCTGTATACTTTAAACAACAATGTTTGCTACCTTCTCAATGAATCATACTGTGGTCTTGTTCGGAATATGAGAATAATGAATAAAGTAAATTTAGGAGGCTTTATATCATGAAGGAGGTCTTGGCCTACTGTCATGGTGCAAGCACTGGAGATGATCAACTTCCTCGCTCTTGGTTGACTTGAAGAGAAATCGTTCATCCTGTCTGGGTTGACAGATGAAGATGGGCTTGGATGATTGAAAGTCTGTGTGAGAGGAGGACATATTTGAGAACGGTTGGATTAGAGTTTACTGCATGTGATTTGTTTTGTTTTTATCTTGGCTGTTCAGTGTTTTTGTGTTGTTGTTTTTTTCTGCCTCTTTGACCTGTGCTCTCCTTCTATCCTCTCCTCTTCTACGTATGTTAGTTCAATGGTATATAGAGGCCATAATCTACCACATTAACACAGGCACAATATTCTTTTTATCCCTCAATTTACATACTAGGACCACCTTGAAAGAACGATTTTTTTCCTGATTGTTCATAAAACTGCTCCTTCTTTTTTAAATCAAGTTGACGATTTTCTCTCCCTTTTCAAAAATCTTCACTCCCACATCACACAGTCCTTGGCATTAAGCAACCGGTGACCCCGTTTGACCTCACACCGATGAGTTGGGACTGCTGAGATGGAACAGATTTGCATGTTTAAGATTTTATGTAATGGGAGCCGACTTTCTAAAAGTGACTCACTTTGATGATTCACTTCCACTCCCAGTATTCTGCCCCACTTAGCAATTTCCAGTCGATGTTTTTTCCGAAAAGGTTTAATCGAGATTCGAAGCCAAACCGCTATGATCAGTCCGATCTCTAAAGGACTGGCTCCCCTTTGATGTGCCGTTTTCTAAACAGCATTTAATCTTTTGCTTTAAAAACAGATATTCAAGTCCAAAAAGGGGGGGGGGCATCATTGGTGGCCATGAGATGATCTCCTCCAGTACCACTCACCCCCACTATGTCACATCTTACAATAAACAGATGTGTTTTGACGAATAACATTAAAGATAATCTGCACTGTTTATCCCGGTAGCAGCCTCTTACTTTCTGGACTCCACACTGTATATGATATGCAGCTATTTTTATCTTGATATGCTTGTGAGGTCATTCACATATGATTATGTTCCAGTTCTTTATATGGACATTAGAAAATAAGCTTAAATAAACCTTTTAGAATAAATCTGATAACTGAAACGTGCAACATCCTCCAATTTATTAGCACTTTTGGAAAATTAGTTTTTTAACCCTCTCAGGCTCAAATTAAGTTGTAGTTGCAGGAAAAATCTGATATTTGGAGAAAATGATCATATGGGTTAGTAATATACAATTCAGACTTTGTTTTAGAGAGACCTTCACATGCAATGAATTCTGGGATGTTACAGATTTTCAACAGTGGCCCGGAGTGGTAAATTAACACTGAAGACTGAATCTGATATGAACGTTAACTTTATTTGAATGTCTCAAACTAAATTTTAACAAAACAAAATTCGAAAAAAAAAAATTTATCTCGCAAAATTAGAGACAACTTTTTCACAAACGTTTTCTCCACCGACATCTCAAAACCTCTTGAGAAGGCAGTTTATGTTAAACTGTTACTCAAAATATAGGCAAACTAGTAGATAAAGCATGTAGCATCCACTGGTACATGTTTGGGCACATGTTGCAAATCCACAACATCGAAATCGAGATGCCTCGAAAAACCCAGAGGGGATAAAATCTACTAATTGGCATGTGTGATATCTATACACATTCATGATACATCTTATGTAGTATTGATTTCAAAATATTGGAATTTTTAGTGATACTTACATGAAATCGATGCTTAGAAAATCTGTTTCAGTGACACCAAGGACTCAGCCATGTTGAAAGTGAGTCAGCAGTGCTATCTGGTGAGCTGGAGAGAAACTGTTTGCTGCAAATGCACAACTAAGTCCTTCTGTTGTACTTCTGAGTAACAAAAGCTCTTAAAATATGGATGTGGAGTAATTAGCTTAGTGGAATTTAGCTGTTGCAAATCTGCAACATCTGCCTGGAGAGGGTTAAAGCCCAAATATTTTATGGCATCTGCTCAATCTCACATGAAAGGTGTAGACAAGTTCAACCTTTTATTTAGAGTTTCCAGGGGAAAAAAATCACATTGAGGATTATATGTATTATCAAAATCTGCAGACTTAAAAAGATCCTTAAAATTCACTCCAAGATAAATGTAACTAGGGCATATTTGAGTTAATGCAGTTTTTTACAGATAGCTCATGGTATGAAGGACCTTTGTCTAGTAATGGATCATTTGTGGTATAGATATTGGATTAAATAGCATTATGCTGTTCCAGTTTTTTTGACTTATCTGTCTTCCAAGGAGCCCAAATTTATGCTAATCTATTTTAACTGGCTTGGTCACTTCTTTCCCAGGCTCTTTGTAGTTCTTCCTATAATCTGATTTCCAGCTCTGCTGCTTTTTCACTGGCTTTTACCATGCATTTTTTTATTAACTAACATACCCACCAAATAAAAAACTATTTGGAAACACCAGCATACATGACTTTAAGCCTATAGAGAGACAGGTGCACGGTTTCATCCAGATGCATGTAAGAAAAAGCATGATGTTAAAGGACATAAGAAACATTTCACGTTGTCCTTTAACAGGTTTTTAGCAAGTAGCTCCTTTGTAATCCCTTTGATGAAGGTTAAATCAAGCTGTCTAGCTTTTTGTTTTGTATCTGTGGTATTTTTGCAAAGGTTCAGTTAAATGAATTGGAACATTTGTGTCTTTATGAACGATTCCTGTAAGCAAAGAGCTTAAGGATCCAGTTTAAACTTATTCTTCTTATATACCATTATGCATTTACCAAAGCCAATTATCAATGAAGTCATATATCCCAAATCTGCACCAAAAAAGTGCACTAAAGAACTGGTTGGTTATTAAAACCTTTTTGTTTAAAAGTTTGAAACAAACAGGAAAAAAAATGACTTCCAAAATTCAATCCAGTCTCTTATTTACCTAAAAAAGAGGTGAAAAGGCAGCAGCTTTAAAAAAGCCTCAAAAAGTGAGATATTGATTAAGCTGAATATGAAGTATGTCTAATTCCCAAAAGCAGACTCCAAAATTTCTTGGAGTCTGTTCATACTACTGCAATGAACACACGCACACACCTGCATGGACAGACCCTCTTACTGTTGTTAACACTCTCTGTTGTGTCTCCTCCCTTTTCCTCTCATTTCCTGCACAGCCCCAGACAAACAGCACCAAAAACAGCATAGTCACCAGTCCCAAAGGAAACATCCCTTTACCTGCTCTGGTATTTACCTCCCTTCCTCCCTTCACTTGTGTGTTTGTGATATTTGTGCCTTAAAATCTCTGTGTCTTCCCCCCTACTGCTACTCGTTTGTGTTAACTTCTCTGTGCATCCGTCAGTCGTTGGTAATCTTTGGTGAGTTCTGTGTTGGCCACAGCCGCTGGTTAGGTTTTAAATCAGCAGGTAGTGTCAGGAGATATTTCCCTGTGACAGGTGGGGATGCTGTGTGACTTGCAGCCAGGTTGGTTCTGTGTCGGGATGACATTTGACCCGTCTTTGTTTCTAAAAAGAATCGGACGCCGACCGCCTGCAGGGACTGTCACTGTGATTTAACTAATTCGTCTTTTTGGAGAACTGCTCCCCGGCGTGTGAGCCCAAAGGTTCATGCATTTCACTCTAATAACACCTCAGACGATCAGTTCTGTTGGCATCAAATTTGAAAGGTTGAAATGGGAGCATGTGTGTTTATATGCTTGGAGGAATATATAGAAGTGCAACAAAAACTTAGCTTTTTCTTTGAAGTTTCCAAAATGCTAATCATAAGCAACCATTTTCAACCCAAACCTAATCTCCCTTAATGGTCCGATCATCTAGCAGTTTAAGTATCCTAAAAAAGATCTTGAAAAGTAGAATAATATTAAGTCATGTATGTTAAAAAAAAACTTTTCCATGAATCTCAATATTTGGTGGCAGATAGATTCTTATACTGACTTCAGAGAGATTTCCATGGACAGAAACATGGTCATGTCAGGGAAAGTTTCTCCCTATAGTGTCCTGGGTAGGTCCCTGGCTTCTTCATGCTAAGATGGAGCCAAAGCAAAGCCTGAATCCAGAACTCACTTCCTTTGGACCCAAGATCAATGCACTGTTGTCTCTTTTAACAGCCAGTTCAAAACATATCTTTCTACATCTGCTTTATTTTCATGCATTATTGGCTTTGGGGAAGTACTTTTGGATTTCCTTATCTTGAGAGGGAATAAATTGAGTTTTACTATTCAAAAGCAACGTCATCATATTTGGAGTCACAGCCATCTTAAATAGTAAGTTGTAGAAAAATAGATTTAGTTAAAACTCAAGCTATTGTAGTACTTTCCCTGGTATATTATTAATATAGCTTAAAAAATGAACATTAGGAGGGAAACTTTAATCAGTTTTAATACAGACTTTTTACAACCTACATTTTTAGCATTTACTATCCCATGCCTGGTTATTATAGTTTTAAAAACCTATGAGAAAAAATATGTTCAGTTCCTTCTGACAGACTTTGGTTACTGGGATACATATTCTCAACTGCTCTACTTTATAGAGGGAGAATAAACAGGTTGAAATACAATTACTGTAGCTACAGCCAGGGATAATGTGTAATTTGAATAAAGAACAAACCTAAAAATATAAAGTGAAGAAGTTGCATTTTTTTTTTTTATCTATGCTAGGAATAGTTGGTGAAGATCATCAGTCATCCTGGTCTTAGTCATTCCAAAAAGGTTAAAAAAACAAACTCCTTGACTCTTTGAAGAGTTTGAAGATGTTTCACTTCCCATCCTGGAATCTTTTTCAATTCGAAATGTCTGAAATAACGTTGAGTTGCTTTATACAGTAGCCCAACAAAGCCTTGTTTTTGCTTAGACAACATGCACATGTTGGTGTGATTTGGGAGAACTTAATTCTCCCCGTTCCAAAGGGGTGGACCCATTCCTCCGTTTCAATTTGCATGTTGTGTAAGCAAAAAATGCTTTGTTTGGCTACTGTATAAAGCAACTCAATGCTATTTCTGACATTTTAAAATTGAAATAGCTTCCTGGATGGGAAGCGAAACGTCTTCAAACTTGGAAACAAAGTTGTTGTTTTTTTCACCTTTTTGGAATGCTAGAACAAGCATTTGTTTTCTTTTTTCAAAACCACGCAAAAACTTTGTTTTCCTGAGTAATGTATGTCAGCATTTGGTTTTCATGTTTAGTTTTTTCTATACCAATGTCAGATTAAATATTCATGTGAAACTGTCGGATTATAAATACAGCTTCCTTTAAAATGGAAATTATAAACATGCATCAATCAGTTTTCTTTGAAATGTTAAAAAGCAGTTTGCCTTGCCTGCCCTACAAGCCTGAGAGAACAGAATATTTTGCAAAATTAAGTTCTCGCAAATCACACCAAAAATTGTTTGCATTATAGATATGTATTAAAACTCTACTTATAGAAAAATCTTCTCTCTATACTTTTGAGATCTACCATACATCCTTTCCTCTGTATATTCACTCATACCCTGGGACCACAGTTATAAATGGGTGTAAATGTAGCTGCAGATGCCACTCTCATGATCTCACTAACTGTGACATGTATCACAGCTGAGCATGTAATAATAATCTATTACACCTTCAACTCCATGGAGTAAAAAGCGACACGTGCAGCTAAATGAGCGTGCTTCTAAACCAGGCATGCCTACAGTGTGTTCCTCATGACTGAGGTTGTAAAGTTCACTTATGCACTGTTTGGCTCATGTGAAGAGTGGTTAATGGAAAATTTACATGTATGTGCTAAGGACCCTTTTTAATGTGCATTGAAGCTGTTTGTGGAACAGCCAGATTCAATGATCCTTGAAGGGAATCGAGGGTGGCTGGGATCCATTTTATGCTGCCATTAGTGTTTAATTTTTAGCTGTGCTAACTTATTCCTTATAGCCCATAAGCAGACTGCCTTCAATTCCATAACCATAATCATCTGACTTGTAAGCTGTTGTCTTAAATAAAGGAATTAGAAAATACAGGAATATCTTCAAACTAATTCTGGTTATTAACTCTCCAATCACACTAAAATACAGTATATCTGTTTAATTGAACCAAAGTGAAGTCAATGCTGCTCGCTTTCACCATCAGCAGTCACACCCACCTGATGTGCACACCCCAGGTGCTTTGTTCTCATACATCATCATCTGAGTTTCCTTCAGTGCCTGTTTCCCTAGGAGACAGTTGCCAAGGCAACAACGGGAGCATCAGAGAGATATAGAGAGACAGCTAATGATTGGTCATCACAGAGGTGTCACTTCCTGCAGGGAGAGAAGTGCTGTTGAGAATATGGAGCGTGCTGATGGGAACTGATTTACTGTATGTCAACTTGAGTTATCAGGGATCAGAGACTGCAGAAATATGAAGAGAAAGTGTTGCACTGGAGGTCACAAAAGTCAGAAACGGTGTTTGAAAGGTGCCATGGACAAAGCTCTGGATTCAAGTGTTAGATCATTACATAAAGATGCTAAATTACTGTTTATAATGGTACAATGGGGTTCAAGTTGTAGCATCTTGTCTCAGTAAAGACACGACTCATTGAAGGGATGGTTTATCATCTCAGTCTATACTGGATCGTAGAAGAGCTTGACCTCTTTTTATCCTGAGAGTTCGTTCATGTTTTTGTGCAGGATTTGCCAACCATCAATCATAGTAAACTTTATGCATCATATATCAGCTGGCAGATTCTTCTGATTTTATTTATTTGCAATCCACATGATTCAGTGTTTGTGCTTCTGAGAGCATGTAGGGTACTTCAAAATCAGTCATGCACAGGTGGCTTGTCCAGAAATAAGATATTGCTCCCATACAGCAGAGTCAGGCTAAGTTTGGGTTTAAAAGAACACAGTTGGTGTGTTGTGAGGACATCTGCTTTCTTTTTTGGCATAGTTCTTCTTTGAGGGAAAGAATTTGTTTGATGTGTTAATTTTACACTATTTGGTTGGATTAGTGTCACTGTTCTTTGGTTGCTTGTCTGCAAGAAACTGAGCTGACTCCAAATTACAGTTTTCAGCTAATCCACCCACTCTGTCGCTTTGTTGGAGGGTTCTACCCCCATCTCTCCCATCAGTGTTTCCAAGCACTTTCTGTTCATCCAACATTCTTGTCTCTTCTTTTTCTTTACTCTGTCCATTTCTTTCTGCATTTTACTTCAAATTCTGTTCTTTCTTTCTCTGTCACTTTTCCTCCATCTTCTTCCAACTTCCCCCCTATACTCTTCTAGGAACCTCAGACAACTGTCATCCATAATCCGGTGGACGGGACAAAGGTATTCTTCATTCCCACATCCCGTTCTTACCCCTCATCCCTTTCTCTCATTCTGCTCCTCTTCCTTTTCCTTCTATCCTTACTACATTTTCCCAACATCCATGTGAGAGTAACAATGCGTGGCGTGTGGTGTTGTATTCATGTGTTTGTGACATGTTGAACTCCTCAGATATCGTTTTAAGTAGGCTAACAAATGTGCGTTACCTCTGCATGTATATTTGTTACGAGCCAGTTTTTGAGGTCAACAATTAAACGGCAGAAAGACCTGCTCTTGTAATCGCCTTTTTAAAGAAGTTCTGCTTATTCATTGTTTATAATAGACATGTTCCTTGCATACAGGTGCATAAAAATGTAATAGAATTAGATTAAAAGACGTATTTCTGTACTCCAGTTCAATGAGTGTTTATTTATATCATTATTACACACATGGTAATGTACAGTGGGTACAGAAAGTATTCAGACCCCTCTAAATTTTAAATTGTAGCCATTTGCTTAAATCAAAAAAGTTCATTTTAATTCTCATTAATGTACACTCAACACCCCATCTTGAGAAATTTATTAAAAATGAAAAAATAAAAACTGAAATATCAATTGGTCAGAAGTATTCAGACCCTTTGTTGTGACACTCTTATTTATCTCACATGCTGTCCTTTTCTTCTGATCCTCCTTGAGATGGATACGTTCCTGCATTGGGGTGTTTAATTAAACTGGTTGGACTTGATCAGGAAAGGCATACACCTGTCTATATAAGACCTTACAGCTCACAGTGCATGTCGGAGGCACCTTAAAGCTGCTTGTGAGCTGCCATAATAGAAAAGAAAAGGAAGAAGAAGTGCATGTCAGAGCAAATGAGAATCATGAGGACAAAGGAGCTGCCCAAGAAGCACAGAGATGGAATTGTGACAAAGCTCAGACCTGTCCAAGGTTATAAAAGGATTTCTGCAGCAGTCAAGGTTCCTAAGAACACAGTGGGCTACATAGTCGTAAAATGGAAGAAGTTTGGGACGACCAGAACTCTTCTTAGACCTGGCCGTCCAGGACTAGGAAGAGTTCCTCTTTACTGTGTCCGAGCACAAATTTCTTAATTTTTTGTTTTTTTTTTCAGTCAAGATGGAACGCTGAGTGTGCATAAATAAGAAATAAAATGACCTTTGTGGGTTTCTTAAATGGCTGAAATGAAAGAAATGGTGAAAAATGTACCGGTAATGGAGTCTGAATACTTTCCATACCAACTGTATCTAAAGTATTTATTTAACAAATTTTTTTTTTTTTTTTTTTTTTGCTTAATGGCAAATAATTAGAACACTAAATGTCATCTCTCAGAAAATAACTGACTAATGAAAAAAAATTATTAAGAAAGGTTGTCTATATATGCTCTAAGTACTTAATCAGTGCGTTTTTGCATGTTTTATGCATCAGTGTTCTCTGGCTGTAGATATTAATGAGCCAAGGTTGCTACCACCCATATGTATCCTTGGCTCGGTTGTCTCTCATTTTCTTCTTGAATTTACCCCATAGCTTAATGGCCAATTTGATACCACACTTATTAAAGCAGCTATTGTTACTAGACAGTGTAGGGAGTCACTGCTAGACTCTCACATTTGGGACGAACAAGGCCATCTAACATTTCCTGGTAGACAGTTTGCCTGCCTTTGGACATGATAAAGCTTATTGGATCAATACTATTCAAATAACATGACTCTCTAGTGTATATGCTCACCAACAGTAAAATCAACTTGTGTTCTCCTTCTGTCTCCACAGACATAATGGGGAAAATATACTGTTACAAAAACTTGAAATACTTCCCTCTGTGTTTGGAGAAAAGTAGATATAGATTAACTTTTAAAATCTAATTCTTTACCTTAAGTAACTTCTGGATAACGATTACACCAGTTCAGGTGGACCTGTTTTTATTTGGAACAAATATGGACTGATGTTTATTCTTTTATTTTTTGTAAATGTGGAGAAGAGCAGTTATTATTTATCAAATTGTAAACCTGCAGCTGCAAATAAAACAAAAAGTAACATAAAAAAGAACCTAAAACCTGATTGTGGAGGTGTTTGGTCGATCTGATAGCTTTGCATAAGTTCATTATTGATTTGTAATCTGGAAATCTCAGTGCATCATGATTTAGAATAAGAGATATATTTTATACGTTTAGTCCCAATGCAACAGTTTCTACCAACAAAAATATTGTGTCCAAATTGATCCTAATTACAGCATTTTGTGGCAAAATGTTCAGATGTCTTTTGTAAAGCTGCCGACAACAAAATATTCACCTTGGAGATGATAGAAAATACTTTTATCTGAAAATTGATATTTCAAATAGTGAAATATTTTAAATGATTTCCTCAGCATGAATTTATTTGTGAGAAATAGAATCTCACAAATGAAATAGTTTGGAGAAAAAAAAAATTATTCATTTAGTCTTTTTAATCACAGATTCCAATTAAAAGTTATTTGAAAATACTTTAAAAGAAAAATGGCTCATATATATCCTTTTCTCTAGAGTGCACTTTGGTCCATATTGTGTTCAGATTAGTCCAGCTCTTTACTCAGATTACAGCTACAGCTTTCAGTCCAGTTATAATGCAGTCATATTCGGTTAATTAGATGATGCATCTTGGTTAAAAAGTCATCCATCAGAGGAAGAGCAAATGATTAGATCTAGTAGTTAAATTAGCAATTAGATATAACATTAAAGAGCAAAACCTTTACAGATTTTCTGATCTCTAAGCCTTTTTTTTTATACCAACCAATTTTTCATTTCTTAAGTTGTTTAAAATGAAAGGGCTGGAATGCTGGTAAATAAGTTTGTAGATTTGTAGATCTGCTGATGTAAATAGTACATTTTTTTTGCATAGTATGTACTGGCAAATTTTGCATGAGTTTGCAGAAACAATTCTTTCAATCAATGATTGAGTTTTCTGGTGTGTTTTAACAAGCTTTTTTTTTAGATTTGTTATTAGTCGACAACAAATATATTCAATATACACTATATTGCCAAAAGTATTTGCTCACCTGCCTTGACTCACATATGAGCTTAAGTGACATCCCGTTCCTAATCCATAGGGTTCAATATGACGTCGGTCCACCCTTTGCAGCTAGAACAGCTTCAACTCTTCTGGGAAGGCTGTCCACAAGGTTTAGGAGTGTGTTTATGGGAATTTTTGACCATTCTTCCAGAAGCGCATTTGTGAGGTCGCACACTGATGTTGGACGAGAAGGCCTGGCTCTCAGTCTCCGCTCTAATTCATCCCAAAGGTGTTCTATCGGGTTGAGGTCAGGACTCTGTGCAGGCCAGTCAAGTTCATCCACACCAGACTCTGTCATCCATGTCTTTATGGACCTTGCTTTGTGCACTGGTGCACAGTCATGTTGGAAGAGGAAGGGGCCAGCTCCAAACTGTTCCCACAAAGTTGGGAGCATGGAATTGTCCAAAATGTCTTGGTATGCTGAAGCATTCAGAGTTCCTTTCACTGGAACTAAGGGGCCAAGCCCAGCTCCTGAAAAACAACCCCACACCATAATCCCCCCTCCACCAAACTTTACACTTGGCACAATGCAGTCAGACAAGTACCGTTCTCCTGGCAACCGCCAAACCCAGACCCGTCCATCAGATTGCCAGATGGAGAAGCGCGATTCTTCACTCCAGAGAACGCGTCTCCACTGCTCTAGAGTCCAGTGGCGGCGTGCTTTACACCACCGCATCCGACGCTTTGCATTGCACTTGGTGATGTATGGCTTGGATGCAGCTGCTCGACCATGGAAACCCATTCCATGAAGCTCTCTGCGCACTGTTCTTGAGCTAATCTGAAGGCCACATGAAGTTTGGAGGTCTGTAGTGATTGACTCTGCAGAAAGTTGGCGACCTCTTCGCACTATGCGCGTCAGCATCCGCTGACCCCGCTCCGTCAGTTTACGTGGCCTACCACTTCGTGGCTGAGTTGCTGTCGTTCCCAAACACTTCCATTTTCTTATAATACAGCTGACAGTTGACTGTGGAATATTTAGGAGCGAGGAAATTTCACGACTGGATTTGTTGCACAGGTGGCATCCTATCACAGTTCCACGCTGGAATTCACTGAGCTCCTGAGAGCGACCCATTCTTTCACAAATGTTTGTAAAAACAGTCTGCATGCCTAGGTGCTTGAATTTATACACCTGTGGCCATGGAAGTGATTGGAACACCTGATTCCAATAATTTGGATGGGTGAGCAAATACTTTTGGCAATATAGTGTATATTTAAACCCATATCATTTTACACCAATCTTGTTTCAGGTAGATCAACTCATTCAGTTGATCTTTGCAGTTCGGGACCTTTCAGACCAAAAGTATAGTTATTTATTAATGTTATTATCAGTTCAACATCTCAGGATCCTAATACGCTAACTGATTAGATGGCTGATAAACTGTATTATAAATATGCATGTAAAAAAAAATGACAAAATGTGCAAAGATACAAAGAAAAGTGGGATCAGATATTAAGAGCTTATTAAATGTTAGTGTTCTCCCCCTCATATTAGGAACAGAAATGCAGTTCAACTTCCTCCTTGCTCTTTTCCTCTCTGCTTAGGTCACCAGCTGCTCTTTAAAGAGCTATAAAAAAGCACATTAGTGCTTTTGAAGCTGCTGTTGCACGTGTACACTCACTAATCAGGTCATCCAGTCTCTCTGCACCTCTCTACGTGCAGGGGAATTTAGACACAATTAATCTGCTAATTGAAAATCAGAAACTCCTCCTCTGGCGAAAGGAGTGACAGAGAGGCAGACAGGTGGATAAATATATCTGAGCTGTGCTGCTCTGCCCAGGAATACGGTCGATCTTCCTGTAAAAGGCTTTTCTGCTTCTGTTTTGATTTTTTTTTTTTTTTGTTAAAGGTGGAAAAGGCTCCTCTGGTGAATGGTTTTAAAGTTCCTGAAAGAAAAAAAACGCTAAAAATCTAGATGTAAGCCTGAAGTGTTAAAGTTTAAAAGTCAGGCAGATTTAGTCTGACTGCTCAGTTTATCGATGGTTCTGACTAATGTGTGGTTTCTTGGGTTTCCACTAAAGGATTTCTCAATGATTTGTGTCTATGTGTAAAATGTTGTCAGATGTTGTTGTTTTTGGAAACATGATACAGCATGATAGGGTGTGCCCCCTACTGGCTGGTGTTCCGCCTGTGCTGATTTACCTTGTTTACCCCTCTCGTGATGTGCTTCTTCATCTGTTCCCTGCATAATCTGAATCCCCTGCTGTGCTAAAGCAAAACATGATTGTTTGGTTTGTTTCCATCTCCAGGAATCATCAGATAGCAGCAACACCACTGTGGAAGATGAGGATGTGAAAGGTAAGGCTACAAAGACACCAATCAGAAGAAATCTGTTTACTGCTGTTGAAAAACAATAAAACTGTAGGATATCTTTCAAGCCATATTTGATGTCTCCATAAAGCAGTTTGTAAAGGCAGCCTCTTGTTTATCTGCAGGCTTAGGTAATGGATATCACATCAGACAGACTCAATGTTTTAAAATGCAGAAGAAATAAGAAGAAAATGCTTTTGTTTTCTTGACTGGAAGCTATTTTTAGATTTACCCTTTCCTTAAGAAAAATAGGCTTTTGTTTCTGACACTTTTTGGTAAAGAAAGTCTCTGTGAAACTGGTTACTTGGTGATTACTTTCTCTGAAAATCTGTGGAGCCTTGAAACTATACTGTTTACCTTTTGCTGTGTTTTTCTCTGAGCATCTTTTGTTTAGAACAATCTTCAGAGTTTTGAAAGGTATCTGCAGACTTTACTGTTGGCGTCTAGATTACCCTCCATACATCTTCATCTGTACGTTCCTCCATTCATGTGTTTGTGAAGAATCCATTCATCATTCAGTCCGGCATCCATCCATACATGCACCTGTTTATTCACCTTCCATGTGTCACTCTACGTATCCATCCACCATTTATTCTTCACTCTAAATAACAAAACCTATCAAATTCAACAGAAAATGCAGGGGTAACAATTTGCACTCAATTTGTTTGAGTTACACATCTTTACAATGAGTAAAACAAAGTCTACTCAACACTACAAATTCAATATTGTCAACGCAAACTCTGATTGGGGTCAAAGTCTCAATTGGGGTCTTCGTGTCAAACTGCACCACCATCTAAGATGCTTTCGTGACTTTTCAACAGTTTCTCACACTCTGTACCTCACATGGCTGCACAGTAAGTCTTAGATAATTCTGACTTTTTGAAACAGAAAACATAATTATGGTTTATAAACAGATAGACTTAAGGAACTTATTTTGAACATCACACTGTTTGCTTGTCACATGGTTTTAATGTTCTGAATAGTTTAGCAGAGAGTTACTTCCTTCCACATTCCAACATTTTGTTTATGTTGCATTTTCTACTCTTAAGAAAAGATTGGAATTACCCAGTATATTGTAGTGAATTTGCTATTTAATATGTAAAGATTTTTATTCACTGATTTGCATCAATTGCATTTACCACCCGTTAAAAGGATTTCTTAGAGTTTGTATCCATCTATCTTCATCCTTTCACCATTCCATACATGCATCAAGGGCTGAAACAATTAATCAGATTAATCGATTATTGAAATGATCATCAACTAATTTAGTAATCAGTTAATCATTAACTGGAGAATAGAGACTCTAAACCATGATTTTAGCTGACAGAGCAACCAACTTAGAGTAGTAATTATATCAGGACTGTAAAAAAAATTGCATTTGAGATATAAAAAAATGGCTGTCAATATGCTCAACCCAGAACTCCTCAAGTGGAAAACGTTTTTATTTTCCCCTGGTTCAATTTCATAAAAAGTCTTCCTTAAGGAACCTTTGGCTATCTGATTAATAACCGATTATTTGGAAAAATAGCCGACAGATTAATCAATTTGCAAAATAATTGTTAGTTGCAGCCCGATATGCATCCACTTAGTGAAGTGTCGATTTTGTACCCATACTTTCATCCGTCTATCAAATCATTTGTCCTTCTACCCATTGTTTACTCCATCCAGCTATTTGTCAACTGGTTTATCCATCCATTTGTTTGTCCTTTCATCATCCATCAACTAATTGGTCCAGTTTTGTCCTTCCTTTTTCTACTTTTGCAGTGTTTGTGCATTTTTTAAGCATTCAAAGTCTGCCTCTGGACTCACTAAGGGCTCAAATTATTTGATTTTTAGTCAACTGTGGATTTCAGCCTTTAGATATGGAGTGTATATTTTGTTAGAACCACTGATAAAGTCTATTGAGACTGAACCTTCCTGTTTATGTGCTGATTTTTAAATCAAGGGGACTACTTCTTCTTGAAAATAAATTTTTTTATATGTTTTTTATTTTATTTATTTTTTCACAATAAGTATTTCCCTAATATTTTTTGCTCTGCTTTAAATCAGCTGAAAGCTAACATTTTACTGACCCCTGGTGGAGCCAGATTCCATTGCCTCATGATGCATTTTGACACCTGCTGTGAGAGTGGCGGTGCGCCTGAGAGCTGCGAGTGGAGGGTGTGAAATGTCTTGTACGGCAATATAGTGGCTCTTCTCAAACGTTTTCAGTTGAATCTATTATCCTGAGTTGTGTCCGTTGGAATATTCAGCTGGCACACATTTCAGCACATCCCTCCACACTGTTTCAAGCCTTTTTTATCCCCCTTTGAGAACGTGTCAAGTTTTCTGTCTTCTGGAAGGAGTTCAGCACAGTAAAAAGCCCCATTTTACCATCTTACCTGACTGCAATGTGTCTAAATGGGGTCATGAATGCTTTATTTCAGTGTCAAGCACAGAACAGAATGTGCACTTCCACCTCCTCTTCCTCTTTTTTTAGAGGTTTTTGAATTCCCTAGCAACCACAGCTAAGAACGGCATGAAAGCTGAACTGGAGTTTGAAAAAAATAAATTCTATGAAGTTGAACAGAAGCAGAAGTGTATTAGTTTAGCAGCTTTTTTTAATGCTGACATTCTGGGTGAAAGATGTCTGCTTAAAGTTACTGCACTGCTCAGTGTTTTTAAACACTAAAACTATTATTTCCAGGTAGTTTAGCAACCAAATGTAGCAAATGTAACACCTCATTTTAAGGTATTTCAAATTGTCCTTCTGCTTTATTTTTATATAAGATAAGCTGTAATAGACTAAAACATTAGTAATTGTTTACATTTTCTCAAATTATTCTTGTTCAAATGTAATCGACACAAAACCTCCCACCATCTATGAAACTTCACAAGGCTAACTTGGCCAGCTACACCACGTCTAAGCATCCCCAAAATATCACAAGGCATCAGAAGCCAACCTCATGCCAACATAACCAGCAAAAATCGTTAATCAAAAAATGTTTTAACTGTGCAGCCAATTTGGGACAACGGTGAAATCTTTAAAGCAAGGACAAAAATATCAGAAGAAGAGTTGACACATATCTGCTCCATTGCATTCACATTCTGCATGCTGTCTCACATACCAGATTAATCCTCAGTGCTATCAATACTTTTCGTGAATGTAGAATACAATGAAATGAGATAAAATAGAATAGACTAAGATCTATGTGAAAATTTATTTAATTATTCAACAGTGGGGAAATCAGGTGTACCAGCAAAGTAAAAGGTAAATGGAAACATTTGGTTAATCACAAAAGTAAAAAATAAATAAATAAAATTTAAATAAGGGAAGGTACGTTGAAGTATTCACTTTCCTTGTAGTCATATCAGATTATTAGTGTTGTATTGATAAATGAGGGGGTGAAATGAATAAAACAATTGCATTTATTAATTGAAAGCTGTCATTGTAGTGATCAACCATATGGCGCCCTTTGCCCTTTTGGCTTCATGTTTCAGACACATTTTTTTTTTCTATATATGTGGAAAACATAATATTAAAATATCAAAAACATTTAAATGGAGAGGAACATTTTATTCAGTGGCTCTTTTGCCCACTTTACAGCACATGCTGTTGAATCGTTGAAATATTTTGTAGTCCTAAACGCCCAGCCCGATCCAAAAAGAATCCTACCACCACACCCCTGTGGGAAGCTTGGGCATGGCTGGAGCACCTTTTGGCAGGGGCTTAAAAGCTAAAAAAAAGGGGGCAGGCCACCTAAATTTAGCTTTGGTGGCAGGAAACAGAAATGAACTGCCCAGAGAGGTGGCATTGGGAACAAACACCGCTTCGCTAGCGCCACCCCTGGTAGGCATTTGTCTCACATGGCACTTTTATGGATCTTAAGAATTAAACAGG
Source organism: Cyprinodon tularosa (assembly GCF_016077235.1). NCBI lineage: Eukaryota > Metazoa > Chordata > Actinopteri > Cyprinodontiformes > Cyprinodontidae > Cyprinodon > Cyprinodon tularosa. The sequence goes on from NW_024037882.1 coordinate 154,816, forward strand.
GTTGACGGAGCACAGAAAGCCGGAGAAGCTAGGTGAGTGTGGGAGGAAGGGGGCAGTCGTGTTTGTCTGGAACAGTTTGTGCCTTCTTGGTCTTTGTAGGGTCTTGTCAGGCTGGTGTTGGACAGCTGCTTTGTAATCCAACACCCACATTGGCTGTTGGAGGATGTGGACCTATACTGTACTCTTCTGCTTTTTGCAACAAATCTCTTTCAGCTTACTGGTTATTTTTTGAGGTATATTATTAAGTTTACCATTATTTGCTGGTTTGTTTAAGTCCTCTCTAAGCCAAGCTTTGTGCACATTGATGTTTCTGCTCACTGTTTTGTCTGATGTTAATCTTGCTCTTATGAGATTTTAGAGTGTGAATCTTTATGTGAAACTTTCGTACATGAAGTTTTGTTAATTAGCCTTGTGGGAGCCAGCCAAACCCATCCCAACCTGTGTGTGGTTTATTTCCTTCTTTCTTTAAAACAAAGTCATGTACTTAAGACCCATTAAAACGCTGTAAACATATCAGTCCTACTCCTTCAATCTTCTTAGTTTATGACAACATTGCTATGAAGTTTTGTATCATCAATAAAAATTTTAAAAAGTGTTTATGGTGTAATGTAAACTTGTATGCACCTTTTCTAAGACAATTCTTCATAGTTTGTTGCAGTTGCAGCAACATGTCTTTGGGGTTTGTTTCTACCACTTTTGCATATCTGGAAAGTTTTTTTTTGTCTAGATAGCTTCAGATAATGAGAAGGAGATCATCAGTTAACAGCAGTTTGCACGTCTTGCTAAAGATTCTCAATTGGATTTAGGTTTAATCTTTGACTAGAGCAGCATCCTGCAGCTCCAGTGCCACATGTGGTTGTTTAGACCCCCTGCAACGTCTCTTAACATTGGCTAAAATTATATTAACAACAAACTAATGTCCTATAATAAGAAATACCAGTCATGGAGGCTATAGTGGGTTTTAAAAATAATATTTGAATTGAATTTTGACAACAGAATGTGAAACTTTTCATGTTTTTCCTTATTTTAAACAACCAAAACACAAATAAAATATTGATTGTTTGAAATCCGACAAATTTCCTTTGCCAGATATATATCTAAAAAAGTTTGTCTTTATTTAAAGTTCATGTAATATTTTTGGCTCTAACAACCTTTTCTTAGCCAGACTCGGGGTAAAATGGCGCTTTAATTTCTAAAGGTTGCAGACCCCTGGACCAGGGATTTCCAGCATGAACTCCCTTTTATCTAGACTGGTGTTTCTCAACCTCTGTAAGCTGCCACACAACTGAAGGAATGCTTAACAGGCTTCCGCTGCACTCGATGGTTAAAGAGGAGGTCATGCAGTCGGATGTATTACAGCCAGTTGCATCTTAAACATGCAGGGCTGTCTTCTTTTCCGTCTCCAGTGGTGTGTTGTATTTCCACATCTGTCTTGCATCTTCATTAGGTTTTCTTACAGTTTTGCCTGGTTTTAAGATCCGCTCCTTCAAGTCTGACAAGTTTTCTCTCTTGAAGTCACCCTCTAAGGTCAGATTTTGTCATGTCAACAACTAATAATAATAATTTTTTCCACCTGAGCTACAGATCTGTTGAGCTACTCCAGAGTTAGGACGCCCCACTTGGCTGCTTCTCTGATTGATGCTTATCTTGTTCTTGACCTCATAGAGGTCGTTGCAGATCAGCCATGATTTAAACTGAGATTGATTTACATTTAGGTGGACTCCATTTCCATGAGGTGACATTTGAAGGCAAGATTATTGATTATTTGGCACTACCATACTAAATGAAAAACAAACAAAAAACGTGCTATATTTTTATTAAACATGTTTTCTTCTTCCATTTCACATTTACATACCACCTTGACGTGTTCTGTCACATGAAAGTATAATATGCGTTCCAGTTTGTGGTCGTACCGAGACAAAAATCACTGCATTCCAGCTGATTAGACAGTCAAACAATAAGCCCTCGTTATTGCTGCCATCCCTGCTGTCGTCTTCGATCTTTTGCTCTCTGCTGAGAATCGCAGTAACACTCTACATGCAGCAGCCCTAGCTGTAAATCTGGCTGAAACTGAGTCATTAACTGAGATAATGATCTCTTTTGTGGCTTCAAATAAAGAGTTGCTTTAATTTCTCAGTTCGCACATTTTTACAAGCCCCCCTTGTGTCATCTTGCCACTCCTTTCATTATTTCACAATTCTGTTGTTTCTCTGGTGGAACATATCCATCTGGATTTAATTGTGTTTGGTCTCATTTGTGTGTGTGTGTGCATGTTGTCAGGAAAGAGCTTAGACAACAGCTCACTTAAGGCGCAGTCCAGCACAAGTTCCCAGCCTGATAGCACTCAGGGCTCCTCAGCAGCTGTGCACTGTAAGTCAGCATGGTCGGCCAATTTCAGCCTGTAACATGCAAACATCCATACATCCTACCAGAGGCTGGCAAATGTGTTCTTTTATTTTTGGAATTGTGTTTCCCATTTGGCCCTTGCATGTATTAAAACATTCATCTGCTGCTGTTGAGCAAAACTAAATCCTAGAGGCTCCCTGAGTTCTGCAGAGGGACGTCAGCTGCATCTTTATATTTGACTCATTTACTAACAGCATTGAGAATGGAATAGAAAAATAAAATGCTTCAAATTTCTTACATTTTCTGCAGTCAACCCTTCTTTTCAAAGAATATCTCTTTGGCTCCACCGTATGGATGTAAATAAAATAACATTAGTGCTCCTTAATTCTAGTTCGGTGTTACTGTTATTTTTCTGTACATTTTAAGGTAATAATAACTGCTCACAATGAGGAAGTTTGCCAATATTTTGGGTTACCATGGATGTTCCTCCCTTCCCAAACTCAGCTGCTGCGAAGTTCGCTGACCTGCTGGGCTCTGTGCGTAGGGGCTCAGGGCCCATTACCGACGGAGAAGGTAGATCCAGCACTCCGCCTCCCGCTGCCCTCTCCGCCCCCTCCCCTCCACACACCCCCGCTGTCCCAATGCAGAGTAAGTGGGCAGAAGCCAAACCAGACTCACCAGTAAATGACCTCTAAATGAGGGCTGTATTTAATCAGCTGGCATCTGCTTTTCCTCTGATACCGTGCCAAGATCCTGCATAATGAGAAGCTTGGACAGATTACTGAACAGGGTCATAAAGGATGCAAAAATGGGAATCTAGGAAAGACAGTCCTGATATGTCCTATAAAAGGACAACAGACTCTGCTGCTGTGAAATTATTTTCTACAGCTTAAAAAGAAAATAACAAATTCCAAATAAAATGTAACAAATGCTACAGTGGTGCTCAATGCAGTTCTGAGAGGAAGAAACCTGGTCTAATTTGACAGTATATGAAAAGAATAACTAAAGAATTATAGTTAAACCCAAAAAGGAGCAAAAAAACAAGAACTAAGTGGAAAAACACAGCTCTTTGATAAAAAAAACAAGAAGAAATCCCAAAATATTGAAAAAGATGATCAACTCAGGATTAGTTACAGTAAGAGAAACATAAAAAAAGATGAAAAAGGAACTTTAAATATCCTCATTTTGGATGTATTTCCCCTTTATATGAAATAAATGGGACTTTTATTACATCAGCTACATCCTGTTCATTTCGAAAGCAAAACAGAAAAAAAGCAACTGTTATTGATCATCTCGATCCTCAAAAAATGCTACAAAAAACGTATCGATATTAAAAAATGTTCTTCAGTTTACATGTGAAGTTTCTGCCTCTAAAGGGCTCTCTAATCTCTTCATAAATGGCATCAAATTCATCTTTTTTTGTATTAAAAACAATATAAATATAGGACAAATAAATGCAAATTTCATTGTAACCAATAATTAGTATTTGGAAGACTCATTGTTAGTAAATGAAGAATCAGTTTACAACAAAAACTAATTGGATATTTTATGATATAATAAAATCATAATGAAATCTGCCCATTGCTTCATTTCTCTCCTCTTTTTTACTGTTTTCCTCCAAATTTATTGTTTCTAATCTGTTTTATATTCATCCACCCTGGACCGCCCCCCCCTCAGTGTCTCGGCTCACAGACTTGGTTAGCAGTGTTCGCAGGGCGCCGCCGCCCGCTGCACCTGAAGGCGACACAGCTCCCAGCACCAAGCCAGCCCCTCCACCTTCACACACCACTCCTCCACCTCCCCCTCACCACCCCTCCAGTCCTTCCTTATCATCCTCCCAGAGTGAGTACTAAGCCCAACGCCGCCCGTGTTGCTGCATGGTAGCCAGCCAGGAGACCTGACCTAACGACTTCAGCGTGGGGTTGCGTGTTCTCTGGATGAACAGAAGCATGTTCTTCAGGGTAGAGTACATCCTGTTGATCTAAATATAGCTGGTTTGCTTTGTGCTATTAAACCTCGCTGCTGCTCTGCAGGTAGGTTATCTAACTGTAGATGCATCTGTGTTTTGGCTGGTGGGTTTGACTCGTCACCAAATGAAAAAGTTGACATTCCTTGTGGAGATGTTGGAGAAGTGTGTCTGTGTGCTCACTAAATAAAGTACGCTCTTCAGGATCAACATCTAGAAGCTGGTGAGGTTTGCTCTTGTTTGAGTTGTTTTTTTCTTGATTCTATGAAACAAACTGTCTATGATCTGATTTATTCTGCCTTCCATGGAGTCATGGCTGCCTTTACCAGAGGATGTGTTTGGTTGTATTTCATTTGTCAGGCTAACTTCTCTCCACCAGTCCAGCTCCTGTTTGGTTATTTTTAATGAACACATCTTCCATCTGTTCTTTGCAGCACGCAAACAAGAAATCATCAAGATCACTGAACAGCTGATCGAGGCCATCAACAATGGAGACTTTGATGCATACGCGTGAGTTGTATGCCTTTTTTATGTTGTGCATTAGTTGTATTATTTGGAATTTGAAACAAGCCCTGCTGTTTTTGTTTGTTTTGATTTTTTTTTTTTTTATTCAGTAAGATCTGCGACCCTGGACTTACTTCGTTTGAACCCGAGGCTTTGGGAAACCTAGTGGAGGGGATGGATTTCCACAGATTCTACTTTGAGAATCGTAAGATGTCAATAATGGTTTCCTTCTGCTCTTCTTCGCTATTATGGTGCTTAAAGACACAAAGACGTAGCTATATTCACCTCATTGGGCCTACTTTCTCTGTTTTACCAAAGCAGAAGCTTCTTTAGAAAGCATTTAAAGATAAAAAAAGGTTTACCCATATCTTTCAGATCTAAATTATATCTGTAGGTGGATATATGACATGAGAATTTAGTGGATTTCATGTAATAGACCAACAAAAGGTAATGTGCTAAAAAAAAAAAAAAGTTGCATGAATTTGAACATATAATAGAATCATAAAAATAATTGCTTACATTTTAATTCTGCTTCCAGTCTTTTCCAATTATCTTTTGCTGCATTTAGAGCTGCAAGGTTTTTGATCGTAAAAAAAAGTTCAGGTTTAGTCAGATTGAATGGAGCAAGTTTTGACCCAAATATCAGCTCCATTTGAGATACAATATATGATTTTTCAGGGCAATTGACATCACACATATCGATGCTCAACTATGTAACTTGAGAGGATAAGCGCTGTTGGTGAATGAGTCATGTGACCCAGAGTGCCACTTGATGGCAATCTAAGGTCCCCTTAAACCAAACAATCAGAATAGACATATAGTTGGTTCTCAGATGTAAGAGTCAGATTGCAAAACATGGGGAATACTGTTAATTTTTGCCAGTTTCTTTCAGAGGCACTAAAACCTGGAAGTTACAGTTCTAGAGCCCATTGTGGCTCCAAATTACACTGTTTCTTTAATAAGTGTTTCTAAATATACTAAGTTAGATTTATTACTGGATTTTGAGTGTACCATTCCAGCATAGGAATATGCTTTAATCATATATAATTAACTATTCTATTGTGGCTCTCGTTGTATATTTAGTTTTGTGTTACACCTTGTGAGTGAATCTCTGCTTAAAGTCTATTTCAGCCCCAGTAGCTTCATCTCCAATATTCCTTGATTTTTCTCCAACCATCTTCCCATCAACTCTGAGTTTTAATATCCTTGATGATGAGAGGGATTCCTGCTGCATGATCAGGCAACCAATATGTTTTCCTTTAGGGATGGTTTCATCAGAAAAGTTTACAGATTAATTCAATTCAGTTTATTTAAATAGTGCCAATTCACAACACGTCATCTCAAGGCACTTTGCAGTTCACCAGACCATATAGTCAAATTGATTCAAAGTTTTCTATCTAAGGAAAACCAGTTGATTGCATCGACTCAAATGCAATCCCTAAGCATGCTTAGTGTGAGGGATGATTTTTTTTCAGTACAAATGGGCCCCCATGTCTTTGGCTTTGCAGGGGGCACATCACTAGCACTATTGGCAGCCATGCTTCTGTTAACAGCTAGCTTGTAGGCCATCTGGATTGGGAACCAGGGAACTGGGAATATTCATTTCAATACAGAAACCCCATTTCTTCTAATACAACCGCATCTAAATAAACTCGCCATTCCACTCCCTCACCGGTGTCGTGCGTAGGTAGTTATCCCCACCAGAATTTGTATCCCCTCGCTGGGAGCACACACAGAGTAGGAGCTGATCAAGTTCGCTCCGCCTCAATTCCACTACGCCAGAAAATGTTAAGCCCTGCAGTTCCAAACGAACAGATGATTGTATTCCTTTCTTGATAACAAACTTCTCACTCACCTGTAGTTATGTCATTTTCTGTATCGGGTGACGCTGTCACTTGCAAAAACTGCAGCTACAGAAACCCCAGAGAGCCAAAAATGCACTATTTAGGAAAAAAAAGAAGAAAAAAAATCTACTTTAATTTTCCTTTTAGGCCTAGTACAGCTTGTATGTTTTTCTACCAAAAAGCTGCATTTTGGGCCCTTTCCACCAGTCATGAGGCTAAAGCTTTTAGAAGTTGCTACATGACTTGTGGCAGATTTTAAGAATCTGAGTCCTGGTAGGTTTGCAGTTGTTATATAGCTTTTGGAACGGAAATAGAGAGCATTAAGGTTTGTTGTTCTGATACAAAAACTAGTAAAAGTTAAAAAAGGGTATGAATTATTTTCCAGGACACTCTATATCTGTTTTTATTGCCCAGCGCTTTTTCTGTTGATTTTACCCTAAGATAAATAAAAGTATCCTACTGATTACTAATTTATATATTTATTTGTTTTTCAGTTTTGGCTAAGAACAACAAGCCCATCCATACTACCATCCTGAACCCCCACGTCCACCTGATAGGGGAGGACGCCGCCTGCATCGCGTATATCCGGTTGACTCAGTTTGTTGACAACCAGGGCCGGCCGCGCTCCAGCCAGTCGGAGGAGACTCGTGTCTGGCATCGTAGAGACAGCAAGTGGCAGAACATCCACTTCCACTGCTCAGGCGCGCCAGCTGCGCCTCTCCAGTGAGGTAAGAGCCACCCAACTGGGAAACATGGCCACAGATGGTGCTCCTCCCAGAGCAGAGTTTCTAAGTAACACAGGAGAAAAAAAACTTCTATAAGGCCGATAAATAAATGTATTTCTTTATTATAGTATCTTCGCATTATATAAGACAAATCAAAAGTTTTTCATTTTAGTGAATATTAGAGAAAAAAAACAAGCTAAGAAAATATAAAAAAAAAAGGAAGTTTTTTGGGGGCTTTTTTTTGTTTTTTGTTTTTTTACAAAAGGCCGGATCAGATCAGAGAGGACAGAAGAGGACACAACACCCGGACAGGGATAGATAGTAGCAGAAGTAGGATCTGCTGTGAAGTCCTTGTTTAACTTAAGAAAAAAATTGCAAGATCTATTTTCAGTCTCATCAAAGCAAGAAAGGAAAACTGAGTAATGTTTCAAAAGCCCAGTCATATTTGTATAATTCTTAATGAACAGGTTAGAATATTCATTATTTAAATTAAATTAACTGGAAAGACACCAGGTAAAAAAAACAACAAAAAAAAACAACAAAAATATGAAGGAATTAAGTCTTAATGTTTACCAGCCTCTCTTTATTAGTCATCTGAGGTCCGTTTCACAAAGTAGGTTTACCGAAAGCTCTAAGTTGTCTAAGTTTCACAAAGAGTTTATTCAACCTCTGTTTCAGTTGCTGTAGTGACATTTTCCCCACAGCTAACCTGGTCAGTAGCAGGTTTTCTTCAGTTTCCTCTGTCTCCGTTCTCCTTACCGCCAATCACGCAGTTTTATTTCCGGACTTAGTCAGATTTTTGTTGTAGTTTTGGGCATAAAAAAACATATATATCTTAGACTTGGTCTGTAAGACACATTAGGTTTTAAAAACAAACACTACATGTCCATTTGACAAGGATCTTATTAAAGAATGATCAGCACTTTTTCACAGAGAATTTAAAATTTATAGGGAGAGGATTTTACAACTCAGTTGACCGGGCATGAGATCACTTGTTTTCGGTTTGTTGAATATGAGCGAGATGCAGATTGTTCTATTTTTATTTATTTATATTTACAGTACATGAAGGACTGCTGAAATTATTTTCAGATTATACGTAAATAAAGTTGTTAATTCTGCGGAGGAAAAATAATTATTTTAGGGTTAGGAGTAGGATTCCCTCGATGATAACAACCTAATGAGCCCACTGGCACAATCTGAAGCCATTCTATTGGACCGATAGCTACTTATAACAGCCATTTATTGGGATTATAACATTAGAAGCGTGGCTGCAAACAGCCACTTTACTGTATAAAAGAAAACTGAATCAACATGAGGAGGGATCCATGAGATGATCAACAGGTTCTATGTATCAGAACAATATTATTAGACTTCATTTTCATCACCTGCCAGGAGATTTCACCTTATTGATCCACTACCATTATCCATAATATTTTTAAGGTAATAATGAGTGTGGCAAGCCGTTTTGATATATACTAGTTTTACTGAATTTGTATTCCTGATATCTAAAAAAAATATATTTTTCTATGTCTAAATAACCCATTTTAAACAAAATGACATTTTCCACATCTAGAATAAACATTCTGGACGTCTATAAATTACTTTCAGATCTCCATATTCCCAATATTACTGGTCAGTATTTGTATTATTTTAATTATGAAAAAAAAATTCAGATATAAATACATTTTCAGCCAAGCTGATAAATGTCGGAACGGCCACTTAAAATGTGTAAACATTTCTAATTCTTACTAGTATAATTTTGTTTTTTTACTTACTAAAATTCTGTTTCTGCTAAAAAAAAAAACATAATTTAGAAAATATATTATTACAGTTCAGTCTAGAAGTGTTAATTTGATCAGGAAGAATCTTATTTTAGTGATCTATAAACGGAACAACAGAGAGGAGTGCTTTCAATAAATGTGAAAACAGCGTGCCATAGACCACATCATATAAACTTACGCATTAACTTGAGCATCAATATTCTCCTGTGCCACCTCCCTCTCCTTTGTAGCTGTAGTGCTGTTTCTCTGTCTTTTAAAAACATTCTCATTTTATCTGTTTGCATTCCTGCATTAAAATCTCTAATTCCATTGGCATGAAACAGGCACTTCCTGTTGTCTGTTGTCATGGTGACTCGTTGAATCGGTGCTCCAATGATAATGGCTTTTCATACATGTTGTGCATGCACTTAACTCTGAGTGGACCCAGTTAAAATTGATTTAACTAATTGATAGCAGCCGTTGTGAAACTGAACACTCAGAGTTCCCGACTTTAGACTAGATCAATTTAGAATTACAGATTTGAATCTGAATTTGTTAAACCTGCTTCTTGAAACTGACCCCTGATCTCTTTTGGGGTTTTAACGCTGCAGTTGTGTCTGTCAGGAACGATCTGCTAGAGAGAGGAGGAGGAGGAAGGGATGAAGGAACACATCCAGTGTTGATTTGGAGGACATGGCTCATCACGCCTCAACAAATCAATCCCTCTCTCACTGGACTCCATCCCCCAGCATGCACCTCTACTTCAACAACTATGACCCCGCCTCTGTCAGCATCCACAAAGTGAGCCTCTGACATCATCCGACACCGGCTTCACATCGCTCAGCATCTCTACTCCTCTAGCCTTCCTCGTCTTCATCTTCCTCTCTCCGGCTCACTGGGTGTTTGATTCGGTGTGACTCCTCTTTCGTGCGGTTTCTTTCCCACTCCCACAATATTTTTTGTGACACCATCCCTCTTGTCCTCCTTTGAATCTTCACCTGTGTGACATAAACACTGCACTGGAAATACAGTATGTAAAGTTTTAAGTCAAATCTATAATTATCATTACTATATTATGATTATTATTGTTACACATTTGCAACTGTATATGTAATTTGTATAACTCAGATTTCTTGATGCCAGTGGTTTTTAGAGGTAAAGGACTTTTTCTTTTGTTTTATCTTTTTAAGTAAGCATGTTTTATCTCCCATAATAACAGTGGCTGTTTTTGTTTTACTGTGGCTGTTCTGTTGAAAAGGGTTATTGGGCCGTTTTTATAATTTAGCTCTGCGACGTTAGCTGTAATACTGCGGCGGAAGTTTCTGTTGTTTTTTAGCATTTTTATTTTTTAATCATGAAGTCTTTGTTGTTGCCTGGTGGAAGGGGTGTTTCAAAATGCAGGCTATGATTTTACAGCTGGGGTGTGAAGTTAACACAGACTCATCACAGGTATGGGTTTTATTTAGTTTAGGTTGAAACTCTTTAATTTAAAAATTTTATTTCCCTGTCTAATGTATCCAAAGAAACTTAGTTTGATTTGATTACTGTGGATTTTCTCTTAAGGCATACAGGGTTAACATTTTTCATAGACTCAAATTGGAACATGCAGCCCGAATACCTTTTAGTAAATGTCCCTAATATTGTTTACATTGATTAAAAGTTTTCCCGCCTCATGGATGTAGGTGCAGTTACAAACAACAAATTATTTGCATTAGATCATATAAAATAAAGACCACAAAAGCAGTGATTCAGGAGTGCGTTTTACAGGGCTGAAGTAAAAGTAAAAGGGTATTTGCAGAAGTAATTCCTGCTGTATGGGATGAAAAACAACATATACAGTTAGTCGCAGTAAAACTTCAGCCAATAGTTATGTCTAGGAAAGAGAGACAGAGGTAACCAGTGAAAGACAGGACCCAGTTGATCCTCTATAGAAGGAGAACATGTTGACAGCAGCAGCCTGCGCGTCCCTCCAGGAATGTGTCACAGTTGAACAGAATGCCTCATGTTCCTACTATGAAGAGAACAAAGCCAGGAGAGAACAAAGTTAACCTGAAATGACTACAGATAATTGAAAATTGGAGATTAGTAGGAGAATGTAGCCGAGTGAGGATTATGTGGTCATTATGTCCTCCAGCAGTCTAAGCCTATTCATTATACCTTTTAAAACTCAAGGTACCTTTCCTAAACCTAAATAAAGGAAAGGTTTATGTTAGGAAGACGTGGAGCAATAGATACTGGCATATGATAGAGCTTGATTACTGTGTTTCTGTGGAAGAGGAAGCTAATGAAGAGAAGCTAAAATAGAAGAATATGATCCCTTGCCGCAGTTCTTTGGTGTTCTGGTAGCCTCAGGTTGAGGGCAGGCTGCAGCCATAGTGTTTCCTCTGCTGTCTTAACCAGTTCTTTCATCTTAGGGTGACCTAAGGAATGTTTCCTCAGACACCGGCAAAGGACATGCTTATACCCTTAAAACTTAGAGCTAAGGAACAACTATTTGAACAAACTGTTTCAGAATCAATGGTTTCAAAATTATTTGAAAACACTTTCCTTAAATATGATCCAGAATCTAAAGTTTTATTTTATAGACCTACGATAAATTCCTTAGACTTCCTAGATGATCTTATCATTGCAAAATAGTCGTTTTTCAAAAAGAAATTGTTAGTCCCACCCTTAAATTGATCCTTATAACTGATCCGAGGTTAAGAAACCATAAAACTCGTTTGAACTGATATGTTGTCTATTTGTATTGACTGGCTGTGTGTATAAAATAAAATCCAAACATGTTTTTAAGTCAAACACAGGTCTGAACTGATGAGCGCAAGTAAACATTAGACCAGACTTGAACAGATGTGTTTGTGAGCACGGTCATGCAAAGTAGGGACGTAGCATTTACAGTCCACTCCGGGTAACTGAGCACAATCTAAGGAACCTGCTGCTCTTCCTCAGCTGCAGTGTTTGTGGCAGGAGAAAGTCTTTGCTGAAGCCTGAAGCACATAAACGGAGCAGGAAAGTTTCTTTCCCATCTTGTTCTAACCTGAACTCAGGAGCTCTGATTCATGTCTTAAAAATGCATAAAGATGGACAACCTGAAGCAGTGGTGTAAAAATACACAAGCGGAGCATACAGTCTGCGGCTTTTCCCAATAATATAACTACCGGTATCATAAGTAAGGTGTCATGTTAGGAGGAAATGCTGCTGATAAACTTCCTCTGTTTATAGTTGGACCTAAAGCTCGATGACTCATCTTAACCTGCTTGGTGCTTTTTATTCTCTGATCAGGCAGGGAGGCTCTGTCAGTGTCTCCAGTCGTTGCTTAGAGACAGATGAACACCTTCGTTAAGCTCAGCCCTCTTTCTTAAAAAGTTATTTTTAACCCTGCTACAGGTGCACTGCTGAATAGAACTCAACAGCAAGTTCTTATTGTTTAATTGAAAGTAGCAGAAAAACTTCAGAGCTCTGACTGTCTGACCTTGTTGGTGTGAGACCTTTCCAATCTCTGAAGCCTTAGAGCAGAATGTCGGGGCTACTGCTGTTTTTTTCTCCAAATGAAGCACATTCAAAAACGTAGACTCCTACCTGCAGCAGTGATGAATCATGAAGGTTGTGTTTGCTTGGTGCTGCAGCCATGTTGGTCTTTTAATACAGTGTGCAATATGTTTGTATGAGTGTGTAGATTTATAGCTTTCTTTAAAACCCTGGGAGGGATTTCTGGAGGAGTTTATGAGAGATGGAAGGCGAGGGTCTTCATCCCAGGACATTTTTTTTATACTTTTTTTTTATGGTTTTACTTAATTTGGTTTGGTTTGTGTACAGTGTTATTAGCCTTTTATAGCATAAAGTGCTTGTGCCAGAGGCAGCAGAGTAGAACAGATGGTCTTTGCAGCCCTGAAAACTGATTATTTGTTTTAGTGGAGGTGCAACTCTGGATCAGCTCCACTGTTTTTCGTCCACCATCGGCTGCCTTCGCGTTTTGTCTCACCGCTCGGTCTGAACACGAAACTCAGAGAGACCCAGCAGTTGGTTTGGTGAACAGTCCTAAGGTTTTTATTTATTTTGAGTATTTATTTATTTATTTTAGTAGATGTTTTTATTGTGCTTTATATTTCCTTATTCATTTGTTTTCCTATTCTGCAAGTCTTGCTTTTGTGCAAAAAGGAAACGTGTTCCATGTAAAACCTGCTCTTAAAGTGACGCACAGCGCAGCAAATCTGGCCAACATGCAGTGAGGCAGTACAATGGAGTGCCAAAGGTTCCACAATGTAATAGAGATTTTTTTTTTTTTTTTATAATAAAATTCAAGAAATGTACATGTATTCAGAATTATTCCATAAATAACTAATCCTATAAAAATTAAAATGTATAATTATGCCATAGAATAAATTTTAGTGTCGGTACGTAACATTAAAATTAGAAATGATTGTTGGTATTTCTGAAAATATATACTTTTATCAAAATTGATAGATTTATTTAATTGAATATCAATACATTATTTTTTTAATAGCTAAAAGACATATATAACTAATTCAGTTATTTTCCTTTTGAATTGTGGCACATGTGGATCTCCATAGTGTTTAATTGTTTTCTTTTTTTTTTAATAAATTGTATGTGGGACGCTTTAGAATTCATATTGTACAGGATTGTATTTTGTGTAAAATGTCCCTCAGATGCTTCATCAACACTTTCTTTATAAGATGGTGAATTTTGTCAGACGAAGCCTTTTTTCACCACTGAGAGTTTGTATTGTACTCATGTCTCATCCAGTGAGGATGTCCATGTCTACTTTAACATGTTTTAATACTAAGAGGTCACTGTCCGAACATGACTCCTACCCTTCTCCAGATAAAAAGAAGAAATAGCAGCATGTACAGTACAAAGGTGATGTTCTCCTGTTCTTCTTAGTGTGTTTCTAGCCTTGAAAATCAATATAATAAGACTCATATTTAAAATGAGGGAGTACACAGTATTATAGCACTGCCACTAGCAGCGTAGCTTTCATCTTTGTGCATGACAGTCAAAAAGACTTTGGATTTTATTTTATTTTGTTTTTTTTGGTGTTTTTATTTGAGTTCTTGTTTTCTACTGAATGCTGGTAAACCTGATCTTTCTCTATTTTCTCAGCTTTTTAAGTGCATATAACTATTTTTGTCTCCAGATGATATAATCAAGAAGATTGATATGGTAAGGATTATTATATTCATGACTGGCACTAAGGATGACTATGATGAAGTGGACGTTGATGATGATGATGTGTTGATACTTTTGCATGCTTCTCTATGGGTTCTCAGTGTTGTCAGTGCAGCTTCTGTCTCCTGGAGGGAGGAGGTCCAGTCGCAACAGGTTAAGCACAGCTTGACCTTTTATTTTTTTGACAAACATGCTTTAAGTCCAGAAACTGGATCAGATAGACGATCCCGTTCATTACAGCAACAGCAATAATTGTAAACCAAACCTAAATTGTTTTTGTACTGTTTTGCTGAGATCAGCCTGAGCTTCATCTACCATTTCCTCCCCGAAATACTGTCATCTTCTTCCTGCAGCAGAGACTAAGTTGTTCTGACAACACTTACGGTAGCTGGTTTCTCTTCCTAGGGAGTCTTTCTCTCTTTTTTTCCCCTGCTTCCTCTGTTTCTAACCTTTTTCAATCGTTTCTCAGCAATCAGCTCTTTCTAGTTTCCCTTTGTCTCTTTTTGTCAGTTTGACTTTCTTCTGTATAATATTACTCCTCTAGTTCTGATGCCTCAGATTATTGCTCTGTTCTCTTACGTGCTACACGTGTTTCTCTAACTTCAAGAAAATGTGTTAAGGTGTTATCAATAAAATGACAGTTTAAATAAAATATTCAGTGTCTTTGGTTTGTTTTTAATCAATGCACTGCAGAATAGATGCTTAATACTTGCTTTATTAAAATGATTATCTGTAACCGGTATACATGAGCACGCTGGAACAAAACATGACTTAAAATGTGATGAACGGTTGTTAAATCTTTTGGTGTTCTCACAAATAAAAATTTAGACTTTTAACATACAAATTAGGAAAAAATAAATCCAGATAAACAGGAAATATATATAAGAAAAATATTGTTTCTAAAAATTAAGCGTGAGATTTAGATTATAATGTATATTTGAATTACTAAAAAGATAGAAAAACATGAAGATATAAGCTGTTCTTTAAAAGATTACATGGCGAAAAACATTTTACACAGTATAGTAAAGAATCAGTAACAACATAACAGCTCATTCATTAATACTTCACCCCATTTTCCACAGCAAAACATTAAAAATAAAAATGAAACAACATCCTAGCTTTGAACCGATCATGGTTCACCCCTTATAATGGTTGAACTGATCATCGTTGAATCAAATCTGTTTGTCACACAATCAAACATCCTGTCTTCTGGTGCTCTTATTGTGAGTTTATTCAAATAGCATCAGGAACTTATTGATACCAGCATCCAGTGGTGTAAAAAAAGTACTTGTAGTATTACACTATCAGTGCTGTAGTTATGAAATACTGCAGTGGGTCGTTGTTCTCTTTGAGCAGTGAACATGTATGCAGTTTCTGTAGGATATTGGGATTAACAGGGTGGAAATGAACTGGTAAATTATTTTATATTGACTAAAGCTATCTTAGTATAATCTTTTGATGGTTTTCAACCTTTATGTGAGGAAAGATATGAATTTGTCTTTATGAAAGATGTATATCCTCCATATCTTCATGCTAAAGCAAACCAAGACGTTCTGTGTTACGATTCTCTACAAAGAAATTTTAAATTGCTTAGACGTAAATCAGATGATAGGTCAAATTAAACCATTTCCTTATATAGACAATTTTAAGATGTATATATGGACTGTATGTAAGAAGGAATCATTACTTTATTACAAATACATATAACAATTTTATTAAAAGAAATGGAAAATGCTTAATAGAGTTTATGAAGATCAAATGACACAGGATAAGTCGTTTGTATCCTCTAGTGCTACGCACTTTGCAGGCCTTGGTCACATGATCTCAGGGTTTTAAAAGCGTTGTTTAAGCTGTATAGATGAAAACTTTAATTTGACCAATAATAGACAAAGAGAAAATCACTCGTAATTTATGATTTTTCAGTTTTAGCGACTTTTTACACTTTGCTTTACAATATGCCTTTTTTTTTTTTTTTTTTTGCTCTGGTGGGCCAGATAAATTTATTACTTTATACAATTTTCACACATATGATGCAAGGTCAGACGTTATAGAAAAGCAGTTAAAGTCTGATGCATTGTACAAACCTTTTTTTTTTTCAGTGTTAAAAATATGTCTCTCTAGTTTTATGCTTTAGTAACTTTTAGGCTTCATAAAATCCACATAAAAAAGGTTAAAGTTTTGTTTCTGTCTCATTTACAATATCTCAAAGACCATCTGAATTAAATCCACTACCGTGGAAAAAACTAAACAGGTCAGTTGAATCTCACCGACATTTTAGTTTTACATATTTTAATTTCTGCCATTTTGGCATCACAAGTCTCTCCAACACTGAAATATGGGAGGAGTTTCTCAGTGAAAGTGTCTCTATAGCTGTAGATGTGAGACATGTTTTCACAGTTATAAAAGGACACCAACCCTCTTTTGTAATCCAGATTAACTTGAATCCTCTGGAGACCTTTGTTTACTGAAACTGCCTTACTGTCACCATCAGTGTATTTTCCATTTTCATAACACAAACACCAGATTCCATTTTCAGGTGTAACATCTCTCTCTCCGCTCCTGTCGACTGATTCTTTAACCAAACCCACATACCAGTCAGGATGGTCTCCCACCTCCACCTCCCAGCTGTGTTTCCCTGAGCTGAAACCTTCAGAGCCAAAAACCTCAATATATTTGTTCCTCTCTGGATTTTCAGGAAGATGCTCCCATGTGTCTACATTTCTCATGCTGGTCAGATCATCAGACAGATGGAGCCATCCATTAGCAGTGTTTGGGTCCAGAATGACAGGATAGAACTGGACCTTCTCCTTCATCTTCTCCCAGACTCTGTAGGACAGGTTGCCCAGATGTTTGGCCACATCTATCAGAGCTCCTGAGAGCAGCTGTGGATCTGACAGTGAGCTCTGGGCTCTGGCTCTGCTCTGAGTGGCTTTATAGCTGCTGAGGAACAACAGGTTGTTTTTCTGCAGGTCTTCTTCAACAGCAGAGATACTGTCTGACAGAGAGGAGATCTGCTCCTGAATCCTCTTCATCTCTATGCTGATAGTCTTCCTCTTCTGCTCCTCTTCCTCCCTCAGAGCTGCCAGTCTAGACTCCTCTTCCTCTTTCAGGAACTGGTGGAGCTTGTTAGACTCTGCTCTGATCTGTCTCTCTGTGGACAAAAGCTGCTCCTTGGAGTGTTGAAGCATATCATCATATGTTTTCTCCACTTCTTTGTATTTGTCCTTCTTTTCCTGCAGAGGCTTTAAGTCAGATTTCAGCTGCTCCTTCAGTTCACTGACTGCTTGTTCTAGAGGAACCACTTTGTGACTCTGGTGGAGAGAAAACTCACAGACAGGACACACAGCTCTCTTCTCATTTTTACAGAACCAATAAGGAACATCGGCATGTTTCACACACACCACCTCCTCTTTCTTATATTTCTTTTCCGTTTCAGTTGAAGCTTCATTTTGCTTCTCAGCAAACAAATCAGCAAGTTCTCTGAGGGAGAAGTTAATGGATGGATCTTTCTTTGACGATCGCTTACAGATGGGACAGTTCCTGTTTTCAGTTTGTTCCCAGAATTCCTTCAGGCAGCTTGAACAGAAGCTGTGGTTGCAGCTCAGAGACACAGGATCTCTGAAAGTCTCTGAACACACATGGCAGCTCAGGAAAGTTTCCAAAATAGCTCTGTCTGCCATTAAAAAATCTTTTATTCTTCCAGGCAGCACCCTTCCTTCCAGTTCTTCTTTAGTGCGCTCCTCCTGTAGAGATGTGGGACTTTCCTTTAAGCTGTGTTCTTCTTTAGCAAACCAAGCATTTCAGTTTCGTTTATTCTGTTCTGGGTGGAGCCGATGGTTATAAAAATCTATTCTGCCAAATTGCCACTAGATGATGCAATTTCATCTTTTTTTTTTATCATTTTGAAAAAACAGTAACTCTTACAATAGGATATTTTAAATCTTTGGCATTTGCAGCACAGTGTGGCAGCTGTTGTTTTAGGGACCTATATATAAAGTTGATTTAAAGTTATAATTGTATTGTATAATTTAACATTTGGATATTTTACTCATCTTGAAGTTAATGGTCTCTTTTCAGTTTTCCATCAAAATCGAGATATTTCTACTGTATTTTTTTTTTTCAGGTTTTCTTTCATAGCTCAGTAGTTTAAATGTGTATGATGGACATATACAAATATTAACTGTTGATAGTTGCTACATAGAATCCAGTTAAGTTTCCAGAATATCTGAAATGATTAAATTCAATTTGGTTTTATTTATAATGTGCCAATCCACAACACATCAGCTCAAAGTACTCTACAGAGACAACTCAGTCTGATCATAGTCTGACTGGTTATTTTTTATCTAAATAAACCCTGCTGACTGTATTGAGTCATTGACTTTGCAGGACCCTTTCCTCCTGGATGAGCATGTGGCTGCAGTCAACAGCTTGAGTTGTTTGGTTGGCTCTTCAGCAATCCCTCAATCCAAGCATGCATGCAGCAAAAGTGGAGAGTAAAGATTCTCTTACCAGAAATAAACCTCCAGCAGAACTAGGCCCAGTCTGAGGAGCCATCTGTTGAGACTGAGTGGGGTTCAGTCAGAAAGAAACAGACATACAAGAATATAACAGAATACAACAGAATAGAATTCAACTTTATTGTCATTAAATTGTCACAAATGCAAAGCCACAAAATTCACACTCTGCATTTAACCCATCCCCTTGGGGAGCAGTGGGCTGCCATTGTGCATTGCCCATACAAAAATAAACAAAGACACACAGATCCATTAATTATTTCTCTCTTAGAAAAGTTAACATTAAATCAGTTCACTATGTCTCTATCTGGAAAAAAACATCTACTGTAAGCAGGTGAATTCTGAGTCAGCTTTTTACTGCTACTGTAAGTTGCAGCTCATTCACTATCTGGAAGCTGTACAAAATGAAATTTTGTTTTCTATACACTCTGATTATACAAAATGACAATAAATGTTGTGTAAGTCTAAGCTTTCACGTCAAAAAGGATAGAAGTGAACACATACAGCTAGTTACGGTAAAGACTGAGCCTTTCAACATGTCTGGGAGAGAAACAGGACTAAGCATTAAAAAACAGGCCCAAATCTATTATGTGACAGCAGCAGCCCAGCTGATCCCTCCATCCAGGATGGGGTCACAGCTAAACAGCAACAGACCAGATAAACCTACCGTGATTAGAAAAAGCAGAGAGAAAATACAATTAGAAGATGATCTAACAAATAACACAAACTTGAAAATTAGAGAAAGTAGAATGCAATAGAGTGAGGAAAGTCCTCACGTGGCTGTGGCTGGAAATACCTTCATTAGAGCATACAGGAGTCGGTCTGACAAAAAACTCCCACTGAAATTTTATACAGAAATCCTCTGTTTGCCTTTTGGTTTCAGACACCTTATCCAAGACGTATCCAGGTTTCATAGTAGTTCTGCAGCAGCTTCCTTCTTCAATCAAGGCAAAACTTCATTAAAATGGTCAACTATAGAGATGTAATTTGACGTATCAGGTCCACATTAAAAGGAAACAAGCCTTACTGGTTTATAAAAGCTTGAAGAAAAAACAATTTTTGGGAGAAGATTCTCCAGTACAAGCATTATTTATATTCAGTGCCACCTGGATGCTGCACTCAGCTGGTGGTTACATTTATTCATTTGTGTTAGTACTGCCCTGCATGTTACACATAAATATTGTGGGCAAAGTGCTTAAATATAAGCACTTTGCTTAAATTGCTTAATTTGCTTAATTTGCTTAAATAAATTACCTGTATTAATGTACAACTGAAACACACCATCAGTGGCACATGGACTGTCAGTGCAACATGTGATGTGAATTAGTCAAAATAATGGAGCAGTAATCATTTGTTTTACCAGTGATGTTAATTATGACCTTAAAAAGGGGGAATTGGGTCCAGTGTTAAAATTGGGGGCGGGGGGGCATGTACACTTATGCACAGAAATTCATTTTGATCCATTTAGAAATATTTTATTGACAAAAGACAATTAAGACCAAACAGAAGATTAAAGCGCAGCACAACATAGATCTGCAGAAGCTACAACAGGAAGTGATGCAATGATGATTAGTGCAACATGACTATGGCTTCATAAAGAGCCAGTGTTGGATAATGCATATAAATGCTAAACAAAGAGAAAATCCAATGAGATAATTAAAATTACCTGAATAGAGAGATTGTTCGTTAAATAAGAATATCCAGTCAGCTGACATGACTACAAAAATAAAGTTCTTACATGATAATGATATTTATCAATATCAGTCAATAATATTCAGAATTATCCAACTCTTTTGCTATTTGATCTCAGACTTCAGTTATTCTGAATGTTTCCACAGTCTTTATTCCACCAGTTTCATTATGAACTTTAAACTAAAGCTGGACTTCCTTGTTGGATTGAAACCCACCAAATTTATATTTTCATATCAACCAAAAATATAATTTGATTTCAAATTAACATTTTTTTCATTCAAAAGGGTTTCTTTTCAAGCAAGCAACAGAAATAGCAGAAAACCATTTTTATAGTCGTATAAATCATTTGGAGGCAAACATTTCCCAGCAGATATACTGCAGTAACAATTTATTTATGTTTTCCTATCCAAATAAAACTTTATATATTAAAAAATGGAACAATGGAGGAAATAAAGTCTGTTCAGGTAGACGTAATGATTCAAACTCTTTACGATTAAACACGATTTACTTCTTGTTATGATTAAGCAATTAAACAGTAATAATTTGGTGTTGGTTGCAGTAATGTTTGGTTTATACTCCATAGGCCATCTACTTTTACTGTAAAGTTTGCCCATTTTATTTGGTCATAATTTCCATTATTCTTGTGTTAAAAATATTTACAAGATTGTTTTTTTTCACAATCATAATCATACTCATACTCATTTTCAACGTTTCCATGGGGATGTTGTCCATCCCCATGGAAACCTCACCTATCAGCAGCAAGAGGCTTTCTTTGAAATGTTCCATATTTCTGCTCAGAGACAGTCGGACCAAATGGAGTACATTGACCTGCTGCCAGGTTATTAGTCCTTCTTAATAGAGACTAAATGAATATAATATCATAAAAAACAAACAGGATCAATGAATGATTTTTGATCTTCTCTGTCCTTAATAACTTATATCAGATTGATCTAATCAGCATCTA
This sequence comes from Cyprinodon tularosa, assembly GCF_016077235.1. NCBI lineage: Eukaryota > Metazoa > Chordata > Actinopteri > Cyprinodontiformes > Cyprinodontidae > Cyprinodon > Cyprinodon tularosa. Next base: position 176,315 of record NW_024037882.1, read on the forward strand.
AGCGACATTTATTTTGACCTCAGATGTTTTGGCATCACCAGCTGCTCCTATACTAAAATACGGGAAGAGCTTTTCAGTGAAAGTGTCTCTGTAAGTGTAGATGAGGCTCATGTCTTCAGGGTCATAGAAGGACACCCCCCCTCTGTCATAGTCCAGGGTCAGTCTGATTCTCTGGAGACTTTGCTTCACTGAGAGAGGCTGACCATCACCGTTAGCATATTCTCCATCATCATGCCATAAACACCAAACCCCGTATTCTGATGAAGCACATTTATATTTTTTTCTGTTAACAGATTCTTTAACCAAACCTACCAGCCAAACAGGATGGTCTCCCACCTCCACCTCCCAGCTGTGCTGTCCAGAGCTGAAGCCATCAGAACCAAAGACCTCAATATATTTGGTGTTTCTCTCTGGATTATCAGGAACCTCCTGCTTTGTGTCTCGATGTCTCACACAGGTCAGATCATCAGACAGATGGAGCCATCCATTAGCAGTGTTTGGGTCCAGAATGACAGGATAGAACTGGACCTTCTCCTTCATCTTCTCCCAGACTCTGAAGGACAGGTTGCCCAGATGTTTGGCCACATCTATCAGAGCTCCTGAGAGCAGCTGTGGATCTGACAGTGAGCTCTGGGCTCTGGCTCTGCTCTGAGTGGCTTTATAGCTGCTGAGGAACAACAGGTTGTTTTTCTGCAGGTCTTCTTCAACAGCAGAGATACTGTCTGACAGAGAGGAGATCTGCTCCTGAACCCTCTTCATCTCTATGCTGATAGTCTTCCTCTTCTGCTCCTCTTCCTCCCTCAGAGCTGCCAGTCTAGACTCCTCTTCCTCTTTCAGGAACTGGTGGAGCTTTTTGAACTCTGCTCTGATCTGTCTCTCTGTGGAAAACAGCTGCTCCTTTGAGTGTTGAAGCATATCATCATATGTTTTCTCCACTTCTTTGTATTTGTCCTTCTTTTCCTGCAGAGGCTTTAAGTCAGATTTCAGCTGCTCCTTCAGTTCACTGACTGCTTGTTCTAGAGGAACCACTTTGTGACTCTGATGGAGAGAAAACTCACAGACAGGACAAACTGCTCTCTGATCGTCTTTACAGAAGGATTTAGGGTCTTCTTGGTGTTCACTGCACACCACTATCAACTGATTTTCTCCTTTCTCCGTCTCTGATGGTCCAGATACCTGCCGTTCAGTAAAAGAATCAGCCAGGTTCTTCAGAATCATATTCACTAGTGGAAATTCATTGGAAGATTTTCTTTCACAGGTGGGACAGTTCGTGTTTTCAGTTTGTCCCCAGAATTCCTTCAGGCAGCTTGAACAGAAGCTGTGGTTGCAGCTCAGAGACACTGGATCTCTGAAAGTCTCTGAACACACACGGCAGCTCAGGAAAGTTTCCAAAATAGCTATTTTGTCCATTTTTATAGTATTATTATATTATAATAATTTATTTTTATTTATTATAATAATAAAAGGTTTCAATCTGCCTGATTTTTACATTTATGCTGGTGTTCTATCAGTTGATGAAAACAGAGAAATGTTGAAGTCTTTCTTTCTTGATGGTCAGAAAGATGCTGCTTCATGAGGGGCTGGTTGGATGTCTCCAGAGATGGTCTCCGTGGCGATAATTTTCCTCAGCTGCTCATCCGTCTGTGTCAACAAGTGGTATTTTATTGCTGGCCAGTAGCTCTGTCTGTGAGCTTATTCAGTCTTTATCTTCTAAAAAACACAAACATACTTAATGTTTTAAAGACCTATCTGATATACTACTAGAAATAAAGGTTTAACCTTCAACAGGGTCTTTGGTCAAGGATTAAATTAACATTGACGTTTATACATGTGAAGCAAGTTAATTCATTTTAACCTTTCCCTGAAAGATCTCCTTTTCATGAAGTCAGGCATTAATCAGACATAAGAACATAAACAAGATTTTGCTCACAAAAGATGAAGGTATGTTTTTTCAAAAGGTCTATTTTATCGATGTTTTACAAATGTCAAATACTGACACAAACCCTCACAGGGTGATGATTCTTATAAGGCTTCACAAAAAGTTTACTCTGGAGTCAGATTTAAGAGAAAGTCCAATTCAAGGAGATTAACAAGCAATTTCATGATGGTCAAATACCTTGACAGACATTATTTGTAAAATAAAAACCAGTTACCAGACATGACCTAACTACATTCTCCCAAACTGATATTTACCAATATTAGTAATTAACAGTTACACTCACAATATTCTTTCCCCTTGATTTTCTGGACTGCAGTCCTTCTAAACGTGTTCACTCGTTATCCTGCAGCTCGGCTCTTTTGTCATATTCAGAATGAACTTTACACTTAACAGAATTTCCTTGTTAGATTATAACCAATGAAAATGTATTTTCTTATCAACAAACAGCACCGTTTGATTAACCATTAACTCAAACACTTCATTCATCCCCTATCATCCATGAGCAAGACTATTTTAGAGAAAGCAATAAATATAGCATTAACATGAAAACAATTCATGGTAAATAAACAGTAGGTACTGTAGGTATTTATCTTTCCTATTCTAATAAGTAATAATATACTTTCTCCCTTTTCATTCGTTTCCAGCATTAGTTTCACCTTAATATATACCTGTCATTGTTAGTATAAAATATTTGCCATAACTCAACATTAACTGTCTCTGTTGGGCCCTAAAAGGTGGTGCAGTGGTTAGTGCTGATACGCAGCATAAAGAAAGTCCCCTGAATCAAGTCTTCCAGCTTAAAATTGTGTTTCTTTTGGGTTTTAAAGTTTCTCCCCATAATAATACAAATCAGTCAATTGTTGTCTCCAAACTGTCCGATGCTCTGAGTTTGTCTATGCGTAATGTATGGATGTTATTGGTAAGATCATCCGAGTGAGGAAGAATCTCCAGCGGATCATTGTCCAGCTCGACTGCGATTATGCCACGATGCAAGGAGACCAATCCTGCCATAGGGAAGTCAGCTAATGGGGGTGCAAGGGGAAGCTCTTCCTCAAGCAACCACAGAGCTGTGAGCAAATGTGATGTGAGGTTTGATAGTCTAGTGTGCCATTCTACCTAGCAGGTAGACTATCTAAGATAACAGACAGAACAGGTTCCTAGCCTAACTCAGAGCTGTCTGTATGACTCACCTTTACCACAAAGACGACAGGACAGCCGCCCATGAGACACATGTGAACCCCACCGCGCTGAGCCATTACCCCGGCCAAGAGGTTATGGAACACTGGGTCTACCATTGCTCCATGAACAGTTTCTGATGAATTGTAGGAGTTCAGGCAATTTTGTCATTCCACAACAACAGTAGACAAGAGGTCTCTGACGATCATTAAAATGATCGTCAGAGACCTTGCCGAGTTCCATCAGTGTTGCCGTGTCCAAAAACGTGACTCTGAATCTCTCGCCCAAGATATTAAGCATTTTGATCTCAGTAACATGGAATCAACCAGTGATGTCTACCTCGCAGAGGTAAAGCTTTGTCTCCTAAGACCACTTCAAGAAGTGTATTGTGTTTATGGACAGCCTCCCTACATCAGAGAACGCCATTGTTCTTTTTGCCAGGCCTCAAGAAAGGAATATTCAGTGTTCCCTTTTAACAAGTAAAACATTGAAAAATTGGGTGTGTGCAAAATGATTCAGCCCCATTGATTAAATATTTTATAGCTGCACTCACAGCTGCAAGTCTCCGTCCCAGTCTCAGGTCTTTTGCAGACTTTTTAAGGCTTCAATAAACGCCAGATTTGTGCAGTATACGACTGAATGTTCTCCTATGGACAGAGTCTCCTACCTCAGCTCTAGATCTCTGCAGTTCATCTTGAGTGATCATGGGCCCATGGCTGCATCTCTGATAGTCTTTTCCTTATTTAACTGAAAGTTTAGAGGGACAGCTGAGTCTTTGTAGTTTTGCAGTGGTCTGATGCTTCTTCCAATTCAATATTATCGCTTGCCCAATGCTCCTTGGTTGGTTGTAACCAAATCTGGCTTTAAACTTCTCCACAACAGTATCTCGGACTTGCCTGGTGTGTTCCTTGTTTTTCATGATGCTCTTTTTGCTTTAAGCAGACCTCTGAGAAAATCACAGAGCAGCAATAATTTATACTTAGACTTTATTACACACAGCTGGATTCTATTTATCATTATCAGTCATTTAGGTCAACATTGGATTATTCAGAGATCCTCACTGAACTTCAGTTTGATGCACTGAAATTAAATGTGCTGATAAATTTTGCATGCCTCACTCTTCAGTAATTTATTTGTTAAGAAATTGTTAAATATCAGATAAATTTTGTTGTACTTCATGATGCATGTTCTCCCTGAGCATGCATGGTTCTCTACGGGTACTCCAGCTTCCTCTCACAGTCCAAAAACCTGACTTGTAGGTTTATTGGCTTCTCTAAATTCTCCTTAGGTATGAGTGTGTGTGTGAACAGTTGTTTGCCCTGTTTGCCTCTGTTTTACCCTGCAATGGTCTGGCGACCTGTCCAGGGTGTACCCCGCATTTCGCCCGTAGACAGCTGGAGAGAAGCACCAGCACCCCTCACGACCCTGCTTCGGATAAGCGTGATGGAAAATGGATGGATGAATGTTTGAAGCCTGAAATGAGGCAAAAGATCAAAAGGTTAGAGGGGGCTGAATACTGTTGCAAGGCACTGTATGTTTACAACCCAGTTAAACATGCGCTAAGTCCTAGTTAAGAGCCATGCTTATAGTTTTATCATTAGACCTGTTGGCTCTGCCTGGTTTCTCTTCAATTCTCATTTGATCCACCTGCTCCTGCTTTTATTTAAACTACTTGGTCTCAACCATCAGTGCCAGATTATTCATGAGCCTTTGTTGTAGAGAGTTTTCAAGCATTACTAATAATGTTCTGTTTTCCTAATCCTGACCTTGTCATGATGGGTTCACTGAAGGAGACCCAGTTATGCAGAACACCACTGACGGACACAAGGATGAAAAGTTGAACAGTTTATTAAAGCACAAAACACACAGAATGTACTGATTCTGGTTCGGGCCTTGGAACTGGTTCACCGGAGTCTGCGTGAGAGACAGCACAGTTAGTGACTGCTGACAGGGTTTGATTTCCACTGGTTCACTGATTGTACCTTGAGGGTTCTTCAGGTTAATCTTGGGAGAGTCACTGTTGGTTCTGGAGAAGGGTTTGTCAGCAGAGTCCGTTTGCTGCTTCAGCGTCTCACGTCTAGCTTGAACAGACCTTGGCTTAGATTTCCCAGCTCTAGTCCTGAGCTGCTTGGGGGTTCTCTGTGAATCTTCAGGGTTTGGCTCAGAGGGTCGGCTCGGCAGGTTAGCTCTTCCAGAGATCTCACAGAGGAGGCATGGGTTTCCTGGAAAACAGAGACAGTAGTTAGAATCCAGACTGGATTCAAAGTCATGGAGATACACTGAGGATCTAGGCTTTAGCGCTGACCAACTGGAACAACACTGCGGCGTTGAGGCAAGGTCTGAAGACAGCTTATATAGTGGATCCTCTGATGATCTTTGACGAGCTGCAGCTGTGCAGGAGGCTCCCTCAGAGGATCCACGGCGGACTCTGCTGGAGAAAGATGGGATTTCTCCAGCTCCCAACAGCCCCCCCCCTCAACGACCGCCCCTTGGCGGTCCGGAAGAGGTAGATGGGCAGGAACGCTCGTACTCCTCGATGAGTGCAGGATCGAGGATATACGAGCCTGGGACCCACTGGCGATCCTCCGGTCCGTAGCCCTCCCAGTCGACGAGGTACTGCCATCCGCGACCTCGTCGACGGGAGTCCACAATGCGGCGCACTGTGAAGGCCGGATGGCCATCGACCTCCAGGGCGGGTGGTGGGGAGTCGGACGGTGGGCACAGAGGGCTCGAGGAAACAGGCTTGATCTGGGACACGTGGAAAGTGGGGTGGATCCGGAGGGACTGAGGTAACTGGAGACGGACAGCTGAGGGGTTGATAACTCGAGTGATCCGGTATGGTCCAATGAATCTCGGGGAGAGTTTTCGAGACATCCCCTTGAGGGGGATGTCTCGAGTGGAGAGCCATACCTCCTGGCCCTCAGAGTACTCGGGGGCGGGACGTCTCTTGGCGTCAGCGAAACGTTTTGCAGATGCTGAAGACTGGTTGAGTGTGGCGATGGTTTCCCTCCAGATCCTCTGACAACGACGGATGTGATGATTGACGGACAGCACCGATATCTCTCTCTCATCTGCGGGGAAAAGAGGCGGTTGATACCCGAGACTGACCTGGAATGGGGATTGTCCAGTGGATGCAGAACGGAGGGAGTTGTGGGCATATTCAATCCATGGAAGAAATTGGCTCCAGTCCACGGGGTTATTTGACGTGAGACAGCGGAGGGGGGATTCCAACTGTTGGTTCATGCGTTCTGTCTGACCATTCGATTGGGCGTGGTAACCTGAGGTGAGAGAGGGTTTGCAGCCGAGAGCAGAGCAAAAAGTCTTCCATACCTGGGAGATGAATTGAGGACCTCTGTCCGAGAGGATCTCTTGGGGGATGCCATGAAGCCGGAAAACATGTTTAATTAGAAGTTGAGCAGTCTGGAAGGCCGTGGGAAGCTTTCTGAGGGGAACAAGGTGGCAGGACTTCGAGAAGCGGTCAACAATGGTGAGTATAGTGGACATACCTCGGGAGACAGGGAGACCGGTGACAAAATCAATGGCGATATGAGACCATGGACGCGAGGGAACAGGAAGTGGTTGAAGCAGGCCAGAAGGGGGTTGGTGTGAGGCTTTGTTACGGGCGCATGTGCGGCAAGCCAACACATACTCCCTTACGTCCCTGTGGAGAGTGGGCCACCAGAAGCGTCTGGAGATGAGAGCTATGGTTCTACTGACTCCTGGATGAGCAGTGAATTTGGCGGCATGCATCCACTGGATGAGACGGGACCTGACAGAAGATGGAACATATGTACGATTAGATGGACCGTTACCTGGATCGGGTTCAGTGGCCAGAGCTGAGTTGATGAGGTCAGTTATTTCCCAGTTGACCACTCCTACGGTACAGGAAGCCGGAAGAACAGGTTCAGGAGTCTCGGGATGATCGACGGAGTAGAGACGAGAGAGAGAATCGGGCTTCACGTTCTTGGATCCGGGTCTGTAGGAGATGATTAGGTTGAAACGAGAGAAGAAGATTGACCACCTGGATTGGCGAGGATTAGCTTGTTTTGTTGACTGGATGTAAGCCAGGTTCTTATGGTCGGTCCACACAAGAACCGGGTGCTCAGCTCCCTCCAGCCAATGCCTCCATTCTTCTAACGCCAGTTTTATTGCCAGGAGCTCTCGGTCACCCACATCATAGTTTTGTTCAGCGGAAGAGAGCCTACGGGAGAAGAAAGCACAAGGGTGTATTTTCTGGTCTGAGTCGAGCCTCTGGGATAGGACTGCTCCAACACCGGAATCTGAAGCATCCACCTCTAGGATAAACTGCTTCGCAGGATCAGGTTGAATAAGGACAGGTGCTCTGGTAAACAAGGATTTTAATTTTTCAAATGCTGCTTGAGCCTCGGGAGTCCACTGAAATGTGCGTTTAACAGAGGTCAGGGAGGTTAAAGGAAGGGCGGTCTGGCTGTAGTTTCTAATGAACCGACGATAGAAGTTTGCGAATCCTAGAAACCTCTGAAGTTGTTTTCGGTTCTCAGGAACTGGCCAGTCTAAGACTGCCTTGATCTTGTCCTCTGAAGGTTTTACCTGGCCGCCCTCTAGCACAAACCCCAAAAAGGTGACAGATGGTTGATGAAATTCGCACTTCTCGGCTTTCACGAACAGCTTATTCTCCAGAAATCTCTGTAAGACAAGACGGACATGTTTCTTGTGTTCTTCGAGGTTCTTGGAGTAAATGAGAATGTCATCAATGTACACGAAAACAAACACGTTGAGAAAGTCTCTGAGAACATCATTTACTAGAGCCTGGAAGCAGGCTGGAGCGTTAGTTAAACCAAAGGGCATTACAAGGTATTCGAATTGGCCCAAGGGTGTCTTGAAGGCAGTTTTCCATTCATCGCCCTCACGGATCCTGAGGAGATGATAAGCGTTTCGTAAATCCAGTTTGGAAAACACAGTTGCACCCTGTACTGGTTCAAAGGCAGAGGCGAGAAGAGGCAGTGGGTATTTGTTTTTGATTGTAATCTGGTTCAAACCTCGATAGTCTATACAAGGCCTCAGGGAACCATCCTTCTTCCCCACGAAGAAGAACCCGGCGCCCAATGGAGAGGATGAAGGACGAATTATTCCAGCAGCTAATGATTCGTTGATGTATTTTTCCATAGTTTCTCTTTCGGGCTTGGAAATGTTATACAATCTGCTGCTAGGAAGAGGAGCACCAGGTAAAAGTTCTATGGCACAATCGTATGGTCTGTGTGGAGGTAGGGACGTCGCACTGACCTTACTGAAGACAGGGGCTAAGTCATGGTACTCAGAGGGGACTGAAGAAAGGTCAGGAGAGTCCATCTCCCCCCCACCTCTAGGAGACCCCAAAACGGGGGCAGCAGAACGAAGGCATGTTTCGTGGCACGTAGTGGACCAAGATTCCAGATGACGTTTAGTCCAGTTAATGTGAGGGTTATGCTTCTCCAACCATTCGAACCCGAGAACCAGCGGGGAACATGCAGAGGGAAAAACAAAAAATGTTATTGTCTCTCGATGGTTACCTGACAGAAGTAGCTCGAGGGGCTGGGTTTGGTGGGTAACTCGATGGAGTCTTTTCCCGTCAATAGCGGATACACAGAGAGGCTGAGAGAGAGGAATGGTTTTAATCTGGAGTTGCTGGACGAGGTTAGAGTCGATTAGGTTACGTTCACAGCCTGAGTCGACGAAAGCAGAGAAGGAGAGGCTTTGATTATCACAAAAAAGCGTGGCAGGCAGTAACAGTCGAGGAGATTTCTTCGTGTTTATTTGGCCCGCCAGACTCCTCAGATCCTCTGGCGGGCCCCGGCTTTTGATTTAGCCGGGCAGGAGGCGATGAAGTGTCCACTCTCACCACAGTAGATACATAGTTTGCTAAGAAAACGCCTCTGTCTCTCCTCTGGAGTGAGCCTGGTGTGTCCCATCTGCATGGGTTCGACATCCCTTTCGCCCGAATGAGAGGCCTGAACAGGAAACAGTAGAGACTGGGGCTTAGACCTCTGAGTGGGCAACTGCTCTGTAGAGGGAGAACAAACAGTCACGTTATGTGAGGCAGAAGAAAATGTACTCTGCTTCTTAGAACTGTTTCTGGCTCGAATTCTATTATCTAATCTGATGGAGAGGCGAATTAGATCTTCGAGGGTGGCAGGTTCATCGAGGGTTGCGAGTTCATCTTTAATCTGCTCGTTCAATGCCATGAAAAAGGCTCCTTTCAAGGCGCTTTGGTTCCATCCGGAAGCTGCCGCCTTAACCCGGAAGTTAATTGAAAATTCAGCCACCGAAGAATTTCCCTGTTTAAGGTTGAAAAGAGCTCTGGAATCAATTGTTTGGTCAGTTTCTTGGTTGAAGACCTGGGTAAATTCAGCAATGAAATCAGAGTAATAGCAATTTAAACTGTCGTCAGCGGTAAATCTTGCCTGAGCCCATTCCAAGGCTCTTCCTGTTAACTGAGAGAGAATGAAAGTTATCTTCTTGTGATCCGTGGAAAAACAGCCAGGGGAGTTCTGAAAGATCAACCGACATTGAAATAAAAATCCTTTGCAATCCTTCATGTTGCCAGAAAATCTTTCTGGGAGACAGGGCCGTCACTAGGTTTGAGAGACATGGGTGGCTTAGCCCCTAGGTAAGATATTGCGCGCGCATAGCGCGCGCCGAAATTTTTTCAGTGCACTTTCTAAGGCGCTGTCTATAAATTCATTATTTTAAGAGCAACATACCTGGGAAACACTTCCCTCACTAATGCTACTTCACCAACTAAACTACACCAGTTAAAATGTGCTAAATTACAAAGAGTAAATGGTAGGTGCCATGCATTACTGCATAAATGGAAGAAGGCAAGTGGTTCGCCACTCATCATAATGGAAACCTTCTACAGAAGACAGTTGTCTAACCAACAGACTCCCAACATCTTCATAAACCCTTAACCTGGCCATTCATCTTTCCCCATCTCCCCTGCACCCACAACCTGTCAGGAACCCCTGTCTGCTTTGCAATAACCCTGTTTCTGTGTGTGTGCTTGGTGTGTGTGTGTGACCTGGACTTTGGCATGTCTTTCTCTACACCTGGCACAGAGAGAAACACATATATGTGAGGAACTTAACAATAAATGCAGCATTATCTTTGATAGATTTCTGCTTAATCTAAAGTTTAACCACAAAATACAAGTTGCATAAATGGACAGTAGGCAATAGGCAATAGCATCATTGCAAAGAAGGATATCCTTGAGACTTTTTCACATCAGTCTGACAAAGTTTTAATGCAAATAAAGGAAGTATTTTTAAGTACAATGTATTAATGAAAACACAAAATCAACAGTATATGAAACGTACAACTTAGAACTATAGTCAACCCAAGGAAGCACTACCATATCACACAGTGTCGCCCTATCAGACTGGTGGCACATAGATATGGGAGAATTATCCTGCCATAATGCAAGAGCACATAACTTCAATTAGAGAAAAGAATTTCATCTTCTTGCACTCAAAACTTATAATGCTCACACTCAAAACATGCGCTCTCTCTCAAATATTTTCTCTTCTCTCAAAAATCTTTGTTTCTTCTCTCAGATTTAAACAGATATTTTCTATATTATCACAGATATTTTTTCCTCTCGCTTGCCTCCATCTCCGCTCTGCACGGGTCTCAGTTACGCTCTGCTTGCGGATTTGTTTTGCTCTCTCAGACTGCAGTTGGATCGTTGCCTAGCAACCTTTCCAGCCAATAGAATGACAGCCTCGGAAAAGGTGCGCTTGTTTAACCCTACGGAGTGTGCCTGTGCTACTACGCCACTTATAAAGCGTCAGCTGAAACTGCTATTTACAGTAGTTTTGTGGCTGATTGTTGTTTAGAAATAGAAAACCTGGTTTCATTTCTTAGTTTTGCCCTGGATTTTGTAGCGTTTGTGGACGCTACGTCGCTACTTGATCAAAACAATAACGTCGCTACAGGAAAGTTACTTGATAAATAAAGCAGCGACGCTACGGTCAAGCTACTTGAAAATGTAGTTAAACTAATAGCTTCGCTACATGTAGCGGCGCTACTGCCCATCACTGCTCCTGTGACAAAACTATTATAATGATGCTAGTAGGCTACAACAACATCGTGTTTTCCCACACCACTGACTTTGTTCACCATGGTAACGTAATTCCTACTGAATCAGACAAGCTATTAGGCCTATATTGTCTCTTTCCTCACTCCAGGTAAAGTGAAGAAAATGTAAACCGCTGACATCAAATGGCAAACTCACCGTATGTATCTGCACGCAACCATAACTTTCCTAATCAAGCTCGATGACTGTGTGGAGATTCAAAGGGCGCGCTGTTGCTGCACTGCACAGCTGCTATGGTCCAGTTGATGGCCGTGTACCACGTGACGTGACGCTGGACGCGGAGCCAATGAAGGAAATGAATATCCTAACGATATTAATAATTGTATAAATAATTGTGTTTGTAAATAAACTAACAGGAACTTATCTTCAGATTAACTTGCCTTCTTGGTGGCTCGTTTTCAGTGCTTTACTGCAATTGTTTGGGGTTATATGGAAAAAAAATCAATAAATAAAAAAATAACAATAAAAATCGCAAAATAATTATGGGGTGGCTAATACCAACGAAGGGATGACTTCAGCCACCCTAAAATAGGTCTAGCCACGTCCCTGCTGGGAGACTAGGAAGGAACTCTGATGACGTCACAGCCTGTGACCTCGGAGGTGGGACTGGACCCGGAAATGATTGTGGTGCAGCATTAGCGCTGTTCAAAAAAATTAGCACAACTCTGTAGCATTTGGTTATGAGTTCTAACTAGATGGTATAACTCACGGAGCGTTTGGGTTTGTCCCTGAAGTTGGGCATCCTGCTCCTCCAAACGACGGGTAAGGTGATCTGCTGGGCCTTGAGTTTGGCCGCAGTGTTCTGTCATGATGGGTTCACTGAAGGAGACCCAGTTATGCAGAACACCACTGACGGACACAAGGATGAAAAGTTGAACAGTTTATTAAAGCACAAAACACACAGAATGTACTGATTCTGGTTCGGGCCTGGGAACTGGTTCACCGGAGTCTGCGTGAGAGACAGCACAGTTAGTGACTGCTGACAGGGTTTGATTTCCACTGGTTCACTGATTGTACCTTGAGGGTTCTTCAGGTTAATCTTGGGAGAGTCACTGTTGGTTCTGGAGAAGGGTTTGTCAGCAGAGTCCGTTTGCTGCTTCAGCGTCTCACGTCTAGCTTGAACAGACCTTGGCTTAGATTTCCCAGCTCTAGTCCTGAGCTGCTTGGGGGTTCTCTGTGAATCTTCAGGGTTTGGCTCAGAGGGTCGGCTCGGCAGGTTAGCTCTTCCAGAGATCTCACAGAGGAGGCACGGGTTTCCTGGAAAACAGAGACAGTAGTTAAAATCCAGACTGGATTCAAAGTCATGGAGATACACTGAGGATCTAGGCTTTAGCGCTGACCAACTGGAACAACTCTGCAGTGTTGAGGCAAGGTCTGAAGACAGCTTATATAGTGGATCCTCTGATGATCTTTGACGAGCTGCAGCTGTGCAGGAGGCTCCCTCAGAGGATCCACGGCGGACTCTGCTGGAGAAAGATGGGATTTCTCCAGCTCCCAACAGACCTGTTTCTCGATTCAGACCTTTGAGCCTGCCTGTCCTTGTCTGATCTGTTAACCTTAGCTGTCTTCGGACACCTGTTTGATTCTTCTGTGGACTGAACCTGGATCTGCCTCTTGACTTCGCCCTGTGGATTGTCCTGCCTCCCTTAGTCTGCTTGGATCTGATCTCCTGTCAGTCCTGCTGCCTTCTGGAACTCTCTGGCAGCGCCTGCTGTGTCTTGTCAGCCAACAGGCTGGAATCATCCTCTTTCTCTGGGCATGGACTGAATTGTCAAACCAGTTTAGAGACTCAAGTGTTCATAGTCATCCTCTGCCAGATTATTGGGGTCACTAACCTGTTTTTTCTCTCCTATAGATGTTTCTGTATAAGCCGCCCTAGCCACCAATTCTGCATACCGGCTTGATTAGATAAATGCTTTTAAGTTATTCCACTTTTGTCTTGCCTGAATTCTGGGTCCTACTTTCTGAGCCTTGATACAAATCGGATTGAACCTGATTTGGTATCAGACAGTGTGTGGGGATGCATGGTATGTCTCTGCCCTGTGGTGGGCTGGTGACATGAGGTGCCCAGCTCTGACAGTGTAGAAAAACAGAAACTCCTCAAAATGAGTTTAAGTGTCAAAATCAGTAAGATGGTCCTTAATCCTACAACTGCCTACATTTCATTATCTCTAGATCAGACCAGTTGAATGCAGTAGATTAAATTAGAAAAGTAAAGACTGATTTTCAACAGTAAAATTAATACATAAAGGTGCATGCTTTCAGTGTTAATAATATGCAATTAAACATAAACACGCCTGAAAACAGAGATGCATGTAAAATTCTAACTTCAACCCAAATCTTAAGCTGAGGTTCAACAATCAATCATACTAAAAGCACAGTCACCTTCCTATGAGGCTGAGATACATATCAAATAAACTATCAAAATAAAGCAATATTTATTGCTTTTTAAAAGTAATATTTATTGCTTTTTTTATTTAACAATGTCCTGTCTGGCGAAATGTATTGCTTTTAAAAGTAAAAACAAGAATTTATTCTGAAATAAAGGAAACAGCACTATCTAGTGGGAGGTTTACTAATATCAGTTTCATTTCTATGAGCTGGGTGGAGCACATAGAAAAGGAGTAAACGAAACTTAAAGGTTTATTTTTCTCAGATCAAGGTGACAACATCCGAGTGAAATCTCTGAAGAGCTAAGGCACACAAAAGGAGAACTGTAAGTCACCAAACTGTCACCATACTGTTTTTAGTGATAAGAAGAATAGGAAATCTGCTAAAATGGAGGACAAAATTGCTCTTATTGCAACTTTCCTGAGTTGCCATGTGTGTTCAGAGACTTTCAGAGATCCTGTGTCTCTGAGCTGCAACCACCGCTTCTGTTCAAGCTGCCTGAAGGAATTCTGGGAACAAACTAAAAACAGGAACTGTCCCATCTGTAAAAGAAGATCAAAGGAAGACCTGTCTATCAACTTCTCCCTGAAAGACCTGGCTGATTCATTTGCAGAGAGGCAGAATGAAGCTTCAAATGAGATGCAAAAAGAAAGGAAAGAAGTGAAGAAGGTGGTGAGAAACACTTCATGGTTCCTCAGTGGTTTTGTAAAAATGAGAAGAGAGCTGTGTGTCCTGTCTGTGAGTTTTCTCTCCACCAGAGTCACAAAGTGGTTCCTCTAGAACAAGCAGTCAGTGAACTGAAGGAGAAGCTGAAATCTGACTTAAAGTCTCTACAGGAGAAGAACAACAAATACAAGCAAGTGGAGAAAACATATGATGATATGCTTCAACACTCCAAGGAGCAGCTGTTTTCCACAGAGAGACAGATCAGAGCAGAGTTCAACAAGCTCCACCAGTTCCTGAAAGAGGAAGAGGAGTCTAGACTGGCAGCTCTGAGGGAGGAAGAGGAGCAGAAGAGGAAGACTATCAGCATAGAGATGAAGAGGATTCAGGAGCAGATCTCCTCTCTGTCAGACAGTATCTCTGCTGTTTAAGAAGACCTGCAGAAAAACAACCTGTCGTTCCTCAGCAGCTATAAAGCCACTCAGAGCAGAGCCAGAGCCCAGAGCTCACTGTCAGATCCACAGCTGCTCTCAGGAGCTCTGATAGATGTGGCCAAACATCTGGGCAACCTGTCCTTCAGAGTCTGGGAGAAGATGAAGGAGAAGGTCCAGTTCTATCCTGTCATTCTGGACCCAAACACTGCTAACGGATGGCTCCATCTGTCTGATGATCTGACCTGTGTGAGAAATAAAGACATAAAGCAGCAGCTTCCTGATAATCCCGAAAGAAACACTAAATATATTGAGGTTTTTGGTTCTGAAGGTTTCAGCTCAGGGAAACACAGCTGGGAGGTGGAGGTGGGAGACCATCCTGACTGGTATGTGGGTTTGGTTAAAGAATCGGTCGACAGGAGCGGAGAGAGAGATGTTACACCTGAAAATGGAATCTGGTGTTTGTGTTATGAAAATGGAAAATACACTGATGTTATTGGTAAGTCCATCAGAGTGAGGAAGAGCCTCAGGAGTATCAGAGTCCAGCTGAACTATGATAAGGGGGAGGTGTCCTTCTATGACCCGGAAGACTCAACCCCTATCTATATTTACAGAGACGCTTTCACTGAGAAACTCCTACCTTACATCAGTGTCGGCGTGGCTGCTGATTCTAACATTGTAGGGATCAACATATGCAAGTCTCAAATGTAACATTAAACTGATTTATGCTTATTAACAGCACCATAACTAAATGTCCTTCCAATAGAATAACTGCTGGAATCTGGGTTTATATCTTTGTGTATATTTGGAATACTAATCTAATTAAAATCTGAAATGTTTAAAACATTATATCATTGAGACAGTCCTCATAATCCATGAATACGAACTTCTTGTGTCATAGAAAGAAAATTTTGAATTGAAAGAGCTTCCTGGATGGGAAAGCGAAACATCTTCAAACTTGGAAACAAAGCCAGTGGTTTGTTTTTTAACCTTTTTTGGAGCAGAAAGTAGGAAATAAAAACACCCTAGAAAGGATTTAGGCAGTCCTCCTCATACAATCGCTAAATATTTTTTAGTTTTTTAGCTGCAGCTAGGAACCAAAATGTTCTGCTTTCTTTGCAAATGTTCTGTTTGTCACTGTTAAGGTATCTCCTGTGACTTAAAGGGCTTTTTCTGTGGTATATCATCTGTTTCCTTCCAGGTACATATTTAGTTATTGTCTTGCTGATCTGGACCCAAGCAATGCAAATGGATGGCTACATTTATTATTAGTGTTCTCAGCTGAGATTTAACAATAATTTTTGGCCACTCAGCATGTTAAAGTTGACCTAAAGCATAACATTTCCACTTAATACTGGCATTGGTACTTTTCTATTCCCTGAGATTTCTCCAGGTCTAGTTGATATAATAGAGCTGGAGGAGAGGCAGAAGTGTGGGGAGTTGATTGATTTGTAATTGTTTTACATTGCTGTTTTATTGGATATACATTTTTGTTTCATCTTTTAATGTATCCTTCTGTTTCTATATAAGCAGACAGAGACAATCATTAGGGGATCAACTATGTTTTTCTCATCTTTTTTGCTTTGTTGTAAGATTTTTGGTTGTTTTGTTGATTAGATTCTCTAAAAAGACTACTGCAGAAAAAAAAAAAAACTGTACTTCTTAAAGATTAATGCACCAATGAGATTTTCCCTGGCCAACCCAAATCTCTGCTCTGATCTGCTGGAAAATTTCGATCAGAACACAGTAAAACAAAACTGCTTATTTCTGCTATTGGTCATGTTATTGGTGCCAAGCAAGCATGATTTTATTAATAGATAAAACTGTGTTAACTGACTTAATTGTTCACTATGTATTTAGAACCAATACTCACTGTGAAAACATACCGGCTTATATTGAAGTTAAAAAGACTAAATCTTCTCTCAAACTGTATCACATATCACACTATCTAACAAATCTGTAATTGTAGACCTTATAAAGTTATTATGTTTAACTTCTAATGAGCACAATACAGAAAATACTGCTTATAATGTCATATTTAATTATTTGATATATATTAAATAGTTGGTGAATATCTGCAGTTTATTTGCACTTTTCACTATGTTTAGATAACCAATAATACTAGGAATGTAGTGCTGTGAAAGTTATTAAAGATTTGCTTCACTGTTGTAACTGACCTGAGTGTTGTTTTGTACTAGAGATTTATAATAGTATATATTGCTTGCCATGTGCTATCTTTGGTGGGTTTGATGATAAATATGACCTCTGATCTGCTGTTTTTCTTATTTACATCGAGGTTCGGTGATAAAAAGCAACCCTCCTGAAAGAGCAAAATAAACACAAATATCATCATTATTCTAAAATAACATAATATAACATACTCTAATATGATCCCTGAAAGAAGTCGAATCATGCCGTTGGTATGTATTATGTACTTTTGTTGATTGTCTGTATCTCTTCTTTTCTACATTTCTTTTTTTTTTTTTGCAATTGTTCTTTAAACTTGGAGATTTATTCAATAGACAGGGTGCTGTGGTTTGTATCGTGACAAATAGGACTGCATGACATTAAAATTTAAATTCTGCTTATTTCAAAAATACATTCTTTATACTTTACCTACAGGGTTAATGAAATGAAAACTTTGAATCAATTTGACTGTATGATCTGGTTGAACTGTAAAGGGCCTTGAGATGACTTGTGTTGTGAATTGGCGCTATAAAAATAAACTGAATTGAATTGAAATGTTGTTTTTTTTATAGAGTTTTTTCAAAGAGTTCTTGTAAATATTCATGCCTGTAGACTGGTTGGATCTTCTGTAGCGGTCCGTCTTGCAGGGTCACTCAGAGTTATCCTTAATCTTAAATAATCTCCAGAGATTCTAGAAGAGATCCCTGAACAGAGAATCTTTTCTTCATCAGCTTGTTCAGCTTTGTTGATTAATTTACTTTAATGCTGTTACCCCAACAGATGATGACAGAAGAGATGATACTCTCCATACAGACCTGTATAAGCATGGTACTGATTAATGGTGAGATTTCTAACTACCCGATTAGACAGGTGGACCTTCAATCTAACCAACTGTGGTCTGTTTCTAAGGTAATCTTTGATCCAGGCATGATAGCTGGTTGTTTGCTTTTAGAGGTTCTAAGTTATTTTGTTGTACTGGAACAAGGGAGGAGCTCTTCAATATTTAAAATGTTCTCCAGCTTTTCTATGATGCTAAAGGATGGTCTTCTCATGGTCTGATTTCCAACCAAACACAGCAGCTCACATGTGACCAGTGAACTCTGAAAGTAAAACACTATGATGACTTCTCTTATAAGAAGCAATGCCTCAGTGTCACTATCAATCTTTCTCTGTTGTTCCTGGGTTAATAAACAGCTGATAGCAAAGCATGTTCATCTCCTGTACACAGACTTCCTGAAGGGTGTGGTGGATCAACATCATCACGTTGATGATGAGATGAACAGGGTACCTTCAAGCTGCTGGGTTATAGACAGCTCTCTTGATGAATTATCTGAGATGTTTGGATTTATTGTGATGTAGGAAGTGTTGCTTTAAATAAATCCTGAAGCATGCCATTATTAAAACTCCCTCTCAGCCCTGACATCATCTAATTTTCCAGTTATGTGTAACTACAAATAATTACAAATACTTAATAAACAAGAAACTTATTGATATTTGAATGAAAAAAGCTGCATCTCTTTATTTATTTATTTCAGGTATCAAGCACACTGTCCACTGGTCCTTTCAGTCTGATCCATGTCCTCAGCTGTCCAAAATTAACCTTATGGGTTGAGTATATAAAAAAAAAAAGAAAATCAGCTTCTCTACTTTCAGTCTATGTTATAACTTAAAGGGACTATTTCTTGCCTATATGACGACCACTTTCAAATCACAAACATTCACTGGATTCTTAATAAATAAATCTCTACAGATTCCAATTTAAAGCAAGCAGACATTTAGGCTTTAGACTCACTCATTCTACTTACAGTCATAACATGTTTACATTTTAGTGGTGAATTACAGCACACAGTGCCTTGCAAAACGATTTAACTTAAATGTTCTTTTCTTTGTGCTAAAACAAAAATCTTTAGACATACTAACACAATTCTATGTGAGAAGTTAATTGATTAGGGCAAAACTGTTCAGTGGAAAGAAAAAGATACACAGTTGGTATTTTTTTTAATAATATTGTCTAATAATGTCTGTTTCTTTCAGACCAACACCTCATACATCATAAAGACTGAGGAACACAACAGACAGGTCAGGGACATCACTGTCATTCAACTTTACTATCATGCAACCCTTTCTGTCTCTGCTACTAAAAATCTAAATCAAAAAAAAAAAATTATGTTTGCAAAAAGACAAATATGAAACAGGTATAAATACTTTTTCAAGGCATTTTATATAGTTTATATATATATATATATATATATATATATATATATATATATATATATATATATATATATATATATATATATATATATATATATAACTGACTCAGATGAAAGCAAATAATACAGCACAGTAATAGCTTAATAAATAATTCAATGTCAATGACTAGTCGCTCTCCCATTATGCCAGTTTCACCAGTCTCTCACTGGCCTCCCACAGTTTTTTTGCCACACCGGCATCTCTTGCGAAAGGACGCAGGGTGGCGGGCTGGCAGTCGACGAAGTAACCCCCACTGTGCTTGGCAGCTTCATCCGACACGGCGCAGTAGATGACGGTCTGTGCTCCGATCTCACACGGCACGGAAAACATCCACATGATTACCTGCATCAACATCCGGAACAGGAAGGAGTAGTGGCACGTCCAGCCGCTCTGGACAAAACCTGGAGCAACGTGGGATGAAAGAAAAAACAGGAGGAGAAAATTTTGGTTGTTTATAAGGCTGACAGAACAATTTGAGCAACAACAACCATTTTTAAACAACCTTTGTTGCTTATTTCATGTAAAATATCTGTAAAAAAGTTGATGAGTTTTTTTTATTTTTACTCAATGTATGAAGAAAGTATCCTCCCATCAAAATTAAAACCAACTATACCCTAAATTCCCTGCCTGTTCAGTAGCAGCTTTTCATCAAACTTCCAGCTTAGTTGTAAGAATATCAATGTTAAAGTTCAAAGTTACAGCAAACAATAAGGCTGGTAGATTTTCAAACGATCAACTACATAATTAGTTTCACATCAGACCCAGTTATCTTATTTATATAATGTTTAAAATTTTTTATATTTTTTGCATCCCACACCAATGAAACCAACATTCCAAAACCATCAAGACAATAATAAGGTTAAACATAATGATTTAAATCCTTACAAATAAAAGGCCCTGCAGATTCAGAAAGTTGAATATGAAACTTTTGATAATATGAAATCTATATTCAGTTCCAGCTTTTATTTTATTTCATTTTTTGTTAATTTGTAGATTAAAAATAAATAGGGAAACTGGACAGAATGGCAGGCATCTTGGTTTTTTACAGTGCGTCTAAAGAGGAGACAGGTGCTGACATTTAGTAGATAAAATTATCTATTTTTAAGCTGTGGAATGCAGTTTTCAAAAGAAAGAAAAATTGCCTGTTTTCCAGTGAATAATTAATAATTTGTCATACTGGAATTGTTACATTGCAAGCCTTAATAAACCTAATATATTTGCTTTGAATTTGTTGTAAGAACATTTTGATGCATAAATATTAGGTGCTTTCCTGCAAACTGGCTAATTTTTTTTTTTTTTATGTATGCAGTAGTTATTAGCATTAGCTCTAATTGTCTAATGTTATATTTAAACAGAAATAGAATCCAAAGCTCTTACCAGGGTTCACAGCATAGGAAGTGACTCCTTTTCCCTCGACGATGCGACCTAGCTCCTGACTGAAGTAGATGTTAGCCAGCTTGCTGCGGCAGTAAGTGAAGAAGGGCAGCAGGTTGTAGTTGAGGTCCTGAAAGTCCAGCTTCTGGTATTTGTAGCTGGAGCAAGTGAGCGTTATGACCCGGCTGGGGGCACATTCCTTCAGCCGAGGCAGAAGCAGGTTGGTTAAGAGGAAGTGGCCCAAGTGGTTTACGCCAAAACACGTGCTGAAACCGTCGTCAGTCCAGTCAAGGATGCCAGGCATGCCTGAGGAAGACCCAATACAGGAATATAGAAAAAGAAAAAAATGTGCATAGCATGACAAAAAAAATCACAACATTAATCTGATGATGATTACTGGGTCGTAGTTAATTACTTGAGGGTAACATGTTCCCTCTTCTCTACCAGGATAGAACTGACTGTTCCTAGTTTCAGTTTGATGTCTGTAGCACACAAAAGCCTTATCCTACCTATCCTGGTCAGGCAACTAATTCCTCATTTGCTGAATATATCTGTGTTAATAGTGAAAACACTTTTATTCTTGTTTCTATGTTAGTTAGGGCTGAAACATTTAATCGGATTAATCGCGATTAATCAATTACTAAAACAATGTTCAACTAACTTAGTATAGCTGTAATCTGACACGCAGGCTAATCATTAACCGGAGTATAGAGACTTTAGTTGACCTACTTAAAGCAGTAATCATAGCAAAATTGTAAATATATATATATATATATATATATATATATATATATATATATATATATATATATATATATATATATATATATATATACATTCTGCATTTAGGATATAATAAATATGTTTTCTTCTGAGAATATGCTCTATCCAGAACTTAAAGAACAAAAAGTCTTCTTTAAGGAACCTTTGGCTATCCGATTATTAATTGCTTAATCAAAAAAATAATCGACAGATTAATCCTTTTGCAAAATAATCATGAGTTGCAGTCCTAATGTTAGTACTGATCCATCTTACTGTGGTTAAGCTACTTACCTGCATTATTTATCAATATGTGAAGATTCTTCTCCTTCTGCAGAAACTTCTTGCAAAATTCCCTGACAGAGCAAAGATTGGCCAGATCCAGCTCCATGTGACAGACATTGAAAGAGCGGCTCCTCAGTTTGATCTCTCTTATGGCCTTTTCAGCTTTTTCAGGGTCTCTGCAAGCGATGATGACACGCGCTCCTCTGGTTGCCAGGGCAACGGCTGTTTCCTTCCCAATGCCAGAGTTACCTCCTGCAAAAAACAGATAAGCTTTAGCAAATATTTCCAGTTTTTATAGACTGACAGATTCAAGCTAACATAAAATAGATTCCTTTATTAATACAAATTAGCAAGCAGTGGTAAACAGTGTGTGGAAACGATTCTTCATCGCAGAAAAAAAAAAAAAAAATACAGCAGAGATGACCAGCAAATGTCACATTTACCTGTTATGAGAACCGTTTTACCATCAAGTCTCTTCAGCTCCGTGAAATATCGCCTTCTTTTCATCCATTTTAAAATGAAAAAGAAACTTAAAGAGGCAAGTACCGTGTAGAGAAGATACATTTCCCTGTCAGCTCTTCTTTCAATGAGCTAACAGTGATGTTGCTACATATGCTAGCTGGTTAGCATGCTAACTTAATGCTTCCTCCAATATCCCGACATTCTGAACGTTAAGCTGTAATCTGACACGCAGGCTAAACTAGACTTAACAGAGAACGCCTTTTATTATTGAAAACAACTAAAGTGCAATATTGGCTTTTCGACATTTGTAAACAGAGGTTCCTGCCAGAAGAACGTCTTCTTCTTCTTTTCTTTATTAGTCATTAGAAGAACTTAAAGGTGCATACCGCCACCTACTGTTCAAGAGTGTGTAGCTATACATGCAATGTTACTAGAATGTATTTAGTATTAAATGTAAACGAAAATAATGAAGTATTATTAGTTCTAATTTACCCCCTATCTCCTTATGTTCCTAATATCAATTTTAAACTATATTCTCTCACTATTTCCTTTATTATTTTCCTCATCTGCTGCATATTTATCGCACTTCATCCAAACATGATCCACATTATAATAATTATTAACCCTCACATGTATAATTATTCCCTAGCACAAACAAAACTCATTTAAGAAGCTACCCTTAATCTTTTCTCAAATAAATTCTCCCCTTTTGTTTCGTTCTCTATAATTTCGCATTACAGATTTTTTTAATTCTATAGTTTTATTACTTTCTCATCTTAATCTCTTTTTTTGGCCAGATTTCTGTATATTACTAATTTACCAGCATCTTTCCCTATATTAATCTGTACCATTATTTCTTTCCTTAAATCCTTTTAAGCAAGCTCATCTGCTGTATCATTTCCTCTCACCCCATTTATGAATGTGTTTCACACCTAAATAAGCTGGATATATTATAATGGATTTGCAAGAAGAATGTCTCTTTTATTGTTGTATGGTAAACATCAGTTATAATCAATACCTTATACTGAAATGAAGTGTTTAATTGAATTTGGATGTACTACATTTCTACAAGTTTATTTATGTGCCACCTTGTTTCCTTTCATTCCTGTGAGATTATCCATATAAAAGTAATTATTTGTCTTTTGGTTCAATTCTGTACTTTAATTGTTGAAAATAAATTAACCTGGTGGTTAGAGCAGAGTACTTGTGTTTTATTAAAATGTTTAGCATTTAGGAAATGTCCTGATAAATTATTAATAATCAGAAAGACTTAGAAAAACCCCCCGGAGTCCTGGTCTGAAGCGATCATCACGGTTCTACACAAGGAGGGAAAAGATCCACTGCAATGTGCAAGTTACCTTCCGATTAGCCTTCTTTGCGTGGACTATAAAATACTGACATCAATTATATCCACTCGAATCCAAAAGTATATAAAAAAACTAATTAATCCAGATCAAACTGGGTTTATCCTGGGTCGACAGGGACCTAATAACATAAGAAGAGCTCTAAATTTACAATCATTGATGACAAAAGATCCCCAACCATCCATGCTTCTTAGTTTAGACGCCGAAAAAGCGTTCGACCGTGTTGATTGGCAATTTCTTAAACATACACTAATTGAGATGGGCTTTGGTGAAACATTCGTTAGTTGGGTTATGTTATTTTATAAAATTCTAAATCCAGGGTTAGAGTTAATGGGTGTTGTTCAGAATTTTTCAATGTGGAGCGAGGGGTGCGGCAGGGCGATTCCTTGTCCCCTATTTTGTTCACCCTGAGTATCGAACCTTTGGCAGAGGCCATACGTTGAGACGATCACATACAAGGAATCAGGGATGGAGAGGGGGCAATTCATAAAATTGCCCTCTTCGCTGATGATATTTTATTATTTATAAGACACCCTCTTACTTCAGTCCCTAGACTCATGCATTGCTTAAAGGCATGGGCGTAGGTTTGCATAGGGACCATAGGGACATGCCCCTACCAAAATTTTGAACCGTCCTAATTTTCCCGACCAATAATTGGATGTGAGCAACATGTTTATAATTTCCAGCAGTAGTTGTTGCAGCAGTGGCTTCTTTTCCTCTCGCAGCTCCTCTGCCTGGTCTCTCCTGTCCCTTTCATGTAGCAGTGGATGAAACTGTGCTGCGCTGTTTAACTCAACTCTCATTGGTTGTTCTGCGTTAAGTTCCGCCTTCTCTCTCTCTGATTGGCTGTTTTCTAGTCCGCTTGTGCTTGGAGCACAACATTGAAAATGTATTCACACTAGAATGCAGCGGTTACAACAATTAATATTAGGCTACAAAAAATAGTCCCAATAAAAAAATGAATATCATGTACACTAAAAAACAAAAACCTTTTTTTTTCTTTTATAAAACGAAATATTCTGAGTCAGCCAGGAGTTCTGAAGACTGCTGGAAAGATGGGCAAATAAAGGCTGTAAGCATCAACATTTCTGATTCTTAGCCACAGCCAACTAAAAAAGAAAATGTGAGGGTTTCCTTTTTACCGATATTTAGTTGATATTACTGTTTTCATTTTTTTGCTTTTATTTTTACAATTTTGCTTCATTACCAGTAAAGAGCGAGTATCCTTCTATCAAATGTGTTGTGGAGTGGGAGCTGAGAGATAAAGACAACAAAGACCTGTTCTGCATCCGATTCCCAGTTCAGATTGTGAGCTAAACCATCATAACAGAAGAACCTCAGATGAGCTGCTTTTAGGAAGGGATTCAGCTTTGAGTAAAAAAAATAAAAAATAAAAAATCTAATATCCCTGGTTCTTGAGACTTTTATCTAAGTGGGTTGCTCTGTGGGGAAAGGCACATTTTACATTTATATTACTGTATGTTTTAAAGTCTCTATACTCCAGTTAATGATGAATGACTCACTAAATTAGTTGACGATTATTGAAATAATCAATTAATATGATTCATTTTTTTCAGCCCCAGATGAAATACATGAAATTGGCTACACACAGTAACTACAGCCCAGATGTTAAACTTTTATAGTGAAGTTAATATTTTAATGAATGTATTATTTTGCTTGATACAGAGAGAGAATAGTAGGTACAAATATAAGAGTGGGGTTTAACTCTGCACAATTCTATATCTTCAATAGAAAATACTGTATTTACCTTCTCTCTTAGTCGTTCAAATCAAACCGTTTTCAAAGTGGAAAACAGTCCTTATTCCACATTCATCAGAACTGGTGATACTTCAAACATTGATAAACAGCATCTAATGAGTGTAGAGCTTATAACATTTTTATTAATGGAGCAAAATGTTGCTTTTCTCTTTTAACAATTAATTCCCCTTATCAGTACGGATCCTCACATCGAGCATAAAAAAGGGCATATTGCATAGCACCAATGACACCAGACCAATAGTGTCCCTACCAAAGTTCAAATCAAACCTACGCCCTTGCTTAAAGGAATATGGTGACATATCTGGATACAAAATTAACCAAAGTAAATCAGAAGCATTAATGACGTCGGGACAACGGCCAAGCCAACTTAGTGATATTTTTCATTGGTCAGAAAAGGGTTTCAGGTATTTAGGGATAATTCTTACACCCAAACCTTCACAACTGTTCGATGCTAATTATAACAAATTGATAAAGAAAATCAAAATTGACCTGTCCAGATGGGAGGTCCTACCTTTGTCCCTATATGACAGAGTGGAAACTGTTAGAATGAACCTGCTTCCTCGTCTTCTGTTCTTGTTCCAATCTTTGCCAGTAAGAGTCCCAGTCTCAACATTTAACATACTCAGCAAATTAATATCTCAATTTATTTGGCAACAAAAAAGACCAAGAATTAGACTTAAAACACTTCACCTACCCAAAAACAGGGATGGTTTAGCTCTACCCAATTTAAAATGGTATTATTGGGCAGCGCAGTTATCAGCCATTGTGACTTGGATTGGAGGGGATGAGGAAGCAAAATGGCTTCAAATAGAACGGGGTGAAACAAAAGGTATACAATTATCTACTCTTCCCTTCCTAGATATCAGAACTGTTGATAAAATGAAAATTGGAAATGAATGGACCAAACACACTTTAAAAATATGGACAGAGGTTAAAAAGATGCTTAGAGATACAGGGTCAGTCTCCAGAGCTATGCCTATTGTGGGTAATATAGACTTTCCGCCTTCCACATGGGACCAAGGCTTTAAGAGATGGGCAGCTAAAGGTCTTAAAATATTAAACCAATTATTCTATGGGGCTGACTTAAAGTCCTTCGCACAACTTCAGGAACAGTTTGATCTCCCTGCAAATGATTTATATAGATATCTGCAAATTAGGCACTACATTATTAGTCACAAGGAACGTAATAGACTTAATAGAAACCCAAATGATATAGAACAATATTTTATTACTATTGGAGAAAAGACCTTTCCAACCCGGAAACATGTCTCACATTTGTATAAAATTCTCTCATCTAATAATTATCATAATACCTATAATGTAAAAGAAAACTGGGAATTAGAATCCAATTCTATAATAGAGGACGAACAATGGGACAAATTGTGCGAAGGCAGTCACAAAGGAACTAACAGCCAAATGTGGAGAGAATTCAGTTGGAAAATTTTAATAAGATTTTTTCGCACCCCATTTTTAATTTCTAGATCTGTCAAAAATCCTTCAGCGGCCCTATGTTGGAGACAGTGTGGGAAGATTGGTGACCATACGCACATTCTGTGGGACTGTCCGGTTATCAGTCAGTACTGGAAGGGGATTAGGGATGAAATAGAGACAATTATAAACAGAGAAATACCTTCAAATGCTTTGTTTTATTTACTGAATATAATACCAGACTGTTTTAATGAAGACCAAAAGTATATTTTGCACATTTTACTATTAGTAGCTAAAAAAACTATAACGGCTAACTGGAGACAAGTTTTGTCACCATCTATAGGGGAGTGGAAGAATCGGGTAAAACAAGTGTTTATGATGGAAAAAATGACCGCATGTTTACAACTCAAAGTGGACAAGTTCAATCAAAGATGGCATTTGGTGAAATTATATTTGGGTGTGTGATTTTGGGCTCTAGTGATTCTAATGGATCGCAATCTGCTCCGTCATCGGTATTACTAAGGTATATAGTTGAATACGTGTGTATTTATACACGTAGGTGGGTATATTATATATATAATTTTTTGCTGTTTGTTTACTGTATGTTGTATTTTTGGCCTGTGGGTAAGCACCCTGGAGGGGAGGGGGAGGGGTGTGGGTTTGTGTGTATGTATATGTGCAGTTCTCTCTTGTAAGGTATTCAAAGTCTCAGGTGACCTGGTTTATCGTGCTGCATTTATGTTGAAATATTGTATATGTGGCATCAGTATTTCTGTTATTGATTTAATTACTCTTGGCTCAGGGAATGTTCTTTTGTTGTGAAAAGTTTAAAAAAAAAAAAGTTCTAAAAAAAAAAAAGAAGGACTTAGAAATCAGCAATGAATCCAAACATTTCTTATGTGTAAACCGAGACTTCATCACTAATAATGCAACCAGTTTTCAAAACCGAATTCTGGAAATTAAGACAGCATTTCTGTTATTCAAGTCTTTCGATATGCATTTGTGGAAACGTATCAGAGTTGATGCTGAAGCAGATGCCACAGTATCATAACCAAAAACTAACCTCATTGAACTAGTTTGGTGCAGAAAGAAAGTTGCAATCCAGCCGTATATCCTCTTTGAATATAAGGATCCTTTAGAGCAGAACCATCTGTAAATCAGTGTCCTCAAATATGATGAAAGCCCACAGAAAGGCTTAGCTGTTGCAAACTGTCACAAATATTTCTCACATTTAAATACCATTAGTGCAGTGCAGCAATAAGATGCAATCAAACCACCTAACTTGAGAGCTAAATTGGTCATAATTATGCATGGCTATGATGTGAAACAATGCTTCAGTTGAGATTATAATACTTATGGATCTGAACTAAAGTAACAATGTGACTTCAACCGCATGCATGCACATCCTTGGAAATGTAAAGAATGTGTGTCATGTGTTTGGAAAGCAGAAGAGAACATATCCTGTTTAAAATAGTCATTTGTTAAATCATTACAAGAAACCCATGACTTGGACTCATGTGATCTGGGTTAAATGACCTTTGGTACGCTTTTCATCTCTGCATAAGTCGCAGTCAAGGGTAGACTCACTCAGCCATGAGTGTTTACTTGGTGTTCTCCAACCAAAACATGGGAAAAAATAGGAGAGAGTTCATTTTTCTCTGGATAATTCTCATTTTCTTCTCATCTAAAACCTCAGGTATGTTCTCCAAATATGTAACTGTGCAAATAACATAAATGTGTACGAGAGATTTTAAAATCTGTTGTTCAAGTCCTAAACGAATTCTGAGTAATGATTTGCACGTTTTAGGTCTAACATGCAGGAGGAGGTGTGGAAGTACATTGGTAGAATGCTCCTGCCAGGAAACCTGTTTGTCTTTGAAAAACTGCTGCTCAGACTACAACCAGTCCTGCTTCAATGTGTCCCCCTACTCCAGCTCCATGCTGGGTGGAAGAGCTCTCAGGATCCTTGGTCTGACTCTTCCCTCTGATGGGCATCTTCTCTGCAGGTTTGGCTTTCTATACATATCATAAATCATTGTTATAACTATTTGAGTTACTAATTATCCCATGACATGTTACTGAGTAATCAATCTTTTTAAAGAATATTCAACACAGCCTAAAATTAAACAGAAACAATTCGGGATTTCTGACTTAAGTCAATGTTCAAGCTGAAATTTATGCAATTCAGATTTTTAAAACACTCATCTGAATCACATTAAAACAGTAATAAATTAGAACAGGGTCTCAAACTGGCTCCAGAAAGGTCCTTGTGGCTACTGGTTTTCTTTCCAACTAAACAAAAGCACACCAGACTCCATTAATATCATCAATTCATCATGTTCAGATCGGACTCACTAGATTAGATGACTGGAGTCTGGTGTGCTGTCGTTTGGTTGGAAAGAAAACCTGCAGCCACACGGCCCTTTCTGGAACCAGTTTGACACCCCTAAATTAGAACAATGTTGTAGAAAATGCTATATTTTACTTGTTGTAGATTTGAATTTTAAACCTAGATTTATTTAATACACCCAGTTTTCTTAAATGATTTGCTCATACGTATATTTTACAGAGAATTTAAATGTTCTCTGTGAACTAAGTACAAACAGATTAAACTAAAATGAGCTGAGCAGCAAAACAAGTCGAAAGGTCAAAGAAATCCACGTTTCTTTGAATTTGTTTCAGGTTCAAAGGTGACATTGAACAGCGGGGGGTTATTGATGAAGAGGGCCGACCCTACTGTATTTCCCCTCTGCTGCTTGAGACGGGTTGGATCTCCATTGATGTCTCGACAGATGGTACAAATTTTGACAGATCAGGAGAGTATCTGTCCGGTAAGAAGACTTAAAAAAAAACTCTCTTCTATTTAACTTGTTTTTACCTCTTCTTAGATTATATCAGATTATTAATCAGTGCTTTTTTTGAGCAAGTATTTTTACAAATTGCCACAGCAAAAAGTAACTTTGAACTTGCAAAACTTTTATGAGATATTACACAAATTATATTTTATGTTTCCTATTCAAAGATTTGTTCCTTGTACCTGTCTGGTTCCTTAAATGTCACAAGAAACAACAAAATCTCAATTGGAGCCTCTCTGCCTCCAGCTGCTCTACTCCCTACCCTCTACAACATTTATGTCTATAAAATCAATCTTTTAAAAACAAATCACTGTTTTTTTCACAAGCTTCCTAAAGCTTCAAATTAAACAGCAATTTATAGAATATATATATAACTGTAAACATGATCTTGCATCCGTTAAAAGCGTAGTTACCATATGGGGACAAACGCTCGAGCACACGTGCAGTGCAAAAAAACTAACATAAAAATACAGAAAGTAAATTTTTCCCTAAAATAGGTGCATTTTTCTTGAATTGAGAAGGTAAGTGAGACATTTTGCAAATGGAACAAGATATTTTACACTTAAAATAAAAAATTATTGTATTGTCAGGCTGTTCAGTGTTGCAGTGGGCATCGTGGCTGCCTTGCAGCAAGAAGGTTCCAGGTTTGATTCCTGACCCGGTGTCTTTCTGCATGAAGTTTGCATGTTCTCCCTGTGCATGTGTGGGTTCTCTCCGGGTACTCCGGCTTCCTCCCATAGTCCAAAACCATGACTGTAAGGTTAACTTCTCTAAATTCTCCTTAGGTGTGAGTGTGTGCCTGAATGGTTGTTTGTCTGCGTGTTGCCCTGTGATGGACTGGCGACCTGTCCAGGGTGTACCCCGCTTCTCGCCCGTACACAGCTGGAGATAGGCACCAGCACCCCTCATGACCCCACTTGGGATAAGCGTGACGGAAAATGGAAGGATGAATGAATTGTATTGTCTTATTTCCAGTGCATATTAGCTAATTATCTTATTTTAAGAGAAAAAATACTCATCCCATTGGCTAACTATGTCATTTACCTGCTCAAATTAAGGGTAAATACACTTAATTTTAGAAATGTTGACTTATTTCTTAAATTAAGTGCATGCAGTGTGGCTTTCTAGAAAACTGCATACTTTTTCTCTTTGCTGGACAAAATGTTTCATGTTGGGCTCACATGTTCACAATAAATATACCAAAGATGTTTCAGGGAATTAAATTATATGGTTTATGAAACTAAATGTCTGAAATGTTCAGAAAGCTGAGGGACACCAGGGGGAGATGCTGCTGTGCTTTATTACAAAAACAAGTTTAACTACAGTAATGTGAGGACAGGATGGCAAATTTAGATTATCTATAAAAAGACGTAAAAGTATGAGGGTTAATCCCTCAGATTGACTCAAATGTTACAGGACTCCTCGAGGCTTTTTAGAAAAATGCTTTATATTGTATGAGATGCTCCAGTCAAATCATCAGCATGCTACTGAAACAGCTGACCTTACCAGAACCTTCAGACATAATTTGATTAGGTCTACCACCAAAAGGAGGTCTTTGTTGAGCTGTGGAGTACAGTTACTGGAACATGCAGCTGTTCCAATCTTTCTACCACCTTCAAGTCAACAAGGCAGAAAAAACCTATTTGACTTGGATTTCCTATTCAAACAACTGTCAATAACAAAACTGCATTTAAATCTATATATTCTTTCCAATCATTAACCCAGTGAGGCATTAAGCCCAATAAACATTAACTGCTTAAAGGGGGAATTATGTTTCTATTTGCTCAGACATTTGGCTCTGGCTTGCAAAGCTAAAATACTGACATGTGCCATGCAGTAAGGCTTATTGGAGGAACCAAAGTGAATCACAATGAGTGCTCATCCAGTCCAGCTGAGTTTATGATGTACCTTCAAAGGACTTTGTAAATTACAATAAAAAAATTCATTTTCAAATTAAGCAACATCTAATTGTAAGTTATAAACTAACATAGACTAATTTCCTATTAGTATTTAGTCCTTTTTGACCCTGAACATCATTTTTACACTGGGTGTGATCAGCAGAATCATTGTTGTGTGCCATTTGCTGGCAGCTTATTTTTGTGAATTGGAGAATATCATACATTTTATATCAACTTTTCTGTCACTTAAGAATAACATTGCTATTACGAGCATCCATACTAGTAAGGGTGTGTATTTACTGAACATGGCAGATAAATCTTTTCCTCTTTCTTTAGGTCCCTTTTCTCTGTGTTGCTGAATAGCTTGGTTTCATCATTTCTCCAGTAGGCATAATGTATGTCTATGGTATTCCTTGTTTACCCATAGAGACTATGTGCAATATTTTACCTCCAGGCACATGTTTTTGCTGCTTTAAATACACTAAATGTGCTTTGATTGCTAACAAATAAAGTAAAAATATAAATAATATTGAAGAATCCAACATGTGGCAATAATTTCTTAGAGCTTAATTTTGTAATGATCAGAACAGGTGGACCCAGAATTCAAACCAGACAACCTTTGTGAAAGCTTAACACAGTTTATTGAAATGAATTTGCTGCAGGTGGTGTCAGCGACTAGGGAAGGGACCTCTGGAAATGGAGACAGAAGATTAGAAACAATGTTAGCTTTATAATATGTACTGTACCAATCCCAAACGTAATGGTCACTAACCCTCTCTTAGTCCTCAATGTGGGATTTGAGTTAGTTGACAGTAGCACTGTTGTTACTGTCACTGGTCAGGAAGTCCCAGAGAATAACTCCAGCCGAGTTATGGTGATCCGTGGTCAGGCAGAGGGTCAAAACCATGAGAACAATAGTAGGCGGGAGGAACAGGAGGACAAACCGGAATCCGTTGTCAGGATTGAAGTCCAGGGTCAGAGCCAGGTTATCAATAGTCCAATGAGGCACCAGAGGGAAATCCAGGATGAGGTCGAGAAACAGTTCTAGGTTAGACAACGAGCAGGTAGGCAAACAGATCAGGATTAGTCAAAGCAGACAGGCAGTCAGGTCAGACAGGGACCAGGCAGGCTCAGAAACAGGGACAGATCACATCAGGCAAACAGGCAGAAAGTCAGGAATCAGAATGCTGGAATAGACCTCCCCAATGGCTCAAAATGATCTGCTACTGATGTTTGGTCTGAAGGCTGGTTATGTACTGATAGGTGATGGTGGAACAGATGAGTAGTAATCAGAATGGGACGACTCAAACCAGCATCAGTGCTGAGATCATGACAACTTTGGTGGTATGCAACCAGAGTAAGCTACTGGAGGAGATATTTCCTTCAAACCTTGAAAGGAAGCTTTTGTTGGACCTGGTCACCTGTAGAAGACTGATATTGTTTTGTATTTCCTCCAGAGTTCTGAGAAGTTATTTAAAACTAGTAAAAAAAAGTAAATTGCTATAAACCCTGGCAGATGATCATCTGAGCAGAGTTGTCCTATTATTGAAGGCAAGTGTTCTGCATGTTTTAGATTTGTTCCTACAGTACTTCAGCATCACCATTAATGTCCAATTAACAGACTTCTGCTGAACTGTAAACATTTAGATGTGTCTCTGGTTGAAGACACCAAAGTCAAATAATCAGTTCGTTATGAGGACTCGAGATTACTGGGAGGTATTTCAACCATTTATTGCTGATGTGAGGAAGATATATATCTAAAAGGTGCAGGATGTTGGACCTGCAGAGGCCAGAATTAAGGAACATCAATTGTGTCACAATTCCTTTGGACACTCCTGGCTTAGAATAGCAATGTACCAAAGCAATACATTTGAAAAGATATTTTTCTGCACAGCACAATAATCCTCACCTCCAGGTTTCCTAAAAGTGGTTTCTGAAATCATGACTGTACAGCAGAATAAGTTCTTCCCCTGTCCTTGTTTTCTCTATTTATTACCTCTGCCAAGGAGGTCATGTTTTTAGGAGAGTTTGTGTGTGTGTGTCTGACTCTCTGTGTACTACTGCGGGATAAATTGAAAAGTTAAAAACAGGTTTTCATAATATTTTTGCTGGAGGTGCGCCTCAGGCCAAGGAACATTCCATGACATTTTGATGATGATCCAGATCATAATTCAGACACATGTTTTTTTTTTAAAGGATTATTTAATATTGTGATTTATGGAGGAACTAAGCAGTACCCCTCTAAACTAAAGGGTGAATGACTCTAGAGCTGCGAGTTTTAGGTGTAGGTCATAATAAGAGGGTAAATTTGCTGCTTGGTATTTTGAGGAACATTTTTTTTTTTTTTTTTTTTTTTTTTTTTTTTACTACAGGGATGAACTGATTACAGGTTTCTGGCCGATCATTGATAACTGATCTTTAAAAAGATTGATACGCTAAGTCCGACTTTGACAGATACAGATTTCTTTTGATAAATGACGGTGTCAGTTGTTATAAGATAACAGGACACAAGATATTTCAGTCTTATCTTACTTAAAAAACACTCAGCATTGCCCCTGAAACAATAAAAACTCCTGAAATAACTGCTCTCAAATGTAAATAAAGTTTAAGGCTTCGACCGTGGGTGGTTTTCAGACCTTTACAGAGGTAGATCAGCTCAGGAGAAAAGATTGGTTTCACATCTAAGTGTTGGTCGATCACAGATCTCCCAAATTTAAGAAAATTATGGCTGCTCGATCTGCCGGCTGATAAATCTGTGCAGCCCTCCTATTATACATCTAAAAAATCATTGATTCAGTGGTAATAATGGTGCAATACATATTTTTGAACTAGATCGGCCACTGCAGGAAGAATACAAAAATTCAACAAGGGTCCTAACTAAATTTTTTTAAATTCAGTTTTATTTGCATGGCTAACTTGATACTAACACATTATCCAAGCTATAAAGGCAATAATAATAATAAACAGTAATTTATTGCCTTTTTAAACTTTCTGTTGATTGATTAACCTGATCTAAACACGTTCTCTGTTATTGTTCTCTCAGTGTATCCCAGCAAAGGAGATCCTTCATTTAAAGTCACCCTTGTGAATTCAACACTGTGGCAGAACTATGGCACTCCAAACATGGCAGGACAGCTCAGGATGACCTGGAACAGCTCTTTAGTTGGATCAGAGAAGATCGACGTGGAGCTGTGGGGTTACAGAGAGGTCAGCAGGACCGTGGCGGGGTCGTCCGCACCGCAGGCAGAGATAAGATACCTGTACTCTTTGGGTCGGAACATTCCCAACACGGGTGACTTCAGCTTCCTCCCTGAACCCAGAGAAGAGTTTTCTTTGTGGGAGTTGGGGAATATTCGCATCACTGCAAGTTCTAAATCAGAGGGAGAAAGGTATAATTCTGCAGCAATTTCAAATTTTATGTAGAAAAAGCTTCAAAATGGGTTGAAATGTATCCTTTTAGGGCGGCCTGTTTCTTCAGGCCTTTTACACCGATGGAGTTTTCACCTGCAGTAGAAAAACAGCATTTACATTTTTTTTCAGCTGCAAAGCTTGTTGGCAACCCTGCTCTAAATATTTTGCAGCGTTTTGCCCTCTCAAGTGTATTATTATATAAATCAATAGTTTGCCCTCTGCGTATTGTGATACGTTAAATTGTGTTTATACTCAAGGAGTCACAGATTACTAATTAGTTTCTGCAAACATTGTTTTCAATGGAGTTTAGGAGATTTCATTTAAGAGTTTCAATAACATTTCTGAACACTGATTATGTTAATAATTATTACTTAAAGGTATAGTGGAGGATGTTCTTTTTCTGGATGGATGATCAAAATAAGTGGTCCTCCTAATTTTCAATTATTCTCGTTATATGTTTACGTAAGGCCGTCCGACGTGCTCATCTTCATTTTCACTTACCGGTAGTGAGTCTGACATTGTGGAAAAATTGCAAATCTTCTTTTAGAGAGTAAGCCTGTATGAGCAATGCCAACAGCAACTTTCAAACAGAGAGTACGTGAGGAAACATTGGCTCATGCATGCTCTCCCACATGTTTAATAGGCGTTGTATATTTGAATTTTTTTTAAAGTGGAGAGGTTTTTCCAAACATTCCGGAAAATCCTCCACTATACCTTTAATATGGGATATTTTTGGTTGGATAAATGGCTGAAAGTTTTTATCATGTAAATATTTTTATGGTGAGATTTTACTCTTGCAAACAATATGACGTTATTGATTTATTTCATACGTGTGTTTACCAATGATGGCAACATACGGTACATGCTGGTTTCTGTATATAAAAAACCCATGTGTGCATAAAACCTGAGGTTCAGTGAACCATACGTCTATAGCTTGGATAAATAGATCAAATAAGAACAATGTGCGATTTATAGAATATTGCATAAATGAAAGGGGTGATGCTAACAGCATTTGTGAATGTTTATATACATTCATATGAGATCTAATATTTTTAAGATGGCAGTTACCAAGTCACCATTTACCATATATTTAAGAAAAGGCAAACTTATCATTTTATCTCATAATCTCTCTCTATATTAATATGAAAATATTTTTGTCTGAGAAATATCAAACATAAGTTAAAATAGTTTCTCTTTAATTAAATGTTAAAATCATATTTTTTGAGGTGTTGTTTCTACTTGTTTGTTCTTTCCAGGAACCTGCAGGCCTTGTGGAGTGAAGGTCATGTTTTGGCCTGGCACCTGTCGCAGGCCTTCAGAGATGATTCGTCCCGTTGGGCACAAAAGAAATGTTTGCAGTGGGACAATCTAGAGAAGAAGCTGCCTAACTTCCTGGATGAGCTCATCCCCTGTCCGTGCACACTGGCTCAGGCTCGAGCAGACACGGGGAGATTTCATGTGAGCATGTGCGCAGAAATTACTGTATGATGTACTCATTTTGTCCCCTCTTGGTGAAATATTCAAAAAGTGAGCATTTTGACAGCTGTGCTTCTGATGCCTTCTTTTCCTCAGACTGATTACAGCTGTAACATTGAGACGGGCAGTGTGTGTACTTACCACCCTGGTAGTGTCCATTGTGTCAGAGCCATTCAGGCCAGGTATGGGGGCATAATAACAGGGGCACGTTTTAAACATTTAAGTTCGAGTAATATAAAGTTTGTTGCTTGTGTTTTACTCTTCAATTGCAGCTCAAATCATGGATCGGGACAGCAGTGTTGCTATGACCACAGCGGTGCTCTGGTCCTGATGGGCGACTCTGTGGGTGGCAGCACTCCAGACCGTGCTCATGACTGGGGCTCACCCCCTACAGAGAGCCCCCTCGGGTTCCTGGGTATTCCCACTGGCTTTATGATGTGACGAGCTTCTGTTACTGCTGCCTGTGGAGCGACCTCTGCCACATCTACCTAAACCATCGACCCTCCAGTGGATGTCGCAGATACCAGCCACCAAGAGCAGGTTGAACCATAATGTAATCAAAAAGTCATAGTGTTTATACATAAAATAATATTGCAATTGGAAATTCTCAAAACTGTCATTTTATTTATTTTATTTTGTGGCATACTGTAGCATTGTTCCCCTCCCCCATCTGTTGCTACTCACAGTTGGTCATCTGGCTGAGAGAGAGCTACTAGACATTTCTCTTTAAAAAAAATAAAATAAATGTAGGGGTTTGTATGTACGGAAGCCGAGAGTGGCCGTGTCACTCAGATACTTTTTCACGCTTTTCTTTCTAGAGTTTTTCATTATCTAAAGATAACGAAAGCCGTTTTCTTGTGATAACAAGATAAAAGTTTTCTCACCTATCATCTCATCATAGCGTGATGATATGTATGTGTTTAACTGATTACGTCCTTCAATACCACAACAGCAGGAGAGGGTTTATAAGTATAAGTCATGGCAGCCTATGTGTTATTCTGTAAATAATCCTTTGTTTAACTTTTAGGTAGTAAGACAACATTGTTGGTTTGTATGATTTGCTTCCACTTCTGATTCTTAAGCAATTAGACCTATGTCTGCGGCGCCTTAGCGCCTGGTGTTTGCAAGATCAAGACCTGTAACAGGTAAGAGATGCATTAACCCCCAAAATGAGTCCAGATTAAAGATTTTCATTGAAAAACAGTTCAATTTGTTTCTACTGTACAATAACTAAACAGTTATTAACTGTAATGACAAGATAGTTATGACGTTATCTTGAGAAGGCAAAGGAAAAAAAATGTTTAGTACGACCGTTCTCGGCTTCCATTTTCAAAACACAAACTGTTAATTTATTAAAACAGCTTTTTTTAAAAGGTAACTTTATATAACAGTAACTACGGTTATTAAATCAAAGAAAAGGCTCATCTGTAAAGCATTTGATTTCAGCTAGCTCTTTCAGCAGATATTCCAGGTTATTCACCTGCTAACATCAGCTTTTTAAGCAAAATTGTAGAAGTATTTTTTAGATAGACCCTTTAAAGTCAAAATACAGTTTAATGGTTGATTCTACTGTGATATTGCACGAGTTTGTGTATTAAAAACAAACAGTACAGTAAGGTTCTAACATTATTCTGACATGAGTCACCCGTACGGTATGGCTTTGTTATAATAACATTAAAAAATGTGTTTTTATACGAGGTAGTCACTGAATAGCATCAGTAATGTAATGATTTGTAATTCTGTTGTTTATTAGCTTCTTACCATTTTGATTTTGGTTTTTGAGACCTGTTTTCTCATAAACTGTTTACCTCAATCTGACCTTCCTCCAAACACTTTCTACAAAGGAACATGAGAGCAGAAGGTAAAACCAATTTTTTTGAAAGCTATTGAGTTAAACTGAGAGCATAGAAGTGGATGATATATATGTCAATACAACATAAACTAGTAGGGATGGAACGGTTTTTGAAAACCGTCCAAACCGTTCGGTTCGACTGTCTCGGTTCGATTCGCGTGTGTTGCTCCTTTTTCTCATAGGCGAAGCGTGTACACTCCAGAGCAGAAGGTGGCGGTACTGCAAAGAAGAAGCAAAGCAGCGTAGCTGGGTGAAGCAGAAAAAAATCAGTTGTTGTGGAGAATTGTGCCGGAATGGCGAGTGGGAAAGAACAGGAGTTGGAAGACGCACCAGCAGCACTTTATAGGTCTGCTGTATGGGATCGCTTTGCATTTAGAGTGACCTACGATGACGGCGGAAAGAAAGTTGTGGATAAAAGTACAACAGTGTGCAAGCATTGTGCAACACGTTTTGTTTATGCTAACAGCAACACGACCAACATGTCATGCTAACCCCGAAATCCCACGTACTCCGTCAGCGCTATGCCCCGCTGCGCTCCAGACCGCCTGCACAAAGCAAAGCCTACAGCCTCCACTGAGGCTCCCGTCCGCTCCGCTCTGACTTCCTTGGAGATCGTAGAGGGCATGCGTGAGATGATTAAATTCAAAGCAGCAAAACATGCGGAAATGATCCAGGGTTTCCGCGGATCATTAAAAATAATTACAATTCATGAATTTTTTTGGGATTTTTTCATTAATTTCATTAATTTTTATGGGATTTCGGTGTAACAATCAGCATACAGTATACCGAACCGAACCGAAAACCGTGACCACGAAACCGTGAACCGAACCGAACCGTGGTTTTTGTGAACCGTTCCACCCCTATAAACTAGATATAGAAACATTAATATTTGTGCCAAAACGTTGGTTTAAGTCATTCATTTTGTTTCTTTCTTGCTGCTTCACAGGTGTTGTCTTTGGGAATCTGCATTTTATAACATTTGACGGCCTCAGCTACACCTTCAGTGGCAGAGGAGAGTATTACCTGGTGTTTTCAGGACACAGAGAGCTGAGAGTTCAGGCTAGAACAACACAACTAAAACTGAAGGATGGTGAGTTCACTTTTAAAGTCTATTTTCACCCATATTTGATCCAAATGGTCCTACTGTATCACTTTAAACGTAGGTTTTGTCTGGATATAAATTGCTCTTGGCCCCTGCAGTTATTTATTTCTTGGTTTATTTATTCTTTATGAATTGTGTCTTCTTTTGTCAGCACCCAGGTAAAGAGAAATTTCACAGTTCTCCTCCAAAAAAAAGATGATAGTAAAATTCATGAATTGTAGGTGACAAGAATTGATCAATGTTTTGTGAGATTGAAACTGGATCAAATTGCAGATAGGGACTGTTACCCTATTATGTAGTCATTAGCAGTGGGTCAAAAAGTTCATATAGAAAAACTGCCAAGTAAAGGTAAAAGGAAAACTAGGGACAGGGCGTGAACAGAAAACCAGGCAGAGCAACAAAGAAAAACAGGCCTGACAACAGAGGGAACCTGTAGGGGACAAATAAATAGATGAGTACCTTGGCTCAGGTAGGGAGATGGCAAACAGTAATCATAATTCAAAATGTACCAATAACCAAATAAACTAAAAGGAGAACAAAAATATAAAAAGGTTAGACTAAATTGGGAAGCACCAATCTAGAAATAGCGAGCACAAGTAAATGAACTAAGGACGTTGTGACCCAAGGAAAACAATAAACATGAAGGAAATGGTTAAAATATATTGAAAAGAAAATCAGATAATTATTCAAAATTTCTCTGAACCAAGCAAACCAAAGTGTTAACTCTAGAAGATAATCTGCTTTGACAAAGTCATTTTTGTGTTCACCTTTAAGGCACCTTAGTCAATGCTACCAAGCTATCATCAATGGCCATGAAGGAGAACTCCTCGGATGTCATTGAGGTACGAGCAGCAGGCGACCAACTTCAGGTGCTGAGGAACCAGAAGATCCTGCCTTTTACGGATCAATTATGGATGACTCTGCAAGGTGGGCTAATTTTAATTTTCTCATTTGGTGTTTACTTTTAATAACAGAAAGTCCTTTCGAAGGCTTGCAGTGCTGTTTTATATTTCCCATTCTTAGTTCAGTCATAAAGTTCTGGATCACCTCTCACCAGTTTACCTCATCCAAGTAAAGACTGTAACACCTCACCAAGCCAGATTGAGCTAAAGGGATACTTTCTGCTATGCAAAGCTAACTGACAATTAACTTTCAGTACAATTCAAATTTTCCCTACCATCCTGAAATGTCTCATCTGTCACTGTTGACTTACATTTTTTAATTATTGCTCATTAAGTGGTTAAGTATATTGTTGCCATTTGCTGACTTGTGAAGATAAACACACTCTGCATTAAGTGAATGTCAAAAATCATCTTTCCATTGTACGGTACAGTACTAGGGTGATCAATTGGCTTTTTTGGTTTTGGTAGTTGCTAACTTTTTCCACTAGATGGCAGTATTTGCCTGTTATTGTTTTAAGAGGTCCTACAAAATGAAATGCTTATTTTCTAAAAATCCGTGTATCATTCGTTCTTTCTATTTTCAATTGCCAATCAAAAAACAAAAAATAAAAAATTGACTGGTTATTTTGTTATTTGTTTTTTATGGTTAAACCAAAAACGAAAAAAGGATTTGTTTTTCATATATCAATTCTAAGCTCAGATCAAGAATACGAAATGGAAAAACGGACAGCAACGCAGAATTTGTTTTTAATATTTAATCGGTACAGTTTACGTGACCCGGAAATAGCTCTTTGCGCAGCAGTTGGGGTAATGAAGTGGCTACCATGGCGACGCTAGAACCACACACTATGTTGATCGAGAAGCTGTTTGTTGTTGCTAGTTAAAAGTACAGTGCACAGAAAAGTTTCAAGAAAAAAGTTATACCTGGAAAATCCTGCAAATTTTCTCCGTTGTCATGTCCTCCTCAAGAGTCACACGCTTGGATCCTCGAAATAAAACGTAACTGTCCATGGCTGATAGGTCCGACTGCCTTATCTGGTGCAGTTTGATCGAACGTGGTGGGAGTAAGCCAATTGTTTTTTTAGCTAACGCTCCACCAAACTTCCGGGTCATGTAAACTGTACCGATTAAATATTAAAATCAAATTCTGCGTTGCTGTCCGTTTTTCCATTTCGTATTCTTGATCTGAGCTTAGAATTGAAATATGAAAAACCAATCCTTTTTTCGTTTTTGGTTTAACGATAAAAAACAAAAAACAAAATAACCAGTCAATTTTTGATTTGTTGTTTTTTGATTGACAATTGAAAATAGAAAGAACGAATGATACACGGATTTCTAAACCGGTGTTTTTGTAGATTTCCCCTTTTCTTAATTTGGAAAAATCAGAGAAAAAGAAAACCGCTTAAATACAGAGTGTATGTTAAAATGTCATTTTCTTAGTATTGCTGGTAATGCTTTATTAAATGCCTTTAAACACCAGTTTTCCACTTGGTATGCACCTTGCTTTTGCTCTAGTTCTTTACCACTGCCTGCATCCTATTTTTTTTCTTTTTAGACCAATGGAAATTCAAAAGTGTTGATGTTGCTTAATTGTTATCTTCAAGATTTGAATTAGGTGATTTAAATCTTATTCTCCTTTAGGTGTCTTTGTATTTGCTCCCTGTCCTCAGAATGTGACAGTGACCTTCTCCTCTGGTGCTGCTGTGGAGGTCCGTCTCTACGAAGGAAATAGCTACCGTGCTGCTCCCAGTAGAGTTTTCCAATCACACCCTGGGTCTCCTTGGCCAGATGAACTCTGATCCATCGGATGACTTAATGACCCAATCTGGAAAGGTCGTATCCTCAGCTAATTCCACGCCAGAGGAAATCTTTACATTTGGGGCTGGATGTGAGTATGAGGAACAGTTGAGCTTATGGCATCAAATCATCAAAGTTAAATATTCCTCAGTAACATTGAAACTTAACATTAACATAGTTACCAGCTGTTAAGACACTTAAGGGTTTAATTGCATTTTCAAAATAATGAAACTAGAAGCAATAAAAGAAAAAAAGATTTAAAAAAAAGATAAATCCAAAACTTTTTCTATGCCATTTTGCTTGGCTTTAACATGTGCCTATTGATTAAAGTTAGTTTATAGAATAAACTAACTTTATTCAATAAGCACATGTTAAATAAAGTTAGTTTTTTCTTGTTTTTCAGTGAGGTGTTGCTCAGGGCATCATATCTAAGCAACTGCTGTCTTGATTTACAAAACTGTCCTGTTAAATAAACTTTAATTTTGTATCAGGTATACCTAGAGAGGTTTTGTAGTGAGAACAATTGTAAGGGAAGTAAACAAATCTCCAAAGCTGGCTCTCATAGAATTGCAGCCCTTTTTCAGTGTGAGATTATACTAATAATACTCATCTTTTTAGGCCTGCTAATAAATGAAAAGAGCAAGTAATTAATCATTTAGATTGTGACTAGTTTCAGTTATACTGCCTTTACTTACTCAATGGTGTATTTAAACACAGTAATCCTTTATTCAAGTTATTATTATTACAGAAGCAACTTAAGGTCAGAAAAGAGATAGCCAGCAGGCATACAGAAAAAGGCTGAGATGTGTGGTGAGGGATGAAGAGGATCACAGGCTTCAGGCAGAAGGATGATCAGACAGATTGAAGATTGGACTAAGGCAATGAACTGAATACATTCCTCAACAGATTCAGTTCAGGAACAAGCTCAGCATCCTTCTTTGCTAACAACAGTCAAATTGACATCGACTCTCCTGCTTCTATAAACTTGTTTTTGGCCAAATCAGAAGATGGTGCTGCTCCCTCCACCTTTCACTTGTTTGCCTCTAGAAGTGAAGTAAAGAGGAAACTGGAGAGACTGAATAATAAGTCACCAGTTCCTCATGGTGTCAGCCCCACAGTCCCGAAAGCCTGTGCAGAGCAGCTCTGTGGGATTCTACAGCACCTTATACACCTTAGTGTGTTTCATTGATGTGGAAGACATCCTGCCTTGTTCCAGTGCCAGAGAAGACTTGGCCAACAGTCCTATGTGACTACTGGCTTGTTGCCCTGACATCTCGAAGGTCCTAGAGAATTCTGTTGGTTCACCCCCTCAAACAACCAGCTATCAGGACCTCCTGCAGTTTGCTTATTGCGTGGAATTGGATTCAAGATGTCATCATACACCTGCTTTAACAAATCCACTGTCATTTAGACAAGGCAGATAGCATTGTGCAGATTCTGTTCTTTGATTTCTCCTGTGATTCTGACTTACTTTGTCAGAAACTCCAGAAAACTCAGGAGTCATCAATCGGCTGGATCAAGGACTACCTGACAAACAGAGCAGTCTGTTAGACTGAAGGATCAGTTGTCAAATCAAGTAGTCAGCAGCACAGGAGCACCACAGGGGGCGGTACTCTCTCCATTCCTTTTACTTTATACACCTCCGACTTTTAGTACCAGTCCTGTCATCTGCAGGAATATCTGGTGAACTGCTTTGTGAAATGATGTGGAAAATATCATCTGGTCCTGAATATCAACAAAACTAGGGAGATGATGGTAGATATAAGAAGAAACAAGAACAAGTTAAAACCTCTACTTAAAAAAATTCAATAAGCGTATAAAGTGGGTCGGCTCTTTTGTAGGAACTCCTCTGGAATATCTTGATATGATTTCACACAGAAGAATTCTTCATAAAGTGAAGAAGATTAGACAGCTGTAAGCATCTTGTTCAGGCGATTTTTAAACAACAAAGTGTCTTCAGTCAGAGGCTTCTCCAGATCTGGTGCAAATCAATACCAATATAAAAGATCCTTCCTGCCATCAGCTATCAACACCTACAACAACCCACTGAAAAAACGAACCCTGTATAAGTTACTGTAACATGTCAGTTAAAAAAAAAAAATTGTATTATGTCTTTATAGTGCATTTACAGAATTTCGATTTTAATTTATAAGCTGCATCCTACTCATTTCCAAAACTATATTGTACAGGCATGGTATTTCTTAAATGCCAGACATAGTCTAAAATCATAACTTGTTTTCCAAAACATTTTCACTGATGTTAATCTCTTCCTCCAGGGAACATATCAAAGATGTCTTCCCTTTTCACCTATGACTCCCAGTACCTTTTGGATTCATACTTTTTTCCATCGAGCCACGACACTGCTTTTGTTCCAGCCTTTCCTCTGCCTCTGAAACCTGATGACCCCTTGGTAGCAGACATGTTGTTGATGTGTTTGGGAGAAGGGGCGCAGTTCTGTATACATGATACCCTTA
The DNA here is from genome assembly GCF_016077235.1 of Cyprinodon tularosa. Lineage (NCBI taxonomy): Eukaryota > Metazoa > Chordata > Actinopteri > Cyprinodontiformes > Cyprinodontidae > Cyprinodon > Cyprinodon tularosa. The sequence goes on from NW_024037882.1 coordinate 220,683, forward strand.
TACCTGAGAGCCTGGCGGTGGGAAACGCCACACTACGGGCCCATCAACATCATCAGGATTTAATGGAAGCCCTGGAGCCAGGTACCACATGTCACAAGATCATTGTCTGTCTATCTTTGATTTCCTTTAGCTCACAGGCAAAAACTGGAGATAAACTTACACATTTTCTTTCTGTCAACTTTATGGGTCAGAGACGTGATTTATCTTAATCAGATATTGAATTGAATCTATAATCATGAATATTTGATAACTTTCATTTGTCAGGTGAACACAGTCATTCCTGTTTTGTAAATTGGGAGCATCAGTTCTTTAAATATACCCTTCTTGTTCCTGACTTTCTGACATACTGCTGCTCTTTAGTGGTATCATGTGGCTGGCTTCCCACACCCAGGAACGGCAAGAAGAATGGAACAAATTACCTGCAGGGGGAAACCCTGGGCTTCACCTGCAATGAAGGATATATACTGTACAGGTCGACAGAGCGCACCTGTCTAGCGGAGGGGAAGTGGACAGGAAAGCAGCCGTACTGTATTACAGGTGAGTTTGGAGGAGAGGGAGAGAAATGTGGGTAACTCACCACTTTTTAAATGCAAACTATTTTGTCAATGCAACAAACTTCATAAATACGTATCATTTTAATAACAAACCAGTTTGGAAACCACTAACACATCTAAACCATACTGAGAGACTAAAGGTTCACTGTTTATCTTTTTAGGTGTTTTGTTTGTGTGTCTGTCTGTCTGTCTGCCTTTGTACATGATAGCCTGAAAAGTATGAACAGATTTTAATGAAATTTTTACCAAAGGTTCACCACAGTCCAAGGAACAATCCTTTATATTTTGGTGGTGATCTAGATCAGTATTTCCCAACCTGGGGTACGCATACCCCTAGTGGTCTGTGAGTGTATTCAATTCAATTTAATTCAGGTTATTTATATAGCGCCAATTCACAACATGTCATCTAATGGCACTTCACAGTTCAACAAATCATACAGTCAAATTGATTCAAAGTTTTCTATCTAAGGAAAACCAGTTGATTGCCTCGACTAATTGACTCAAAGGCAATCCCTCACAGTAAGCATGCTTGTAGCGAAACTGGAGAGGAGTCAAACGACCCGCATTATAATCGCCTCGGCTCTTATCGGCATGCTGTGGGAAAACCAGAGCCTGGTTGACCCGCTAAATTAAGTGATGCTATTGAAAGCAATGTATGGACGTCAACACACCAGTCACTTCTGGCGCAGAGCTGATAAGAGGGACTCTGACGGAAAAAAGAGCGAAATAATAAAGAATACTGACTACGCCCTGGCTCCCGTCCATGTTGCTTTCCATTATTTACTTCCCTGATTTCCAATGCAGTGTCGACATCATCATCGCTCGGTCACCGAGTGTCATGCCGTCATTAAACATGCAGTGGCAATGGCCACAAAGCTTGCTAGCAGGGGGTCAGACTCGGCTTTTAGGTCAAATGGAAAAAAAGCCAAATTGTTAGTGCGTCAACCCGGCTTTGAATCACCCAGGTTTTCAGTGGGAAAGCAGCTTTGGAAAATTAAATTGTATATGACAATTAATGTGCTCTGAGTAAACAAACAACAACTGATATAAACTTTGGGGACAATTCAATTTCAACTCATTTAATAACTCTGGTTTTGATTCTTTTTATGTGTCTTTGAATACAATCTAATGCAAAAAAGAACTACCGGTACACATCTGCCTAAACTAACATTTTTAATTTAAGAGTCCTTATTACAAGTGAGCCACTTCTTTCTTTCAAAACTTTGAGAGATATTTTTCCTATTAATTGTAGAATATTGTAATACTTTTGTAAAGTACAGAGTTTTCTTTCATGAACAAACGTTCTTCAGCAGAATTTCTATTTACTTAAAGATGACCAAACCCGTTTCCTACTCTCTACATATGCTTCTGAGATTTACTGAGCTTGTAGATGATCTTGGATGTACCATAGAGCAGATCATAGCAGAAAATACTTTTTACTTGCTGCATCTTTACCTAAACTACACAACATCTTTTGTTTTCACATTAGAAACGTATCAATTCTTAACATTACTTATCGTAAAAGCAGCTATCTTTTATACTTTCTAATTTCTGTTCATTTCTGTACTGCTATTTCTGTAAAAAAAAACAATTCTGATGCACAAAGCTGGAAACTGTACTTGTGCCAGATATCTTTGATTTCCTAAAACAGAAAAGACTGTAATACAGCCTTTCTTGCAGTATGTGTGGAGGGATGGCTGTGGCAGAGACAAGTTGAACAAATAGACTTGAATACATTTCGATGATGCTTTATCATTTACATAAAAAGTACATCTTATGTTAGACATAACTGTTTTTTTCTGATATTTAAATCTTGAAATTATAGCATTTATGCTGTTTCAAGACTGTAAAACATCGCCTAACCAATGTTTTAAGTTAAATGTAATTCCTCTGTGCATGATGTTTATGATACTGAGAAAGCTTTGCTGAATCCTCATTCATTGGCCATCCAGTTTTAAATTAGCAATTTGTGAATTTTAAACATCTACTGCAGATGCCTAAAACATCAGCTCAGTCCTTTCCCTGACCATGAGCTTAGTAAAGGAGGTGTGGTGTAGTTTCTCAATTTAACCAGCAGCTGGCAATATTTACCTCAGATTTCTTTTTTCAATATGTGTTTTGCTTCAGATGTTAATTTGTGTTTTTTTTTCTTACACTGTTGCTTTCCACTTGCTCACATATTAAAAACGTAAAACATGTGAGATTAACTTTTTATGGTAATGTAACAAACAGCCCATCTTTATTGGACTCATTTTTCTAAATTCCGTGTTTATGATGTGTTATTTCCCAATAGACATCTTAGTTAAAATGCAAGTACCTTTTCCAGGAAATATTTGCTTGAATGATTAATTCCCTGGGGAAGGATGGGTTTAATCAAGTTAAGACAGAATGGCAGGACTTTTTATCTACAGTATGTGACAATGATTGCTCTCGCTCTATGGCTCCCTGTACACAAATCTGAGCTAACAACTGTCAACATGGCCTCAGGAGCTCGGTGGCAGGTGTTGCTGGAGCCATTTCCTTCTTCTTCATTGTTCAGATGTGACCTCCAGTCAAGTAAACAATGCTAAATACAGACTGAGCTGCAGCCGTCCTCCTCCCCTCATATGAATTACTGCGGCACGATGTGTAGAGTCAAAAGAAGTCGTAATTAAGTTGAGAAGGACGTGCCATTGAACAATAAATACCAACACTTCCAGTTTGACTCCCTCTCAGTCACTTTAATGAGCTGCTGCTGTCTGTCCAGAGGTCACAGTGAGTCCAACAAGGTGTTTCATAAATTTACCTTTTACAAAAAGGAGCACAGTTCCTATAGTTTAAAATGTATTTCCTATCAAACTAAATTCAAATGAACTAAATTCAAAGTTTCTTTTGAATCGTGTGTTCCCACATAGTGCACCTATGAAATTAGATTTAAAATTGTATACATATAATAGAATAATGCTCCAATTAGCACATCAATCATAAAATTGCATTGCATTTACAACATAATCTGAAATCTGCTTCATCCAGGTTTTGTGAAGCTTGAATTTCAAAATAGGGTTGTGGTTTTAACAAAGGCATAACTGATTCTGTTTAAACCAGTAGGCAAACAAAATGCTTACTTCTATCGATGCAATATAGTGCAACGTTCTAGAAGTGACCAGATATAACAAGGTTCAGGCTTGTTGTCTCTGTTGTATAAGCAAAGCATCTTGGACTTAAGCTGTACTTTCAACATAGTCGGGTACAGTGCAAGACGAACCAGGCTGCCTACCCAACTGGGCTTAATCTGTGAGCTATGGCATTATATTTAAGGCCGACAAAAGAAGGTACATACAAGCAACGACAAAATTCTTGGTACCTGTTTTTTTTTTTTTTTTTTTTTTTATGAAAGAAAACCAACAATAGTCACAGTAATAACTCGAATTTGACAAAAGTAATTTGTACAATTCTATGAAAATAAACACATTTTAAACAAAAAATTTCTTTTTCAACTATTGGCGGCTGCTGGTCTCTGAGATAAGGGGGGCTCAATGATGTTTATTAAATCAGAACATAAAGTACTACATTGACAAATGTTGAAACACATAAAACACGTCACTACAACGTGTGAAAATAGTTTTTTAGACGTGCTCTGAAATAATCTCCAAAAACCACAGCAAGAGTTCAGCACAAGACGACTGTCCTCTCTCACATGATGAGGAAACTTCCTCTCTCTTTGCATGTAGTGTAGAACGGATATAGAATTGACAAATCAGAGGCCTCCCTTCCCTCCTCCTATTCAGTGACTACATTTATGAGGTTTAACAATGTATATTTGACCAATTATTTTACAAAATTTACAGGGGAAGTTTATCCTCCCTAGTGTTCAGTGGGAAATCAACACCGTTTTCAACCATGCTTCAACAGAATGATTAAAAAAAGTAAACTTATTAAAAAACATAGCTGGGCAAAAGACTGAAAAATAATGTGACCAAAGGGACATGTTGTGCCCACTATTTAGCAACTCAAGTTTGCCAATATATATATAGGGCTACAGGTATCACTGTTCTGTTAGGTGACATGGTGTGCACTACACTCAGCATGGACCACAGTAAGCAAAGGGAAGAGTTGTCTCGGGATATTAGAAAGAAAATTATAATCAGGCCTTGTTAAATTTAAAGGCTATCAGACCATCACCAAGCAGCTTGATGTTGCGTATAATTGCATATATTCTTTAGAAATGTAAGAACCATGCTATAATTCCGTATGGCTGTAAGGGTGGGATTGTGTGAATATGAAGTTGTTTCTGTCTACTTGTCAGGTTGGGTGTTTGCCTTCCCTTTCCCACCTACTGAACATCCTAGGCCCAGGTATAAGCAGTGCTTGCCTCCTCCTTCCAAGATTACCTTGTGTTTATCTTAATTTATATTCCTGTAAATCTGTCTATAGCTTCTCTAAAGAAAAGCATCTACACACCACTATGTTTCATCTTAGGATGATGTTTTTAGGGTGGCATTCACACAAAGCCTCTTCCATCTAATGGCAAATTATTGAACTGGATTTTAAGTGAAGGAGGAAACCATATAAAGAAGCAAACCCCCCCCCCCAAAGATTGGTGATCTTTGGGTTGACAAAGCTTTAAATGCCAAATAGGGAGAGCAACTGACTTTAAAGCAAGCCATATTTTTCTACTTCCTTTATTTTAATTTCAGTGAAAATAATGTCTCTGCCTCAGAAAGTTCACAGACTTTTACACCAAATGTATATATACTATCTTGATACTATTTAAATCTCCACAAATTCATTCTTTTGAAGAAGATTTATATGAATAATACACCTGACTTGATGTGATGGTTGAAAGGTTGTTCTATAAGAATTGTTCTTTAAATGGATGGTGTCTAATTTTGCCTTAAATTTCTTTCATTTCTTTTATTTAAACTATGTAAAATGCCCTGAGAATGAACCTTAAACCAAATACTGAGGCTAGGTGCAGTATCTTGCTTTGTGCTGTTTTCTTTTGTGTCTTGTTGGAGCTAGGTATTTTTGAAGTCTTTATGTAATACGCAGAGTATTGTTTGACTGACATTTCCTCTTACCCTGTTTTGAATTCCAAGGATAGTTGCATTAATGAAAATAAGTCATGCAGGGTGAGATACACCTGAGGTGACAGCAGTAGCTCTTGGCACAAACACACTCCTTCCTACCAGTGAGAGAAAAATCAACAGCTCTCAATTAAACTTCTCATCTCGTTCTGAAAAATGGCTTCTTTGTGATAAGTATGTTGCTTCAGGGTGCCTGGGAAAAACACAAATATATGCATTGTCTTTGAAATTACTCCCAAAGGTAAATGCTGGAATTAATCTTTTTTTTTTCCAGTTTTATATAGTTGGGTGTGGAAAATATAATTGTTAAATACATTATTTTTTTCATTTTAACTCTAAGGTAGAAAAAACTTTCTGCATCTTTAGTCTGATGAAACCCACTCATCAAACACCCATCTGGTTTTGTTTCCAGCTTTATGGGTTAAATCCCATGATGCTTTTCAAACTTTTTTTTAGTCTTGTGTTCCTCAGAGCTATGAACTTGTGCAATTGAGCCCATGCTGATCTGCTGCTGTGTTTTTTTTCCTGCCAGATATATTTTGGACCTGCTTTGAAAAAAAAAAAAAAATTACTTTTTGAAATGCATGAATTTAGCCTTCATACTTAAATGTTATTTCCACGGTCCCCCTGGAAAACTATACCCATGCTCACTCCTACATAAGAATAATAGGAGGAAACAATGACCTAACAATAATGTTTTTGGACTGAGAGGAAGCCAGAATACCAAGTGAAAACCTCAGGTATGCTTGAGGGTAACATCCAAACTATGCACAAAACCCTAGGTTTGCATTTTAATGAGTGGCCTTCTTGCTGCAAGGCAATGGTGTTACCAACTGTGTCAGCTGTTATATGAATGCCTATTTTTTGGATTTAAATACAGCTCATAACCTGAGGCCATTTACAGTAAATAAATAAACTATGGTCAATGTAAATATAGTAATTAGAAGGCAAGGCAAGGCAAATTTATTTGTATAGCACAATTCAGTACAAAGACAACGCAAAGTGCTTTACATGATTAAAATACAGGAAGATAAAACAGAATCAAAGCAAGTAGGAAAAAAAATTAAAAAAATAAAATAAAAAATGCAGAAACAAAAAAAGAATATTAAAAGCAGTTAGATTAAAGAAAATATGTTTTAGTTGAACTGTTTAACTAGAACAGTCGAAGGCAATCCTAAACAAATGTGTTTTTAGTCTTGATTTCAAGGAACTCAGGCTTTCTGCACTTTTACAGTTTTTCTGGAAGTTTGTTCCAGATTAGTGGAGCATAGGAACTAAATGCTGCTTCTCCATGTTTAGTTCTTGTTCTAGGTAGTGTTGCACCGATACCGATACCAGTATCGGACGGCGCCCCGATATTGCCCTAAAATGGTGGTATCGGCGAGTACCAACAAATAGGGCACCGATACCATTTTGAGAGCCAAGTTTATTCAACTATTGTCACCCACTGCTGGTAGGCAATAAAAAGTTCTACTGGATTCACTTTGTATTAGATTTTTTCCTGCTTCACAAAGGTAGGCAGCAGCTTGACAAAGCCATGATGGCAATTATTTTACATTATTATGGTATCGGTATCGGCTGATACTGCACAGCCAGGTATCGGGTATCGGTATCGGGGCCAAAAAATGGGATCGGCGCAACACTAGTTCTAGGTATGCAGAGCAGGCTGGAGCCAGAAGACCTGAGAGGTCTGGAGGGTTGATACACTGATAGCAAGTCTGTGATGTATTTAGGTGCTAAGCCATTCAGGGATTTATAGACTAACAGAAGTATTTTAAAGTCTATTCTCTGAGATACAGGGAGCCAGTGTAAGGACTTTAGAACCGGGGTGATGTGCTCTACTTTCTTAGTCTTAGTGAGGACACGGGCAGCAGCGTTCTGGATCAGCTGCAGCTGTCTGATCCACTTTTTAGGCAGACCTGGGAAAACACCGTTGCAGTAATCAATTCGACTAAAAATAAACGCATGGATTAGTTTTTCCAGATCACGCTGAGACATTAGTCCTTTAATCCTGGAAATCTTCAGAATTTTTTTTCACAACTGAAGCAAATCAGTTACAAAATGTGAGCATTTGATTATTTATTTTTATCAAATTGTGCCTCTACTGTATTGAAAGAATGGCTTTGAACCTATCCGCTTAGCTGTTTCTCCTCTAGATGAAGCAGCTGAAGGAGCCTTTTATGCTAGATGCTAGTACTAGCCTAGCTATGAGGATCAGTCTGCAGTGACCAGCTGGAGATTGCCGCTTACACCAGGCCTGGTGCTGCTGGAGTTTTCCTTTCCACTGTCACTACATGCATGATTGTTGTGAGGTATTAATACAAACTGGGTGCATTCCTCTTGCCAGAATGTGGTTGTGTAGTCACCTCAGCTTAGCCCAGGATTCTGTGTTTAACCAGATGTCCATGGTCCAAAACAACCTTGTCTGCAGTCAGATGGCCAGGTCCCAGACTGGAAAGCGTTTTTGCAGGGGTTTGTATGCAACAAATGCACAGTTTCAATTCCAAAAGATCAGTTTATTACATCAATTTAGAACAAGATGCATAAGTGAGTGTTATTGAATTCCATATGTGAGTTTTCTGAACGCTGCATATAAAGAATAGTGCAGGTTTGGTTGTCTTGAAGGTCAGCTAAAATATTTTCTTTGGTTCTTTATGTTATTATTTATTGGATTGAAATGGAGTATTGACTTGAGACTGGAAATGTACAGTCTTCAACCTGAATAGCTTTCTATAACTGTATATTATGATCAATGATGGTTTGCTCTGAGGGCTAATGAGGTAAATGTGTGTTTTCAGCAGAAGGGAACTGATGGTTGACATCATGTCAGTTCTCCACATATGGAAAGCCCAAAATTATTGGTGCATTTAATATCTACCAGGTAGATCAAAGTTAAACCTGGGTCTTGGTATAATTTCTCTTTAGAAACCTGGATACTTTCAATGCTTCTGGGGATTGTTTATTATGACTTTGTGTACTTTTATACATTTCAGAATGTTGTCTGTGTCTTCCATATTCCCCACTTAACATTTTGTGAATTTATTCATAGTGTGACACTAATCTTCTTCTAATTATCTCAAATCAGTCTCAATTATAAAACCAAAGAGTGATGAAAAGGACAAATTGAAATGTTTCGGTAAAACCCAATGTAAGGGTGAAAACATGGGCACATGGATGTTCGAATCAAGGCCACTTAACAAGATTTCAGTGCTTCCATGCAGGCAGAACATGCTGAAATCAGCAAAGTCCCACAGGGAAGTCAGCAGGGCAGTAGGAGTGGATATCTGATGCCAGTTGTAATAAGATTAGTTGGAAGAGTCTCTAAATCCTTCAACCTCTTTAGAAATCTTTTTGAAGAATGTACAACATGCTTCTCTGCAGGAAGAATGATCAGTGTATGAGCATTATCTTTTTAAGAAGCTATTTTAGTTGTGTTGGCGTTGCTTGGTGATAACAGATACACCTGCCCCTCCTTTGTATTGCTCTTTTTTACCCTTATGGAAGCTGGTGTAATTGTCTTTGGTTCCTTTAAAAATGTCAGATTTCTTAAAATCGGTTGCAAAACAACAATTGTATATAAAGTTATCAACAATTTGGGAAAGATTTGCTAATCTTGCAATTGCTGCAATTGATCTAAAATTTAATTTATTTAGCAGATTAAAAAATAGTCCATTTTTAATAGATTTATTTTTAACCATTCCCCGAATGTGTCACATCAGCTGCTGTGACCCTCACACCTGCAGGTCATTCCCTGATCAGCAGTGGACCCAATATAAGGACGGAGCCTCCACCTGCTCGCCGTCAGATTGTTGTCTAACCCCTAGTGGTAAACACTCTCAGGCCATCTGTCTGCTCAAGTCTAAGTTTTGACTAAGCCAAGTTTGTTCCCTCTCCTAAACCTGCCTGTTTTCTTCCCCCAGTGTCACGTCTGATAATCTGGACCCTCATCCTCGCTTGTTATCTTGGACTCCCTGGTGACGACCTCCTGCCTGCCCGACCACAGATTCAAGGATTGCCCCCAAACTCTGACTGGTTTCACGGATCTGACCCTTGCCTGTCTGACCAAGAGTAAAATAAACCTCCTAACTGTGCCAACTGCTCTGTTTGTCCATCTGTGCCTGTAGAGTGTGACAGTAAAATCTGACCAGACAACATGGACCCGGCTGAGCAGCTGCCTGCCCCCACCTCAGAAGTCCAATCCCTGAGGGATCTCATAACACGGCAAGGGAGAGCTTTGGGACAGAGCGAGCACAGGCTTACTGGACTGGAGACAGCAAGCCAGACCATTCACATGGAGCTCGCACAGTTGACGGCACAGGTAGCACACCTCACATCTTTGCTTACCTCTGTTGCAGCTCCACAACCGCCTCTAGTTCCCCAGACTCCAGCACCCGAGGTTCCTCAGCCACAACCGGCTTCTCCTTCGGTTTTTTCCCAAGCCGCAGCCCCATCTGTGAACCACAGCGGAGCGTATGTTCCTGATCCACCTCCATTTTCTGGTGAGCTCTCCAAATGCCGAGGCTTCCTGCTACAGTGCCAAATGGTCTTCAGCCAGCAACCCTCGGCTTTTGCTTCTGACCTTTCAAGAATATATTATGTTATGGGTTTGCTGCGGGAACAGGCTCTAGCATGGGCGCTTGCTTTCTCTTCCACCAACCCTCTAACATCTCTCACCTTTGCTCAGTTCTCCTCCGAATTAAGCCGAGTGTTTGATCATCCTGACCATGCTGGAGATGCGTCAAGGCGCCTATTAAAGCTCCGCCAAGGTCCCCGAAGTGCTGCAGAGTTTTTCTGTGGATTTCCGCACCGTGGCAGCCGAGTCCGGATGGAACGACAGATCTCTCAGAGGAGTATATTATAACGCCCTAAATGAAGCCTTAAAGGATGAACTCTCCCTCAAGGAAGAAGCAGCCGATCTTAACTCTCTAATCACCCTGTCAATCCGACTAGACAACAGGCAGCGTGAGCGACGCAGAGAGCGGAGCGGGCGACTTCCTGTTTCTCGGTCTGTCCAACCAGTCATTGGGGCCCACAGCGCCCCCTCTGTCACTTCCCCAGAACTGCCGCCTACCCCTGAGCCTTCTGGTGGAGAACCGATGCAGATTGGAGGCACACGTCTGTCAGCTGCAGAAAGACTGAGGCGACTCCAATCTGGAGACTGTTTCTATTGTGGCAAGCCTGGCCACAGAGTAACCAGCTGTCCTCAGCGGCCAAAAGACAGCGCTCATTAGAAGTGGGGAGTCTAATGAGCAATAATGAGTTCCCCCAATCTTCTAATCGTCTTCAGGTAAAAGTTAAACTGTGTCTTGACTCCTCTTCCCATTCTCTAGCTGCCTTGATAGACTCTGGGGCAGAAGACAGTTTTATTGATGCTGAATTGGCAAAGCGGCTGAATATTCCCATTGAACCTGTTAGTCCGCCATTGTCAGCAAAAGGTTTAAATGGCAAACTATTGTTTTGTGTTTCCCACCAAACAGTCCCAGTTTTGACAGTAACCTCGGGTAATCACAGGGAGTTAATCCAATTTAAGATTATTCCCAACTCCAGTTTTAGTATTGTGTTGGGACACCCCTGGCTGGTTCTCCATAACCCTCACATAGATTGGTCTATGGGGAGGATAGTTAGTTGGAGTTCGTTTTGTTCAGGCAATTGCCTTTGCTCTGCCCTACCCAAATCTGACACCAAAGACGAGTTTGTAGAAACCCCGGATTTGTCACAGGTTCCTTCTGAATATCACAATCTAGCAGATGTTTTTAGCAAGACCCAAGCCCAGACACTGCCCCCACATAGACCATATGATTGCTCCATTGACCTTCTCCCAGATGCCCCACTCCCTTCCAGTCGCCTGTACCATCTTTCTAAACAGGAACTAGGGGCTCTGGAGAGTTACATAAATGATTCCCTGGCGGCTGGTCTTATTCGCCGCTCTTCATCCCCTTTAGGGGCAGGGTTCTTCTTTGTTGGCAAAAAGGATGGTACCTTACGTCCTTGTATTGATTATCGGGCCCTGAATGACATTACCATTAAAAACAAGTATCCGTTACCCCTCATGTCTTCAGCATTTGAACTGCTTCACGGTGCAACTATCTTTTCTAAACTAGATTTGCGTAATTCATATTATTTGGTGCGCATCCGTGATGGGGATGAATGGAAAACTGCCTTTAAGACTCCTGTAGGCCATTTTGAGTATTTGGTGATGCCGTTTGGTCTAACTAATGCCCCAGCAGTTTTCCAGGCTCTAGTGAATGATGTCCTCAGGGACTTCCTGAACCATTTTGTGTTTGTCTACCTAGACGACATATTAATCTTCTCCAAGACCAAGGAGGAGCATGTCAGTCATGTTAGGCAAGTTCCCCAACGACTGCTGGAGAACAAACTATTTGTCAAGGCAGAGAAATGTGACTTTCATTGTTCAACCGTGCATTTCCTGGGTTTTATTATTGAAGAGGGACAGATTAGATCAGACCCAGCTAAGACAAAAGCAGTGGTGGAGTGGCCAGAACCCAAGACCCGAAAACATCTCCAGCGTTTCCTGGGTTTTGCAAATTTTTACCGCAAGTTTATCAAGGACTACAGTCTAGTGGTCCAACCACTGACCAAACTCACATCCACCAATCAACCATTTGTGTGGTCACCAGAAGCAGCTTCTGCTTTCAATGCATTGAAACAGTTGTTCGCCTCCCCACCAGTTCTTATCCAACCAGATCCTTGTAAACAGTTTGTAGTGGAGGTGGATGCTTCTGAGACTGGGGTGGGAGCAGTTCTGTCCCAGTATGGCAATCCTGCAAAACAGTTGTTGCCCTGTGCTTTCTTTTCAAGGCGATTAACAGAGGCCGAACAAAATTACAGTGTGGGAGACCGTGAGCTGTTAGCGGTTAAACTGGCCCTGGAGGAATGGCGCCATTGGCTGGAGGGTTCCTCCCAACCCTTTTTAGTCTGGACAGACCACAAGAATCTGTCTTATATACAGACTGCTAAAAGGTTAACACCCCGTCATGCCCGTTGGTCCTTGTTTTTCTCCAGCTTCAACTTTATTCTAACCTACAGACCAGGCTCCAAAAACGCCAAACCTGATGCATTGTCTCGTCAGTTCGACCCCAATTTACCCAAAGAGGAACCTGAGACCATTCTGCCAACCTCTATTGTAGTGGCTAACCTCTCCTGGGAGATCGAACAGTTAGTGAGGCAGGCCCAACAAGAACAGCCCACTCCCAGCAACTGTCCCACTGACCGCATGTTTGTTCCCGAAGGGGTTAGGTCTGAGGTTTTGCAATGGTCCCACTCCTCCAAGTTTGCCTGCCACCCTGGGGTACAAAGAACCATCTCCCTCTTAAAGAGGCTCTTTTGGTGGCCGTCAATGGTTCAGGACACCAGTAAATTTGTCTCTTCCTGTACAGTCTGTAATCGTGGGAAGTCCAGCAACCAGCCACCCTCCGGTTACCTTCAGCCGCTTCCAACCCCAAGCAGACCCTGGTCCCACATCTCATTGGACTTTGTTACTGGTCTCCCTCTCTCCCAAGGTAATGCAGTCATTCTAACCATAGTAGATCGCTTCTCTAAGGCTGCACATTTTGTCCCCCTTCCCAAGCTGCCCACTGCTGCAGAGACTGCCGACCTCCTTGTTCTCCATGTGGTCCGGCTCCATGGCATCCCTCTAGACGTAGTTTCGGACCGAGGACCGCAGTTCACCTCCAGGGTGTGGCGAGCCTTCTGCCAGGCTCTAGGAGCCACAGTTAGCCTGTCTTCTGGTTTCCATCCTCAAACCAATGGTCAGACGGAAAGGGTGAACCAAGACCTTGAAGCTGCCCTCCGTTGTATCATCTTGGACAAACCAACTTCCTGGTCCCAATACTTACCTTGGGTAGAATATGCCCACAATTCACTTACCAGCTCAGCTACAGGTATGTCCCCGTTTGAAGCTTCACTGGGTTATCAACCCCCTCTTTTTCCCTCTCAGGAGCGGGAACTCGCTGTCCCTTCAGTTCAGCATCACCTTCGAAGGTGTCACAGGGTTTGGCGAAGAACTCGAGCAGCACTCTCCAGAACTGCAGAAAGAAACCGCCGTCTCGCCGACCGTCACAGGCACCCAGCCCCCAACTATCAACCTGGACAGGAGGTCTGGTTGTCCACCAGGAACTTGCCACTGAAAGACACTTCCAAGAAACTCTCACCCAGGTTTGTTGGACCCTTCACTATTGACCGAATCATAAACCCTGTTACTGTTCGCCTTAACCTCCCCAGGACAATGAGGATCCACCCATCCTTTCATGTTTCCCAAGTGAAACCTGTCCTGTCCAGTCCCTTGTCTCCTCCTGTTCCGCAACCCCCACCCCCCAGGATCGTTGATGATGCCCCTGCATACACAGTGCGACGGCTGCTGGATGTTCGCCGCCGAGGACGTGGTTTCCAATACTTGGTAGACTGGGAGGGTTACGGCCCGGAGGAACGCAGCTGGGAACCACGTTCTGCCATCTTAGATCCTCAGCTCATCCGGGACTTCCACAAGAGGACAAGACGCCACCGGGCGCCTTGGAGGAGAGGACCTGTCACATCAGCTGCTGTGACCCTCACACCTGCAGGTCATTCCCTGATCAGCAGTGGACCCAATATAAGGACGGAGCCTCCACCTGCTCGCCGTCAGATTGTTGTCTAACCCCTAGTGGTAAACACTCTCAGGCCATCTGTCTGCTCAAGTCTAAGTTTTGACTAAGCCAAGTTTGTTCCCTCTCCTAAACCTGCCTGTTTTCTTCCCCCAGTGTCTCGTCTGATAATCTGGACCCTCATCCTCGCTTGTTATCTTGGACTCCCTGGTGACGACCTCCTGCCTGCCCGACCACAGATTCAAGGATTGCCCCCAAACTCTGACTGGTTTCACGGATCTGACCCTTGCCTGTCTGACCAAGAGTAAAATAAACCTCCTAACTGTGCCAACTGCTCTGTTTGTGTGCCTGTAGAGTGTGACAGAATGTTTCAGTAAGAATCAACCTATTTAGATTTCCCTGTAACCAGAGTAAAATAACTTAGCGCTTTAGTTAATGCTTTGATTCACTGAAGAAGCTGAAATGATAAAAATCAGCAATGACTGATTTTTTTCAAATTTTTTTAGGTTATTCTTGGTAGTTAAGCTCCTTTTTTTAATTATATGGTTTGCAAAATCTGAACTCAGTAAATAAAAACAGATGGATTTGTTTTGTTGTTTTCTCTATAATGCAGGATAACAACTTAAAGCTGGTTTAAACAGCACAGTTGTGCAACAACGTTATGGAGAGCTGACAAACAGTTTTAGAGAAGGTTAATCATCAGTTCGGTGGAATCATTTGCTTCTTGGCAACTTTTTTAAGTTTATAAAAAAGTTTGACATCTGCGCCAACTAACTGGCCTGGGCAGACTTGCAGTTGTTTGACAGATGGACTGTTTGGTGTAATTATCAGCTTAATTCCTGAGGTGTACTGAGTAATCAGTCAGTCAGTGACAAGGTTTACAGTGTCAGAACTATTAGATCTTTTTTTTTTTTTTTTTTTTAAATAACTACATTCTTGAAAAAGTAAGGTGTGTTGAGGAAAGCCACAGCAGCTTTCACAACTTTTGTCTTTCAACACAAACAAATGAGTAAAGCTTTATAATAACCTTTTGTTAAAAAAATGGAAAATAAAATGAACTTTTCTTCACCCTTAGCATGGCTACATCTGCAATCAGGAAAAAAAAAAAGATTTCACTTTTGGTTATCTCTTTAAAAGCAAAACTAGGGCTGTCACTGACTTTAGGCAGCACTTTGAATTCATCTCTCATCATATAATGATTAACTTCTGCTAGAATAAATAATTACTTTAAGTGATGAATTTTACCCTGAGGCGATTACATATCATCTCCTTCCTTTCAACTCTTCCTGTTAGCCCTTTACCATGTCGCTTATATTGTGAGGGTCTACGGAATATTTTGCCGTAATGCATGGCTGATAAAAGGTTATTTCTATTATACGTTTTGTGTTTTTTGCAGATGACAAACTGGGGTTTATACTTGGGGCTTGTGGATGCCTCTCAGCATTAGTCACCATGACAATAACAATAAAACTACACAACAGAAAACACACCAGGTGAGTTGCAAACCCTTTTTTTTGTCTTTCAGACATTACATCCCTTTGTACGGGTTTGTTCTATAATGGAATGTAAATCATGAATAAAAAAAATGAAATATTTTTCATAGTGGGGAACATTTGACAGATTGCTCTTTAAGGGATTAATAAAGCCCCCTAACCCGACATGGATACATTATTGTTTGATTTGTACATTTCTGCATTTATTCTCATTGATTAAAATTTTATCTAAAGCTGCGCTAAATACAGCTAAAGATTTCTAGCTGTTGTAGATAAGTTCTTACTTTTATGGAAGAATTGTGCAGTTATTCTGTTTTTACAGCTAGTGCATTAGTTTTTAAACAGAATTAATAAAATATTTCCTTGAACAAAGGGCCCCTGAGTTAAAAGCACGACTATAGAAAGCTCCAGTTGAGCTAATAAGAAAAAGGGACATTATAAAAAGTAGAAAAATCCTCGTGATCAAGAACAAACACAAAACAGAATCAGGAACATCTATGAGAAAATATTGTTGTGACTGAAAGTAAATGTCATTATCAGTCTTACCTGTTAGTTCTGTTTAGGATTTCCTGGTCAGTTTATTCTTGAACAAATTTAATCCTGATTAAATTTAAAGAAACGTACTTTAGTCATTCATTTGTCATAAAAAAAATGCTTGATAAATAAAAAAAAAAGAATTGCTTCAGCTTTTCAATTATTTAATTTTAAATTCATAGGACCAAACACTTTATGAAAATTATTTTAATGTAAACATACATAGGAACTATTGCATTTAGTTTATCTTAACTTTTTTCAATTTTACTGTTTTTAAGAATTTTTTTCTTTTGTTACAATGGGGACAGATATTCCAAATTACTAAGCAGAACCCATCTAGGTTTCTCTTCAAGTTATAGGTGTATTTCTGCTCAGTACTTGAACGAACATCAGTGCTTAGTTTAACAAGTCTAACGAGCAGTGAAGTCACAAAGCACAGCATCTTTTAACTACAGCCTGCCATACTGTATATCTTTCATTCTGCTCTATATGTTCAAAGCCAGAGCAGCTTGTTATCTTATGAGACCTGGTGCATAGTGATACGTCTTCCTCCCCTCCCATTTCGCTTCAAGACACCTTTTTGCTGTGCAAGCAGAGAGGTACAAAGACAATGAATCCCACCTGTGCATTTCATATCCAGCAGGTCGGGCCTCCTAAATGTTGCTCATAAATTCTCCTTCTGATCTGATCAAACCAGATACCCTGTGGGATTATACTCATGACTGCAGTCCAGAGGAACAAGAGGCCAACAGTGGCGGTAGCTCCTGGGCAAATACAAACAAATTAAAGACCTGGTTTACGGGCTCACTGACTTCATTTGGGCTTCCCCTCTTTATGACTCTGATGAAGAAGACAGATGAATGTTTTAA
Source organism: Cyprinodon tularosa (assembly GCF_016077235.1). Lineage (NCBI taxonomy): Eukaryota > Metazoa > Chordata > Actinopteri > Cyprinodontiformes > Cyprinodontidae > Cyprinodon > Cyprinodon tularosa. Next base: position 237,799 of record NW_024037882.1, read on the forward strand.
GTTATGAGGTCTCCCAACACTGTCAGCAGCTCTTGAAGCAAGGACACAGTTGAATCGGCTTTGTTTTAGGTTCATAAGGGTGAAAAAGCAAGCCCACCTGCCTGCTCTTGATCCCCAGATCAGAGGAGGCCAGGTGTAAGGAGAGAAGCGTCTGGAACCATGCAGATGCACAGGCTTGTATTAGAGACCTAAGACACTCTTAGTGAAAATCACTATACCTACAGTTGTCAAAATGTGACCAGAGACATCTGATACGGACAGACAGATTGACTACTCTGCAACATCAGAAACAGAACAGGATGTAAGAAGCAGGGGGTCTTACTTTATTTCAACTCTTGTCTGGGTTTTGTGTTTGGTGGAAAACTGCACTGATAATACACTGGTATGTGTGTGCATGTTCCGGTAGATGGTAAAGGCCTCCCATGCACATGCTCCTTGTGTGTCAGACTTCCAGGGGTACTTTCCAGGGGTACGGCTAGGGTTACTTTGCAGGTTTAAACAGGCCAAATGGCTGCTCACCACAGGCAGATAAAGTCACTGCACCATGAAGTGATACTTTGTTTTTGTGTGCAGGTCTTCCATCATGTCTCCTCCCATTTAGCTTAATGACACATCAAAAGGTTGATTTGGGGGGCTTTGTGTGTTTGTGGAAAAAGGTTCAAAATGAATCGAAAGAGTGAGGACAGGAGCAGATCTGGAGTGAGTCTGACTCACTCCCATTTAATCCATGTATTAGTGCAAAGCTCAAGGAGCTACTTGCCAACCTTTCAACATGCATTAGTTTAATTGTTTTTGATCTCTGAGTAAGGAGCTGTTTTCTTCAAATTTAAATATCTGTCGAGTGGTTTCAAACAGTGATGGCAAAAAGCATCCTCTGGCTAGCCAGTGTTTATGAGTTAGATTGGATTTCTTTTGAGGCTTCTTCAGTGACAGGAAATGTGTAGACATGTGTTTCACAGGAATTTAATGATATAACTTTTAGGCTATTTGGATGCCAAAAACATTTAAATTGCCTGACATCGTTAAAGTACATTGGACTGTGTTTCCATCTTTGTTTTGATTTACTTTACTTGATGTAACATACATTATGTTCGGTGTAACTCAAGTGAAAACAAATCAGTCATGAGACAAAAATGGTAAAAGGCTGTTTACATAAGTTTAAAAACAACCTTTTGAGGTTTACATCCATCCATCCATCCATCCATCCATCTATTCATCCATCCATCCATCTATCATCCATACGCGATTTATAAAAACACTAACAAAACACTAACAAAAGCTAGAGAACCCAAAAAGAACTAACATATGGACTTCCAGCAAATTGAGTAGCTCCTTTTTGCAGGGCATCAGTGATATAGGGACTCTAAATAAACTAAAATAAAATGAATCTGAACATAGTTTTCTTGGGGTGGTCAACAGTTTCTCAAAACTAATAAAACAATTTGCCAATTAGGTTAGATTAGATTAGATGAGCCTTATTGATCTCACAGCGGAGAAATTCACTGGTCACATATTGTCATAGTGATTAAAGAAGGTGCAAACAAGGAGGAAAAAGGTGCATTAAGAATAAGCAATATATATACAGTATATCAAGATAAATAAGGATTAAGGTGCAAGTGTACATGTATCACACACGATGAAAAACAAAATAAAAAATAAGAAATAAAAAAAATTAAAAATACAAGGGAGTAGCACAGAGATTTGAGGTGACATATGTACAATCCGGATGGCTTATATACAGGTGGATTGACTTTTAAATTTAAGTGTAGTGCGTTTTTTACGTCACCGCGCGTTCTGGCTGGAAACGCGCGGTGACGTAAAAAACGCGCGCTCGCGTAAAATACGGGTTGGAACTGCGCGTTATTGTACGGACGATTATTGGCCCAATCGGCTTGCCATATCCCAAAGTGGGGGTGCGCCCCCCCCCCCCGCGCCCCCGCCTGAATCCGCGCCTGTAAGGAGCAACGGTGAGGTAGTGGTATGACTATTATATTCACATATATTGCACAGTCAGTCAATACACATGTACCAAACAGTCGTTGGACTATAAAACTGAAAAAAAAAGAAAGTTGGGGGAAATGCAATGTAATAAAATAATGAGGAACAAAAGGACATTGTAGGCTTGTGATGAAATACCAAAGGATCTGAGCCAGAATGAGAAAACTAGGTAGCATTTATACCTGAAATGAAGTTTAAAGAGGAAAAAATCGAAGTTATCTACATACTGAAGAAGAATCAATAAAGCACATGTTCTTCAATTGTGAGATTAATGTATTGTGTCCATCTATACACGAGTGTTTGCAATGTGAATCCATTGATATAGATATTGGTATGGTGACATTTGAAAATGTAAAATCCTTTTTTACTAGGTTGTGTATATAAAAATCTAGTCACTAAAATGCTGCTGAACATGAAATGTTGCCAAAAACAGATTAAATTAAAATTAATTAAATTAATGACAACTTCCCAAGCTAAAAGACTTTCTATTAAAGCTTTAGTATTGAGAAATGTTGCTCAGTATGAGCAAATTATTTATTTTTGTTTATGTTTAGTGATATCCATGGTACATTTGTTGTGTTCTCCACTTTCTATCAAAATGACTTCATATAAATGAACTTTTCATCATTTATGTAGAGGCTCTCAAGGTTTAATAAAATTTATGAGAATCCTAAATTTTTTTTCTTTTCATTTATATTTTCAGAAAAGATAAAGAGGAACCTCTGGAGATGGTGGGCCAGGCACAGACCTGAGTAACCTTACAAACCCTCTTGGATTGTGGAGGATTGCTCTGAAAAGTTTGCTTTGAACGGAGCATTTGGAAATATCTTCCCTTTTTTATTTTATTTCATTTAGTTCTTTTGACCCATAGATGTTATCAGAAAATCCTCAGGCATTAAGTTTCAGGCATGCTGCTTGGCCTCATGTTTACCCTCTTGTTTAGTCTGGTGGAACTCCAGGTTGTGGCAAATTGTGCGTGGAGCTACAACTTAGGCAATTGAAGTGAGGGAAGAAAAACAAGTGAAAAAATGTTCATATCACAGATTTGCATGACCAAACGGTTGAACTTGTTTAGAAAGAAAGTTGTCAATGCTACACAGATATCATCTTTACCAGCAACACTCCTTTCTTCCTGCTGGTTTAAAATGGGAACAGATGTTTTCATGCTCACGTCAACTGCGAAGCGAACCTGATCGTTTTTCGGGTGAAAAACTTTGAACTTGTACACATGGTTTGTGTGGCCTCATCTCCTTCAGTCAAACGAAGGGTTTTGCTGAGTGACTATGACCAAAAAAAAAAGAAAACCTCTCCAGTGTAACATAAAGGTCAGCCTTTTGCCTCTTATCAACACTTTGATTGTAAATCTTTGTTCTGTTTCATATTTTTTATAAAAATCATGATTAAGTGAAAGTTTCTATAAATGTTTAAAAACACAGCAAGGTCATAAATAATGCTGTGTTGCACTGTTTCTGACATGTGGTATGTACACTGTGTGTGGGTGCAAACTTGTGTTTAGAGCTCAGGCAGTGGGATAAAGGAATCATCGCTCTACAGCCCTGCAGGCATGCATAGTCTGGTTCAGAAGCGCACCCCATCGGGCTGAGCATCGTCTCACTTTACCCCTCTGTTCCATCTTCTACTTTGAACTTAACCTCCTTTATACAAAGCACTCAGGGCGGTCAAAGAAAACAGAGACGGGGTCCCTTACAGGTGCTGGTCATAAAATTAGAATATCATGAAAAAGTAGATTGATTTCAGTAATTCCATTTAAAAAGTGAAACTTGTATATTATATTCATACATTACATACAAACTCATATATTTCAGATGTTTATTTTGTTTAATTTTGATGATTACAAATGACAACAAATGAAAATCTCAAATTCATCATATCAAAAAATTTGAATATTACTGAAGACCAATAAAAACAAAGGATTTATAGAAATGTTGGCCAACTGAAAAGTATGAACATGAAAAGTATGAGCATGTACAGCACTCAGTATTTAGTTGGGCCTCCTTTGGCCTGTATTACTGCAGCAATGCGGCGTGGCATGGAGTCGATCAGTCTGTGGCACTGCTCAGGTGTTATGATAGCCCAGGTTGCTCTAATAGTGGCTTTTAGCTCTTCTGAATTGTTGGGTCTGGTGTATTGCATCTTCTTCTTCACAATACCCCATAGATTTTCTATGGGGTTAAGGTCAGGAGAGTTTGCTGGCCAATTAAGAACAGGGATACCATGGTCCTTCAACCAGGTACTGGTAGCTTTGGCACTGTGTGCAGGTGCCAAGTCCTGTTGGAAAATGAAATCTGCATCTCCAAAAAGTTGGTCAGCTGCAGGAAGCATGAAGTGCTCTAAAACTTCCTGGTATGTGGCTGTGTTGACCCTGGACCTCAGAAAACACAATGGACCAACACCAGCAGATGACATGGCACCCCAAACCATCACTGACTGTGGAAACTTTACACTGGACTTCAAGCAACGTGGATGAAGTGCCTCTCTTCTTTTCCTCCAGACTCTGGGACCTTGATTTCCAAAGGAAATGCAAAATTTACTTTCATCAGAGAACATGACTTTGGACCACTCACCAGCAGTCCAGTCCTGTTTCTCTTTAGCCCAGGCAAGACGCTTCTGACGCTGTCTGTGGTTAAAGAGTGGCTTGACACAAGGAATGCGACAGCAGAAACCCATGTCTTTCATACGTCTGTGTGTGGTGGTTCTTGAAGCACTCACTCCAGCTGCAGTCCACTCTTTGTGAATCTCCCCCACATTTTTGAAGGGGTTTTGTTTCACAATCCTCTCCAGGGTGCGGTTATCTCTCTTGCTTGTACACTTTTTTCGACCACATCTTTTCCTTCCCTTCGCCTCTCTATTAATGTGCTTGGACACTGAGCTCTGTGAACAGCCAGCCTCTTTAGCGATGACCTTTTGTGTCTTGCCCTCCTTGTGCAAGGTGTCGATGGTCGTCTTTTGGACAACTGTCAAGTCAGCAGTCTTCCCCATGATTGTGTAGCCTATAGAACTAGACTGAAAGACCATTTAAAGGCTTTTGCAGGTGGTTTGAGTTAATTAGCTGATTAGAGTGTGGCACCAGGGGCCATCAATTTTGAACCTTTTCACAATATTCTAATTTTCTGATATGATGAATTTGAGATTTTCATTTGTTGTCATTTGTAATCATCAAAATTAAACAAAATAAACATCTGAAATATATGAGTTTGTATGTAATGTATGAATATAATATACAAGTTTCACTTTTTAAATGGAATTACTGAAATCAATCTACTTTTTCATGATATTCTAATTTTATGACCAGCACCTGTATGTCTGATATCTGGCAGTGATGGGTGGGGGCTCAGCTTAGAGTTCAAGTCAAATCTAATTGAAATAACCTGGCCTGCTGCACTTAGAGAACTTTGAAGTGTTATGCTGTTTCTCCTCCATGAACATACTACTATTGTCCTACTGTTGTAGTTTTTAACCTTCTAAAGTGACCTTTAAAGTCCAATTTCCTTTTTTTTCAGTGCAATCAACAATTATTTAAGATTTCCAGAGGACTTCACCATTGAACTTGAGCTATAGTTAATCTGACAATGCCCACCTGCATGGCAGTTAAATGTTGTAATACATCGGGTAAAAAAATAAATAAAAAATGTAATCTTTCTGATTCATAATCCACCACGGGTTTGTTGTTTTCTGGCCAGAGAAAAATCATGTAATATGTAGCCAATATTTCGAAGTAGAATGTTTTCAAGATGACTTGGATAATACATGTCGTGACAAACTCTAGGTACAGCATTGGGACTTGCTCAACCGCAGATACCGCACCATGACGTCACAAACCGGTAGGTGGCGGTAGTGATCTTTGACAAACATGGATGCCTCCAGTAAAGCACATTCAAATGAAAATTACCCTTAAACAAAAACTCATACTTAAAGTAATTTCCGAAGTTTGAATTCTGAATATGACCGCACTGATCTTAACTTTTAAACAATCTATAAACGGAACATTGTTGGAATTTTGTGTTAGTAGATCACAAGTATAAGCAGAGCTTTAACATGTAAAAAAGGCACATTGTTAGTGAAAGACAAATTGGATAAAAGCAGTACTGAAAACCTATTTTATATTATATTTTTTTACAATATTTATCTGTTACATGTGACAAATGGGCTCCTTCAACACCATTTACAGTTTTTTATTTTTTGTTTCAGATATTCTAATTAATGCTGGGGTGGAGAGACAGAGCATCAGTTAATAAAATTTAGGTTGAGCATCAGGCTCAACCTAAATTAAAGGAGAAAGTTTTTTTTAAAATAATTTTTACATTTTTTTGTGAAATTTAAAATGCGAAATGAACATTTCAGCCTTGGCAGTAAAGGTTCATTTTAAACCACTTTGCTTGTGTAGTAAAACAATCCCAGCCCCCTTGTTCAGTTTTGTTTTCCCTTTATTTATTTATTTTTTACATGTTAATACTTGTGAATCCTTTCCCAGTTTTGCTGATGAAGGTTCTCAGTCATCCAGGTCATAGTCATTCCATAAAAATTCAAAAAAGTCCAGTGGATATTTTTTTGAATTTTTACGGAATTTCACCAGTTTTGATCAGGAGTGTATAGACCCTTATTTTGATGTAAAGAATAATTTTGTGCTAGGATATTTGCCATGCTGTTTTAACAGACCTAGCTGAGAAAAGGAAGCTGGCTTTAACACTTATATAAGCATTGAGGGAGACTCAACCACACTTAGATTATCAGGCAGCATTTTGGATAGTCAGTAGAAACACAAAATGTTGACAGTCATGATAGAAATGGCATGCAAGGATACTAAGAATCTCACAGCTTGCAAACCATTAGCTACCACTTATCCAAATGTTAGCATCTGCTTAAGAGCTTCTTTAATATAAATTCTGTAACTCTTTTTAAAAGTCTGGCAACAGTTAATCAGCTGTAGTATCCTAAACTGATCATACCTCAACTTGTTTGTTTTACATTGAGCTGACAATTTCAATTTATTTCAGTTTATTTGTATAGCATCAATTCATAATATGTCATCTCAAGACACTTTATAGAGACAATTCAAACAGATCATACAGTCAAATTTATTTAAAATTATCCATTTAAGGAAAAACCAGTTGATTGCATCGACTCACTGACTCGAAGGCAATCCCTCACACCAAGCATGTAGCCACAGTGGAGAGGAAAAACTCATTTTTAACAGGAAGAAACCTCCAGCAGAACCAGGCTTAGTGTGAGCGGTCATCTGCTCTTCAAGGAAACAGAAGCAGACACACAAAAAGCAGCTGTAAAAGGCGGCCCCGTCCAGGAAACACACAGCCAGGCAGACGAGCTCCGAGCCAGCTCCCATGCCAGAGGACGAAGAGAGCACATCCAGCCAGTCACGGTCAGAGAAACAGGACCACACTGGAAAACAGGCCAATCTCCAGCATCTATAAACAAGGGTGTTGATGGAAGCAGCACAGCTGATGTTTCTCTCCAGGATGGCGTCACAGCCAAACAGGAACAGACGAGGCAAAGCTACTCTGAGGAAAAGCAGAGAGAGCAGAACGTTAGAGATTGAACTAACAAATTCTGCAAAATAGGAGAATAGAGAGAGACACATTTAAACTTAAATGTGTCAAAACCCACCGGGTCGTCGGCAGTTAATCAGGGTCATTGGTTGGGTAGGGGCTTCGCCCTAGCGCCCTTTTCTGGCCAGTCACCACTGCTATGCACACTGCGGCTGAGTTTGGATGCCGTTGTTGGGAAAAGCCATATTGGTTTCGCTATGTTTTTTCACACCAGCTGAAGGGTATAGTTTCTGTATTTCTAATAAATTAATTCATACTCTACTCTTCATACAGACACTTTGGAAAATAAAATATAATACTTTTAAGGGAATCCAGAGTACCAGGAGATATCTTAAACTTACAGGCTTGGTGCAGAAAAAAACCTCACCTGATATAAAGAGACACATAAATCAAATATTTATTCCTACTACGCTAACCTGTTCTGCACCTGTTCTGTCTGCTTGTGTACGCAAAGGTAAAAGCCACCATGGCTTGTGGATGTGCTACAGAATACTGGTGTCGGTGGGCCGACTTAATCATATTCATAAGACTAATAAATCCAATACTTAGTGTGTATGTCCTGTCCTGTGCAAAGAGCAAACAAACCCCAGAAGTGCAGCCTGTTTGTTTCCCTACAGCCAGTCATCCAGGAGTAGTACTCTGCCTTAAAATGCCTCTCCACTTTTTACATTTTTTTCTTTCGATTCTAATTCTTTAGTTAGTTGTCCAATTTTTACATTTTTAAAATGATTTTTTTGCTTTTCAGAAAGCTAGCCATAATGTTGCTCTTGTTGATGAGCATTGAACTGTCACGTTCTCAATCTCTGTTCTTACCACTCTGCTCAACAATGACAATCACATTGATTAGACTTTAGCAAAGCTAGAAGCGTGTTTTTTTCTTTTCTTTTTTTTCCTGTCAACAAAAAAAAAAAATCAAACCATAATTGGTCAATTTGCCCATCTCTCATCAAACCAAAATAAATACACTTGCCTACACCATAGATTCATGAAGTCCTAACGGGTCATAATGTTCATAGAAATGATTTTGTGCAAGGAGGAACATGAGTAGCACAGTCAAAGCCCTGCAAAATGACCTCCAGCAGGCCACAAATGGACCTGCTGGAAGTCATTACACTAGTCTTAGCATTGTTTAGTTACCCCTCATTAGCAGCATGCCCAGACATTATAGGGAGGTCATACAGGCAGGTATAGCCCACACACAATACTGAGCCTCATTTTGACCTGTTTTAAGGACATAACTTAAATTTGGAACAGCCTTTAATGTTTTTTTCTGGTTTAATTTTGTGTGTGCCTCCAAATCCAGGCCTTCATTGGTTAGTACATTTTATTTCTATTGCTCTATTTGGTGTATATTTTTTTTTTTTGTAAGAGGATTCAACTTTGTACAGAGTAAATAATTCAATACGAATATTTCCTTCATTCAGATCTAGGATGTGTTTTGTTACCTTTAGTTTTTGAGCACTGTATGTATAAGCTGTATTTCTGTATTTGGTGCATTTTGGGTTGAGTGGTCAGTTATCCCGTTTTTCTGGTATTAGGTGCAGAAAAACAGGAAGAATACAAATGTTCACCAGGTTATTTGTACACTATATTTATTTAACAAGAGTTAAATAAATATCTCCTATAAATAAAGGTAAGGGAAAACTCAATAAAATGCATGACTGTATACTCAAATAAATTAAACAGTTAAACAGTACTTTCTGGAAGCAAAGTGTTAATGCATCAAATGAAAATGATCACTAACATAGAGTGAACAACTGCCATGCTTAATTTTTTAAGAGTACAGTGTTACAATGTACAGCACTTTATGCCAACCTAACAAAAGCCCCCGACAGGGTCAGTGTCTGGCAGAGCAGAGCAAAATATTGTCCTCCTGGAGTGGCTTTAACGCATATGTTATTAACTATGCGGGAGTTACATACTTTCTCAGATCATGCCAGCCCAGCATAACCAACCTTGGAGGGATTTCACTTCCACCTGTCAATCAACCGCATTATGATTATGCCAGTTCCTGCGCCCTGAGCTCTTCTATCCTTTTTCATTTCAGAGGAGCTACTGCACATTTACAACTTTTAACGAGATTCAATGGGTAAAGATTTTTGCGCCCTAGGGCGGAAATACGTCATCAATCCTGAGACTTTACTAGTTATTAAAGATTAAATATTTATCTAGCACGTCTAAGAAATACATATTAATATATTTTGAAATATTTCAAAAGTTAATAAAAAATTTAATTCTACAAAAAAATATACATGTTTTTATGTCTTAACATCCACCTCATTTTGGGAAATTCTCTCCTATTTTGCATACCCAAATGCAGAGGTGCAGAGGTGTCAAGTAACAAAGTACAAATACTTTGTTACTGTACTTAAGTATACTTTTTAGGTATCTATACTTTACTCCATTACTTATTTTTCCTCGACTTCTGACTTCTACTCATTACATTTTCACACAAGTATCTGTACTTTCTATTCCTTGCATTTTTAAAACAACCGTTACTCTTGGCTTCGGTTTAACGCAGAGGTCATGGATTAGCGGTCCGATGTTATGCTGAAAAGTGCATCCCCCGTACGGGTGTTATGAACAACATTAAATCCAAAGATTGTGTCCGAGGTGTGGCTGATTTAGTTGTTGTAGTCTCTTGTTATTCACACACAACAATAAACAGTGATAGCCGACATGAGTTTGGAAACTGCAAAGCTTTGTCTTCAGCAGATAATCAAACATGCATCTACACAGCACAGCGTTCACAGACCAATGTGATGCATTCACGAGCGTTCATCCATAGTTCATCCAGGAGCATGGGACATTTCATTCTTACAAGGAAAGAGACAGAAACGGAACAGAACTTAACTCATACAATAATGTATTTATTCAGAAACAGTGTGGGCTTTCTCACAATACTCTGCTCTATAATTGTATTTCTGTTATTTTTTGATTATGCACATCTACTACCTTTTTATTCTAAAAAATATATAGTATTACAACAGCAATTTATCAAAGCTTTTCAAAAGCCTTTTAATAGCTTCAAATGAGGCTTCAGATCATACAGCAACAATTCGTCTGTCATTGTTTTACAGGGCAGAATTCGCATTTGCTGACCGTTGTCTTTTAACTACTGATGGATATACAGGAATAGAGTCATACAAGTTTAACTCCTCTGAGATAGCACGGGATGCATTTTTGGCCATTTCTGTTTTTTAAATTTTTTTTTGTTTCAAAATTCAATGTATAAGATGAATGCATAAATACCTCATTCTATTTCAGTGTTAAATTTTGTTTAAAGTAACAGATCATTAAAAAAGTCTCCAGACCTTTACTGGTTGATGCTACAATGTGGGATTCAGAAAAAGATGTTTAAATGTCTGAAAGGTCGGAAACGGGCAAAGTGTATCAAGAGATGGAGACGCAGACCAACAAGACCTCATCTTTGGCCCTATCTCAAAGAATTTTTTAGAAATAGTCGAAAAATTTAGCTTTCAATTCATTTAGTGGCATCTTTTTTTTAAAGATTACTTTATACTTTTATACTTTAAGTAGTTTTTGGAGCACATATTTTTTCACTTTTACTTGAGTAAAGAGTCAAGTTAAATACATCAACTTTTACCAGAGTGGTTTAAACTGCAAGTATCTATACTTCTACTTAAGTAACAAATGTGTGTACTTTTGAACCCAGGGCATAAATGGAAAAGTTAATCCTAGGAACTGTAAGCCCAAATTACATGTGCAATACATTATTTGAAAGCTCACACCCTCTAGTTTCTGAATATGTCATAATCTGTCCTCCTGGCCACGCTTTGGACTCTGCTGGACTCTGAACCTGCCTGGGAGCTCTAGGAGGCCTTGAAGCTTGGATCCTGCCTGTTCTGGATCCCTGACCAGGATCGGCTTCTTGCATGACCTCTAGAACTGCAGCACTGGGGACATTCTTGGACTGGACTGTTAAACCAGGTAAGTGACCAACTCAGATAATCATCTTCTGTCAGATGATCGTGGTCACTTACCTGTGTTTCTCCCACTAACATTGTGTCTGTGATTGGGCGGTGCCCTGCCCCCCACTTGCAGCCGCCGCGTGCCACAGATCCTAGCAGCTCCCCTTTTAGTTTTGTTTTTCATTTAATAAATGTTTTGAACTTGCCTACTGACTGTCTCTCCTTGAATACTGGTTCCATCTGTCCTCGTTTCTTGACACAATATATAAATGAAATTGGGTGAGAAATTGTTTTTTTTATTCTAAAAACATGATAGGACTTTTTTGAACAGCAATAATAAAGACACACTTGAGAAAAGGCAGGTCTCATTGTATTCCATTTGTTCCACATCATTTCAACAACAAATACAGACATAGGCCGATCTACTGGGATGGCATAGGGTGGCAAATGCCACCCTAAATGACAGCCTTGCCACCCCAGTTAGTGGTAGGGGTGGCGAGGCTTATAAATTATGGATAATTTGAGAATTACGAACGCTAGTATCTAATGTCGGACTACAGTGAATGCTGCATGAGCTGATGCGAGAACGACTGAGACTGATTTGTTTTTTGAAAACCGAATGGGGCAAAAGCGAGCGAGCCAGGGGTCATGGGGACAGGAGACACGGGATGAAACGGGTAAAAACTGATTAACTATCTATTGAAAAGGTAAATCATAATGAAAGCACAATGTTGCTAGCATAGCTGCAATGCTGATTTTGAGATGATAAAAATCAGGTTGCAGAACGTTATTTCTCTAACTATGATATTAGTTAGGCCTGATGTCTGGGGCTCATAAAGACATATTTGCGGTCAACTATGACAGAAAAGAGACTATCAAGTTTGGTTGTACACTAATCAAAGCGCACAAAGGCATTGGATCTAAATACATTTGTGAGGTGTTTTGCTGAGCAACATGGAAACCGCCGCATTCAGCTGTTATAGTCATGTTAACTTTATGTTATGCTCTCTGGTGAGCCTTTACAGAGCTGTTACATTTTGTTTTGGCTCCTGAGAAAATCTGATATTTCCTTTAATAAAACCAAAAGTGTAAACAGTAGAGTAAAGTTAAAAATGTGATACTGGTGTAAATCCTGCTTGATATGAAGCAGTGTTGTTTCTTTTTTTGTATATATAGTATGAAACTATCCAGAAATGACCTGTATTAACCTACTCACAACATTTTTTTGTACTTTTTCAGACTGGAAGCAAAATTTAGTTTTATGTGGCTTCTTTTCAGATTTGTGGAGATTTTTATGTAACATACAGTACCTGCATTTTTGTTGATGTGTTGATACAGCAGCTCTATCTACAGCATATTTACATGCATGAAATGTCCCTTTCATGTTGCCTTAACTGCTGTATGTCAAGTTACTGCGCAACAAATGGGGTAAATGTGTTTTCAGAGTAAACAATACATGGATGTCTGGTACCTTGTTTGGGTGCCTTGACCCATTTATTTCTACTGTGTAGTTATGCTCACTGTAGTACAGCTCAGTCCATAGATCTCTGATGGGTACATTTTTCTTTCTATAGTTTCTTCTTGTGCAAATGCTGCAAAGCTTCCTCTCTGACAGTCAATCTCACACATCTGCGACTCAGCACCTGTGTCTTACCTTAATACCTTTCCTGTGATAATGCCCCTCTAGAAGTAGTCTATCTCCTAAGGAGATAGACTACCTCTGTCTTCTATCTCCTATTAAGTGAGATCACATTGTATGATTTATTTCTAATATGAACTGTTTCAGATGAAACACTTACTGTACATACTATTCTCACCAAACTGTGATAACTGTGATTAAATTCAGTGTAAACAACTGCCATATGTTGCCACCCCTCAAAAATTCCTGCCCCCCTCTCGCCACCCCATAAATATTTTTATAGATCCACCCCTGAATACAGAACATAGCTACAACAGTTCCAGAGTTGTGGGGCTTTGAACTTTTGGTGTCACCAGCGTCTCCAAAAAGTCTCCAAGCTCCATGATCAAAGTATCTCTTGTAAATAAGAAGATGTAAAGAACTATACCAAACATCGTGGACTAACAACCGAGGAAATAAGTATTGGGAAGTACATATCAGCAAGATGCTGAGAATAAGCTATGACCAGCTAACCTTTCTGATGTCAACAACCAGACATTATGGACGATTTTCTCATCATGGAATATTTTTATTACGAATATGCAGGATTATTTTTAATTTGTGGACGCTTAAGGACGAATGGAGTATAAACAAGTGAAGATCGGTTTATAAAACAGCTTCTGGATGCCTTCAAAGGTATGTAGTTGTGGCTAACAGGACTCCTGTCTTTGCGTTTGTGTTTCTGTGTTTGTCTCCCTTCATCCACCAGGAGGCGCCTGGTTCTGGTTCGCCTCCTCACACACCTGCTGATGGTTTCCTCGTTAAACGGAGTGTTCTTAAGCTGTGCTGCCACTACCTCGACGCCAGAGTGTTTGCCAGTTTTGGGTACTCTAGCCAAGCTGAGTTTTGCTGAGCCAAACTGAGTTTTTGTCAACCTGAGTTTAACTTTGTTTTTTGTCTTTGCCTCTCGGCAGGAAGTCATCCTGCAAACTGGTTTTCTCGGACCTTCTCTCCCTGGAAGGATCAACTGAGCTTTAAACTGAGCTGGGGTTCAAACAGGAGGTTTGGACCCACTTTCCCCAAGAGATCGTTTGAGCTTCTCTCTGAGAAAGGGATTATTCTCCACTACAACCCGTTCAAGTACCGCAGGAATTCTGAGTGGCAGTCAGTTTCTCCGTTCACCAACTAACAACCACATTCTGGGTAACCCTGTTCCGCCCTTCAATGAATCAGACAAACACTGGAACCACGGCAGACAGACAGTAGTCAAGGATTCAACAACTTCTCAGGAAACGTGAGTCGGCAACCAAATTCTCTTCTCTAAGTTCACAAGTCAAATTCCCCACTGAGCCTGAACTAACCGCTGTGTCTTCCCCTCACTTTACAGTTCCTGTTGAGCAGTGTTCAGAGCAACACTTCTCCCTCTGTTTAACTTTTACAATAAAACCCGTTAAACCTTTTCCCTGGTCTCTCTGTTCGGTTTTCTGTATTTGGGTCTGAACTTTGTAACATCATGACAGTTGCTGCTTTGTTTTCTTACATTTTAACATGGTTCTATATCTGTGTTAATTGTGCTTTGTTGCTAGATGTGTTCATAAAATGAACTTGGTGGTTGAATTGTGGTGAATCTAATCGTTCCAACGATGTCTAACATGTCTATTTTGGTAAACATTTTACCAGTTGAATTTTTCATGGATTCTGAGTTATTCTTTAAACTTAAATGTGTCAAAACCCACCGGGTCGTCGGTGGTTAATCAGGGTCATTGGTTGGTTAGGGGCTTCGCCCTAGCGCCCTTTTCTGGCCAGTCACCACTGCTATGCACACTGCGGCTGAGTTTGGATGCCGTTGTTGGGAAAAGCCATATTGGTTTCGCTATGTTTTTTCCCACCAGCTGAATGGTATAGTTTCAGTATTTCTAATAAATTAATTCCTACTCTGCACGACAGACACTTTGAAACATAAAATATAATACTTTTAAGGGAATCCAGAATACCAGGAGATAACTTAAACTTACAGGTTTGGTGCAGAAAAACAACTCACCTGATATATAGAGACACATAAATCAAATATTTATTCCTACTATGCTAACACTAATGAAAGAAATAAGGCTTTTTTTGGATGGAAACCAAAATTACCTGGAAAAAAGCCTTCATACACAAGGGAGAACATGCAAATTTGATTAGAAAAGACATATCACCTTGTCTATTGCAGCTTAACAGAGACACACATAAAACAAATATTTAAACCTACTACGCTAACACTATTACTAAATAAGGCTTTTTTAGGTTGGCCAGAGCACCTGGAGTGAACCTATATAAACTAAGGAAAACAGGCAAACTTGATTAGGAAAGAAAGGTCACCTGGTCTATTTCAGGATAACACAGAGATACGCATAAAACAAATACTTAAACCTACTATGCTAATAATATTACTAATAAATAAGGCTTTTGTGGTTGGCCAGAGCACCTGGAGTGAACCCAGTCAATTACTGACAAAAAAAAAATGACATAAATAAAAATATACATGAAAACTCAAAAAGTCAGGATCATGATTTGGATGATCCTGCAGGGCTTTGCTGAATCCTAGGATTCAGATTCAGCAAAGCCATAGTGAAATCCAGTACCTGTACGTTGACTGGGGTGTAAAAAAAACCTGTACGATTTGAAGGGCTACAACTTGTAGTTTTTGTGATAAGGCCATCTCCCTGTCTTCTTGTTGAAATTGGTCTTCTTTTTGAATGTGGATCATCTTTGACTCACACAGCTTGTGGTTAGGATGAATGGTTTCAGTTTTTAAGGCTTTAATCTCTGATTTTAGCTTTATATTGTGCTGTTCTTTACTGCTGACTGCATCCAGAGAATTTTTAAAATTGCGGTACTTCTGTTTAAGTTGTTCGCTAATCTGTTCCAGTTCCCTTTTTAACTCTTGAAAAGACGTTGGTAGCTTTTCATTGTCAACCTGTATATTTGTAAGCTGTTGAAGTTTTTGATCATTTTCATCGAGTTTCCTCTTAAACTCCTTCATCTGTTGTTGCAAATCGGTTTTCATCGTTTTACAACATGCCATCAGACGTTTGTTTTCTTGCTTTAGGTTCTGACATTCTGTTTGGAGTGCACTAACTTGTGCTCTGAGACAATCATTTTCATCAGAAAGCGCCTCAATTTCTGTATGGAGTTTGTTTTTCTTTTTTTTTCCGCAGCGCTCAAGTTTGGTGTGAAGACTAGCTATAGTATGTTGTAGTTCCTGGTTTTCTTTCATTAGTTGGTGAGACGAAAGACTACTATGGTCTTCGCTCTGAGAGGTAAAACGCTGTTTTTTCCGACCCATTTGAATGATCTGTATGAAGAAATCCTGTTTCCTGAAGATTGGGTCACTGTGACTGAACACGTTGCCTGTCCTTTGTCAGAATGACGAGGTTAAGGAAAGTACTGTTCTCATAGAAAACTAAATGATGATGTCACTGTAGGGGCGGAGCTAGAATTAGTAAAAGTTCTAAGTGATGCCTCTGAATGATGTCACAGTGTCACATGGGCCATTCCATGTGTAAATGGAGTGGGGGGAGGGTATGTTACATGGGCCATTCCATGTGTGTGTGTGTGTTTGTGTGTGTGTGTGTGTGGGGGGGTGGTGGTGGGGAGGGTGGGGGTGGGGGAGGAGTGCGGTTACATGGTCCAATTCATGTGTATGTGGGTGGGTGTTGTTTGTTTTTTAGTGGGATGGAATAGATTTTTATTACAAGGATTAGTTGTGTTCTTTTTAAAGCTTATTTTTACCTTTCTCTGTTATTTCTACTTTATAAGAAATTATTATTTTATAGCATTTACAACTAATAACTGAGAAGGCACGGAAAATTACAACGGAAATTTTTTTACTAATATAGACATCGTTAGCGTCCGTTTTTTGACATCAGAAAAGTTAGTTCGTCATAGCTAATGCTTAGCATCTTGCTAATAATACTTACTTCCTCAAAAATTTGTCTGTGATTTTTGGTATGTTTCTTTACATTGTCTTCTTACATAAAAGACAAAATTATCTGCATATTTGTGTGACTTGATTTGAGTCAGGGAGAGTCGCTGAAGTCTCACAAGTGCTCCTTGCCTGTCAGCCAGTGACGCACAGAGTAGAGCAATTTTACACCTCATACAGTCCTGCTGTTCTTTGTTAAGTTATTTCATTGGTTTTATAGCCAATGAAATAAGGTATCAAAAAAGTGCAGACATGGCTAGGTTTCATAAAGGAGAGCCATTATCGGCTTGCGTTAAAGTGAAATACATAGCTGAGGAAAGTGCAGTTCGAAGTGCGTGCACTTTGAACTGAATACTAACAACGCTCCAATATTTCTAAAGTTTTGATGCTGATTTTGTTTTATTACAATGCCTAAGGCCAAAAAAAACAAAACAAAATACAGCTCAGAAAAGACAGCTGACTCTTTTAGGAACTCCTCTAGTGTCTGCAGTAATGAAATTCGGTAATTGCTGAGAACCCCTTAGCAGTGCATTGTTTTGCACTTCAGATGCACAGTTTTGGCACCCTGGACTGCCTCATCAAACAGGAGCTTCAGCTGCGTGAAGCTGACATTACATTGACGTGAAAAAAAGCAGCAAATACTGAATGGTTATTCATTTTTTAGTGCAGGTTTGTATATTTAAAATGTCTGCGTGTAAAAAAAAAAGAAATACATGTAAAAAAAGCCTGTTGGCTTCTTTCAGAGAAATTAATGATTTCTTTAGGTCACCCAGATGTCAACTATCCACCCAATAAGCTCTGCATTAAATCAAAGTTATCCAGCCTACTTTTTCAGTGCTTCTTCATTTGTGCAGGTGAAACTATCATTTGGGCTGATTTGGTTTTTAAGATAGAATTATTTACATTCACCGGCCACTTTATTAGGTACCCCATGCTAGTAACGGGTTGGACCCCCTTTTGCCTTCAGAACTGCCTCAATTCTTCGTGGCATAGATTCAACAAGGTGCTGGAAGCATTCCTCAGGGAGTTTGGTCCATATTTACATGATGGCATCACACAGTTGCCGCAGATTTGTCGGCTGCACATCCATGATGCGAATGTCCCGTTCCACCACATCCCAAGGATGCTCTATTATATTGAGATCTGGTGACTGTGGAGGCCATTTGAGTACAGTGAACTCATTGTCATGTTCAAGAAACCAGTCTGAGATTCCAGCTTTATGACATGGCGCATTATCCTGCTGAAAGTAGCCATCAGAAGTTGGGTACATTGTGGTCATAAAGGGATGGACATGGTTAGCAACAATACTCAGGTAGTCTGTGGCGTTGCAACGATGCTCAATTGGTACCAAGGGGCCCAAAGAGTGCCAAGAAAATATTCCCCACACCACCACCACCAGCCTGAACCGTTGATACAAGGCAGGATGGATCCATGCTTTCATGTTGTAGATGCCAAATTCTGACCCTACCATCCGAATGTCGCAGCAGAAATTGAGACTCATTAGACCAGGCAACGTTTTTCCAATCTTCTATTGTCCAATTTCGATGAGCTTGTGCAAATTGTAGCCTCAGTTTCCTGTTCTTAGCTGAAAGGAGTGGCACCCGGTGTGGTCTTCTGCTGCTGTAGCCCATCTGCCTCAAAGTTCGACGTACTGTGCGTTCAGAGATGCTCTTCTGCCCACCTTGGTTGTAATGGGTGGTTATTTGAGTCACTGTTGCCCTTCTATCAGCTCGAACCAGTCTGGCCATTCTCCTCTGACCTCTGGCATCAACAAGGCATTTCCGCCCACAGAACTGCCGCTCACTGGATGTTTTTCTTTTTCGGACCATTCTCTGTAAACCCTAGAGATGGTTGTGGTGAAAATCCCAGTAGATCAGCAGTTTCTGAAATACTCAGACCAGCCCTTCTGGCCCCAACAATAATGCCACGTTCAAAGTCACTCAAATCACCTTTCTTCCCCATACTGATGCTCGGTTTGATCTGCAGGAGATTGTCTTGACCATCACTACATGAAAAGTGGGATTTTCGTCACTATGCGGCACTGTAGATTGTCGTGGAAGTTCAGGTTAACGGCTGTTCACGGTAATTTGCAGGCAACACCGAAAACTCCCATAAATTGTCAGAAATTGACGTGGGCTTTCTTAGGCAGTGTTCCCCCCATGCCTCAGGCTCAGTATAGCCTCATTATAGACTCTTACATTTTAGCTTGAATTGATTTATTTAATTAAAGTATGCAAGATTAATGTGTATGCCATTAGCAATGGCAAATGTTATGTAAAAAAATACACAAAATAATTTATTTCAAAAATTAGTTTTGATCAGAATCAGTTGGTAAAATGTGAATCAGAACCAGCAAAGTAAAATGTGCATTCCATGCAAACCGGAAAAAATGTCTGTCCGGATGGGGATGAAGCCATGTTTACATGATAGACGCAACGATACACGACTCCTCCCAGACTGCCATTCATAACATCCATGTTAAATCTGCCCTGAAATATCTTGGTGTTCACATCAAAAGCTAAACTCTTAGAATATTTTAGATAAATGTCAACTTAACTTAAATTTGTGGTCTCAACGTGACATATCAATTTTTGGTCGAACTTTCCTTACAAAAATGGAATGTCTCTCAACATTTATCTATCCAGCTTATTCCATATCCCTTCCTAAACATGCAATTAAAGCTATAAATCAAATTAACTTCGACTTTATCTGGAAAAACAAGACACACTACATTAGGAAAGGAGCAATGGTTAAAGAGTATAACGATGGAGGTCTTAAAGCAATAGACTTTGAATGTTTAGACGGAATGATTAAAATGAATTGGCTCAAATCTTTTCTAAAAAATGAAAATAGTTTTTGGTTTCATATCCCCTCCAAATTATTTATAGAATTGGGAGGAATTAACTTCATCCTTAAATGTGACTTTGATCCTAAGAAACTTCCTTTTAAACTTTCTTCTTTTCATCAACGAGTCTTACTTTATTGGAAACTAATATTTACTGTAAGCATAATTTTAGTCCTCATAACACCCCACTATGGAACTCCCGATATGTCCTATTCAGGAACAAGTCTTTATTTTACAAGAGCTGGCTAGAAAGTGGTATATGGTCGATAATGCACATTCTTGATGCCAAAGGGAATTTTTTACCTTTTGAAACTCTTTGCTCTAAATTCAAAATAAATAACAGAAAACAATATAATATATTAATCAAAGCCCTTCCTCAGCCTCTGATCATAATGTCATACAACCTACTCCTAAACCATGTCCAGGTAAAACTTCCCTCTCTGTTACTCAACGGTCAGTCTGTTATTGATAAAAAGCTGACCAACAATCTCATACGTAGTTTGTTTGTCAAGGAATTTCATCCAGATACATCCCACAGAAGCCTAAACTCCAAGCATTTTCCAAAAGAGAAAGTGGGAAAACTGCGGAATAAATATCTACAGTTACCTGTTGCTCCAAAGGTTAAAGAAGTCCATTTCAAAATAATCACTGACATTTATCCTTCCAAGGAATTTCTGAGGCTCCGTTTTGGTTTTTGAAGAAAATGATTGCACCTTCTGTGAATGTGAAATTGAGACTGTTGGTCACCTCTTTTACGATTGTATGTACGTGAAAGTTTTCTGGGAAGATTTCTGCTTCTGGTGTTTATCTAAATTTGATTCTCCTTCTCATCTGGACAAAGAGAATGTTTAGTTTGGAATAGAAATGACAGATAAGCTGCAGGACCTAGCCTTTAATGTGTTACTCATGATGGGGAAATTTTACATTCACAAAAACAAATACATGAGGACCAAGCCAAACTTCAACGTTTTTCTTAAAGAACTTTGTTTGTATTTTCAGTCACTTAAATTTATGAAGAAGAAAAATGGTATAAAATTATACACTTTTGTAAATGACCATAAACTCAATGTAAACCCCCCTAGCTATTATTATTTTATGTTTATTTTATTTATTTGTTTATTTATTTATGTTTGTTTCCCTTGTTTTATTTTTATTAATTTTTTACATTCTATGTCTCATTTTTTTTGAGTTATAATGTCACCAACTGCTGTGTATCTGTGTGTGATGTTTGAATTACTCTGTATTGTTAAACGGAATTGCCAATAAAGCAAAAAAAAAAAAAACATGATAGACGCGAGTATGTGATTGGAGAAGCCTGGCGAGCCTTCAACTGCTCGTCCAATCACGTGTGAGCTTATGGGCAAGCAGACATGTTTGTGTTACTATACTCAGAAGAACTTTATCTCCAGTTCCTTTGTTTGGATTTTGCTGGTACGTGATCAATGGCTGGATGACGTCTTGTGTTCAACTCGCCTTCCACTCCTCTTGGACGCGATCCACAACTTTCAGCCAGTCCGCAGACTGACGAGAAGAAACTGCTGATTGCTATCAGTGGACTGACGAACTCAAAGAAGAGAAGCTAGTGGTAAATATATGTTCGATTACTGCTAGCTAAGCTAAAAGCAGCCTAGCCTTAAACTACGGCTAATAGTAGCCTTGCAAGAACAAGCTTTATTAAGGTCTATTTTTTGTGATTCACAGGAAGTAGTTTGCCGTCTTCACAACTCGGAGACAAATTGCAGGCGCTATGAACCGGAGCAAGGGTAAGATTAAAAGAATATGCTTTCATTCTGCGGTAAAAGGAAATAGATACGGATAGATACTGATCATAACTGTTCATTTTGTTTTCACAGACTAATCTCGCCTCATAATGAGGCAGTGACCTCCTATTATTCATACCACTTTCATTTAATTGTTTTCCAGCTGCCTGTAAGACGTATTATGAGACGGTACACAGGAGCTTCAGATATACGCAGCCAGAGAACACGTTGCGGGCGGAAGCTGCCAAGCATTCAGCTCGGAGTCGAGCTAGAAGAAAGAGGGTAAGACTTTATTTGGTGACTATTTTTCAGGTGCATTGATAGATGTGTTGTGTCCATACGCAGTGCATCCCATCGCATAGTGCTGATTCATTGCTTTTTTTTTTTTTTTTTTTTTTTTTTTACAGCTGCTGGAATCGAGGCAGAGTGTGCTAGCTCATGAGGAAGTGGAACTCTGGAAGTCCGCCACCGTCGACCTCATGTCTGACGAAGAAGATGGCATCGTTGGCGGATGGATTGTACGGCCGCCGTCATTTCGTAGGCCGGATCTCTCTGAACTCTGTGTTAAGCTGCAGTCCCGGTTAGAGGCGACGCCGAAGTACAGAGCTACGCACAGTAGGCGTCTGCACATCGGACCTGCCTCGGAGAGAATGCTGCCAGTTACGTCCAACCCCGAGGAGGCAAACGGACAGTTCACGGAGTTGTAATTTTTGGATACGCATGTGTGGGCAGATCCCACACATGCGTATCCTGAAGAGTTTCTCTGTCTGGAATCTGCCTGCCTGCACTCAGTTAAGCCTCTGCCCTCAGCCCTCTGCCTGCCGACTAGCCTCTGGACCCTCAAGGCTCCCCCCCTCTGCAGCTCAGTTCCACCTGTAACCCAAATCATGTCCTATGATCCCTTAAGTGTGGTGGGGTTCTCTCTGAAGCTATACCTCTATACTCTGGAACTATTCAGTGAGTGGTCAAAACTCAGATATATATATTTCAAATAAAGCATTTATTTTAAACACGCTGAATAACACAAATAATAATTCCCCTGTAAACCCACCTTTTACAATAAAACAAATAAAAAAAAACAAATACTCCTCAGCCGCTAGGGGCAAATAACCTCTAAAATGACAGAAAAAAAACTGTGTGGCCACACTATAACAAAACTTTGAAACACCTGCGCAGGTACTAAACAAAATAGCCGGCACATAAAAGAAAATACCCCCAAAAATAATCGTTGCAGGCCTGTTATCTATGTAAACTGAAGAAATAATCCTTTTCCAAAGGTCCCTTACTCACAGTACGGTTGTTCCAGTCTTCCAGTGGAAAGAAGAAGAAAAAAAATATATATATATAAAAAAAAAACTGTGTGGGAGCCGCACAAGGTGTCCGGCCGGGTGGCTGATGAAGTCCCTCCCACGTCGCCGGAGGAACCTCTGGCTTTCCCGGTCACCAGGGCGCTATCCGGGCAGCGGTGCTCCCACGTCGGCTACTTCAGTGGAACCACTGGCTGTTCGGAAACCAGGGCGCTAACCGAGTAGCGTTGCTCCCTCGTCGGCTACTTCAGTGGAACCACTGGCTGTTCGGAAACCAGGGCGCTAACTGAGTAGCTCCGAGCTACCTCTGGCAGGGGCTAACTTTTCTCGGCCTGCCCTCGGGCTGGGTTGAGGCGTATCAAACCGGCGAATGTCTAAACTAAGCACTTAAACACTCACTGCAGCCAAGTCCCTTCAACATGCCCCGCCGATTCGGTAAAAAAAAAACTCCGGTGGCCCTCCCGTACAGTTTCTTTCTTTTTCCTCCGGGCCAAAAAAAAACTGTCTCTTGTTCTTCCCTCTTTTTTTTCCCTCTCCCAGAAGAGACGGACTGCGCCCCCCACCGGGAAAAAAAAACAAAAAAAACGCCCCTCTCTCTTTCCTTTTCCTGCCTCTCTTTTGCTGTTCCTCTCTCTTTTAAATCAAAAACAGTTAAAGTAAATCTCTGCAAAATATTTAAATGCATAGCACATGAAAATAAACCAACTGTATAATACAGGAGTTATGAACTATATAAGCCCATATATGTCTTAACAGAATTTTCTTTTTTAACAAAAAAAAAAACAAACAAACTCCCAGTAACACCTGGGTTACACTCCCCCCTTTCTAAAGGTCTGGATGTCCTCATCAGACTAAACTAACCACTGTCACCAGGTAAGATACTAATAGTTAAACATTTGACCACTCGACCTTGCTTAGTCAACTCCCCATCCCTGGATACACATATTTTCATTCCTTTATGCTGTATGACCAATGGACGGTCAGAGGGTGTCCCTAGTTCATCGTAAGTGAAACGGATCACGGGCAATATCTCTTGCCTGTCCCCAGTTCCCCAAACTGTCATCTGTGAGAGACTCGACCTCTCCTGCGGACCCAGCACCTTGAAACTGGGGAGTGCAAGGTATCTCAGCACCACCCCCTTCCGACAGGTTACAGTATTCATCCTCCTTCGACTCAACATGGTTTCCCAGGCCTAATTGCAAGTCATCAGTATCCACCTGAATAATCCCCTCAACATCATCAGGAGTCTGAGGTAAGCCAGTACCCACTTCACTACCATCACTCACTGACGGTGACGATCCATCGGGGCCCGGGTAAGGTGCATAGCTGGTCACTGCTGCAGGGGTATATACATATTCATCGTCCTCAGAGTCTGACTCATCGGGCCCCACTCCTTCGGATTTAGCACGACACTGCAGCCGTGTCCGTTCCACTTTGTGGACTGTTTCCATAGCCTCATCAGACCCTTCGGGTAACCTTACAAGAGAGCCTACTGGTAATAGGTGGTCTCGGTGCAGAGTTTTCACCACCCCTGCACCCTTCTCTGGTTTCACTCTGTACACAGGAAGGTTTGGCAACTTTTCTTGAACTACATAGGGGACAGAGTTCCATTTATCCTTCAGTTTTTGTTTGCCAGTGCCCCCAAAAGCACGAACAAGTACTCTGTCGCCTACTTCTAACAAGTGGGAGCGAACTCTCCGGTCGTAGGCCTGCTTGTTGCGTTGGTGATTCTTGTCGGCTGCTTGCACAGCCAGTTCATAAGCAACTTGCAGGTCTTTCTTAAGAGTCTCCACATATCTCTTGTGGGACTTTTTCTCTACTCTCTCCTGCACAGAACTGAAACATAGGTCCACTGGGAGGCGCGCTTCCCGTCCAAACATAAGGAAGTACGGGGAGTAGCCAGTGGCATCACTTTTGGTGCAATTATAAGCATGCACCATAGCGGCAATTTGCTGACTCCAACACTTCTTCTTCACTGGGTCCAGTGTACCCAACATAGACAACAAGTTCCGGTTAAAACGTTCGGGCTGTGGGTCCCCTTGAGGGTGATATGGCGTTGTTCTTGATTTTTTGATACCCAGTACCGTGAGCAGTTCCTTGATTAGCTTACTCTCAAAATTGCGGCCCTGATCCAAATGGATTCGGGAAGGTAGTCCATAATGGACAAAGAATTTTTCCAGCAAGATTTTGGCCACTGTTGAGGCTTTCTGATCTCTCGTGGGATAAGCCTGAGCATATCTGGTATAATGGTCTGTTACAACCAAAACATTTGCAATGCCACGAGAATCAGGCTCCATTGACAAAAAGTCAATACACACTAAATCAAGTGGGCCCTTACTGGTCATTTGGTGGAGAGGAGCGGTTCGGTGGGGCTGGGATTTGTGCGCTACACATCTTCCGCAGCTATATATGTAACTGGCAATGTCTGCGGCCATCCTTGGCCAGTAGAATCTGTCCCTGGTTAGTTCAATAGTCCGTTCGATGCCCAAATGCCCCCCATCGTCATGCAGCGCTTTTAACACCTGGGGACGAAACTGCTTTGGGAGGACAAGCTGGACGCTGAGGTTCACTTATTACTGCGAGAGTGGCCCCGGCTAGTTCAGCGGAGGGGGGTCCTGTACAGAACCATATGTACGAGGTTAGGGAGAGAGATACTCCAGCTTGTCCTAGGGTTAGGGTTATAAAAATCAGGTTGCAGAACGTTATTTCTCTAACTATGATGTTAGTTAGGCCCCAGTGGGGGGGTTAAAGGGTTATTTTAAAAAAATGAAATCCGTTACATTTCCCTTTTTTTTAAAAAATTAAATTTTTAAAATTTTTTTTAACTTTTTAAAAAAAAAGTAATAAATAACTTTTTATTACTTTAAATTTCCCCAAAAATTTTAAATTTTTAAAACCCCCAAAAAAAAACCCTTAAAAAACAATAATTAAAAAACCCCCCACAATCAAAATTTTCCCCCAAAAAAATAACCCCCCATAAATTTCTAATCCTCCCTTTCCCAAATACTTTTTCCCTCCCCCACTTTAACCAAAAAAACCATTTAAAACCCCTAAACCCATTTCCATTTTACCGGAAAGAATTTCCTTCCCCCAACAATTTTCCCTTATTCAAAAATTTAAAAAAATGAAAATTCCCCTTAAAAAATTTCCTTGCGGAACGCCCAATTTTTTATGCCCCCTGCTTGAGCGGAAATAGAACCCGTCCCGTCGCTTGCGTTTCAAATGGGCTCCCCCCAAGCACGGGGATGGAATCCAGACGGCAAAAAAGATAGAAAACAAGGACCCGGGTTAGGGGGAAAACGGCGATAAAAAGGCCCGGGGAAAGCAATAAAAATATTAATTCCCTTTTCGAAAAAAGGTTTTTTTTTAAATTTTTTTTTAAAAAAAATGTAACAAAAATTTTAATTCCCTTAAAATTTTTTGGAAAAGAAACCCTTGTAACTGAATTACATATTTTTTCATTTTTCCTGAAAACCCCAAATTAAAAGGTTTCCCCCGGGGGTTTTTTAAATTTAAAAACCCCTTACAGTGTGTAATAATTACAGGCATATAAATTCAGAAATTTAATAAAATTAACCCCTTTAATTTATGTTATTTACCCACCCCCCCCAAAGTTCACCCAACCTTTTAAACCCATAACATTTGCTTTTGCCTTGGGAATTCGTTTTTAAAATTACATAGGAGCGGGTTTCTCGCAGCCATGGGGGCTGACTTCTTTGCGTACGGAGCGCAGAGGCAAAAAAACTAGCGATTGCGAGATTTTTCCCATGACGCTCAAAAAATAACTACGGAAATTTGAGAGGATAAAACTGAGACGGTACAAAACCGGTAGAGGGGAAATTTATTATCCCTGAGAAGCGTTTAGTCTGCCTAAAACCCAAAGAAGAAGAAAAAGCGGTTACTGGGGCCTCTTGGTAACAAAAAAGGGGTAAACAAGGGGCAGGCGGGGGAGTGACTTTGCAAACTTTTTGGCACGTGTGGCCAAAACTTTCAGAGGGAAATGGAGGATCATGCCTACTTGTATCACAACAAAAAAGCGGCGGACACCAAAACCCCTTTATCTAAGAAGGGAAACACGACGGGGAAAAAAACGCAAGAGTGACAAAAACGACAAAAAACAGGGTTTCAACATTGGCAGGGGCATTTACAGAGGGAAGTAAATGATGGGGGAAAAAAAGGTTTTCAAAGTGACGCTCAAGTTGCCATTTTTTCTCTTGGACAGGAAATTAAACCCTATACACACAATGGTCAAAATATCACTGCGTTTTTGGAGTACAGGTGCCCCGACCTTTTCTAAAACAAAAAACTTGCTCCCCGTGTGATGTTTGTTCTCCCCAAGTTTATTTTTTTCAGCAACGTCCTGACTTTTTTCAAGGTAATGATTCAGAAATTTTCTGTAAAAAAATTTTCTGGATTTTTCCCTCGGTTACTTCTCCCCGGCTCCTTTGGAGATCTTCAACCCCTTTTCCTCCTCTGCTCTCACCCCTGGCTCCCCTCTCTGCCGGGCCCCCAGTGCACGTTTCCCCCCGGCCTCTCTGCCCTTTTCCCTTTTCCCTTTTTTCCTTGCCTTGAAACCCCCTTTGTGCCAAAAAACAAGCCCTTGGACTCTGTAAACGGGGAAATAATATTCTTCCAGCGAACCACAATTCGCTTTTAAAACTAATGATACAATTACTTCTTTCTGTTTATATCACCATGAAAAGCAGCTCCCCAAAAAACGTCAAAAAACGACTTTTAGAAAAAAAAAAACGGGTATTTTTATTATTTTAAAGTCTACATGAAATCTAAAACCCTACACAGACAAATTGAAATACTATCGAAAAAATTATTATGTAAAAAAACTCACCCATTTGGGGAAGGGGTAGGTGATGGGACGGGGGGAAAGAATTTTGCCCCGGGAACGTTTCCCCGGGTACTGTGGGGGGGGAGAAGCGGTGGGGGGGAGACGTTCATGTTGCTGCAGTCTGCAGTCTGACCGCTAGATGTCGCTGAAAATTACACACTGTAGCTTTAAATTACATAACGTCGTTACATGTAATCCGTTACTCCCCAACACTGGTTAGGCCTTACGTCTCAGGCTCATAAAGGACATATTTGAGGTCAACTATGACAGAAAAGAGACTATCAAGTTTGGGTTTGAACTAAAAATTTAAAACGAAAAAAAAGGCATTGGATCTAAATAAATTTGTAAAGGCGTTTTGCTGGCAACATGGAAAATCGCCCATTCAGCGTTATTAATTAAAACTTTATGTTGTGCTCTCTGGCGACCCTTTTCAGAGCTGCTAAATTTTGTTTTGCACCTGGGAAAATTTTGATTTTTCCCTTTTTAATAAAACCAAAAGTTTTTAAAAGTAAATTTAAAAAATGTGATATGGTGTAAACCCTGCTTAATATGAAGAGGTTGTTTCTTTTTTTGTATATATAGTTTTGAAACTACCCAGAAATAAACCCCTGTAGGAACCTACTCGAAAAATTGTTTTGTACTTTTTCAGAAGGGAAACAAATTTATTTTTTTGTTGTTTTTTTCCAGATTTGTGGAGATTTTGATGTAACACACAGTCCCTCCCTTTTTTGTTGTTTTGGGTTGTTTAACAGCAGCTCTATTCGATATTTACATGCAGGGAAAATGCCCCTTTATGATCCCTTTTTAACTGCTTTTATGTCAAGTTACTGGGGAAACAAAGGGGGGTAAATGTGTTCAGAGTCCCCCAATACATGGATGTCTGGTCCCCCTGTGCTCATTTCCATAGATCTTTTGTAGGTAACTTTTTTTTTTTTATAGTTTCTTTTGTGCAAATGCTGAAAAGCTGCCTCTCGGGACAGTTGTTGTGGGGAAAAATTTATTTTTTTTCCCCTATTAATTTAATATTCTTTTTTAAATCACTAAAAAAAGTTATCAATTCAATTAATTTAAATTTCCCAATTCAGTTTTTTTTATTGGGCCCCAAATTCACAACCCCTGTCATCTCAAGGCACTTTAAGTTCAACCAGACATACAGCCCAAATGAACAAAGTTTTCTTTTAAAAGGGAAAAACCAGTTGATTGCATTGACTCTTTTGACCCCAAATAAAAACCCCCCACACTAACCCTGCTTGTGCGAAGTGGAGGGGAAAAAACCCTTTTTTTTAAAAAACAGGAAAAAAACCCCCAGCAAAACCCAGGCTCAGTGTAAAGCGCCATCTGCTGACCCCCGGGACGGGGGGTTAAAAGGGGGACAGAAGCAGAGATAAAAAAAAGCAGCTGAAAAAGGGGGGCCCCTTTCCGGGAAACACAAAAGCCAGGCAGCGAGTTTAAAGGGCAGTTTTCCCTTTGCCAGAGGCCCGAAGAGAGACATCCACTCAGTCCGGTCAGAGGGAAACGGGGACCACACGGGGAAAAAACGGGCCCAAATCCCCAAAACACCCTATTAAAAAGGGTGTTGATAGAAGCAGCACAGTGATTTTTTTTTTTCCGGATGCGTCACAGAAAAAAACAGGAACAGACAAAGGAAAAAGCTACTCTGAGGAAAAGCAGAGGGGCAGAAGGTTAGAGTTTTGAACAAAAAGGGTTTCGGGCAGAATAGGAAAACAGAAGGGGAATAAAAGCGGGAATTTGATAAAAAGGGGGGGGTCCTATGTCCCCCAAAAATCTAAGCCTATAGCAGAAAACTATAGAGATAGCTCAGGATAACCGGCCCCACCCTAACTATAAGCTTTATCAAAAATGAAAGTTTTAAGCCTAGCCTTTTAAAAATGACAGGGTTTTCTGCCTACGGACTAAAACTGGTAGTTGGTTCCACGGAGAGGAAACCTTTATAACTAAAAGATCTGCCTCCCCTTCTTTCTTTTGAAAATTTTAGGAACCACTAGTTTAAAACCCGCGATTTAGAGCGAAGTGCTCTGTTAGGAACATAAGGGGAAAAATTTAGTTCTGATATAAGAAAAAGGGGCTTTTGGGCCTTTTTAAAGGGTTTTATGTGAGAAGAAGGATTTTTTAAAATTTTATTTTTGATTTAACAGGAAGGGCCCAAAGAAGGGGAAGCCGGATAGGAAAAAGATTGATCTCTCTTTTTTTTTTTTTCATTAGAACTTGGGTGCAGCATTTTGGATCAGTGAAGGCTTTTAACTACCGTTTGGGGGATTTGATAGTAAAAAAATTACAATTTGTCCCGCCCCTTTAAGTAACAAAAAGCATGGACCCAGTTTCTCAGCATCACCCCTGGACAGGATATTTTTTAAATTTTTTCCCAAAGTTCCTCAGATGAAAGAAGGAAATTCTTAAAAAAACCTCTTTGATATGGGATTTTAAATTTAAGGTCCTGATAAAAATAACACCAAGATTTTTTATTTTTTATCTGAAACAGTTTAATCCCCCCCAAATGAAGTGACTGGCTAATCAGTTTCTTTTTCAGAGACTCTGGTCCCAAAAACATAACTTTTTGTTTTTTTCTGGAAATTTAGAAGCAGGAAAATTAAGAGTCATAAAGGGTTTTTTTGTCTTCAAGACATGCCCGTAATCTTTGTAATGGGTTAAACTTCATCTGGATTTATAGACAAAATAAGCTGGGTATCATTTAGCATAAAAAGTGGAAAAATTTAAACCCCTGCTGTCCCAATTTAAATTTTACCCCCTTTGGGAGATGTATAAAGTAAAAGGGGAAATTTGGGCCTGCACTGTCCCCGTGGTACTCCACAGGGAACCTTTTTAGCGGGGTTTGAAGATCTTATTAACTGAAAAATGAATTCGATAAAATAAGGGTAAGATTTTTAAACCCGTCTAGTGCTGTTCCTTTAATTCCAAAAAAAATAATTTAAGTCTTTCAAAAGAATATTATGGTCAACTTATCAAAAAGAGCACTAAGATCCAAAAAGGCGAGCACAGATTTCAAAATCCATTATCTGAGGCCCTGAGAATATTATTTTGGACTTTTACCCGAAACTGTTTCAGTGCTATGTTTAGCTCTAAAACCCAGATGGGAAAATCTTCAAAAAGTTCATTTGGTGGAGTTAAAAGCAAAAATTTTTTGGCAACTACTTTTCAAGAATTTTGGATAAGAAAGGAAGGGTTGGTTTTAGGTCTATAATTTACCAAGTCATCTGGGTCAAGAGGGCGGTTTTTAAAAAGAGGTTTAATTACAGAATTTAAAAAACTTTAGGTACTTACCCTGTAACAAGATAGATTAAAACATCTAAATGGGGGAGGAGATCAAAGGGGGAAAACCTCCCTTTAAAAAAACCTGGTTGGAAATGGATCTAAAATACAAGTTGAAAGGCTTAGATGAAGAAATTAAAATTTTTCTAATTCAAAAGAGTTCAACTGGGTCAAAAACAGTTTTAAAACCCGGGGGAAAATTCCATGACTACCTCAGGTTTCAATCGCGGGGGTAGAGGAGTGCTTTTGATCTTATTTTTAATAAGGGTCAAATTTTTTATTTAAAAAATCCCCTAAAAACATTGCTGCTAAGAGCAGGTGGAATGGGGCGGGGTTTAAAAGAGTAAGGCTCTGGGGGAGTTTGGGGAAAAAATATTAAAAAGAATTAGGATTATCTTATTCTCCCTTATTAATTTAGGAGGGAAATAAGCTGTCTTGCTTTTCAAAAGGGGCCTTTTTGTACAGCAGGGGAAACCCTTTTTCCAGATAGGAAAGGGCTCTCCAGGCCTGTGGGAGCGAAAATTTTCTTTTCCGTTTCCTAGCATTTTTTTCTTCAAAGTAAAAAGGGAGCTCTGCATTTTAAACCAAGGGGCAACTTTCTATTTTTAAAGGTTTTTTTTTTCAAAGGGGCCCGCGTTTTTCTAAAGGGAATCGCAGGGGAACTAGAACCCCTCAACAAAAATCAAACAAACCCGTAAGGGGAAATAAGCTAAGCTTTTGCAATCTGCGCACTGCCCGTGGGAAAACAGAGGCCCGAGAGAAAGTGAAGAAAATTCTTTAAAAAATTTTTAAAATGCCCCTAAACTGATAAAGATCTACTAAAAATTTAACCTTCTTTTGGGGGGGGAAAAACTCGGTTTTTTGTAATCCTTTAAGGTTTTTAGAAAAAGTGGTAGAGAGGGAAGGGTTGTGAGGAAAAAACTGTTATTTTTTTTCCCCATTCTATGCCCTATGTCAGCACAAGATTTCCCAAAATATGGAAAATGAGAATGGTGGGACTATTCACATTTTGAACAAAACCAATAGTGTCTAAGATGCATTAAAGGTGCTCTTTAAACTATCGCCTTCAATGTCAGCATGGATGTTTAAAAACTCCCACTTGATGACCCTGTCAGTATTTTTACCAAAAACAGAAAAGGAACTTGAAAAATCATCTAAAAATTCAGAGGGAAAGGGCCTGGTGGACGATACAAAAATTACAAAAAAAAGAGGGGTTTTTTTTCCTTGAAATTTTGGGTCAGGGAAAATTAAAGGGTTTAAAAGTTCAAAAGAAATTGTAGGTATTAATTGTTTTGGGGGGTAATCAGTAAGTTTAGGGGCTGGGAAAGGGTTTTGGTACTCCTCCTCCTCGCCCCCGAACTTTGGGGGGTGTGAAAATTTAAAAAAGCTTGGGAAAGGGGTTGCCTATTTATGCTCACATAAAATCTTTTTGCAGCCAGGTTTTTGTAAAGGGAAAAAAAATCAATGTGATTATCCAAATCAAGTCATTAACTTGTAGACTTTTAGAGGAAAGCGATTTGGTTAAAAAGACCGATTTAATTGTTTTAAAATTTTTCCCCAATTGGAGTTTTTTGATTTTAATTAGATTTCCAAAGATTTTCTTCCCTTTGGGAAACTTTGCTAATTTATTAGGGTTTTTGGGCGTGGGGGAAGACCTGTCTGGATGGAGTAAAGAAATGGGTAAAAGTTTTGAGAAACTGAGAGATGTGTGTTTTTAAAAAACAACTCTGCTTCCTGGCCCGCACCCTGGGTGGGGCAGGGTTTGGAGGGGCTAAAAAATGTTTCCAAAGGGTTCCCAGAAAGAAGAGCTGCCCATCCAAAGTTGGGGTGGATGCCTCTCTCCGAATCAGACCAGGCTTTCCCCCAAAAAAGGGTTGCCAATTATTAATGTAGCCCACGTTGTTTTCAGGGCACCACCTAGCCAAAAAGCGGTTTAAAAGACGACATGCGGGTAAAAATGTCATCACTGGGGCAGATCAGGGAGGGGACCAGGGGAAAAAATTCGGGGGTCCCACATTTTTTTGGCAACTTCACACCGAAGCAAAAAATAATTTTTTGTGACCCCCGATGGCGTAACCGGGGGGGTCATTACCCCCAGCGGGGGGAATAAAAAAACTTACTGTATTTAACCTTATCCTTAGCCCGTAGTTTCAGGGGGGATTTGATTTGTCGCCCGTTTGGGGCCCCCGGGAAAACATTTGTAAAGGTCCTGGTGTATCTAATGCCAGTTTCCCGACTTTGGAGCTGCCAATCACCGAGTGGGGTTCTCAGGGGTGTGTCACTGAGTGGGGGGAAAAACCGGGGTTTGAAACGTGAACGGGGGTTTGGGGGTGGGCCAGTGGGGGAGAGTCCACGACTACGCTTTCTGCGTACAGTTTCCCAAAACCCCCTGGGTGATCAGGCCAACCCTTTTTTGGGGGACAGCTAAAGTGGGGGGTATTTTAACAGCCTGAAGCCCGGGGTTCTAACTCTGGGCCCCTCGCCTCCAAAGCTACAAAAAAAAACTCACTTATTTCACAAACCCATTATCATAAAAAGGGGGGCAGAGGAATAAATGAAAATTTTGACACAGGGGAGCGGAGGGGAGGAGGGGGAAAAAGGAAGAAATTTGAAAAGAGCAAGGGGGGGGAGAGAGAGAAGCCTTTGCAAGCTAAGCTTTGCGGTAGCCTAGGCTAGCTATTCTTTCTTTCAGAAAAAAAAACCGTGTGAAAAAGGGCAAGTGTCAGTAGAAAAAATGCAGCAGAAAGGGGCATGTTTTTAAAAATAGTCACTTAGAAACAGAGATATCACAGAGAAAATAACTTAACTTCAGATGGAGATCCTCTGAACAGCTGCACACTCAGTTGCACACTCAGTTAATCCAAACAGGAAGTGAACAGGTCCAAACAGGAAGCAATCAGTCTGTTTCTCTCTCAAGGCCACACCATTCCCTGCAGAATGTTGTTTGTAGACCAGACATAGCTTCTTCCCATAACAATCCAGATTCTTTCTCAAGGTTTATTCATAACATGTTACTGTTAACCCAAGTGTGTGTAATTTGTTATGACTCTGACTGCTTTCCATTGTTGTAACTAGGGGGGGACGAACCCTGCCCAGATCAGAACAGAGCAGCATGCTGTGCCATGACGACTGTTCTCTCTTTGCAAAGATGATTAATAAATGTGCCGACTGAGTGAAATCCATCGATCTCCGTTTATTTAACTAGGATGAATAGTTGAATACTTTTTTCCCACGACAATTTGGCGTTGTCGGCAGGATTCTCTTTGACTGATTTTTTCTGAGGACAGCGATTGTCAGAAGTGTCAGGTACCACCTGGAGGAAGCAGTCTTCCAGCCTCAATACCCCGTTAGAAGGTTAAGGGAGTGAGGACTTCTGACATCGAGGTCCCTGGAGGTCAGCAGGGGACCCAAAAAACGAACCTTTTTTTTGAAAAGGTGAAAAATGATTTTTGTCGGCACATTTTAAAATTTAAAATTTCAAAAACTAAATTCAAAAAAAAACCCAAAATTGTTAACAGTTTTTTAAAGATTAAAGAAAAAAAAATTACGGGAAAAAATTAGCTCCAAAGTCCCCTTCCCTTTCCCTTTTAAAAATTTATAATCTAGCAAGAAACAAAACAAATTTAAAAGATTATATTTTAAAATCTTTTAAATGAAACTAAAATTAGTATAATACAAAAGATTATACATATGGAAAAAACAGATAATTTTTTTTTTGGGGGGACAGGAAAGGCAATTCAGGTTTTTTCCAGCTGGGGAAACCCCAAAAAAACCTCGAAAGGGAACGGGGAGGCCTCCCCAAAGGGGTAGAGGAAGGTTGTAGGGGGCCCCCAAAAGGGCATTTAATTTCCCTGAAAAACGTGGGGAAATCTGGGGGAAAGTGGGATCCCCCCCAGTTATCCGGGTTTCGGCACCAGGGGAATGGTGTCCCTTTTGGGAAAAACCGGAAATTTCCCGTAAAAAAAAAGGGAAAAGGGTTTTTTGCAGTTCTAGGGTAGAACAAAAGGCAAGGTTCCAAAAGAATTAAAAACCCCCTCAAGAAGGAACTTTTTTGTTTTAATTTTTGCAATAAAAAAAATTTTAAAGATAAAAATAAAAAAATTTTCATGAAAGTTAGAGGCTAAAAAAAGGGGTTAAGGGAAAGAAATTTACAGTTTTTGGGAAAAAAAAAAAAAGACAAAAACAAGGGAAAAAAGAAAAAAGGAAGAAAACTTTTTTAAAAAATGAGGGATGGTTAAAAGGAGAGTTCAAAAAAAACTTCAGCTTAAAAAAAGAAAGGTTTAAAATTAAGAAGTCAAAAAGACAGTTTTTAAAAACCTGATACTAAAAATTTACACTGTATTACTTATTAAATTTACATTTAAACTAAGTTATAAAAAAAATAAAATTTTTTTTTTCAATGGTGTTTTAAAGAAAAAAAACTCAATTTTTACGGGAAATTTAAAATAACTCATACCAAAAAAATAAAAAAACTTTTAAAATTATTACGGGAAAAAAGAAAGTGGGGCTTAAAAATAAGGTCAAAATTAAAAGTTTAAAAACTAAAAAAAAAAAAAATTTAAAAAAAAAATGGGGAAAAATTAACCTAAAATTAAATAAAGAAAAACAAAAAAAAATTAAATAGAAAAAAGTAAGGTTGATGATAAAAAGGCAAAAAAATGAAAAAAATTAGACGGAAACTTTTCGTGACGAGGGGGGAAAGGGTGATTTTAAAAGTGAAAAAAGGATAAAAGTGGGGGGATGACCGGGACGACTTTCCTTTCCTAAAAGGCTTTTTTTTTAATTGGGTTTAAAGATGAACCAATTTTAAATTCTACTTTTTTATTTTTTTTTTTTTTAAATTATTATTCTTTTTTGGAAAACTTTAAAAAAATTTCCAAAACTAATCATTTTTTTTTTTACTCCCTCCCCTTTAAAAATGGGCCCCCGATCGGACCCGGGCCTCAAAATTCAGACCGGGAAAGGAGATCCCCCCCCTCCTTCAGCCCCCCGGGGGGGGGAAAATGGGGGGGAAAACACCCTGATTAAAGGGCATCTTTTCCCCCCCAAACCCCCCAACGCACACACCCGACACAGCAACCGGGGGAAATTTGAAGGGTTTAAAATTTTTGGGGGGGGGGGCCCCTTTAAACCCTAATAAATGTAGCTACCTGACCTGCTTTTTTTGCTTCACAATGTGTGTGTTTTCCCAAAAAAACCCATGAGGACAGAGACCTGGGAAATTTTTTTTTTTGGGGAAAAAGGGAGGGGGTTGAAACCAAAAAAGGGCCTTTCCCTTCTCCCCGGGGTGCTAAATTATTTTTTTAATTATTGAATTTTTTTTTTGTTTGAGAAGTGGCGGGACCTTTTTGACTGAGGTTTTTGGACTCCGGGACAAAACCCAATGTTGGCAGAAATTTCGTAAAGGGGTAAAGTAAATCAAATTATATATTATTTTTTCTTTTTTTTTTTCTTTTTTTTTTCTTTTTTTTATTCCATTTCATAGATTTCCCAAAACTATTAAAGAAAAGTTTTGATAACTTTCTCTTTTTTGATTTTCACTGAAATCTGTAATGAAAAAAATGCTTGCTGACGGGGCCCTGCCCTTTCTTACATGGGAAATGTTGTTTTGAGGGTGATAATGTACGGCCTGGTTGGTTTTTCATTTAAACCCATGTTTGTTTTAGAGAAATTTTTTGATCAAATTGGGAACCAACCTTAAGTATTTAAACCCAAAAAATTATCTTTTTAAAAGAAAATAAAAAATCTAGAGGCAACGGTCTTTTCCTTATGCCCCGGCTTCAGGCCCGGGAAAACCCAAAAAGGTTTTTCAACCCCCCTGTGGTTTTTTAAAAAAAACAGGACGGGTCCCCTTTTTGGAGGTCTTCCTCCGTCCCCCCCCTGTTTCCATAATGTTTATGGAGATGGAGATGAAAACTTGGGCAAACCCCCCAGAGAGAGAAAAGGGCCCAAAAATGGTCTGACACAGTATTTAAAAAATTCGCACGGGTTTTTTAGTCAAAAAACCAAATTTCTATTTCCACAGCACCCACTCGGAGAAAAAATTACTTAAATTTTCATGTTTTTGGGTGGTATTTTTGTTTGTCCCTGTGCCATGAATGTCTGAGGTTCTGCCCTAAGACAGAAAAAAAGGTGATTTTTTTTGCTCGGGCTTTTAAAAAATGAAAAAAAAAAAAAACCCGGGGGGAAAAAAACCTTATAGGGGAAAAAGAATGAATAAATAATCCAATATGATAACATCAAAAATTTTTATGTGTCATTTTAAATTTCTAAATTTAGATTTCACAAAATTAAAAACAAAAAAGTTTTTTTTTTTCCCTTTTCCTCCAAAAAATATGAATACACATTATACCTTTTTAAAAAACCCTTAAAAAACAAGGAAATCGGGAAGATTTTCACCCCTTAAGTGTTTTAAAATAAATAAACCCTACATTTTTAAAACCAAATATATGGGATATAGTTTGGGAAAATGCAACCAAAATATATAAAAAGCAATGATTTTTATTAAAAAAAATTATAGTTTTGAAAAAAATAAAAAATTTTTCCTGAAAGTTTTTAAAATCAAAAGGGCTTTTTTTCCCTTTAGAGAGTGAAAAATAATAAAAATTTTTTTTTGGGCCTTTTAAAAAATTGTGCACTTTTAAAAAAAAATTTAAAACCCTTAAAACCCTGCTTTAATGGATTTAAATAAAGGGGATGATAAAAAAAACAAAAAAAACCCTAATTTTTCAAAATTTAAAGATTAAAAATTTAGCCCCTAAAACATAAATTTAAATTAAAGGTTGGTTACGGGCAAATATTAACTGTTTCCCGCTTTTAAAAAGTTAAAGTCCCTGCGAAAATAAAAAAGACAGAAAAGCTTTCCCTTTTTTTCCCGTTGCCCCGGGTTACAGGGGGTTTTTGGTAAAAGGGGCAGGCAAGGCCCCCCCCCCCAGTGAGAAAAAAAAGGGCCTGACACACTTGAAGGTTTTGCATGCCCCAATTTACTTTTAAATTCATTTATTTTTTATGGCCTTTTTGTTTGTGTTTTTTTTGGGTTTTATGGGGTTTGTCTTATTTGTTGTTTTGAGTGCCCTGTGGATTCCACTCTAACTTTTTGTTGTTGCCCAAATTTGGGCGAAAAAGGAGTTTAGTTATTTTTTTTTTTGGGTTTAAAAATAAAAAATGAGGGGAAAAATTTTAAGGTTAAACTGTAAAATAAGGACATTTTTCTATTTTCCCTGGGGTCATTCTTTTCCCCAAACCCCCCTTTTTCAAAAAAAAAGCGGGAGTTAAATGTTTTAAAAAGTTAACGCAAAGCTTTTTAAAAATTGGTAAAAAAGGGGAATTGACTTTAAGGGTTTCCCAAATATTCACAACAAATAAATTTTAATGAACAGATTTTTAAAATTTACATCAAATGAACAGATTATGCTTGTTTCCCCAATAATTGGGCATTTTTTTTCAAAAAATTAAAGGGAAACCCGGGGTCTTTTAAATTTAAATGTTAAATTTTTAAAGTTTAATTTGTTAACCTTAATTCTTTAAATTTGATTAAACTTTAAGGGAAAAATAAAATCAAATATGTTTTGGTAGCAAAAATAGTTTTGTATAAAAATAAATTAGTCGGGTTGAATTTGTTTTTAAATTTTTTTAAAATTCTTTAAAAAGAAAATTATCTTAGCTGATCGGGAAATTTTTAAAAAATGCAAATTTTATTTAACAAAATTTATTGGTTTAAAAATTAATACGGGGGTTTAAAAATGCTAAAATTTGGGAAAAAATAATGAGGGATAATAACTTTTTTTAAAATAATAATAATAACGATAAAAATTAAAAAAATGATTACAATGATAGAGGATAAAAAAAAAAGGGTTTTAAATTTCCTAATTAAGTGAAGGGTGGAATTTTAAAAATTGACCTATTCTCAATAAATCCATAGCTCAGATATATCTGGAGGTTAAATTGACTTTAAACCCTTTTTTGGTTTTTTTTTCAACGAAAAATGTTTTTTTTGTTCTGATGAAGAAAAGGGTGGAAAAAAAGATAAAAAAAGAGAAAACCCGCCAAAAACTAAACCCAAAAGGATCCATGTAGAAAGCTGGTTTTTTTTTTTTCCCCTTTTGGGAACCCTCCCCCGTGGAATTTTGGGTTTATAATTGAGAGCAGAATAAATAAAAAAACCAAATAAAATTTCTAAATTATACTAAAACCCGTAAAGGGGAAAAAAAGGGCAGAAAAAACGGGTTTTTCTGGCTGGATGAAATTTGGGAAAACCTCCGCCTGCTTGGGTTTATGGGCGTTTGGGGAAAACCAGCTTTGTTTTTGTTTGTTTATGGTTTTAGCTTCTTGCACCCCTGGTTTTTGGGGTTTCTTTTACCTCATGAAACTCCTTTTTTTCTGGTTCTTTTATTTTGCTTTGCCTTGGAAACATCGTTTTTTTGAAATCGGATGGAAAGCCTATATTCTTCTTCCCCCAAACACACACAACTTGTCGGTGGAAGCAACAGAAGGCTGTGCTGCAGCGCTCCCCTTGTTTTCATTGCTGCCAGCCCACTTTAACAGGGGCTGTCCCCCTCCCCCCTCCCCCGCTGGGAGAAGTTTGTTTGGATTTCTGGAAAGGGGCAAATGATAAGGGTACCAAAAAACTAAGGAAGTACATTTTTTGGGGAAGTTTGGGAAAATTTGGAATAATTCAATTTATTTTTTGAAAAAAAGTTTAAAATTCAAATTTTAATCTAAAATTCTTTAAGCTACATGAACTTATTTTGATCTACTATTGTTTGTGAAAGGGGGTTAAGATTTAAAATCTGAAACTTCTTTCCCTCCCGCTCCTTTTAAAATTTGCATGTTGGTAACTTTGGAACCCCCCCACTCCCCGTTTTCCTCCCCCTGAGCTCAGACGGGTCGGCCCCGTTTTTGGACCACAGAAGGGGGCCCGAAACCCCTGACTCCCCGGGCCCAATGGGACTGGGGCAGGTGACACAAATTTAAAAATTTCCTAAAAAACCTTTTTTCCCCCTTTGTCAGGAAAGGCCTTAAAAGGGGGGACCAAGGGGCCGGGGGCCCTGATGGAGGACCTTTCAGCCATCCTTCAGCAGGAGGAGGTGTGGGCCCCCCCCCCAAAAAAAAAAGAAAAAAAAAGGTTTTCAAAAAAAGTGATCCCGAAGCTCAACTAAGCTCATCGGGGAAGGGGGCCAGGAAAAACTTCAACAAAACAAATCAGAAAAAAAGGGGCAGAATAAATCCCTCCTGATTGGTTTTAAATTAAAACATAAGTAGTCCACCTATGTGTTGGGGCCAGCTGTTCTGCAGACCAACCAATTTAAAACCCCGTACAAAAAAGTGCCCCGTATTTAAGGGGGCCAAAAATCAAACAAAAGATTTAAGAAAACCCAACCCGAAGATGGGCTTACATCAAATTTTTGGCTTTTTGGGTTTTTTAATCATACAAAATGAAGAGAAGGGAAATGTGTTGGGGATGTGTTTGTATTTAACCAAAGATTAACATTTTTAGTATCTAAGTGTTTGATATTACTTTTCTTGATAATAAAAGAAAGTCCAAGTGTTAGATGACCACCTGATGGCTGATGGTCAGTATTGGCAGAGATTTCTGGATTAGAGAATGAACTCTGATGATCGGGTCATCTCAGCCACCATTGGGAAAGAGGAGCGCTGAGATTAAATCCTCCAACTTTTCAATGTGTGCTTTGACTGAACCTGATTCTGAAGAGCTGAATTCGTCATCTGCGTGAAACATCTTTGTGTTATGATTTTAACATTTTGCATAGAGATTGATCCTTTTTACTTTTAATGAAGCTCAGATTAATAATTTGACTTACAGTTTATAGACATGAAGGAGTCTATTGTTTTGACTGATTTGAACTTTTCTCTTTCCAGGGAAACAAAAAGGGTAACTGATAATGATAAGAACTAAATTTTACATTTTCAGCAAATAGATATTTTACCCATAGGTCATTTTGAGTATCTGGTGATGCCTTTTGGTCTAACTAATGCACCTGCTTGTTTCCAGGTTTTGGTCAATGATGTCCTGAAGGACTTTTTGAACATCTTTGTTTTTGTTTACATTGATAATATCCTTATTTTTTCTAAGAACCTGTCAGAGCACAAGATCCACGTCCGCCACGTTCTACAGCAGCTCCTAGAGAACAAGCTATTTGTCAAGGCTGAGAAATGTGAGTTCCATAAGCCTTCAGTCTCTTTCCTGGGCTTCATCCTAGAGGGCGGACAGGTAAGACCCACTGAGGAGAAAATTAAAGCGGTCCAGGATTGGCCCACACCCAAGAATAAACTTGTTAAATTTTTACCCTGGTTTCTCTGAGTGGTTTACTGCATGTGGGTCAGATCCCTTAAGAAAATCATGACACTAACATGTCTAATTTGGTAAACATTTTACCGGTGGAATGTTCATGCATTCTGAGTTATTCTTTAAACTTAAATGTGTCAAAACCCAACGGGTCGTCGGTGGTTAATCAGGGTCATTGGTTGGGTAGGGGCTTCGCCCTAGCGCCCTTTTCTGGCCAGTCACCACTGCTATGCACACTGCGGCTGAGTTTGGATGCCGTTGTTGGGAAAAGCCATATTGGTTTCGCTATGTTTTTTCACACCAGCTGAAGGGTATAGTTTCTGTATTTCTAATACATTAATTCATACTCTGCACGACAGACACTTTGGAAAATAAAATATAATACTTTTAAGGGAATCCAGAGTACCAGGAGATATCTTAAACTTACAGGCTTGGTGCAGAAAAACAACTCACCTGATATAAAGAGACACATAAAACTAATATTTATTCCTACTATGCTAACACTAATGAAAGAAATAAGGCTTTTTTTAGATGGAAACCAAAATTACCTGGAAAAAAGCCTTCATACACAAGGGAGAACATGCAAATTTGATTAGGAAAGACATATCACCTTGTCTAGCTTAACAGAGACACACATAAAACAAATATTTAAACCTACTACGCTAACACTATTACTAAATAAGGCTTTTTTAGGTTGGCCAGAGCACCTGGAGTGAACCTATATAAACTAAGGAAAACAGGCAAACTTGATTAGGAAAGAAAGGTCACCTGGTCTATTGCAGGATAACACAGAGATACACATAAAACAAATACTTAAACCTACTATGCTAATAATATTACTAAAAAATAAGGCTTTTGTGGTTGGCCAGAGCACCTGGAGTGAACCCAGTCAATTACTGACTAAAAAAAAAAATGACATAAATAAAAATGTATATGAAAACTCAAAAAGTCAGGATCATGATTTGGATGATCCTGCATGGCTTTGCTGAATCCTAGGATTCAGATTCAGCAAAGCCATGGTGAAATCCAGTACCTGTACGTTGACTGGGGTGTAAAAAATTCCTTTACGATTTGAAGGGCTACAACTTGTACTTTTTGTGCTAAGGCCATCTCCATGTCTTCTTGTTGAAATTGGTCTTCTTTTTGAATGTGGATCATCTTTGACTCACACAGCTTGTGGTTAAGGTGAATGGTTTCAGTTTTTAAGGCTTTAATCTCTGATTTTAGCTTTATATTGTGCTGTTCTTTACTGCTGACTGCATCCAGAGAATTTTTTAACTTGCGGTGCTTCTGTTTAAGTTGTTTGTTATTCTGTTTCAGTTCCATTTTTAACTCTTGAAAAGACGTTGGTAGCTTTTCATTGTCAACCTGTATATTTGTAAGCTGTTGAAGTTTTTGATCTTTTTCATCGAGTTT
Organism: Cyprinodon tularosa; assembly: GCF_016077235.1. NCBI lineage: Eukaryota > Metazoa > Chordata > Actinopteri > Cyprinodontiformes > Cyprinodontidae > Cyprinodon > Cyprinodon tularosa. The sequence goes on from NW_024037882.1 coordinate 280,664, forward strand.
CCTCTTAAACTCATTCATCTGTTGTTGCAAATCGGTTTTCATCGTTTTACAACATGCCATCAGACGTTTGTTTTCTTGCTTTAGGTTCTGACATTCTGTTTGGAGTGAACTAACCTGTGCTCTGAGACAATCATTTTCATCAGAAAGCTCCTCAATTTCTGTACAAAGTTTGGTTTTCTTTTTTTTTCCGCAGCGCTCAAGTTTGGTGCGAAGACTATCTATAGTATGTTGTAGTTCCTGGTTTTCTTTCATTAAATCTTGGTGAGACGAAAGACTACTATGGTCTTCGCTCTGAGAGGTAAGACGCTGTCTTCTCCGACCCATTTGAATGATCTGTATGAAGAAATCCTGTTTCCTGAAGATTTGGTCACTGTGACTGAACACGTTGCCTGTCCTTTGTCAGAATGATGAGGTTAAGGAAAGTACTGTTCTCATAGAAAACTAAATGATGATGTCACTGTAGGGGCGGAGCTAGAATTAGTAAAGCTTCTAAGTGATGCCTGTGAATGATGTCACAGTGTCACATGGGGCATTCCATGTGTAAATGGAGTGTGTGTGTGGGGGGGGGGGTATGTTACATGGGCCATTCCATGTGTAAACGGTGTGGGGGTCGAGTGTGTGTTATATGGTCCAGTTCATGTGTATGTGGGTGAGTGTTGTTTGTTTTTTAGTGGGATGGAATAGATTTTTATTACAAGGATTAGTTGTGTTCTTTTTAAAGCTTATTTTGACCTTTCTCTGTTCTTTCTACTTTGTAAGAAATTATTCTTTTATAGCGTTTACAACTAATAACTGAGAAGGCACGGAAATTACAACGGTAAAATTTTTACTAATATAGACATCGTTAGACATCAAACATCTCATGATGAAAAAATCGCCACATAGCATCCGTTTTTTGACATCAGAAAAGTTAGTTCATCATAGCTAATGCTTAGCATCTTGCTAAAAAAAACTTATCTCCTCAAAAATTTGTCTGCGATTTTTGGTATGTTTCTTTACATTGTCTTCTTACATAAAAGTCAAAATTATCTGCATATTTGTGTGACTTGATTTGAGTCAGGGAGAGTCGCTGAAGTCTCACAAGTGCTCCTTGCCTGTCAGCCAGTGACGCACAGAGAAGAGCGATATTACACCTCATATAGTCCTGCTGTTATTGGTTAAGTTATTTCATTGGTTTTGTAGCCAATGAAATAGGGTATCAAAAAAGTGCAGACATGGCTAGGTTTCATAAAGGAGAGCCGTTACCGGCTTGCGTAAGAGTGAAATACATAGCTGAGGAAAGTGCAGAACAAATGTCTCATAGTCTGAAATGAATGAAAATAGTTGATTTAATGGTTATTGATATGTGGCGGTAATGTTTGGTTATTTTGTAGATGTTTAGATTTACTAATATCTCTCTACCCCTTTTATAGAATAGAATAGAAAATCCCTTTATTGTCCCACAATGGGCAGATTTACAGCAGCAGAAAGATTATTGAAAATGGTCACACAAATTAGGACCTTAGAAAAATGTATAAGAATAACATAATAGGGAAGAGTTAAAATATAAAAAATACAATTCTGTAAAGTGTTTTAACAATATAAAACTGGAGAATAAATAACCAATATGCAGCTATGGACATTTTTACAGTAATGGATATTTGAAAATAGCAGCAACATCAGAGATGTGCAGAATGACAGCAGCAGGTTATTTAACTGACTAAGGTTTCTATCATTAGATTTTATTTGTTCCTGCTCCCGTTGGTTGGAACCTTTATTCCACTCTGGATTCTTGTGAGTGTAGTCTTTGTTCACTTTAACTTAAAAAAAATAAATAAATAAACAAACAGTTTTGAAAACCTCGGTATTCATTCTTTTCCTGCTTTGTGTGTCAACTTTCACGGTTGCTAAGCAACAGAGCATACCCACCGAAGGGTAGATCTGTTCGAATTTACAGCCAAAACTCTTCCGGCCTCCTTATTTTCAAGGACTTCGAAGGATCCAGTCTAGGTAGACCGCGTCCTTGGAGGATGCGTCCTAGGTTTTCGAACAGAGCAAGAGCCTCTGATTAAGAACAGGGCTGCCCGCACTGACGCGGCTCAGGGATTACGTCACACGGAGCGTCGTGCGCAGTGAAATCAGGACATTTCCTCACCCGGGACGCCCGGGACAGGACGTGAAATACGGATATGTCCCGGGAAAAACGGACGTTTGGTCACCCTATCCAGGTGTCAACTATCCACCCATTAAGCTCTGCATTAAATCAAAGTTATCCAGCCTACTTTTTCAGTGCTTCTTCATTTGTGCAGGTGAAACTATCATTTGGGCTGATTTGGTTTTTAAGATTAATTATTTATATTACAGCTGACATCACAAACCCGGCAGACATTAGTGCTGTGCGTTCCCGATAAAAAGATACTGCATAACCTCACATGTCATTCCTATGCTAGTAATGAATATAACCTTGTGCATGTTTATTTTATTTAGTGGCTGGAATGATTGTTTAAGATTTACCCTTTGCTTTAGACTTGCTTTTACCCCTGGCAACCCCATGGCATTTCAGGTCGAGGTCTTGCTGTCGGTATTTTACAATAAAATCACAGGTGACACTTAATATGATTGTTCTGCTCTCAGTGTGTTGGGATCCAGAGGTTTGCCCTCCAGAGGGCGATGTGGATCCCTTCCTGAGGGTTTCTGCTGTCGGTTGGGATCCAGAGGCTTGCCCACCAGAGGGCGCCGTGGATCCTCTCCTGAGAGCTGGTGCTCATTTGAAGCAGCTGTTTATGCTCTCCCTATTTAAGCTGGGTGAGAGCTTCCCTCTGGGCCGGATTGTTAAACAGTTTTTTGTTAAGCAAGCTTGTGCCACCCTGCCTGTTCTGACCCCGTAAACCTGTTTTCCTGTAAACCTGAACCTAACCTGCCTTGTCCTTTCTGCCTCCCAGGTAGAAACCTGTGTTCATCCAATAAAATATTGGACTTTTATCCTGCCTCTGAGTCTGTGAGTTCTGCATCTGGGCTAGTAAACCTGTTGATCATGACACAGTGGAGGTGGTCGCATTTTCCTGCTGCTCCTACACCTCCCCTTTTCTTTTTTGAGCCTTCTCTTCATATCAGCCGAATCAAATATGGATCTGGTCAGCTGGTGTCTCAATGCAATTGATCAAATACAGACAGGGTAGAGGGGACCCGCCCTGTCCTGCCAGGACATACTTGGTGGGATACACCCTAGACTCCTGGAAGGATTGGAGAACGGTGTGTTTTTTTACGATCCTGTCAGTGCAGGACGTCAAAAGCATATTCATGTTTGGATGCATGATACTCAAAATTCTTCTCTTTGGATTTGGAGGGTACCTGATCTGAGGATGCCAGTGTAACGGACGCTGAAACCTGGACCCAATATTCAGCAGACAAACTGAATTTCAAACAAGTTTATTGAAATAACAAAATGAGGGCGACAGAAACTCCTCGGTGCGGGTTCTTGGATTCTCTGTTGAGACAGAAAACTCAGGTCAGTGACGAGAATGATGAGCGGAAAAGACTGCAAAAGTCACTGACCTGGTTGAAAGTTCAGTACGATACTGAGAGAGGAGAAACCCGGGGGGAGATTGTCCACCGCTTGCAGTCGTTTGGACTTCAGAGCACAGAGGGCGGGGGAGCTGGTGCCAGCCGACACAGAGCAAGCAATGGCTTCCTTAAGGGATAATCCAAAGCCGAAATCCAGTCCAGAACAATTTCAGAAACCAGGTTACCAGAGAGCCGAAGAGGTATGCAGGGAGAAACCAAGCCGACGTCAGTAAAACAGTCCAAGTCTGGTGACCAGCAAAACCCATGAAGTCAGACCAAAAATCACACTGAGCAGAACAGACAGGAAAAAAGACGAAAACCGAAAATACAAGGGCACAAAGCCAATCAGAATTTACCAACACAGACAACTTACTTTGAACGCTAGAGTTACTCACACGAGACAGGTTGAATAATCAGGTGCCGATGGCAGCAGAGCAAACAGCATAAATAACTGCTGGGACCAGGTGAATTAGATCGGCAGTAATTAGTCACAGGGCCAATTAGGCAGGTGAGCAGAAGCAGATGGAAAAAGCCAACCACCAGTGCCAGGATTATGACAGTCAGTGGCAATTTGGGCGATGATTAGGCTTCGGGCCGCGGTTGATGCACTCACGCAGGCTGGAAAAGAGCAGGCCGTTACCTGAGTAGCAAGCTGGATGCGATGGAACGCAAGCTGGCTGTACTTGTTGAACTCAAAGGTGAGATGGGATAAAATCTTGGATGTGTTCAGAGGCTTTTGAATCACTGCTGCACTTTATTAAATGGAAATTTTCATTTCACTGCTAAACTGCTGCTCATTTATTGTCTGAAAGCTGTACAAAACGAGATTTTGTTTTGCATACACTCTGTGTGTAAGAAATTACAATATTAGTTGGCCAAGTCATGACTTCATTATTTATGGTGTATTTATTTGCTTGCACATGCGCAAATGAGCTGATGGTACAAATTGTGCTTCAGGGTAATGAAACGCCTAATGGAAGTGTTCTTTGGCATACATGGCCTCAATCATTCACCTGGGTTCAAATCTCTGAATAGGGCGTGGGCGTCATGACATAATTAGTTTGCGTCGCCGCCATCTTGAATGCGTCTTTTACCGCTGCTCATACTACTGCCTATGACTACCGTGTACTGTACTCCCTCTCAGCCGTGTTTTAATTTGATTAATTTCACCTTAACTTGATTTCAACCATGGTAAACCGTTGCTGTAGTGTGGGTTGTAACAGCGCAACACATGATCGCCATGGGAAAAACATAGAAATTGGGTTAACTTTCCACCACTTTCCTGCCTGGAGGCGCAAACACAGAGACCAAGTGTCAGAGATAACAAAGAGTTGTCGGCTAGCTTGGATCGCGGCTGTAAGACGACCAAACATAACTTTCCACAGTATCCCGATGTCAGTGAGAGTGTGTTCCCTGCACTTTCATTCTGGTAAGTTAAAGATGCACGGTTTTATTTTACACCTTTGAAACACATAGCAGCTAGTTAAAAGTACTTTACATGCATGAGTGGTTGTTAGCACTAACGGTTAGCAGTTACTAAACTAGCAGGTTCCAGAGCCCGTCTGAGCACAGCTTACCTTTGTAGAGATTACTGTGTTCCCACTGTTTGCTGGCTTTATGATCTGCAGCTCCTGAACCCATCCATTTGTGAACTGCACCTGAGACTCCGAGGACTTGTAGCTTCGGAACTGTTTTAAAGTATAGGCGCTCATACAAGAAACAAGGTAGCCGAAGAAGTCTGATATACAAAACTGTGGAAAAAAGTTGTCGTTGGTGCTCCGCTCATTGTTTGGATCTTCATATAGATCCAAATTATTAATAATGCTGATTTTGTCAACATACCGGTCCCTGGCTTCTCTATTTAATGTGTCCCAGTAAATTCCAGATGCTTTTCGGGATTTTAAGATCTTTTTTGTCTCTACTTCTACATCTCTTCGTTCAACAACGTTGTATCAGAGCTATGTTAACGTTTGCGTAGCCATCAACATGGCCGCCACATCCCACAATGCAACGCAGATCCCAAGCCCTATAAGCTGCCAGTGTGGGGCCCTTAGGCAAGACCCTTTACGCTAATGCCTACTTAGTAAGTTGCTTTTGATAAAGCGTCTGCTAAATGCATAAACATAAACAACATAAACATGTAGCTTATGAAATGTATGTGATGAAAAGTTTGTATAGGAACTTTAATCTTGGTTACAATGCAAATTGTAGTTGACAATAAAGATTGATTGATTGATTGATTGATTGATTGGATTAATTGATAACATCACAAACTGCTGTTAAATTGTTCTGAAAAAGCCCTGAAAAAGCTCTGAAAAAAAGAGTCCACTTTGGTTCATCCAGATGCAGCTCTGATTCTGTCAGATTTGGCAAAACCTTGTAAATCTGAGCATCCACAAAGCATTGATGCTGGGGAGTAAGGCAGTGACAGACCTGGCTTTGTGCTGCAGGTAATTAACACTCATATTAGAACTAAATTAAAACAGCGTTTTTAAAAGATACCTAAATACATCTTAAGAGCATCCCTTATTCCTACCTTTGTTAATATTGTTTATCTCTGAATTCCATTTTAAGGGAAAACGCTTCACCTACAACCATTCCCTGATTGGCTGCTGTGTCGCGATTTTATAAAAAAGTTTGCCACAGCCACGACGCACCATAAGAGTCTTCTCCAGATCCGGTTCAAGGCAGTCCAATATCGAAGACCCTTCCTGCCACCAGCCATCCACACCTATAACATCTTGTTGTAAAACTGCCCATTAGTTATTGATAAAACATGGTGGGACAAGTTGTAAAAAATGAATATTTTTTGGTTACACTTTAACATAACCATTACCTATAAATCTTAAAGATGTCATGATTTTACTAAAGTTCAGACCCAAATGCAGAAGACAAAACAGGGAGACCAGGGAGAAGGTTTTACAGGTTTTATTGAAGAGATAATGCTGAGAGAAGTGTTGCTCTGAACACTGCACTGAAAAGTGAGGGGAACACACAGCGATTAGTTCAGGCTCAGTGGGAAATTTGATTTGTGAACTTGGAGAAGAGAATCTGACTCACATTTCCAGAGAAGTTGTTGAATCTTTGACTCCAGTCTGTATGCTGTTGTTCCAGTGTTTGTCTGATTCGGTGGAGGGCGGAACAGGGTTTACCCAGAATGTTGTTGTTTGTAGGTGAACAGAGAAGCTGACTGCCACTCAGATTTCCTGCGGTACTTGAACGGCTCATAGTGGAGATGAATCCCCTTCTCAGTGTGAAGCTCAAACGATCTCTTGGGGAAAGTGGGTCCAAACCTCCTGTTTGTTATACCATCTCAGCTTGAAGCTCTGTTGATCCTTCCAGGGAGAGAAGATCAGAAAAATCCAGTATGCAGGATGACTTCCCGCCGAGAGGCAAAGACAAAAAACAATGTTAAAACTCAGGTTGACGAGAACTCAGTTTGACTCAGCAAAAACTCAACTTGGCTAGAGTACCCAAAACTGGCAAACACTCTGGCGTCGAGGTAGTGGCAGACAGCAGCTCCGTTAACGAGGAAACCATCAGCAGGTGTGTGAGGAGGCGGACCAGAACCAGGCGCCTCCTGGTGGAGGAAGGGAGACAAACACAGAACACAAACACACAGACAGGAGTCCTGACAAAAGAGACCATTTATCAATGATTAACAGATAGTATATTAAAGTTAGATAAACAAAACAGAACAGTATTGGTCTTTTATTTTCATTACATTCAATTTTGTAGCCTTGATCCTTTGGATCTATTCCATTCCTTTTCTTTACAAATTCTATTTTACTAATTATTCTTATTCAAAAACAATAAGGTTATAGCTTCAGTGGTAATGAGATAGGATCCCAGTTTTCATCTGTTAAATGTTTTTTTTTCACAACAAAAAAAAATGCTCTAATTTTTACAGATGAATTTAACAGTTTTTCTTGAGTTCTAATTCAAATTAATAGAAAACAGTAGTTTTAACTTAAATTAAGTAAAATGTATATTGACCTCATAAGAAATAGAAATTCTATTAAACCTAATTGAAAAGAAATTTCACTTCATGCAGCTCTCTTAATATATTTGAATCCCTTGCCCTGTTTTTTTATTTCATGTGCCCCCATGAATACATGCTGCCCCCCTCCTGGCCCCCCTGGTACATTTGGTCTAGATCCACCATTGTTCCTCACCTTCACTAGACGTGGATATACTCAGGGGCGGATCTAGACTTTTATCCTTGGGGTAGCAAGGGGGTGGCCAAGTGTATTTTAGGGGGGCAATGGTTTATACTTAAAAATAACAAAGTTTATGCACTAGCGTTAATGTCGCAGCAGAAAACACCAACCGTCTGTAAGCAATCGAGTGCTGTATACCTTTTCATGTCACGTTTAAATTATTATTCACTATCATTTATTTCTACATGGACTTACAGATGTTGGTCCTGTCTTGTGTTCTTCTTTGACATGTCATGAGTAATGACTTATCATTCTTGTTATACTCTATACACACACACACACACACACACACACACACACACACACACACACACACACACACACACACACACACACACACACACACACACACACACACACACAAACACACTTCTTTCAACATCAAACTTCCAGGGGCTACAGATGAAAGCCAACTAGTCTGTGGTTATCTTTGGTGCATAATTTACAAGTTAATTAAGGCTTATTGACCTTTCTTATATAAACCTTGTAAGCAGTAATTTGCAATCATATTTAAGTAGCCACATACTAAGCAGACAAAAGGTGCAATTTTGAGTACAATTTGTAGTTTATTTATGCACAAAATGAATATGGTGCATTCTTCAACTCTCTGATAACAGAAACACAGATCAAAGATCCCAGTCACCCAGCATACAAACTGTTTTCCCTGCTACAATCAGGGAAGCACAAGCAGACTGGGAAACAGCTTCTTTCCACAAGCCAGATTCATCAACACATTGAGGCAAACTACATTTAACATTTAAATGACATTGGAGAACATTCCATGAACATTTCTTTCACCATGACACTTGCACTTTACTCTTTGCACATTGCTATTGTCCATAAGTGTTAGTCTTCTTCTTCAGCACAAGGTGTGTGTGTGCTATCAAGTGTTTAATGTGTATGTGTGTGCAAACTTCTGTGATGACTGTGTGACATAGATTTTTAACAATTACGTTCACTTGACTTGATTTGAGTGCAGAGCATGGTGATAACTTCAAAGAAGCATAATTCTTCTATTTTGATGAGAAGTGGCAAAATTATTGACAAAATCATCCATGTCAAGGGCACGTGCCCTCCTGGACTCAACACTTAGAATGGCTAGATGATTCAACCGGTCATCCATCATTGTTGTCCTGAGATGTGTTTTTATTAGCTTTAAGGCAGAGAAGCTTCTCTCACAGGAAGCAGTGCTAACAGGTATAACAATGGCTATTTTGCAGAGCCTGAATAGCTCGTGAAAAACTTCTTTGTAGGGCTCAAGAAAGACAAGAAATTCAAGCAGAGAAGCTGGTTTGTCTAAACCCCTTTTCATTCTCCTTTCCAGTAGCCGCTTTGTTTGGTGAACTTCATGTCTAAGGTCACATACATCAGACTCAAAGGTTTGGGCATAGGCAAACAAAGGCTCATTATTTAGAAAGGTTGCACTATTTGGATTGAGAGACTGGACACCATGCATGATCTCACAATTTTTGCCAGAAAAACGCCTATCCAGCTCATTAATTAGACAATCAATGACTTGGTAAAATAATGCTCTGGGGAAATCCTCTTCATTCCAATTTCTCTGCCCTACTGAGCTCATCATCAGTGAGTCCAGGAATTTTGAGCTTATTTTTCGTTGCCTTTTCTTGTCTGCTTGTACACCAATTTCACACTGTTGTGCAAGCTCCTCAACCTCTTTCCACAGTTTGCTAAAATAATCATCAGATCTGTAATTGTGGAAAGTGCTTTTAAGGGACTGTACTAAATCCACAGCCCTTGCTAAGTTGAGAGTGCTGGACTGGAGCATGTCTGACAGACACTTGGCATCCCCAAGTACTTCACAGAAAGTGACCAAAAGCCCCAAGAACTGCAAGTCAATTTGTGAAAGAAGCCCCCTTGCTAGCACTGATCTTTCACCATGTTTTTCAAGTGAGAGATCTTGCAATAGTTTCAGCACTGCAGGAAGTCTGTCCCTAAGATTACGGCATGCTGCATATCTGCAGGCCCACCTGGTGTCTGAAAGTGACTGTAGTTCCCTGGGCTGCTGTGATGGATATAGTTTCTGTTGAACATCAAGCCACCTCAGGTGCACATAAGAGCCAGATATAAAGTTATATAGCTGCTGCAGAAGTGCAAAAAAGTCCACAACCTCAGGCACTGATTTTGTAGCATCAACAAGAACTAAATTTAAGCAATGAGCATTGCAATGCACGTAAAACGCAAATCTGGCATTGCTCTGTATTTTTGCTGCAACCCCAGAATGCTTGCCACTCATGACAGAGGCTCCGTCATAACCTTGTCCCACCAAGTTGTTTCTGTAGTCTAGACCATGTCTCTCTAAACAACGGACAATCATTTGACTGAGGCCTTCTGCATTAAGGGTCTCAGCTGGTTGGAAGCATAGGAAGCTTTCATGTATGGCACCATTGTAGTAGTAGCGCACTACCAACGACATTTGTTCCTTTTTTTTTCAAATCTTTTGTTTCGTCAGCCATAACACTAAAGACTTCACTTTCTTTCACTTCTGCAATTATTTGTTTTTGAACCATATCAGCTAATATCTGAAGCATTTCATTTTGGATGTTGTGACTGGTGTACTTTGCATTACCAGATGCCTCTAACCTTTGCTGTATGAAGCTGTCATGTTTCGCGATTGTGTCAAGTATTGTCAAGAAGTTACCCTTGTTTTTTGATTCTTAAGACTCTTCATGACCCCTTTGGGGTATGTTTTGGGTGGCAGTCAAAAGGAGTACTTCTGCAATTGTTTTGATGTACTGCCTGTTTTCTTGTACCTTTTTTTGTGCTTTTCATTTAGCGCATTTAACAAAGTCTGATCTACTTCTTTCCTCTTTTTGAACTCAGACCATGCATACATTGCGTTAATATGAAGCTCAGATCTAGAATGGAGTTTAAATCCTGCCTCTTTTGACAGTGCCTTTTTCCAATTTGAAAAGCCTACATCAGATGTGAAGGCAGAGTCAGGCGCATTGGGCAACGAAAAATGCCTGCAAGCAAAGCAGTAGCAAGAGTTTTTTGACACTGAATACTCAAGCCATGAATTGTTCGTGTACCACTTGCTATTGAAGGCCCTCTTGCTGGTGCCATGGAGAGTCTTGGGGTATTTACTCAAATGTGGCTGAACTGGTACCTCTTTTCTCGATGTTGAAATATCTGTAACATGATACAATGAATCATAGTTGAGAATCAGAGATGCACAAGGTGATCAGAAACAGCGAATTAGCAGGTATCACATAGACGTATAGGTTTCAAATAGACCTACCACTGGGCCCTTTTGAAGGTGCAAAGGCAGTGCTGGACACATCTTCAGGCTCAGGTTGCTCTGGGTCTGGGTCGTCGTCCTGTTCAGAAGCCTCAGAGCCTTCCTCAGAAGGAACTATATTGTGAAACAATAATAACAATAAAAATAATATAAATAAATAATGTTAAAAGCAACACATACTATAAATTACATATTATAGAACAATCTCACACTGACTGAACTTGGCATGCCTGACTTGCTCTGACCTGATGATGGTGGGCTGTGTTGTGCCTGACACTCCTCGGTAATGGTTCCAGCTTGGGACCTGTCATCATCTCGGTCCACTCTCACACCTACATAGTAGAAAAATATTTATTTAATAGTATGATCAAAATAAACAACCATTGTCTAAAACTGAACATACAACAATAACCAACATTCAAAATCATGTTTAACATAACTTAAAATGACTGAACTGAACATCTGAAATAATGTTAAATATAATTTAAAATAACTGAACATGTGACTGCTTCTGTATGTTCAAACCTGGCGATGATGACAGGCTGGATTCTGCCGGACTTTCCTGACTAGTCCCAGGATGAGGGCTGCCGGGGCTGCTGATCTGCTCTAAGCCTGATCTGTTTCTCTTATAGTAGTTATAAATCGTGCCTCCCTGTCTTTTCATTCTCAACTGGAAAAAAAACGTTTTGTTACTCCTAGCATGCATGACTTCTCTTATCAAAGCAAAATGCAACATTTCGTGTCCAAAATGACACACAAGGAAATTAATGAATACAGACTACATTATTACAGCCTAGAAATATCAGAACACAACAATAGGACATGTCTAGTGACTGCAATCTATCCAGGGGCGTGCATACATAGACACTAGGTGGTGCTAAAGCACTAGGAAGTTTGCCCTTTATCAACGAAAATGCCCTTTTGAAACTCGTTTTTTATTTTTATTATTAAGATTTTACTGAGGTCGGTTTTAAAATGATCTTTTGAAAACCTGAGCCATTAAAAACGACTGAAACAATGCCCCGAAATGAGCCACCTCCTTACACACCCGACCAGCCTATCTCTCTTCCTTTGTCACGTGAACTTGCGCGGTCGCCCGCAGGGCATGCCAGATGCGCAGCATCATAGCAGTTCAGTAAGCATCTTCAGATAGCAGGAACGGTCGCTGACAGGCTGCTTCTCCCGTGCCCCATTAGCCAGGTAATATACAGATCAAGCTAAATCATTTTGTTGTGCATTAAAATGTCTCATTCAGCAGCACCAAACATGCATTTTGCAGACTGGTCACCTGATAAACTAGTTAAACTAGATAAAGTTTTACACTGTAGCACAAGTCAATGACAGATAACGTGAGGACGACCACATGGGCTACAAATAATTTCGGTAGAGTTTGCAATTGCAAATCTATGTGTTAAGACAAACGTTTTCTGTTGTATAGGTTTTGTTAGGAAACATTAATTAACAAATTTTGGTCTCTTTATTGTCTTAATTGTATATTGATTTAGTAATTGCAGCACAATGCCAAGAAAGGAGGGTTAATCGTATTGAAAAACCTTAAAAGCTGTTCACATTTTATTTTTAAGTGGTTTGTACAAAATCAGCAGGTATTAAAATAGCTATTATTTTGTAGGCTACCATAAGTCATATCCACGTGACAAGACTTCCAGTCATGTTGCCTTATTAGCCCATTATTTAAACTAATGTGGCATATTTGTTAAAGCTATTATTATTATTATTATTATTATCATTATTATTGTCATGATGGTTATTATTATTATTATATTGTAGCCAGTCACAGCAGGGAAGCTCTATACTATCAACATCTACCAGGACAGGAGATGAGGAAGAGTTCAGGGAAGACACAGAGACAGAAAAAGACCAGGATGAGTGAGAGCAGATGGGTGAGGGAGAACAGCAGGATGAGGGAAAACAGGGAGATGAGGGGGAGATGAGGGAAAACAGGGAGATGAGCCAGATGAACGAACAAGAAAGATGAGCAAGCGTACGCTTTAGTCTGTTCTGTTGGTGGTGTGACTTTTTTTCATTGAAAACTCACGTTTATAGAATGTTACAAATAAAAGTCAAAATTCATTCAACATGCGTGTGTATTTTTTTTTATAATTAAGTGTTACACGTGCGCTAAAAAGTGCCCTCCCCCCCTCCTGAGCACCTGCCCCCCAAAATGTCTGTGCACGCCTCTGAATCTATCCATTCAATTAAGGTTTCAGCCTGCCATAACTTTACTGTGGATTACATTTGTCTGCTGCCCTGAGACTAGCTAACTACATCGGTCGTGAATTATCTACGACTAGTAATGCATTTCATGACATGGGCAAACGGTTCTGATCAAAGATATTGCTGGTTTCATAATTCAGAAGGTTCTAGACACGGACATTAAAAAAAAATGAAATAGTTTCCGTTCTCGTCAGCAGTATTTTCAGCAGACATGGGTATGAAATCACAGAAATTGACACTGAAACGCATCAATATCACCCACCTGCACCTGTCTGTTTACAGCCAGACTAGCTTCTAGCCGCCCTTCGTGAAAAGCAAGGGCTTCTCCTTATCATTCTGATTTATGAAACGGACATCAATTGAACAGAGGATGATCCTCATTGACTGAACTCATCAAACTCTTAGTTATTGAGCTTCTTTTATGAATATAATCTGTGGACATGCAGCCTACTCACCGATATGCGTCAGTCGGTCCAAACGAGAATAAAAGCCATCTCGAGAGCGAGCAGCCTTTTCCCAAAGAACGTTGTATATAATGTTTTGCAGCTTGTTGCACTCGGTGGCTCCACAGGCGCTTTAGTTCTTCTTCTTTCACACTAGATTCACGACTGGAAAGGGGCTGCATAGCGCATGCTGCATTGCGCCATCTACTGTACAGGAAGAACATCGCAGTCAAAGACTTCAGACGTGCAACTGTTTTAGCGGTGCCGTCAATCATCTGGGGTGGCAGTTGGGGTAGCCAATCAGATTTCGGGGGAGTCAATTGCTCCCGTAGCCACCCCTATAGATCCGCCCCTGGATATACTTAAGTATATTCTGCTGTAAAATTAGCCTATATTTTCGTTTTTTACTCCAGGATTCAACCTCTGCTGTTTCACAGGGTGCACAGCTTTGAGTGGTAACTAGGTGACTGCCAGAGAGTAACCCAGACAAACTTATCGGACTGATCCAATCAGCCCTCTGACAACCAGTCGCCTGGAACGCTGGTTGAACAGAGCATCGCTTTGGACAGACACGCTGCACAGGTTTTACCAGCAACCTCCTCCTCACGCCGCTCTCTCTTGTTGTTCCCGCAAAATCGAAGTAGTTCTTATCCGCCCATGATGCACGAATTATTGCCTGCCCGCTCTCGCTCGCATTAAAAAAACACGACCTTACATTGTCTAAAATCCGCAAAATTCGTTTCTTTCCATGAGTTTTTCCAAAATCTGTTAAAAGTCGTGATATTTATGAGCTTGACAACAGGAGTTCCTGCTCGCTTGCCATTTTTTCCGCGCAGATCGGTCTGTGTAGTTTTTGTAGTTGCCCCATCAAAAATTCTGGAGAGGTGTGAAAGCCCAAAATGACGTAATTTGGCCACACCGACCTTGCGGACAAGTTCAACATAAACCAAGCTTAAGACTGGCCCACCATAAAGACTTTTACAACCTGGTCTGACTATATACTCCCAAAACGTCAGGACTGCTTTCTATAGATAGACTTTGACACATTCAAGCATCATGAGCTGGACACACACACAGGAACAGTTCTGGACTATATTTCTTATGCATTAGGAATGCCACTGTAAACAAAGATTTCCTAATCAGAAACCTTGGATGACCAGCTAGGTCCGCTCTCTTCTCTGGGCCTGCAGGCCTACCTTTAGGACAGGAGATAGAGCTTGATGCAGAGCTGCCAGACCTGGCCTGAAAGAGGAGGGGAAACCGCAAAGATGGACCATAGGATGCAGACTGAGTCCCAACTGTCCAGTAACAGGGCACAGGAGATGTGGCGAGCACAACACAAAATTTCTAACTTTAGAGGTTGTGATGTGTCAACAGTGAACCTGAGTGCGCCACTGGTAGAGTTGCTAAACAGATTCTTTGCTCGGTTTCACTGATCCCAGCAGCACCTATCTGTTCCTGCCCTCCCCTTAAGCTCGGCATACACTGTGCGATTTTCGGGGTGATTTTCCAGTCGTCCGAGAATATTTCGATTGGGCCGACTTTAAGCCTGATGGTGCTTCATGAATCGTGTAGTGTACAGGGGGTAACGATGAGCAATCAGCCTCTCACGACCACCTCCCGATCAGGAATCGGGAGAAAATCAAACGTGACTCGTCTATGGCTTCCAGATAGGCAAGTCAGGGCAGCTCCATCTCACTGCGGAGCTGAGTCCGACGTGGTTTTTAGTTGCACAGTGTGAGCAGGTAGATCGCATTAGAGCGTCTTGCTGCACATAAATCGTGAGCTGTGAACTCACACTGTACGACTAAAGCCTGCTGTTTAGTCGTACAGTGTGAACAGTAGCTGCGTGCAACGATTGAAAAAATTCACACAGTGTACGCTCGGCTTAAGGCAGCACAGAAGACCATTGCCGCCCTTTCCACTACTTAATGGATATTTACTCCTCCTACTGGGTCAACAGAGCCAATGCAGTGACCAAAGACTGCTCCCACCCTGGCTCTGTTCTATTTGACCTTTTGTCCTCTGGGAGGCGTTACAGGAACATTAAGACAACAACAGACATACTCAAAAAAAAAAAAGATTTTGTCCAAAAGATATAAATGTCCTGATCTTCCATATAAAGTTTGTATTCTTTCAATATATGTATATATAGCATATTTACTCCTCTTTAAAAAAAAATCATGATTGTACACTGATGTTTACATTTTCAATTGTATATATTTCACATATGTAATATTCTTCTACTCTGTCTACATTAATATTGGTGGCTTTCAATTGTTTTGTAATGTGTACGATGACAATAAAGGCATTTTGATCCTGATTTGTAAATGACTTCAACTTAAAAAAAAGATGTCTAGAGTGTGATATATTTATCTTCTGCCAAGATGTATAAGCTTTCGTGTAACAAAAGATGATGGAATTTTCCTTTTAATGATTTATCCTATCATAAATAAGTCCATATGACCAATTCTTCTTGTGTGTCAACAGCAGTGGTTTGTGTCAGAGCAGATCTGAAATACTTTGTTTAATTTTCTAAATGGGTGCACATTTCTGTGCTTTAATCTGTCAGTCCAGTGCTTACAACAGAGGTAGTGGAGCATGCTGCAGCATCTGTTTGCAGACTCACATGCTGATTAATTGTGTTTGGATGGAAATAGGTGGTTTTTCATCTCTGTGGTGGCCTGCTCCAGCCCCACCAAATATTTGCGCTCGCTTAACATCTCTACAACCTGCCGTGATTAGCTCATATTCAAACACAAGTAAATGCTAATGCACTCTGCTCCTTTCACGTGGGATTTCTTCCAGTTTCTTAGATCTACTTTACATCCCTGGATTATAAGGAAATGTTTCTGAAGTGGCTTTTGGCTCAGGCTCTTTGTCTTGGATAGGCCTTATTTGTTTCATGTCAGCGCCAGCTTTGCAGGTGTGCTTTGACCCCTACCTTCTAATGCCTAATGGTTGTGTTATCTTCTGAAGATAAAGATCTAATTTTAAGGTGTAGGCTGAAACAGATTGGTTTCAGGATTATAACATTGGCCCACCAAAGTTTCTGCTTTTGACAATGGTACAATAAATACAGAGCAAAATCAAGGTAAGGTAGTTTTAGTTTGAGATTTCTGTTTTAAAAACAAATCAGTCATCATTGCTAATAGAAAATTAATTGAATTTATTTAATACTTTTTTGTAAAGCCACCTTCCACCAATATGACAGTATTAATTCTTCTAGGTTTTAGAGCATCTAACATGGTTGCAGCAAAAGCTTTTTTTGGTTTAACTATGGATCTCTAGGTGCATATTTATTATACTTGGGTCCAAAGCACCATTGATGAGACTTGTGCTGCCTTGAGCAAATTTGCATGTATGTACTTAGAGGTAATAATAACAAAATAAAAGGGTAGATGACCGTGAAGGTAAAACAACCATTAGTGACTTGTGTTACTTTACACAATTAACTTCAAACGTGGATAGTAACTGAAAAGTATATTTTTTTTGAACGTTAAAAAACAGCAGGACTTTGATACTCAGGACCAGCTAACTTCTATTTGCAATAAAAGGCAATATCTGTATCTCCTTGGATGTTGTTAATATGTTCAACACAGAGATGATACATGCACTGACTGTTGGGATCCTCAGGCTTGCCCACCAGAGGGCAAGCCTCTTCTGTCTCTTGTTATTTTCTCTTAGGGCTGGAGTTACTGTTGGGATCTGGAGATTACCCTCTGTCTCCAGCAGAGTGCGCCGTGGGTCTTCTGGAGCTGGAATCTTCCAGCACACCTGTTATTCATCTACAGTGATGGGACTAACGGCGTTGAAAGTAACGGCGTTACTAACGCCGTTACCTTGTTTTAGTAACGAGTAATCTAACTAATTACTTTGACTGTAACTATAACGCAGTTACCATTCCATACACCCCGTTACTGCGCGTTACTCAGGTCGCACAATGAACCTTTTTTCATGATAGGACTCGTGCGCAGCTGGTTAGTGCAACGTTAGTGCAGAAAAAAATATTGTTTGTGCTTCTTTTGTTTAAGAGATATTAAAGATTATTTTTTAGGTCATCCAGAGGTGCGCGCCTTGTCATGAGAGAGGGGAGGATGAGAATGGCTGATGAATAGTGAGATTCCGTCTGTCAGTTGGGTGTTTCTGCTGGCGGGTGTTGAATACAGCACACACAGAGAGATGGAGAGTGAGGAGGATCCAGCAGCAAAACAGCGTTTTCTACATGGAAATACCGGTGTTACGTCGAGCTGCGTTTCCCCATCACATAACGGTTTCCCCTGCATCTCTGCACAGCGCAGGCGGCAAGAATCACCGCGCAAGCGACAGGAAACGCGCATGCTCGCTAAAGGCGCGCCACAGTCGCCCTGTGCTCGCGCCACAGGAAAACTATGGAGAGCGTGAACGATCAAATGAAAGGGAGAAATCTGGATGGATGGATGGATGGATGGATGGATGGATACTCTGCCTTTTCAACCTACTGTATTTTTTATTTTAAACATTATTTGATGGCCTTTGTGGCAGGGATGGAGATCCATATTTTATGTCACACACAGAGTATACATCTAGATAGATAGATGATAGATAGATGTTGCAGTATCTATAACAACCCAAACACACAGGATTTCAGAATTAGACATCCCCAGTTATTAATTTCATATACTCACCAGATCTGAATGCCCTGTTAAAAAACTTCACATGGCGTTCCCCCCTGATGTAATTTACATTGAGTTACAAGAAATGCAAAACTCTCTGCAGGTTCTTGTCTTTGTCGTCCGCTCTATTCAGCTGGCTTTGGAAACACACCGCGAGAAGGTGGGGGCTGGGTGGTGATGTTTACGGGGGCGAGAAACGCAAAAGTAACGCAATAGTTACTTTTACTAGTAACTAGTTACTTTTATTGTGGAGTAACTCAGTTAGTAACTCAGTTACTTTTTGGGAGAAGTAACTAGTAACTATAACTAATTACTTTTTCAAAGTAACGTGCCCAACACTGTTCATCTACTCATCAGGAGACCTCCCCTTTATAAGCTCCTGCCGGACCTTGCTTCCACGCCGCAGTGTTGATCTTAGTTTGGTAGCTACCTGAGCCTCTGTTACAGATTTAATCTTAGTTGTCTCAAGTGTGAGATCAGATTCTAATCTCTCATTTGTCTGTGCCTCACAGGAAACCTGTCTCTAGCCTGAAGCTCTAGGTGAGCCTAACCTGCTAATCTGCCCTGGTGAGCCAACCTGAAGATTCCTATGTGGATTTAACCTGAAGACTTCTATGTGGAGTTTACCTGAAAATTCCTATGTGGAATCAGCCTGAAGAATCCTATGTGGATATTCCCTGTTGTTCTCTGCAATGAGCTGGATGCTCAGCCTGAAGAATCCTATGTGGATATTCCGTGTTGTTCTCTGCAGTGAGCTGGAAGCTCAGATCAAGGTCTGCCATGCTAAGCCTGAAGCTAGACGCTTAGCTTCTCATGAACTCTGCTAACCAACAGTCTCCGGTCCCAGTCAAGACTTCAGTGAACCAGTCTCAGAACTTGTTTATGATCTCGTGTTCAGAACTTTTAATAAACATTTGAATTTTTTCCCTGCCTCCTCAGTGTGTTCTGCATATGGGCTTGCTCCTTTGATCCATCATGACACTGACAGATTTTGTGGTAAAAATGCCATGAGTTGTAATACTTATGCCATGCCAGTGAAGGGCGAGGAACACAGGCATAAAGTAGATAGGATAATGTAGAAGAACACGGTGAAAAAATGCTACATTGGCATAAAACGGTGCATAATTTTAAAACAAACTAAGGTACTGTCCAGCCTTGCTAGTTGGTGTTCACTGTTTTAAAAGAGCAAAGCAAAGGCAGTTACCCTCTTGCAGTTATTTTCTTATGAATAAATATCTACACAAACAGTCATGGAGAAAATACTTGACCGTTCTTTTTCATCTTTTTTGTGCATCCCAAGGACATTTCTGTTTGGACTTTGCATGTTCTTCTTGTATCTGTGTGGGTTTTCTCCAGGTTCTCCAGTATTCTCCCACAGTCCAAAAACCTGCATGTTAAGTTGATGAAAGATTCCAAATTGCCCTTACGAGTGAGTGTGCATGTGCATTGTTATTTGTCTTGGACTGGTAGACTGTCAAGGGTGCACCTCACCTCTCGCCCATTGACTACTGGGATAGGCTGCTGGTAACCAGGCAACAAAACAGTCATTGGCTAAAAATAACACAAGTAATCTCAAGAAACACATGTAGAAAGAGTGTACTGCAACTTTAAGCTAGAGTCTAAACACGCTGTTGCTAGAAGTTGGAAATGATGGTGCGAACAAATCTAAACAACAAAAGTTGGATTTCTCCAGACGAGAGATGAAGATGTTTGTCCCAGGAGAAGTGAGACTGCTGGAGTCAGAGTATGTCGTGCAGGATACACTACTGTAACTCTTTCTTAAGATGAGTCACACTGCATTTTGAAAAGCTTGTCAGAAAAGTGCTTGTTCAACCAAATTGCAAGATAAAAACCAATCTCTAAAGGTGTAGTCCTGCTGTTAAGGCCATGTTTCCACATACCATTCATTGAATAATAATAATTCAATCTGAAAAACTCAGATGAAGAGAAAGGACAATTCGAAGAAATTTATTGATACAATTGATCTTTGGTGCTCAGACCTCGGCAGGAAACATAGCACTGAATTTTGATAGATATGCAGGAACATGAGAAAAGAACATGGCCATTTCCCCCCAGGCCTGATACTGGTGGTAGTGTAGAGATAGATGAAGTTGGTCAGTCTGTAGACTGCTAGTTAGCGAGACGGTATGCTGAGCTTGATGGGGAGATCCAGTGGATTGCATGAGCTGATACTAGAGCTTCACTCAGGGACCTGGAAGATGGAAGTCCAGTTGGATAACACAGGTTGAGAGGACCTGTCCATGATGAGCAAGTATGAAGCGATAGTGGGGAGGAAAAGCTCCCCGTTGGGAAGAAACCTCTGACGGAACCAGGCTCAACGTGGCGGTCTTCTGCCGGACCGGTTGAGATAAGACGTGGAACGCAGAAAGAGTCCAGTAGCAATGAAACTCCAATGAAGCTTTAGCTACGATGGTGGAGGAGGGACTGGTGGTGGGTTGAAACGGGTTCATAAGAATTAAGTCACACAGCGCTTCCACTGCCTGCGCACTAGGTAGCAGACGAGTTGCGGCTCGTAGGCCTTTTAAGATGAACTTTGGATGCCTATTGGCTTTCATGGAGGTGTGGTTCAAAGCTTTTAGCTGTGTCGTAGGTGGATGTAGGCAAACAATCAGTTTCTTCAGTTTGACTTCTGCCTAGTAAAAACTACTGACATGTTTTATTTCATGGAAACGTGACCGTTTTGCTCTAAAACATCAAATTTTTATCTTATTATAAACAAGAACCATCTTCTTATCTACATAGTTGTATTGCAACTCACTTGTGAAACGACACACACCAAAATAGTCCAGGTTAGTTTCCAATGTTTTCAGATGTGTAAATGAAATAATAATTTCATATTAATTTATGAAATTAATATATTTCATAAATGAACCTCTAGTTGCATTTAAAATTCCAATAACATTTTTTTCAAAAATTCTTTGACATTTTAAATCATTAAAAAGTAACTGCATAGTTATCTTACCTGAGTTATTTACTCTTACTTTTTTGGCAGTAACTATAACTAATTACTTTTTAAGTAACAGGGAACTCTGCTTGGCCTTGACCTTTACTATCTACCAATCTTTTCTTTGGTATAGAATGCTTCATGGGTAGTTATTACTTAATTGCCTCTTGTTCTTTGGGGTTTAGGTGCTATCATCATGCTCTATATGCTTGCTTTTCTCAGAAAGTACCAAATCATTTATTTGGCCACTCCCATTGTTTCATATTTAACTTCCAACTCCTAAAGCAGCACCTGGAATCAATCCCCTTCGGATCTTAAACTTGCTCATCTAAAGAAGAAATAATAGGTCTTAACTTGTCCTATAAAAATTTATAAAAAAAAAAAAAAAAAAAAAAATATATATATATATATATATATATATATATATATATATATATATATATATATATATATATATATATATATATATATATATATATATATATATTCTGTTGTTTAATCAACAAGTAAAAATAACAGATAATTTCCTCATGATTGAAAATTTTCCTCATTCTGACAAAACTGGAAGTACTTGGCTTCAAAGCAGAGAGAATCTATTCTCAAATTCACTTAATTACAACCCAAAGCCGATCCTCAGCAGCTGGAAGGGCTCAGATTTGACTCCTCAATCTCTTAACTATTCTTGACATGAACACTCAGTATAACTTTATCACTCCAAGGCCAGCTGCTTTTGTTCCCTGTTTTTAGGCATCAACATCAGAGACTTGACTACATCCCTTGAGGCGCTGTAATCCACCAATCGACCAACGCCCGTTAAGACCTAAGGTTCATTTTTCATTGGAGTCAGTTCTTTTTATAATGGAGCACGTCATTCTCCCAGGCCACAGAAAAGGCAGATACCTCACTTTACTACACCACAGAGAGGCTCTGCTGAGGAAAACAGACCAAGCATGGCCACTGCACCCTTACAGATGTGCCTAGTGGCTGTGCCCGACACAGGAAGCCTTTAAAAAGCAAATCAATCACTGTGGAAACTGGGAGGAGGGAGTAGAAACCCCCCCCCAAAACTCTTGTGAGTGGGTAGTTTGCCATGGAGTAAGACGCAAAACAGAGTTTATACCAAATATAAGTTTGAAACTTATATTTATATAACTTGGAAACTTGTCTTTTTTTTCATAAATATAAGATGTCTGAGGAAGTCTTATATTTTAAATGACTGAAATGCAAAACAGCTGAAGTCTCTGAAAAATCGAAAGTGAAAGGAGAAAATAAATAAAGAATAGTTGGTATTTGCCAAGACTGAGAACTTTTTTCAAAGCTCTGTTTAATCCTGAGAGAAATGACTTTAGTGCTGATAAACCATTAACTTCCCTCTCTGGTTTCTCACTTGAAATACTGAGATGAATGTTGACTATTTTCAATACACAGATTTTTTTTTTAAGATAAAGAGTTCCCATCAATAATGATCTACAGCCCTTTATTCCCTTCACACAGCTGTTGTGTGTGTTAACTAAATTCAGTGTATTTTCAGATTTAAAAGCTCATTCCTGCCTTGGGTTTCTTCCTGTCATTTTGTATGAGGTTAAAACAGACCCTGCAGCTCTTACCATATCCAAGATATGTTATATTCTGGTTTGTCATCCATATGCAGAAAATGTTATACTCTTTTACAGGTTTTACTTATGCAATACAAAAATCATGTTAATAATAAATATTCCTCTTGCTATCTTCTACTCATAAACAATATGAGCTGAGTTAAGTAACAGCTTTATAGTCAAGAACACACATTTAGGTTTTTTTTATATTTGCTACTTCCTTTTTTTGGCAATCGTTCAGATTGTTTGTAAATAATTGAATAAAATAATCTGATTTTTAATTAATCAAAAAAAAGGGGCTTACATTATCCTAGCCACATCAACAATTATGATCTGAGGTTTGAAAAAAAATGCTTTGCTGTTGCCGGCTAACCGGCAGCAAAGAGAAGTACTGCGTAGTTCAGATTCAGTCACACTCATGTGACTTTTTATATTAGACCAGGTTTGAGCAGACAAGCTCCTCCTGTGTGGGCAGCCTCCTGCACTGATTGTTGATTTCCCCCCTCAAACTGTGTGGGATGAATGGATCGGGCCATGTAGCCTCTATGGACTTCGGGCTCTGCACTTGTTTCTGCAGACAACATTTAATTAAGGAGGGTGCTTCCTGTAAATCTAATGTTCTTGTTCCTGCCTGTACTTTTTGCTTGGTAGTAACGTGGATGTTCTTGTACCCTCACACATGCTGATGGTTTAAACTTTGAGCTGCTACCAAACCAGACAGCCTCTCCCGGTAGCTCTGACTTTCACCCATCCAAACATTAATCTCCAGCTTTACACAGTTTGCTTTCCTGACTCATGCTATTTTCTCTAAAGTTTTAACCAGTCGTCCCTCACAGGAATGAGCTGAATTTGGACTATGGTTAAAAAGAGGCAGGATTGCTTTCTAGACTGGAAGCTTAGAACTTTCTGCTACCAGCTAGCAGACAATGAAGTTTCATCAAAAAATTTGAACCCCTCTGTAGAGCTCCTATAAAAGCCATGTTCACCCACAACACTTCCCCTGTTCCCATGAATAGCCCTAAGAGGAGCCCACATTGGAAGAGACAACCTGAATCTCTGCTGGCAAGCACCACATTCCTCAAACACAAAGGTTGGGTTTGAGTATAGCTGCTTCTAACGAAAGGATATCTGCACATATTTTTCTAAGTTTTAAAGGAGAGGCTTGGAACCAAAGACCACCATTGTGAACCTCTCATCTTCCTTTGAACAATAATAAACTAGAAAAAAGCAAGAGAGAGAGCAAAGACCTGTTGTTTGTTCTCTGAGGGAAGTGATGTCGGGGGGGAACTGGAAATTTCCGGGAAAGGGGCTTTTGTCTCAGCCAAATCAGGGGGGTTGGTGTATGACAGTAATTCAGTGGTCAGGCTTTGATCAGACTGATATCCTCTTTTTTATAGCAATGCTGTATCACAACAAGTGGTTGAGCGACAGAAATGAGACATGGTACCAGGAGAACTGCAAAAAACTTAAACTGGTCTCCACCTAGGAACCACGAAACAATCTGGAGAAAAGACAAACACCAAACCCTCTCTAACCACTGGCCCCCGGGATGGGGATATGAATTCTAGAATAACACAACTCAAAATAACCTACAAACATAATAAAACAATGATCATCATGATAATTAGAGACCATGCAAAGTTAGGCAGGTGAGTGAAATGACTGGAAATCTTAGAAGTTCATGCAAAGACAAATAGTCTTTGTCTTTGAATGCTCCAAACCTATTTGAACATCAAGTGTCATTCCAATTCAGTGTAACCAAGGATGCCAATATAGCGATGCAAGGTGGCGCAGCAAAAAGGTTCTGGGTTTGATTCCTGGCCAGGGGTCTTACTGCATGGAATTTCCATGTTCTCCCTGTGCATGCATGGGCTCTCTGCGGGTACTCCGGCTTTCTCCCAAAGTCTAAACACGTAACTGTTTGGACAAAACCCTCTCTAAATTGTCCTTAGGCGTGGGTGTGTGTGTTCATGGTTGTGCGTCTTTGTGTGTCTGACTGGCGACTTCTCCAGAGTGTACCCTGCCTCTCGCCCATAGACAGCCAGAGATGGGTACAGACCCCACCATGACCCTGAAAAGGACTAAGCGGGAGAAGATAGATGGATGGATAGATGCTAAAATTGTGGTACACATAATTTCATGTAGAAAAGAAGAAAGTATATTTCTTGACTGAGGTCATATCATATCCAAAATCCACTAATGCTTTTCCGTATCTTTACTTCTGCTCTTTTACTTTTTAATTTTTGCACATTGATGTTAGTTGTACCTGTCTGACTAAGGGGGGAAAAGTTCACAAGTACATATATGTAATACTGTCTTCTTTTATTTCAAAGTCAAATATTTACCAGGACATACTGCTGCCAGACAACAAACTCACGCATATGTTTAAGAACCTTTAGTCTTTGTCAAGATCTCCCTCCCCACATGCCTTATGTCTCAGTATGTAAAGCTGAGCCAGTAATTCCCTGACTTTAAATTTATGATAGCACCTGTCTGTTATCACAGATCAAAATGTTTCAACATAAACTGTTCCAGCAAGCATGGGAATTCCCATCAAATCCAGCCTCAGAATCCCCCCAGATCATCAACAACTTTGTTCTTGCCATTAAAGATAAAGCTCCAAAATCTTCAGCAACCATTACTCTTAATGATCTGCTTAACCAGCAGCATTACGCCACAGCTTGAAAGCAAAAAGACAGACAACTTCAAAAGGTGCATAAGGTCTTGCTTGGTTTGTGTTATGCAGACGTTTTTCTCCTTATCCGCTGTGCAACTTGTACGATGAAGAAGTGATAAAGGGAAACTGTCTCTGCGTACGTGGCGTTTTTTTGGAACTGTGAAGCTGTGTTTGTGTGCGTGTTGACATACAAACAGTCTGGAAGCAAGTAAGAACCAGGAAATAGATACTGAATGTATGCAGAGAACACTTGTCTTTGAAATGAAACCATATCAGTTGTAACATGCCCAAACTCGCCTGTAATATTTAGTACTTTTACAGATTTTGAGGCTTTATTAGGGCAATCTTAATGTTTTGTCTTTTTAACAAGATAACACTTTGTTGATAAAACACAGGGTAATGCATCGATTTGTTTTGCCTTTAAACAACTTATTTACTATTTCTTTTTTTCAGGCATTCTCCCTCTGTTGTGTCTCTTATGATCAGGTTTGTATCTAGTTTACCCTCATTCTCAGGCCCGGGAGGCAGATCTTGTTTACTGTCTAGACAAGTTTGCTTATGGTGTCTCAGTCTTTTTTTTTTAACTCCATATGTGTGTATCTGTTTTTGTGTGCTCCTGAATGTGTGATTATCATCACAGGAGCCTTGAAGAGTGTTTTAATGCTCCCCCTTTGTAAATTCTTGCTGTTTCTTTAAAAGTCAAAGAACAAATGAGTATTCAAACCTCTGCCCCTATTGAGTTCATTCATAAGGTCTAAACCAGGGGTCTTCAACCTTTTCCAGGCCAAGGACCCCAAAATTGATGACGAGATGGAGCGGGGACCCCCTAATTATATATATGGTATGAAATTGTGTTATATCAAACTGGTCCTATATTCACTCTATTACATATGGAGTCATTTGTAATCATATGTAATATGGAGTCATTTCGGCCTGGAATTATTAAAGTTTTTCTGATTCTGATTCCTGGTTGATGGGACAGGTGTTGTGAATAAAAAGTGCCCAGCTTGAAAGAGCTGAATGTGTGGCTGAATGTGTGCATTCTCCATTTATCTGTTTACTACAGTGTGTTGAATTCATGCAAATGTGTATTTAAAGTTATTTCAATTAGTGGAAACAATTGCAGTAGGGAATGTAAAAAAAAGGACTAATCAACCAAAACTTTGGTGACCCCCGTGCAGTACCTCCATGGACCCCCTGTTGAAGACCTCCTGTCTAAACTTTTCATCAAACTTTTTATACAATAATATAGCTTAAAAGTGTTCTTTGTGAAAAGATACTTTGAATTGTCATCAATTTTAAAAACTCCTTTACTTTAAGAGTATTAAACAACCATCAGTTAGACTTTATCAATTATTATGTTTAACACAAACTTCAAATCCGTCAATCAAATGACAGGAATATAGAATTGCTGAAGTTCAAAGGCAGCATTGTATGGACGAATTTGTAAGTTATTTTAACATCTTCTAAATGTCCTCGTCAGGCTTCATTTCAGACGGATCTGTAGAAACTTTGAAATGTAATGTCATTAACACCATTAACACCATGAACACCTGTTTAAATCAATGCTATAATGTAAGTAATTATGCTAGATCTGAAAATAAAATGGTCCTAGCAAGTTGAACCTAATAAAAGACCATACTGACATAAACACTGCCAAGGCAAGGATATTATTCTGACAGATTTAGACAGAATTGTTTTCATTTAACCAAAAGGTTTGTGATATGAAATGAAACAGGCATATGCAAAATATAGAATACTATAACAGAACTTGACATATAAATAGGTTAAATTCAATTAAGAAATACTCTATTGATCCCAAGGAGATCAACATTTATTGTTACCCATATTATAAGGGTCCCTTCAACAAGTTGTCTGCAGGCAGAAAGGATCTCCTGTAGCACTCTGTCTTATATTGTAACTTGAGACATTGAAATAGAATGTCTGAAAAGAATCTTCTTAATCTTTAATTTAAAGCTTTGTTGGAATTCATTTGTATTTTGACAATTTGTCTGATGATTAGGAGGAATCTCTGCTATTAATCTAATCTTTAGTGTCCATCCATTTTCTGACCCGCTTATCCCTGCTGGGGTCCCGAGCAGCAGGCTATGGGTGAGAGGTACACCCTGGTTGTCAGTCTATTGCAGGGCAACACAGAGGCAAACGGCACACGCAAGCATTCACTCACACACTGACACCTAAGGAGAATTTAGAGAAGCCAATTAACCTAACAGTCATGTTTTTGGACTATGGGAAAAGCCGGAGTACCCGGAGAGAACCAAAGCATGCACAGGGAGAACATGCGAACTAGACGCAGAAAGACCCCGAGCCAGGAATCAAACCGAGAAACTTCTTGCTGCAAGGCAACAGTGCTACCTGCTGCAGATCTTGTGCAGCCAATCTTTAGTGTCTTCAAACAATTTCAAGATCAAACCGCAATCAGAAGTAGGGCTCAGGCAATAAAAAAAAAATCAAGCTAATTAATTACAGGATTTGTAAATAATGAATCTAATTCATCACATTTTAATCCTATATCTGCTAAAGTAGTCATAGGGCCCTCAAGGGCCACAGTCCTTAAAGGTTTTCATGCAAACCTGCTCCCGCACAGCCTATGAAATTCTGTACAGTGACTCATTGATTAGAATCATGTGTGTTGGGGCAGAAAAATGAGGTAACCTTGCAGGATGAGGGTCAAGGTTCCCAATCACTTGGCTGAATGTAGCCAAATAAAGAATTTGATTTCTAGGACATTACAAAATTGTTGTCCAATTCAGTTTTCCTCTGGTGGCTTTTCTCATTCCTTTAACAGATTCAGCAAGCATGGGATTGGTGACGTGTGCTCACTGTAGCGCTAGTAGCTGTAGCCCCTTAACTTCTCCTGACATGTTTTGCATTCAAATGATACATCAAGCTGTTGCAGCTTCGGTAATAAGAGAATTCTTTTTACAATAATTACAAATCATGTTGCTGTGCTTGACAGTCCTGTCTTCATTCTTTTTGAAATAAAATTCGCAATTCAGAACTTCTTCTTCTTCTTCTGGTGTTGGTGGTTGGAAAAAAAAAGCTTTAGTTGCATTACTGACACCCACCCTGGTCATTCAGTGCCCGAAATGTAAAATGCTTGCGCATTGAACTGGAAATTAATCACAAAAATGTATTTTATAATGCATTACTTTGTAGATAATTCATCCAATTAATGTGGTAAACTGACAGTCGTAATCAGAACACAGTGGGACAATTTGAAGCATCACTTTAAACCTATATCTGACAGAGGTATGCACAACTTTGGGATAGACTGTTAGGTAAGTCTGTAGAATCAATGTATTTTTTTTCATTTATGTAAAGCAATGTAAGTACTTACATTTGTAGTCCTTTAAAGTTTTTCTGAAAGCTTAGGTTTTCCTCATACAAATTACTCAAATGTAATACTCTAAATTGCTCAGTAAAATATATGGAGGATTCCAGACCAGACACTATTAATCTAAAACACTACCCCTTTATATTTGCTCACAGGATGTTAGAAACAGTTGTGCCGAAGAGGTCTTTTATCACATAAGATTATTGAGTCAGTGTAAAACTCAATTATTCAAAAGATGGACTGGAACCGATCAAACAGCCAACAAGCCGCATAACAAGAAAGCCTGGTCTGATGGGAAACAGGCAGTTGGAGCAGAAGTTTCCTGTTATATTAAACCCGAAATAAATATACATTCTGGGTTTGTCACACCACAGACAGATGTGCTTTTACCCAACCAGCTTAACCTAAATTACTAAATTATGGAAAATGTATAATTTTAGGTTGTAGTATTGAAAAGTAATTTTTAAAAAAGTCTCCTTTTAGAGTCGATGCCGTCTTAGAGATCTAAGCCCATTCCTAAAAAACTGCATGAAGTACATGTGAAATCACAATAATGCCAAAGGGAAACTTTACATTTGCATAATCATTTCTTGAACAATTCCCCAATTTGTAATGTTACAGCTGCAAATATCAGTTAAATAAGTATAGAATGTTTTGTTTCCTTTGGAAGAAATATTTGAAGTGTAAAAACCATTTGACCTTTTTTACTCCTAAATAAAATAAATTGCAGCTAAATGCCTTCAGATGTTACATAGCAGCTCCACCTGTGTGTAATTTACCCTCAGTATAAATAACCCTATGTTCTTTGGACGCC
This sequence comes from Cyprinodon tularosa, assembly GCF_016077235.1. Taxonomy (NCBI): domain Eukaryota; kingdom Metazoa; phylum Chordata; class Actinopteri; order Cyprinodontiformes; family Cyprinodontidae; genus Cyprinodon; species Cyprinodon tularosa. The sequence goes on from NW_024037882.1 coordinate 310,428, forward strand.
TTAGAGGTTTGTCAGAGAACTTTATTGAATAAATAGTATCATGAAGACCAATGAACACAGTTGGTCAGGAGTAGGTGGTGGAGAAGTTTAAAGCTGGCTTTCTGTGTAAAAAAAAAAATACCCCAAGCTTTGAACATCTGATAGAGAATTATGCAACCCTCTGTGGAAGAATTTTGTAAAATTACAGATCTGCTAATGCATAGCACTCCAACCTGACAGGAAAGGAAGCATTAAAACAGAAGAAGCTGAGAAATCCAAGTAGAAGGCTGTTGTAGAAAAAGAAAAGAGCTTTGAGAAGTCTCATTTCCAATTTACATATTAAAGAAGGTTTTCCCGACAGATAAGACCAAAATTGAACCCGTTGACCATCATTCTAAACTCATACTGGCGGAAAAAACGAACAATCCAAATGATCCACCATCATTACAAACGATATAATAGTGGTGACATCATGATGTAGGAATGAAAATACGAGGAAGATAGATGGTAAACACTGGACTATCATGTTAAAAAAAGAAAATACTTAATAAATCTGATTTCAGTAAAGAGCAAAATAGAATAAACAAAAACCTTGGGACAAAACACACCATTTATGTGCTAGAATAGTCTATAACCAGCCCAGATCTAAATTTAATGGAGGTAATTTGGAACATGTGTTGTTATTGTTGTTTTCAGTCCATCCAGTGTGATGAAATGTGAGCTTTTGTTTTCTTTTTTTGCAAATTAGAATGAGGAAAAAGCTGAACCAAAATAAAAACCTCCCAACATGCAAAGCTAGTAGTGATTCAATAAGCTCTTCAGCTGTGATTACAATTATAAGTGGTACTATAAACCTTGACACACAGGGCTAAATTTGATAAAATATCTTTTATCGTATTATAATATTAAAACAATCTAGTATTTTATTTTTCTTTAAAATAATGCTTTACTCTGTGTTAGTCTTTCAAAACATGAAGCTTGAGCTGCAACAAAATGTGATAAAGTTTAAGGGGTATTTTGGCTTAAATGATGATTCTCTGAAAATGGTTATTCAAAAACAAAATGAATGAAAAGCAAGCATTAAAAGAAAGAAACCCTGCAAATCAAAGAAACTAATAACCCCATTCTACCTTGAAGGATTTAGAAACATTCTGGCTGCTAAATAGGTTTATATATTTAAAATGTTAACCAGTACTTTGGATGTTGCCTGCTGGTAATCATTAGACATACACTATATTGCCAAAAGTATTTGCTCACCTGCCTTGACTCACATATGAGCTTAAGTGACATCCCGTTCCTAATCCATAGGGTTCAATATGACGTCGGTCCACCCTTTGCAGCTAGAACAGCTTCAACTCTTCTGGGAAGGCTGTCCACAAGGTTTAGGAGTGTGTTTATGGGAATTTTTGACCATTCTTCCAGAAGCGCATTTGTGAGGTTGCACACTGATGTTGGACGAGAAGGCCTGGCTCTCAGTCTCCGCTCTAATTCATCCCAAAGGTGTTCTATCGGGTTGAGGTCAGGACTCTGTGCAGGCCAGTCAAGTTCATCCACACCAGACTCTGTCATCCATGTATTTATGGACCTTGCTTTGTGCACTGGTGCACAGTCATGTTGGAAGAGGAAGGGGCCAGCTCCAAACTGTTCCCACAAAGTTGGGAGCATGGAATTGTCCAAAATGTCTTGGGATGCTGAAGCATTCAGAGTTCCTTTCACTGGAACTAAGGGGCCAAGCCCAGCTCCTGAAAAACAACCCCACACCATAATCCCCCCTTCACCAAACTTTACACTTGGCACAATGCAGTCAGACAAGTACCGTTCTCCTGGCAACCGCCAAACCCAGACCCGTCCATCAGATTGCCAGATGGAGAAGCGCGATTCGTCACTCCAGAGAACGCGTCTCCACTGCTCTAGAGTCCAGTGGCGGCGTGCTTTACACCACCGCATCCGACGCTTTGCATTGCACTTGGTGATGTATGGCTTGGATGCAGCTGCTCGACCATGGAAACCCATTCCATGAAGCTCTCTGCGCACTGTTCTTGAGCTAATCTGAAGGCCACATGAAGTTTGGAGGTCTGTAGTGATTGACTCTGCAGAAAGTTGGCGACCTCTTCGCACTATGCGCGTCAGCATCCGCTGACCCCGCTCCGTCAGTTTACGTGGCCTACCACTTCGTGGCTGAGTTGCTGTCGTTCCCAAACACTTCCATTTTCTTATAATACAGCTGACAGTTGACTGTGGAATATTTAGGAGCGAGGAAATTTCACGACTGGATTTGTTGCACAGGTGGCATCCTATCACAGTTCCACGCTGGAATTCACTGAGCTCCTGAGAGCGACCCATTCTTTCACAAATGTTTGTAAAAACAGTCTGCATGCCTAGGTGCTTGAATTTATACACCTGTGGCCATGGAAGTGATTGGAACACCTGATTCCAATAATTTGGATGGGTGAGCAAATACTTTTGGCAATATAGTGTATAACAACAACACTCTTAACACTTTCCTTAAATCGTTTCATGATTTCCATTATGGTCATGTTGGTAGTGAAATCTTTCACTTCCTATGTTTAGGTTTACTTTTATTCAAAAGAAAGAATCCATCTTGCTTCTCATTGAGTGTGAGAGGATCACAGACCCCACAGATTGTCATCCTCTTTAATTTGGTTCCAATCTCAACTGAGACTCTTTAAGACGAGCCAAACATGAATATATGAGTGGTAACTGTTAGAAAGCTGGCTCTATGTATAAGTTGGAACTCTAAGTCATATCAAGTTGTTCTTGTTTACTGTGGTTTTAAACTGGGTTGGTGGATTATGTTCGCTGTAGATTTGTGACACCATAAAACTGTGTTCTTGTTTTCACTCTGCCACAGAGTGATTATTTGCTGACATTAGGTTTGACGTCAAGACTCTTGTCATCCTCTTTGTATTGAAGTCTTGTAAACAATGTCACCCTTTCAATGCCATGTGTCCTCAAAAGTGTGTTTCTCATCAGCAGTTTACATTACACGCATGGTGGACTGTGGTTCTCTCACTGCTTCCCTTCGGTGGATAAAATAAAAAGAAACACTGATCTCAGGATGTTTTCCTGGTTCTTAGGGTTTAACTTGGAAGAAAAGAGGCACAGTGTAAAAACAAGCCTGGCCTCAGAGTAATTCAAAAAACTAAACCCTCGGAGTTGTTTGTGTTATAACAGAACGTTTGAATTGAGGTTGACTAAGCGTAGCAACCCCTTTCTGTTATACTTTGAAGGCTCCATAATAACCCTGAAGAGAGTGCCCATCAGTTCAAATGCAAAGAAACGCTCTCTTCTTTCATTTATTTTTTATTTTTCCTCTGGTGTCTGGCGGGTCAATGTCGTTGTCCAAGCAGATGTTTTAAATGCTAAGTTTGCCGTCCTGTGACTCAGATGCTCTGTCGCCTTCAGACCACAACAAAGATCCAATTGTGGCATGATTCCCACAAGCTGCTGTAGTCACTGGACGCCATGGCAATAATAACTCGCATCCTTTTGGCTTTCAACTAAATCTTCGACAGATTTTAATTTTGAGCAGTAAACTCGCCACAAAGTTCAGTCAGTACTCCAAGTTAACCATTCGCAGATTTTAACTGTTAACCTTCTTTCCAAAAGGATCTCTGATTCAGAGCTATAAAGTCACCAACATCATTGTCGCCCTGAATTTTTTTTTATATTTAAAATCCAGGCACTGCTTTGCAGTTATTAGCAAAATACCTCACACCACAAGTGACTGACAAATTTCTATAAAATATATATATATTTTTTGACAAGCTAAATATATGTTGTGCAAAATGGACAACCTTTGATTTCTTTATGGTCATCTTTCTTTTACCATTACTTTTGATAAGGCAAGTTTTAAGGCCACTTGAAATTTTTTTAAGTTTAACCACAAATACATATGTTTGTCAGCTATTGATAGTATTTAGCAACCAGAAAAAAATAAAACATTAAAAAATAAATCTGATTAAAATCTGACCCAACACCAGAGATAGAGTATGTAACAACACTCAGGTGATCTTCTCCTAGCAAGCTAAATGACTAAAACTCTAATTCCTAATTCATACTGGGCAAAGTTCTCTGCTTCTTGGTAAAATGCGTATTTATTAGAACTCAAAAAATGTCAGATAGATAACATAAATTGACTTAAACTTACCAAAACTCAAAAACAAGCTATAACTTGCTGCTACCCAGTATGTCCCACGATTTGTAGCCTACTTCCTACTTTTTTGTCTTTATATAATATTATTATATATGCAGTTGCAGCATATTGCAGTTGTTTTTGGCTGTATGTTTTTTTATGTTATTGCACTTACACACACGCACGCACACAAACACACACACATACTCATATTTTGCTGAATCACTGTGAACATGTGCCCTGGAGCAATATAACAGTCAATCTGAGTCCATCTATTCTCACAGCAAAGTTGTTATTACCCTTTTACATTGTGTAGTTCAGAAGGATTTTATAGTTCAAACCATCCATCCATTTTCCCCTGCTTAATCCGTCAGGGTCATGGTGAGGCAGGTACCTATCTCCAGCACTCTATGGGTGAAAGGCAGAGTAAACCCTGGACAGGTCGACAGTCCATTACAGGGCAACACAGAGACATACAGCCATGCACATACTCACTCACACTTAAGGAAACCTTTAACAATAATTCATGTCTTTGTACTGTGGGAGGAAACCCAGGAGGCTGGGAATCAAACCCAGGACCTTCTTGCTGCAAGGCAACAGTGCGGCATATGTGCAGCCCTAATTTAAACAGATTTAAAGAATTCAAAAATATTCCTGTTTAAAAAACCCTACCTACCCCATCTCTATTTCTTTAAATAAAATGTAAACCAAACTGAATCAGCCACTTTGACAGAATTTTCTCAATAGGGATTGATTACTTATGCAGAAACCAAGCTGTGGTTTATGAGAACTGGTATCCTTCAGATTTGGTTTTTGGTTTTCTTGTAAACCTTTGAGGCTTAGCTGTGTTTGCACTTAGTGGCTGATGGACAAATTTAGAGCAAAAAGAGCACCTATAGGCTAAACTAAGGATACTGTGCTGTATGAGGAGGAGACTACACAAACAATTCACATCTCAAATAATATTAAGCTGCCATAGATTTAATATTCTATCAAGTGGTGTTAGAAAATTTGAAATAAGGTTTTAAAGTTTAGCTAAGGGAAATCTTTTCATGTTTTTCCTCCTGAGCTTACTGAGACTGTCTGTTTTATCTCATCATCTTTATTAGCTTTTTTAACTGAATGGTATGCATTAGTATATTTTATTTTGTTTGATATTATTCTTCATAATAATAAGCCCTGCATATTCAGCATCTTAACCTTATTTTTTTTAAAGTTCTTACAGCACTTGCGGCTATGGTGAGTAGGCTGACAGGAAAGGGGAGAGACATGCGGCAAAGGACCACAGGCCAGATTCGAACCCAGGTCGGCAGCTTCGAAGACTTAGGCCTCTGTACATGGGTCATGTGCGCTAACCACTGCTCCACCGAACCACACCCCCATCTTAACCTCTAAACTCTCAAATAAGACTATTTTATTCAGAGGCAGTCACACACTAAAACACAAAATATCCTCTTTGGAAACATAGAACTAACAAAAAAACAAACAAAAAAACAAGCGGATTTTACTAAAACTTGCAAGACTTTTTAGAAACTTTAGGTCTTACATACGTAGAGCAGAGGTGTCTGTACGTAAGTATAGTTTTTAGGTATCTATACTTTACTCCATTACTTATTTTTCTTCCTACTTCTGACTTCTACTCATTACATTTTCACACAAGTATCTGTAATTTCTATTCTTTACATTTTTAAAACAAACGTTACTTGTTACTCTTGGCTTCGGCTTAATGTTTATAAATATTTATTTCACGTTATGTGTGCCATCCAATGCAGATCATTGGCACCATCCACATCTAGTGGAAACTAGTGTAATTGGATGAGTCATGTAAGGCAAACACTCATTGGTTAGCTAAAGGAAATCATCAGAAGCAAGCAGGTGTTCTTCAAACTGCAAACGTGAATTGTCTATGCCATGCTACAATGTAGGATTCAGAAAAAGATCTTAAAATGTCTGAAAGGTCGGACACAGGCGAGAGCGTATTGGGAGATGGAGACCAACAATACCTCCCTCATCCTTGGCCCTATCTCAGAGAATCTTCCAAATTAGTCGTAAAATTGAGTTTTCAATTAATATCGTGGCACCTGGCTTTTTTTTTTTTTTTTTGGAAAGTTTACTTTATACTTTTATATTTTAAATAGTTTTTAGGGCACATACTTTTCACTTTTACTTGATTAAAGAGGTGAAGTTGATACTTCAACTTTTACCAGAGTGTTTTTAAACTGCAGTATCTATACTTCTACTTAAGTAACAAATGTGTGTACCTTTGACACAACTGGCATAAAGGTTTTAGGGTTGGTAACTTTCATGGAATCTATAGGATACTAACAATAATTTGCAGGACTGGATCTTAAAGCCTATACTCTCAGGTCTGTATGTATTACCGGTATATCTTTAAAACAGCTTTCCTGGAACTTATAGGATACTTTCCTGGTACAAAAGAGCATTTCCTTGAGCTGAGATGGTAATTTCCACAAAATGAACACATTGTTGAACTCAAATTTAAAGGTGTATTGTCATGTTATATTAAATTCTTTTACATTTGGTAGGAAAGGGAATTTACTTTTTCCTTTATGTTCTGATGGTTCAATAGAACTTAGAATTACTCTATATCATTCTATTTAATTAATAAAGGTTGGTCTTGGACAAACCGTTATTAAGCTGTTGCTGTTCCCATTAACTGTTGCTTTATCTCAAAGCATTGCAGGACAACCACGCTCAGACTATATTCCATTCTGTAAATAAGACTATATTTAGAGAATGGTTTCAAAAAGCTTTTATGATGCTTTCCTGGAACTTGCACTACTTTCCTCAAAATTGCAGGGAACTTTTTTTAAACCTACAAGCAGACATTTTGCAAACGTATCATTTTATTAAGCTTGTCTTGGACATGCATGTTTTTATAGCACCTAAAGTCTACTGTCTTAGAGCTTACAGGGTTCTTTGTCTGAACTTACAGTCTGCTATTGGGAGCAAGTGTCATATTAAATTGCAACTTGACATTTTCCCTGAACCTTTGATAAGTAAGTAGATTTTTAGGCCGGTACTTAAAGGGCCTGTAGCCTGTAAATTCCACTAGACAATTTTCTAAGTTCTTTAAGATGTGTTGCACTTAAAACAAACAAAAAATACTAAAACATATTTATTAAGACTAAGTTGGTAAACTTAATTCAAATAGCATTTTTCACAGATAAAAATCACAAAATTCTTTATAGTGTGCAAATAAAATATATACAAACATAAGAAAACCCAAAGAAAAACAATTAAAATATTTAAGAACCAAACAATTGTGTTCCATCTTTTTATCATTTATCAAATGATTGTCTATTCATCACGAAATTCCCAAAGTTACTTTCAAGAATATATTGTTCATGAACAAATTGAAAAACTTAATGATACCAATAAACCTACCCTTCTGCATCTGTAAATGTTTCCCCCCTTTTTTTTCCTTATCCTTTCAAGAGGATAAAGCAGAACGATGTTACAATAAACATTCCAGAGGGAGTCACCCACCCGGTTCATAATTAGAGACCCGGTAGGCTGAGTAAGATACACTATATTGCCAAAAGTATTTGCTCACCTGCCTTGACTCACATATGAGCTTAAGTGACATCCCGTTCCTAATCCATAGGGTTCAATATGACGTCGGTCCACCCTTTGCAGCTAGAACAGCTTCAACTCTTCTGGGAAGGCTGTCCACAAGGTTTAGGAGTGTGTTTATGGGAATTTTTGACCATTCTTCCAGAAGCGCATTTGTGAGGTTGCACACTGATGTTGGACGAGAAGGCCTGGCTCTCAGTCTCCGCTCTAATTCATCCCAAAGGTGTTCTATCGGGTTGAGGTCAGGACTCTGTGCAGGCCAGTCAAGTTCATCCACACCAGACTCTGTCATCCATGTATTTATGGACCTTGCTTTGTGCACTGGTGCACAGTCATGTTGGAAGAGGAAGGGGCCAGCTCCAAACTGTTCCCACAAAGTTGGGAGCATGGAATTGTCCAAAATGTCTTGGGATGCTGAAGCATTCAGAGTTCCTTTCACTGGAACTAAGGGGCCAAGCCCAGCTCCTGAAAAACAACCCCACACCATAATCCCCCCTTCACCAAACTTTACACTTGGCACAATGCAGTCAGACAAGTACCGTTCTCCTGGCAACCGCCAAACCCAGACCCGTCCATCAGATTGCCAGATGGAGAAGCGCGATTCGTCACTCCAGAGAACGCGTCTCCACTGCTCTAGAGTCCAGTGGCGGCGTGCTTTACACCACCGCATCCGACGCTTTGCATTGCACTTGGTGATGTATGGCTTGGATGCAGCTGCTCGACCATGGAAACCCATTCCATGAAGCTCTCTGCGCACTGTTCTTGAGCTAATCTGAAGGCCACATGAAGTTTGGAGGTCTGTAGTGATTGACTCTGCAGAAAGTTGGCGACCTCTTCGCACTATGCGCGTCAGCATCCGCTGACCCCGCTCCGTCAGTTTACGTGGCCTACCACTTCGTGGCTGAGTTGCTGTCGTTCCCAAACACTTCCATTTTCTTATAATACAGCTGACAGTTGACTGTGGAATATTTAGGAGCGAGGAAATTTCACGACTGGATTTGTTGCACAGGTGGCATCCTATCACAGTTCCACGCTGGAATTCACTGAGCTCCTGAGAGCGACCCATTCTTTCACAAATGTTTGTAAAAACAGTCTGCATGCCTAGGTGCTTGAATTTATACACCTGTGGCCATGGAAGTGATTGGAACACCTGATTCCAATAATTTGGATGGGTGAGCAAATACTTTTGGCAATATAGTGTAGATGACTGCAGTGTGTGTCAGTGCAGTGTGGTAGAGTAGGAGGGGGGCCTCGCTGTTCCAGAGACTGCTGGTTAAATGCAGGTGGTTGGGTGTACGTGTCAGCTTTTATCTCCACTTTGAACACAGGTAAGCTCAGGGGCCTACACAGGTGTGTGTGTGTGTGTGTGTGTGTGTGTAGAGGGCTGAGAGTTAAAAAATGATGGTAGCATTTACGGTACAAAAAAGGCCAGAGGCAGAGATTTGTTAAGGTGAACAATATTTGACGGAGCTTTGCTGAAGTCACAGAGTGACACAGATATGGCCTTTGTGTTGGTTATGAAACCACTAATGATCTGCATCGTACAGACACTGATGTGGTCATTGAAGGGGTGCTGGGCCTGGTCACAAAAACATCAAACAGCAAGCAAATGCTTTGGTGGAGAAGTTGTTTTGACTCACTGGGTTCCCTGCAAAGGAGAAGACACAATAACTTCTGAATCATTTTGTCTGCTAGGGTGTTTTGGTTTTAATTAGTGTAATGAGACAAGTGATTATACTGGCAAGGGAAGAGAATGATCCCAACAGCACACAGGGACTCAGCATTTATGTCAGAGATTGGGAAAAAAACACCACACTCTACACATCTGTTGATAAGAGAGAAACTTAAAATGTCCTTTGTTTAAATGGTGGAAAAATCATGTGACCTTTTTAATTTAGGTCATCTCAAAAACAGCATGTTCCATGAATTAAATATTGAGAATGTGCTGGAGTTTTCCTCTCCCCTGGCACTACATGCATACTTGGTGTGAGGGATTGCCTTTAAGTCAATGAGTCGATGCAATAACCTGGTTTTCCTTAGATAGAAAACTTTGAACCAAACTGACTGCATGATCTGGTTGAAATGTCTTTGTAAAGTGGCTTAAAGTGGCATGTGTTGTGAATTGGCACTATATACATAACCTGAATTGAATTGAATTACAACACAAAGTTCAAATGACAGAGCTGAAACCTGTTGGATAAAAACACATTCTTTTCTGAGTAACAAAACCCTTCTCATCTTTCTAACTAGACATAGATGGCAATTCCCGCTATTGCAACATACTATTACCACACCTGAAATTATGCTATGGCCTTTGGTTCCATGTGCTACTGTAAAATTATTTTTGGCCCTCAGTTATATTTAACTAGTTCCTCACTTTCTGGAAGGGATTTTTGATGAAAATTGTTGTCCTGCATAATTTAATGCTTTGTTTTTGTTCACATGGCTTTTGGTAAATACATGTAAGAGTTTTGCCTGTGAACATGTTTAAAACAGGTTAAACCTATTGGACAGAAACACATTCTAAAATAACACATATCTCACTCACAACTGCTCCTTAAATACTATCAAAGTTATTTATTCTACCTTGAAACCTTCACTGTCACCAGAGCACCAATGTTTGTGTTTAAATCAAAATATTAAAATATCTGCTAATCTTTAACCTTGTTTTTGTGACTAGCATTAAATATACGATTGGTGTAAATGACTTTACACTACATTTCTGCTGGTCAACTGAACGTTGCTTTTATTGTGTGCTCCACTTTGGTTTCTGCTGATGAGACTGTAATTGCAGACGCATGCACTTGAACTGCTTCATGCATGTAACCATTGAAAATCAGTCAGAGAAATGATAGAAATCAGAGCAAGCAAAGATGTCCGTGTTTTTTTTTTCTGTTCCTAGATCTGAATGAATGAACAAAGTATTCTCATTGAATACTTTGTTCTGTACAAAGTTGAATGTGCTGAAAACAAAATCACACAGAAATCATACATGGAAATCACATGTATTAACCAATGGATGCCTGAATTTGGAGTCACACAAAATTAAAACACACTACAGGCTGATCCAACTTCGATTTAATTCCATACAGCAGGTCCGAATGAGGTTCAGTATTGTGTGTGGTTACCATGTGAGTATTGACCCCTCTACTGTACATCCTCTGGGCATGCTCCTGATGAGGTGGCGAATGGTTTCATGAGAATTATCCTCCCAGACCTGGACTAAAGCATCAACCAACTCCTGAACAGTCTGTGGTGCAACATTACAGACTGTAATGTGGATTGATCGAGACATGATGTCCCAGATGTGCTCAGTCAGATTCAGGTTTAGGGAAGGGACGGGCCAGTCCATAGCTTGAATGCCTTCATCTTGCAGGAACCGCTGACACACTCCAAACCCAGGGTCAATAGCACCAGCATATGGTCTGACAAGGGGTCTGAGGATCATGCTACCTCTGGTGAGCCACTGGAGGCCTGTGCAGCCCTCTAAAGAAATGCCATCCCACACCATTTCTGACCCACTGCCAAACCGGTCTTGCTGAATGATGTTGCATGCAGCAGATCCCACTTTGCACAGTCTCCAGACTCTGTCACTTATGCTCAGTGTGAAACTGCTTTCATATGTGAAGAACACAGTGGTGATTTTTTTAATCTTGGTTTTCTTTGCCAAATGCAAGTGTCCTGCAGAGTGCATCTCCTGCTACCACAAGTGTGAAACCACCCAAACATTCAAAAGGGAAGAATACATCCACCACAAAGCATAGGTACTGAGAAGAGGTCTGTGGTCCCACCTGCAAAACCACTCCTTTATTGAGGGTGTCTAGCTAACTGCCAGTAAATTTCCTCCTCTTTTCTATTCCATTTGCACAGCGACGGGTGAAAATGATTGTTAATCAGTGTTGCTTCCTCAGTGGATATTTTTTGAGCAGTGCATATTTATATTTATATATAAATATATATTATATATAAGAGTTTTCCAATAAAGGTATAATTTTTCTTTTTATAGAGCAAAGATACATTTTTAATGCATTTTCTTTATAATGTCTTTAGTATCATTCAGATTATCTAAAGACAGTTCTTTCTTGGGGAAAAAGAGTCATATTAACAAGGCTCCTAAACTAACACTTTGTACAAACTAATTTTTATTACATTTATTGTGTTTGGTAACTGATTTTTCGATATGACTTTGTTTAGACTCCTTTGTTTAGAACCTTATGATGTTAGTTCGAAATCAACAAAAGCTTTCTTTAAAATTAATCAAAGATTTGGGAACTTTCTAAGCAAAATCCAGCAAGAAATCCATGCAAGAAGCTAAAAGATCGCTGTTGGTAAGAGATGAGCTCATATTCCGATAGATTTGGAACATTTTAGAAAGAAAAAGTCAGTAAATATTGCTAATTCAAGATAAGGCATGCTTCTTTACTAAAGACACCTAAAGTCAGAAACTATATTTAAAACCCATAGAACAAAGTGTACAACGTGGTAAACAAGGTAAAAGCTGCACTATTGCAACTTTTACAAATTTTAATTTAATTTATTTTCTAAATTTTATGTACAATGAGTATATATGGGTGTGTGTGATGCTAAGGTACCCTGTGAAACATCTAGGTGTCAAAACAGGTAAGACTCACTAATAGGGTTTGATTGCACATATCCTGCATAGAAATATCTGAAGAAATGTTGCATCTTCATAATTCACCCAAAGGAAAGATGCCAAGCTGTCAAAGTTGGAATGTTACATGTTGAGGTGCCAAGGTTTATATGGAGAGAGAAAAAAGAAAACAAGAAAATTACGTTAACTCCAGCAGACCATAAGGAATGTTGCCAAGTAGCATGTAGGGGCAAGTACAAAGAGTGATTACGCCCACCTCCACCCCAACAGACACACACACACACCCACACACACACACAGGCAGAACACAATAATGAGTCAAAGGAAGCCTACCATACTGCATAGCATTTTCAGACAGATATGCAGTAGTTTATGTTCAGTCTGGCCCAATAAATGTTGAACATGAGGTGCTTTTCGACACATTTATTAATTTTTAAATCAGATATATTTAGACTTTGTTGCTGAAAACCTCATTCTATGGCTTACCAAAATCCAGGTTCCAGTAGTGTACTCTGCAATCTATACCTCAATATTTCTAAATAGTAAACGCTTTTTTTGTTGGCATCCTTCCTAAATGACTCACTGCGGTAGCTTTTGAAGGATAGATATAACAATAACTTGATTGTAGATGCACCACCATCTTTCATATATGAGTGAGGTGATCCAGGCAGTGGCCCACCCACCGACTGACCTTGGTTAAGACATAAAAAAAGAATGTACATTTTATTATGAAATTAAAATATTTCGAAATAAACATATTTTTTAGATTTTTTAGATGTGCTTGTAAAGGTGTTTCGTTCGTCATCGGATTGGTGATGTATTTCTGCCCTGGGGCACAAAAATCTTTGGTTATTGACTCTTGTTAAAAGTTGTACATGTGCAGTTGCTCCTCTGCAATGAAAAAGGATAGAAGATTAAAAATACTTGCAGAAGGAACTGTCGTCACAATCGTAATGCGGCTGATTCACAGGTCAGGTTGTGGAAGTGAAATCCCTTAAAGCAAACTTACCAAGAGAAGCTGGAGGTGAAACTGTGAAACAGATGGAGATGGTACACCTGGTCTTTTACATGGTTTAGCAAGAAGGCTTGGCTAACTGCATGCAGCAAGGCTAACACTTTATTCTGCTGCCTTGACTGCCTGCCTCTTTTTATAATTTCAGGATCTGACCAAGTACTGGTGACCTGTCCAGGGACTGGCGACCTGTCCAGGGTGTGCCCCGCCTCTCGCCCATTGACAGCTGGAGATAGGCACCAGCACCCCTCGTGATACCACTTGGGAGTAAGCGTGTTAGAAAATGGATGGATGGATCTGACCAAGTATGGATAAAAACAGCTAGGACTGATTTAAAGCACTTTTAAGAAAAGGCAAAGAAGCATGAACAATCTGGAATTCGCATTGAAAATAACATAATATAGTGTACTTTTTCTAGGTGTTAAATAAACACATTCTCAGAATAAAGAAAAAAATCTATATATCAAAATATATAAAGCTGACAAATAGCTTCTCCGTTATGAAACTGGTACCTTATTTTTTATTTTAGATTTGTGTTACAATATTGGACCATGCAAAGCACAGATTTGCCTTCACTGAAACTGAAATCTCGATTACAATGCAAATTGTAATTGATGATAAAGAAATGGTTTGATTGATTAAATGACAGAGCCTCAGAGGAAACAAATTATTTACAAAAAGTAAACCTGTACATGAAATTATGTTTTTGTTTTTACTAAATGTTAATGTTTTTTGCTGTTGGCAATAATGCAAATATACTGGTGTGGTCACTTAGTATACTTTTGATTGGGTTTTGGCATGCGTCTATTTTTTATTTTCTGGAGAAAACTCCACCAGCCGCCACTGGATCCGGGGAAGGTTGACTCCAACTGCTTGATCTGAAGTATTTAAAGGTACACTATGCAACCGGTGTTGATTTCCAGCGAGGCTCCCCCCAGAGGGCGAAAGTAAAAGTGCACTGTCGTAAATATGCACAGCTGTTCTCCTGGTTTCTCCGTCAAGCCAGGCGCGGTTGTTTTGAGCATAGCAGACAGGCGAACGCAACGAATGACATGCTGCGTTCACACTGGACGTAGCTGCCGCGACAGAAGCAGCGAGTTTACATGCAAAGTCAATGGTTGACGCGCGTCAAGGCGCAGCAAAAGGTCCCGCGGCGCGTTTTGAGCAGCAGGCCCAGCGCGTCTGAGCAGCTGAAGCAGCTCGTCGGGCGCGTTTAAGCATCTGACGCAGGGAGAAAGACACAGCGCTGATGATCACTCCTCTTAAACAGTTTATTGACGCCTAAATTAACTTAAAATGCAGAAATCTGCCGGCAGAATATGCAGTTTGGATTATTTAGATGAAAAACACCTACCAGCTGCCGCGGTGAACCGCGAGGAGGCAACCCGGCCAGAGGCTGCTGATGAAGGGATCCCTACTGTCGGCGCATCCCTGGTATGTGGGGGTCTGAGCGGCTCCGACAGAAAAAATATTGAAGGCAGGATAATAATCTGAATGAACTGATGGCACTGATTACGTTTTCAGGTGTATTTTCTCACTTAAACACATATTAAAACTACTTTATTCCCACTGATCACAGCAAATATAGCTGCAAGGCAGAGAAAGGATAGTGAAGCTCTGCCCAATGCGCGTCAGACACACTTTTGCACCACGCAGCCAGAGCAGCAAAGCTGCTTCAGCCGCGCGTCAGAACTAACTGGTACAAGCAGCAAAAATGAAGCAGCAGACGCGATTTTGCTGCGTCCGATGTGAACGTAGCATAACTGCACAAAGATCGCCACTGTGCTAGCAACGAGCATGCTTTTAACTGGGGGGTGTAGCAGTTCTAGCCGTAAAGCAAGACTGACTCTCGTGAGACTTCTGAGCCTGTGGGTGCGGGTCGGTGCTCCTGCAATTGCAAGTGCGGTATTTCCCCCACAGACCACCAGGGCGGCCGAGAATACCTTTGTTCAACCTGAAATGACTCATTTAACGTTATGGAACACATTAATTAACTGAAAAATGTTGCATAGTGTGCCTTTAACTTTATTGTCAAATCAACTGTCAGAGGCGAAGACTACAAGCACACAAAGAAAATTTATATACTGAGCTGATACTTTCTGTGATTATAAACTGTTGAGAGAACATCAGTAAATATGATATTTTCTTTTTTTTTTCTTTTTTTTTTTTTTTTTGCAGGTTGAGTAAGTAGCCTGCAAGAGAAAGATATTTTAGGTCAGGTTTTATTATAACTTTGTCCTCCATTATTTTAGAAGTCTGATATTGAACCTGTTCTGTTTTCAGCAGTCTTGATCCTATTTGTCTTTTGGTGACGGATGCAGCCCACCAACAATGTGGGGAAGGATTTTCCTTCTTTGTGGGCATCTAGTTTTAAACACAAAAAAGGCACACCTGCGGGGCTTTCAGTGGTCTCTCTAAACTTAGATCCTTCAGCCATGTTTGTCTGCAGTCTTCTTGAATAATAATCCATTGATCCCAGGAATAATCCTGCTTCACTTTAGGTGAAGCCCACTACACACCATTAGGTACAAAACTAATTGCTTTTCTACAGCTTCAGCTGTCATCTCACAAGTGCTCGCAAAGATCCTGCAACACGAACAGGAATGAAGTGAATATGGGTTAATTTAAAAAGAAAGTTTTTTTATAGTGATTACTGACTTTGAGGGACAATAAATCAAATTTTTTTTCTTAAATTTGCCTGTTTTGGCTTCTTGGCCTTCCAAGAGTGGCTAAAAGAAATTGGTCTGTGTTTTTTTATACTTATACCCGCTAACATATTAGTTGCTGATTTCTTTTCAACTGTAAAACAACAACAATAATATATATATAAATTTTTTAATTAAATCATTGATTTAGAATTGTTAGAATGTTGGAATAAATAAACTCATTCAAATAAAGGTTAAATCTTTCCAAATAACGCATGTGAGACTATAAGTTAAAATTACTGGGTTTAAAATTAAATAGCTTTTAACACAAAGCAATAAGTGTGAAGGGAGGTTTTGATGCAGTAGATTTGGAAAGTCTAAGTATCATAAAAGGGCATAGCCTAAAATGGATAAGAAATAGTCCACAAATAATGAAAATTCAGAGTGACAAATAGTTTTTATATCCTGGTGACATTTTTTTTTACATGTTTTAAAATTCAGGCATAATCATTGTAAACTGTTTGCAAATATTACATTAATAAGCTCATTGTCTCTTTAAGGCAGTCTTTGGGTTTGGTTAAAGGAAAGCTTTTACTAGCCAGTACACCTCAAGGCCATGCACTTACATCCAAAAGGGCACACGTCAAGCTGCATTACTTTCTCACTGTGCCTCATGTCAGACGCTCGGTTTTGGCCAAGCAAATGTTGAGCCCATTAATTCATTCAGTTATTTACTTATACATTTATTTATTGTCTCTCAAGTGACTAATTGGTGAGATCACTATCAACAGTCTATTTTTAGATGGCTGATTTTGGGTCAGAAAATCTCTCTCACTGCTGCTTAGCTTGTGTCAAACACAAGAGGGCGCTGTTTCCCCGACCACTCAGATTCCCTGTGTGTATAAAATGTAGAAAACTATTAAGCAGAAATGTCTGAAAAAAGCTATTTAGCTGTTTCTTCATATTATTTATATAAATTTTTTTGTTTAAGTGTTCAAAAGTTTTTTATTAGACACAATTTTACTTAGCATCGGCTCATTATTTAAATGTGGCAATATTTAAATAATTAATATTACACAATGATTATTTGATTATACCTTTAAAAGAAGCAACAAACATTTTGTTTTCTCACAAAATAATGCCAGTGGGTTTTCTATTTTGTCCTCATCTGGTATGTGCTGCTGCTCTGAAATAATCATATGCAAATTCTTCGCATAATTTTTCTTAATCCTCTCAGTCTTTCAACAAATGCTGCTTATGTGCTTTTTGTGACTCACTGCTTGTTGACATGTTTCTGTCATAGGAGGGTTTTCCAGATCTAATTTGATTAGTTTGAGAACGCATCAAGAAAAAAAAAAAAAAAAAAAAACATATCTGATAAGAAACCGTTTTGTTTTAATTCATAATTCATTGCACTGAACTTCATGATTTTTCCTCTAAAAACTCAGGGCCAACAGCAAATCAGCCAACTCTACATTAAGGGATCTATTCATAGTGAAAATGGCATATGCAAGTTTTATTTGAGGTTTGGGTATAAGGGGATTTGAACACTGTTGTTGCTGGTACAAGATGGACTGATCTGAATATCTTAGAAAGTTTTGAGTTTCTTTAAAGTTTCACACAAAAAAAGTTAACGGTTTCCAGAAAATAGTATGAAAAAGAGAAACAGATACACTAGTTAAACAAGATATAAACGTAAACTTGCTCAACCATATGTTACAACCAGTAATGTTTGTTTGTAACCAGCATGTTGAAAAAACACATTAAGTCTAAAAAAAAGAAAAAAAAAAAAAAAGAAACTAAGCATCTTTGTCCTTTTAGATTTGTACAAATTTATTTATTTATTTATAACTTTTGGGGGTGCTAAGCAACTGCTAAGTTTGCTTATACCTCAGGCCAGCTTTCATTTGGGCCTCATATCTAAAACAGCAGAAATTAAAAGAGGAAAACTTAACAGACTAACAGAGTTGTAATCATTAAAACTTTAGCCAAATGTGATATTTACAATGATTTTAATCTCATTATAGAATTCTAGATATTTTTGCTTGAACCTGCAGCTCGTTGCCATCCCAGATCCTGCACCTCCACCCTCTTCCCTCTCTCCACCTCCTACTCCTCCTCCTATTTCCACTCTGCTGTCTCTTTAGCGCTGCAGGTTGAATCCATTGCCCCTATTTCCTGTCACATGGCTTGGAAATAGGATCGCCGTTTTCTACTATCTGCTCTGTCCTCCGCGGTGTCAGAGTTAGTTGTTATACCTGCAGTGACGCTGAGACACTTGTTTTTGAGACGACCCTTTCCCAGACTGCTGCCAGTTAAGATACCAGCCAGCGAGCCAAACAGCCGGGCAGCCAGCGCGCGTACCAGGCTGCACTTCACCTGAGAGGGAGATCTCCTTCAGACTTTTTAACGCACACCATGGATTCCTGGAGGGCCACATCTGCGCTTCTCCTCACAGGCTTTATCACCACGGCGGCTTTTCGGCATTTCGACAGCGGTAAGTGGAGCTGTCCGGTTCTCCTGCGCCAAAGTTACGCTTTACGCGCCGCGCAGGCTGAACGGACAATGCGTAAAGATATGCTTTAGGATCGGAATCAAGCTGAAATTAGCCAGCTTTATAACTTCCTTCATAGTTTTATGCATTCTATGTCCTATAGTTAACATTTTTACAATATGAAGTCAGAGCGCAAAGATCAGATGGGATAAAGTTGGAAGATAAATGAAACTGATCTGTTCATTTATCCTCAAACTGTATCCTAAACAGTCAGCCCGATCAACTTTGTAAACTAACATTGTTTTTTTACTAAAGTAACTAAAGGATCGTTTCAATTTGAGCCAAAAATAAATGGATTTTAATATACATCTTCATCGTTTACTTTTCTCCAACATCATGCGCTCTCGTGTTTACATCTGCTTGAACAGCCTCAAAGCACTCCGTCCAGATTCTCTCATTTTTAGACTTTTAACGATGGAAACAGAATATTCCTACTTTCCATAATGACATCGTCACAAGCCGCACCGCGCTGCTGGCTTATGTTAATCTCCCCTAACCGTCCAGACATCGGTCAGCCCCGGAGTGAACCTCAGTCATCTGATATTATCCCTTTAATTCGCCACCGAGTTCGGATTTATACGCAGGGAAAGAATCAATCCGTGCGCACGGCTTCAAAGTCCTCATGTCGTGCGTTTTGTTTTGAATGTGAATATCTAATAATGATGACCGCACAAACCGCGCTTCCCTTTGCTGTAATTTTCACTGCGTTTCATGTCAGAGCAGCAAATCCTCTTGCTTTCCTTTTTAATTTTTTTGTCTCTTAATTATAGCCTTGGATTTCAAATTAGAGGGTCCACCATCTGGGCCAGTGCGTAAGTGCTCCCATGTGTACCTATGTATTAACAAAGTATTTAAAGCAATGGTATTCCCCTTATAACACTAAGAAGGGGGAAGAAAGAAAGAGAGAGAGAGAAAACAGTTCATGTTTAGTTTGTGTCAGCTGTGCCACATTTACTGTACAGTAAAACAATAATTCATAGGATGTAGAATAAATCACTGTTAATGCCTCTGGCGACTTATACTGCATATATAAAGTTGATATGTTCAGTTTGCGCAAATAAAACATCAACATAGGTTCAAACTACAAGATATCATGGATGAAATGTTTACATTAAAATCACTTTTACCAGAATAAGGTAACACATTTCCTATGGTACCCAAGGAAAGCAGAATTAGTTGGATATGAGAGAGTTTTGGAAAAAGAGAGACAGGAAGATGTGTTACGATAACATTAAATACCCTCCACTGAAAAGAAGTTAGAGCCTGTTCATTCATTTAAAATTCTTCAGCAGGTGGCGATCTTTCTTTGACTCGTACACCCGGGACGTGCATCATCTTATCAGCGCTAGCCAGCTGCTGTTGCTTTCTGGAAAGTGCATCTAAAATGATTACGCTGGAGAGATTCCAGTGTACCGGTAGACTGCAGAATTGTATCAAGCAGAAGTCTAATAAGTGTTTTTTACCAGAGGGGAGGCACAGTGGCCACACATGCAGCGAAGTACACCAACATGCAAACAAACGCATGCATTTATCCGAGGCTTTAAGGGAGCATGATTCTAGCAGTGGGGCACTTAATCACCTTTATACCACCTGCAGGCCCTTGCTAAGGTATTCCAACTTTATGCAATTCTGTCAAGTTAAAAGCACAAGATTAATATCAGATGGTTCACCAGATGGAAGTTGTGGAGAAAGGTTAAAGTAGTCATAGTTTATAAATCGTTATCCCAACCTTTAAACACATTAGACCTGGTTTGAGCCATCATATGAATATATTTTAAAGCACAGCTGCAATATCAACCAGAGTAAGATAATCCACCTGTATTGGCAAGCCATAAAAGGATAAATTTAATCAGAGAAGCAGCTGAAAGCTGTAGGAAACCACAACTTACGCACAAGAATCCTTTCAACAAACACCTATTAGCTATCGAAGGAAGCTGTTGTAGAAAGTGATGAAAAAGTTATGTAGGGACACAGCAAACAGGTGGAGGAAGACATTCTGGCCAGATGAGACTAAAATATAGCCTGTTTTTTGTACAAAAAAAAGAAAAATAATATTGTGTGTGAAAGAAAACTAATGTGCCTCACTCAGAAAACGTTATCCCCTCACTAACACATAGTGGTGGCAGCATCATGATGGGTGTCTCGCATCTCTACAGCATCAGAGCTGATGGTGTAGGGGAGTGGTGGCCTACTGGTTAGGGCATTGTGCTTGGAATCCAGAGGTTCTGAGTTCGAGCCCCACTCCCACAGACTGCAAAGACCCTTAAAGACCCAATCTGCTCCCCGTTCGCCGCACAATGGCGGCAAATTGCTCCCCAAGTGTATGGGTTAAATGCAGAGAGTTATTTTTGTTGCTTATACTTGTGACAGTATAATGACAATAAAAGTTGAAAAACAAAAATATGATCAGATGTAAATTCATGGCAATGCTAGAAGAAAACCTGTCAGAGATAAAAAAAAAAACAAAAAAAAACCTGAGAGCTATTCACTGATTTGTCTTGGTCCCATAGAATCCTACTTGTGGCTGTATTTGATAAGATTTATAAAACGTGCTTTTGGAAAAAGTGCTTCAATCATTTTCCAATTCACTGTATGATAAAATAAAACTAATCTGTACAAGACATCATATTTCCCTGATATACTGACCTGTTCCCAGTTCACCAAGAAATTCCCACATGGTCTTGGGTCAGAGTGGGTCCTGCGGTTGCTCTCTTGGCTACTCCTTTGGGCCCTTCGCACCAAGTGTACACATGAGGGGAAGCCGATTCCTGTCATAGCTGTCAGGATGAGCCATAATTGAGTTGCTCTCTAAGCCGGTAATGATGCGGCTCATGATGTTGGTTGCCTGAACAAGCCCAAGCTGGTTAATCAGAAGAGATTTATTTTACTCTTAATGTTTCCTGTAACCATGACTGGTCTTGCTACGGGGTTAATAGCCAAGGTCAGTGCTGAAACAGAGAATATGTGTGTAAGAATTAATGCATCGTTTTACTGAAATAGAAACTGCCAGTTTTTTTTTTTCTTTTTCTGATAAAGGAAATGCAGCATGTTTGTCAACGTGCAGAGGTGTGCAAAATATTGTCCAGAGTGTACATGCCGATGTTTGGGTTCTTAATAGTTTGAGTAAAAAATTTCATGTGCTCTCTTGCAGACTGTTTGAAGAGAAGATAAAGCATAGCAGGACTTTGCAGATGGTTTATACTTTTTAAATTCTATCTTTCTGACCAGAACCTGATTTATCTTTCATTAGTCTTTGCATTTTGATTTTTGACAAGAATTTGTAATTTAAGGTTTTTGTTACAGTCACTCAAAGACAGACTGATTTGGAATTGGAAATGGAACAAAAACGTTGGTTTAAATCTGAAGGCCAGAAATGGAAGTGCCAGCTTTATTTCTACCTTTTTATGCCGATGAACGCGAAACATTTTCAAATGGAGTGATATGGCATCGTATCACCTTAACTGAATGTCTTTAAAGACAGATGTCAGCCTCAAGGCAGTTTAATTTGATTAGTTTCCTTGTACAGACCAGGTTTTCTAACATCATTTGAATATGTTCAGTATAGTTAATGTCAGCTAGCCTGCTGTATCCTTTCCTAAAGCTGTTTTGATGTATGTTTGGTATAATTTTCCAATCCAATATTCCTTCTGTGCCTATTCATCAATCACTTGACCCGAACAGTTCTCATCAAATGATTGTGAAATTGGATAGAAAAAAATATATCCCTAAAAGTCAAGAATATCATAGGCAGCTAAATGCTGGAGTTACATTTTGCTAAGTAGTTTTGTTTATATCCACATTGAATAAGATGGTGTCAAGCAAGAAGCTCCTACTCCAAACATGACCAAATTCCTTTGGGGAAAAAAACAAAAAAACTGTCAAGCATGGTGGTGGTAGCACCATCCTCTGGGTCTGTTATGCCATTAGTGCTTTTGGTGCATTGCATGTATTTTAAAAGGAGGAATACCAGCAAATTATTATAATTCAACTTATATCAATATATATTCAGTCCGCAGCCACATGAACACAATTGGGTATTATAATCCAGGTGTTGATCCCAGCATCAGAAAGGATTTAAAACTGGATAAAGCAGGCTAACATTAAGCTTCTGAAATTCTCAATAAGTACTGTAAATCTTTTGTGGACTACGCTTAAACTTTATTTTCATGCTGCTGAACCAGTGGACCATGTCTCTCAAGAGGAGTAGTGAAATGCACTAATTGAATTGTGCCATAAACATAAGATCACTAAATCTTTTTACTACCAAGACTTTCCAACAGGAATCCAGCTCTCATTTCTTATTACTTGTCTGAATGCAAATTTACTCAAGAGGTAAAAAGAGAGGTGAAAAAATGTCAATTTGACAATTTATTGGGTTAAATGTGGATTGCATTTGGAAAAGCTAACAAAAAGGCTTCAGGTATTAGCATATACTTTTGTAACTCTTTGTTACAAGAGTGTAGAATACTTAAAGGCACAAGACATTGGAGTTTATTAAACTCAGCACCAAATTATTTATTTATTTTTTTATAATTAAAGCAAACTTTTGCAAGTATGAACAGCTTCTAACTAAAGTTCTTTGAATCCAAATGGATTCCTGTACTTCTGGAACTAATTTTCTTCTGCACACTAAAGTCAAGAATAATTGTGGCTACTGGACAAACCAGCCTGCCTTTGGATCCTTGGCCTCACCCTGCCAGTTGGCTCATGTGTTGGAACTCCATGAACGCCGTGTCCCCCTTGGTGTTTCTGATGGAGGAAGAGGCGCTCACTATGGCCCTTCAAAGAGACGTGTGGAATGTGAAGAAAATTGCAAAGTGCTGTATCTCGCAAACAAAGCTGTCACCTAACAATGTCGTGTCGAATTTTAGAGAAATGTTTGAACAAAGGACTGAGTTTGTCTCAAAACTGCCAACTGTCAGTGGTAGTTGTGCTATAAAGAGTGACATGAAAATCCTAAGCTTTTAATGTTTAATAAATATTTTGCCAAAGAGTTCTTAAAAATGACAATGGTTGAGTTTTTTTTTTTGTTTGTTTTTTCTTAAAAAAGGTTGGAACAAAGCATTATATTATCCTTTATTTCCATTGTGCAATAATGTGGAAAATGCAAAATTTTAAGACAGAAATTGACTAGAATAAATTAGCCTTTTGGGGTTTCAATGCTTTCCTTACACGATGAAAATTATAAAAGAGTCCTTATTTTTTGAGTCCGTATCGTCATTGAAAACACACAATGATAACAACTATATATACTTTTGTATAGGGTTGTGTGATATAGCCGAAAAATACATCACAATATTAGCTTTCATATCAGCCAATATCTGTTAATATTGACTGTTTTCTTGACCTATTTCAATTCAATTCACTTTATTTATATAGCGCCAGTTTACAACACACATCAAGGCACTTTACAGTTCACCAGATCATATAGTCAAGTTGATTCAAAGTTTTCTATCTAAGGAAAACAAGTTGATTACATTGACTCATTGACTCAAATCCATTTTGAAATAAGGAACTGGAAAAAAAAAAATTTGGAATTGTAATGCCAACCATATTTAAACTAAAGTTCTAACCTTTACTAAGAGGTCAGCCGTACTACCAACCTTGCTTCGTTGGGTAGTGAGAGGTTAGGGTCTAAATCCTTTCCTCTCCCTACACCCAGAATGCCATTAGGTTCTGGATCGGAGTTCAGTCAAATTACTGTCATTTAATCAGAGGGGTGTTTTATTGATATTGATCAATATTCTAATGCGATTCATATTTATATAGATGTATTACGCAGACATAGGATAGGTTAAATGCAGAGAGTGAATCTTGTTGCTTTTTACAATGTAATGTCAATAATATTGAATTCTAATTTTTATTCTTCTGTTTGTATTCAGTGTTTTACTCAGACAGACGTGGCTATTTCTGATTGTTTTTAATGCTTTCCAAAAGCATAACCCTAAACATTATGTTTACATCTAGAAATCCATGCCCTGTCATTTTACTCTCTTAGCAAACAAAACCTGGGGACTCATCATATCAAGCAATCCTTGTTTTCTGTGGATGAAAACCTCAGTTTCTTGGTCCTAACTGACATTAGTGGCATATAAGTATACCCTGCTGCTGTAGCTCATCTTAGCACAGACAGATGTGTACCTAATAAAGTGACCAGCCTTTTTTTTAAGTGCGGAATAGAAGACTTCAGCATGTCAAAGGTCTGGATAGATCTTGAAATGGTTTTATTTTAATAAACATTGCAGAGCTCCATGTAATTTTATTTCTACTCTGATTGGAAGAGAAGTTTAGAGTGAAGTTCAGAAGTCAAGCAGCTGAAACTGTGTGAAGTCGCTATAAAGCTTCAGTGTTTCCGCTTAAGATTTAAGGATGTCAGTCAAATGTCAAAAGGTCTCACATTCCTGTTCCTGTTCTATTCCCACACACACACACACAAACACACCCACACACACACACATAGAACAGCACACACCACTTTAGGCCTGGCCCATAACTTTCCCTATTATACCCATTCAGCATTTTTTTATCGACCTATCCTTTTTTCCCAACTTGTAAATGCAGCCCATACAGTTAAGTTTATGGTCTGTCTCTGTCAACCTCTTTGACCTCAGAGACAGAGGGATCCTTGTTAGTGTGAGCACGGAAGGATGGGTACTCTGACTCGTCTGCCTCTGAAGCATAATAACAGACCGTCTTCAGACAGTGGAAGAAACACAAGCTTGTGTTGGCGGAGGTGATCGCGACGGAGTGTCAGTGTCTGAAGAGACAGCGGGTTTTTAAAGACTTTAACATAAGGGATTCAGCGTGTGGGTAAGATCTGTGAGCTCTGGATGGGAGATGTCAGTGGGCATTCTCGGAAGAAGATGCATTGGGTCTGGGTCTCAGATGTGGGCGCTGTGATCCCTTTGCTTTCCGGTTCATAGAGGGAGACGGAAACCTCTCGTCCTGGCGAGCTTCTGTGCCGCTGACACTCATCCAGACAAACCGCTCACATGGACAGGAGTGTTGCTGTGTTTGTGTGCTGA
Source organism: Cyprinodon tularosa (assembly GCF_016077235.1). Lineage (NCBI taxonomy): Eukaryota > Metazoa > Chordata > Actinopteri > Cyprinodontiformes > Cyprinodontidae > Cyprinodon > Cyprinodon tularosa. The sequence continues at coordinate 336,008 of NW_024037882.1, forward strand.
GCAATGCATCTCTGAGTAGCTGTGATAATCCAGAATGTGTTGACGTGTAGAAAATCAAAAGAGTTATAGACTTTGGAACATATGTCCAAGACTTGCATTTTTTTTTCAAGAGGCATCGCTATATCCAAAACATTAAATACAAGTTAGATTTAGACTGGAATACCACATTGATTCGCGCACCATTGCATAACGCTGCTTGGATGTGGTATGTGGTCTAATAATGATTTATTTTTAGTGTGTGTGTCATAAACATCCATCATCAATCACATGGACAATAATCAATTACATGGACAAATTGTAACACATAGTAAAAAGAGGTAAATGCATATGGTTAGAAAAATAAAAAAAAATAAAGGGAGCAGCAGTAATGAGGAAGGAAAGGATTTTTTTGATACCAGATGAGCACAGATAGACGTTTAAGATGATTTGAAATGCAACCGTTTCTTAAATAAACAGTCATCATAACCAAACTAACCCATCACATGCTGAGACCTTCACAGAGATAGGCTAGAACGGCAGAAGATCCCAACTGGAGCATTCCGGTCCACTGAAATCTGAATTTTCTATTTCCATCTTCCTAGGACTACAGAGTTATCATTTTCTGTTGTTAATGTCCAGCAGGATAATGCACTAATAGAGCTTAAATCATCGGTCACTGACTCCTGGAACAAAGAAATTTGTTCACAGTTATCTTTACTGATTCCGGTGGAGCACTTTTAGGATGAAAAGGAAGGATTTCCATCCTTACAAATCTGCTGCAACTGTGTGAGGCTGTGATGATAATTTGGGCTAAAATATCTCAGGATTGCTTCAGGCATTGAGTCGAAGCTATGCCACAAATAATTAAGGCAGCTCTGAGAGCAAAATAGGTCCAGTCTGATACTAACAGTGTTAACCTCATAATGACTCTATGGGCCGGATCTATCAAAGGTTTGCGTGTATTAAAACGTGAGCTATTTCACTGCGCACGCTAAAAAATGTACAAACTGATCTATCAACAGCGTGCTAAAAGGATTTGGTCTTTAAAACGTGCTAAATAGCGCCTCTTATCCATTTAGTACTTTTTCTGCAATGAATATGCAATATGTGGCGTTTACACGCTAAAGTGCGTCTTGTGGGAGGAGAACATGTAAATATATTAATTTAGCACTCGCAAAGTGATTTATCAAACCTGAACGCAATTTTGCTAACGGTATCTGACTCTATATTTAACACGTTTCAAAAGAAGGTGCAAATGGTCTGTATGCATAATTGCGCACACATGGCAGCGGTTATTGTCGCAAGAAGGAGACATCGAAATAAAGCAAGGAGACGCAGAGAACGCATTTTTTCACTCCGTGTGAATATTTTTGCAATGAACGAGGAAACGATCATCAAAACATATCATTTATCCAGCATTGCCATTTTGGAGCTGTTGGGGGAACTCCGAATGGATTTGGAGCCAGCCACAAGGAGGATCCACGCAATACCAGATATCAAAAAACTCCTTGCAACATTGCACTTTTTTGCATCTGGGTCATTCCAGCGTACGGTTGCAGCGAGAGATGGGATCTCCCAATCTCGTTTTTTCAGAAGTGCTGTCCGACGGGGTCGGGGTTCTCCCCCTGCGCCTGTGGAGCAACCTGCCAAATGCTGCGGGTATCTCATCCACAGTCACAGGCCAATACAAAACACCTGTTTTTTTTTTTGTTTTTTTGCCAATTTTTATATATATATATATATATATATATATATATATATATATATATATATATATATATATATACACTATATTGCCAAAAGTATTTGCTCACCCATCCAAATTATTGGAATCAGGTGTTCCAATCACTTCCATGGCCACAGGTGTATAAATTCAAGCACCTAGGCATGCAGACTGTTTTTACAAACATTTGTGAAAGAATGGGTCGCTCTCAGGAGCTCAGTGAATTCCAGCGTGGAACTGTGATAGGATGCCACCTGTGCAACAAATCCAGTCGTGAAATTTCCTCGCTCCTAAATATTCCACAGTCAACTGTCAGCTGTATTATAAGAAAATGGAAGTGTTTGGGAACGACAGCAACTCAGCCACGAAGAGGTAGGCCACGTAAACTGACGGAGCGGGGTCAGCGGATGCTGACGCGCATAGTGCGAAGAGGTCGCCAACTTTCTGCAGAGTCAATCACTACAGACCTCCAAACTTCATGTGGCCTTCAGATTAGCTCAAGAACAGTGCGCAGAGAGCTTCATGGAATGGGTTTCCATGGTCGAGCAGCTGCATCCAAGCCATACATCACCAAGTGCAATGCAAAGCGTCGGATGCGGTGGTGTAAAGCACGCCGCCACTGGACTCTAGAGCAGTGGAGACGCGTTCTCTGGAGTGACGAATCGCGCTTCTCCATCTGGCAATCTGATGGACGGGTCTGGGTTTGGCGGTTGCCAGGAGAACGGTACTTGTCTGACTGCATTGTGCCAAGTGTAAAGTTTGGTGGAGGGGGGATTATGGTGTGAGGTTGTTTTTCAGGAGCTGGGCTTGGCCCCTTAGTTCCAGTGAAAGGAACTCTGAATGCTTCAGCATACCAAGACATTTTGGACAATTCCATGCTCCCAACTTTGTGGGAACAGTTTGGAGCTGGCCCCTTCCTCTTCCAACATGACTGTGCACCAGTGCACAAAGCAAGGTCCATAAAGACATGGATGACAGAGTCTGGTGTGGATGAACTTGACTGGCCTGCACAGAGTCCTGACCTCAACCCGATAGAACACCTTTGGGATGAATTAGAGCGGAGACTGAGAGCCAGGCCTTCTCGTCCAACATCAGTGTGCGACCTCACAAATGCGCTTCTGGAAGAATGGTCAAAAATTCCCATAAACACACTCCTAAACCTTGTGGACAGCCTTCCCAGAAGAGTTGAAGCTGTTCTAGCTGCAAAGGGTGGACCGACGTCATATTGAACCCTATGGATTAGGAACGGGATGTCACTTAAGCTCATATGTGAGTCAAGGCAGGTGAGCAAATACTTTTGGCAATATAGTGTATATATATTACTTATTTATTTTTTTTGTTGGGGGTCACTGTAAGATTTAAATTTCTTAATGCACTAGTTTGTACAAACTACAAACTACTTTGCCGCAAACCACAAAACGCGCAAAACCATCATTTAAATAGGGCGTCTCCAACAGTTTTGCACCTTCCACCAGTTACGCAATCACTCTTGTTAAATCACCCGCAAACCATGGTTCAGCCCCTCGCGCAAAATTCCAGTTTGCGAGCGCAAATTACTGCACGCAAAATTGGATCTTGATAAATCCGGCCCTATGTGACCATTTAGACAGTTTTTAATTTACTATGTCAAACTATTGTGCACCAAATGGTGGGGGACATTTTATTAATGTCTAAAATGCAGGGACCATATAGTGGACTTTATAGTGAACTCAGTTAACTAACCATTTGGACAGATGACCACTACTTTTGGCTCCCTGTTGGTCATGTGACTCCAGCTCCCCACAGAGTGCCACATCTTTGTTCACTCTCACCCAAAAACAAATCCCATAATGCTTTGCGAGGACAGCTCTTTCAAAGCATTTCAGGATATATCTGCTCATCAAGTGACAATTGATGCACAATCTTTACAAGATGCATTGTGGGAAATTTTGAGTCCACTACTTTTTCATCCACTAGATATCACACACTCATATAATATGGCATAACCCCTATATAGTGCTCTATATAGGGGTTATGGTTGATGTTCAAACACAGCCTTAGACTTTTATCCAAAGTACTCCTGAGTGTAAATTGATTGAATGTTAGTTAAAGAGTTCAGTTACTGTTCCAAAGCAACAGAGGGTGTCAGAACTTATCTGGGAATCAGGTTTCAGAGGCCATTATCAGCCAAAACAATATATGAACAGATAATTATTTTAAATGTTGCTGGGGCACGCTAGAACAAAAAAAAAAAACCTGAATATTACGAGTTGCTTTTACTCTGTTTACAATTTCAAGTGAAAAATTTTTATTTATTTATTTTTTTTTTTTACCAACTCAGTCTATGTTGGATTTATGAATTCAGACACGATCTCTTCATTAAAATCCCAATTATTAGGATAAGGCTATTTTCCATAACTCTTTTCAGCTTTTCCTCTTTTTCAAGGTGTAGATGCAAAGATACTACCTCTGCCTTTTGTAGGGGTTATCTTTAGTGATTCTTTATTTTAAAAATATTACAGAAGTGGAAGAGTCGATATAGGTACAGCAGACAGCAAGTATCTCTCATTCTTCTCCACATCTAATGGAAAACAGGAAACAGCTCTGTTATTGCACTTGCGCCTGCCAACATACAGGATTTTTATGGAGGCGTTTTGTTGGAGTACATGCGTACTGAATTTGTACTTTCGTCAAATAGCCATCTTTGGTGCTGCCCACTCGGGTCAAGCATGTGGGAGAACCCAATTAAGCCCTTTCTATGGATCCTAAATGGATGACTAATGGGAACTGTATGCATAGGCTCAAAGTGGGCTGTATATGAACATCTGTGGGGGCCCACCTATCAAACATCTCAGTCCTGCATCAAATCCACATGGGCAATTAATATAGAACTTATATCAAAACCCTTAAACATTCCCATATGGCCTCTTCTTTTGAACTCAGGTATTATCCACAGATGCCCTACAATACAAATATTTGCCTTATAATTTCTATAAAACATACCTTTGTTTTTTTATATTTGTCTTAATTCACCGTTTATTAATAATCCACAGCTTCTTGTTTCTTTAGGGTACGCAAAGAACATGAGACAAAGAAACATTGTAGAAAATAAAACTAAGATCAAGACATTAGCTTCTCACCTAAACGTTCCTACTACTGTATCAGTTTAGACTTGAAGGGAAGCGGGTTTAATTAAACTCACACATTCAGACACAGTGAAGGTCTTAAGATCTTAAACACTAGCTATTAGCAAATGGTTGTTTACGGGGTGTGTTAGAATTAATTCTTCTTTCATTTTCATTCTTTTTGGCTGTTATGACATATTTCAGTGTGCATTAGTTTTTATCTTTGCTATGACTTTTACCTGCTGCTGCAGTCAAATAAGTCTAAACTAAAAATATTCTTGCAAAAGAAAAGATGATGGATAAACTTGACATGTAATTCATTCTGTTAGGTATATTTAAGAATCTGTGATCATGGGTCTGTTTTTAGTCGCAAATATGGTGGCTTCAACTCAAAAACTGAAAATGTATAATAATTGTGCTTACTATGAGAATAAAGAAGGTAAATTAATGTAAAGATAAATTAAAAATCAGCAAGGGAAATGTTCATGAGATGCACATAGAATCAGAGAATAACAGCAATGACTGAATGATATTTAGAGAGACTGTGAAAAAAATAGGAAACGGTCTAAGATTAGCTTCAACCTTTGGAAAGACAAAATTATGTTCTAGTTGTTCACAGAATGTAACTCCTAAAATTCCACATCCTCCAAGTCTCTCTGTGGCTCTGCTCACATGGACTCACGTCCGCCCAATCGTGCAATTCATTGTTATGTTAATTCATGAAAACGGTTCCACATTCTTTGTAGCTCCTCCAAATGTCACCATCCACGGACAAGCTCTCTTTAATTTTGCCATCAAAATGTGGAGTCACTTTAATTTTCAGTCTTGCTCCAGAGCAATTTACTCCACCTGGACCTGTCGCACATGTTCCCTTTGGACTTTAAAGAACTTGTGAAGCTCCATGGTTTTACTGCGTATCCAGTTGGCTTTGCTTTTCTGGGCAAACAAAATTGATGCTAATAGTTTTTTTTAAGCTAAACTATACTGGTACCCTTTTGCAAACTGATTTAAAGAACTTTGATAAAAGATTGCTTTAAAATACTCAGTGTATGGTCATGCTGTACTGAAAGATGGATTTATTATAAAGGTTTTACAAATTTTTTTCAGTAGTGCTAACCATTTTGGAAGATGTGACTTTGATTTCCTCCATCTGTATCATGCTTTCTGTTATATAGAGCTAGTTGTTGAAATAAGAGTTGGTTGTAGTTTTTGGTTAACATGTGTAAAATGGATGTTTTTATTATTAGAGTTCTGAAGCTGCTGACATTAAATCTGTCTTGTAAGATGTCCCATTTCCCTGTGATCCCTGTGATTAACTCAAAGCATGGGGTGCATATTTTCCCTCCCGAAGAACTTAATATTAAAAAAATGCATGGATAAAAGGAATACACACTTTTTAGGACAAAACCCAACTTTGCCAGCTGTAGCCGAGTCCTTGCACGTCCCTTGTCTTTCATTCAAGGACATGCAAAAGTGTCTGCATCAATCAGAGTGCTGAACAATCTTCTGGGCACACATGGTTGCCTTTGCTGTCCTTTTTCTGTCATCACTCAGCACGATGATGAGTGCTCTGACAAATGGGTTAACTCCTCAAAACTTTTACAACACTCTCTGAAGGCTCCTTTTAAAGTCCTTGAGGTTAACGCACAGATCCACTCAGCTAGCTTCAGTTGTTTTCACAGTAAACTCAGTCAGTATGTCTCCTCTTTGTGTCGCATCCGTGCATAATGAGTCGCACACTAGCCCATATGGAGACCCCCATAAATCTGCAGTGGAATGTCCCGAGGAGTTGACTTCAGCAAGACAACAAAGGACACTAACAAAACCAGACAACACACGAGGACTTTATCTGACACTGGGATTGTTAAGAGAATAGAAAAATGCTAATTACTTGCTGGTTTCTTGGTGGGGTCACAGTCACATCATTGTAGGTAGGTATCTTAGCATTGCAAGACACTTTAGTCTACCGGAAAATATTCAAACTGGAGAAAATCACATACAGTTAGACCGGTAGTTTAGACAAAGCCATTATTTTATTTCTCTGAGCATGTATTCTAAACCTCTATATAAATAAATGAGCATCGTTGCAGCCTGTCATCTGATTATCAGCACATACATAACATGTGTAAATCTTTACAGCTTAAACAAGAGATTCTGACAGCAACCCCCTAGAGTTACATAGTGATGACAGATGGAGGGACAGAAAACTTACACTAACTGAGAAGCCACTCATCCGCATAAGAAAGGCTAAAACAGGAGCAAACAAAGAGGATTATTTTCCTTTTTATACATTTCAACACTTCTGATACCCAGCAGGCTTTGACTTGTGAAGACAGGCCGGAGTTCTGAAGAATTTCCTCATTTAACTTTGTCTTAAAACTAAGCTGAATGTAGCTCATGCTTGACTGTCCAAGAACGGAGGGGAAAACCTTTCATGGCTCAAACTGTGTGCTTGTGTGTCATACTTCTGACCATTTGCTTCCCGTTGACCTCCGAGTTTTGCCCCGCCAAGGGTCAGGTTGTGGGCAACGCCCTGGTTTTCCAATGCCAAGGGACTGAACCACTCTAGAAAAAAAAAAAAAAGAAACCACCAACCACTAAGACACAGAAACAAACCTAGTTATTATAAACACAATCATGCTCATTATGGTGCCACTGTGATTCTCATCCTGTCGTGTTCAAAGGCTGACGTCCCTTAGATTGAAGTACCTCTCCTTCTCTCTCTCCCTGTGTTTCCCCTCTCATGATTCTTTTTTGAACTTCTGCTGAGGGCAGCCCTTCAATTTTGTGTGCAAATCACCACCTGCTCATGCGGTCGATCTGGCAAGTCAGAATGCAAAGTGGTAAGGCCACTTCCAGCTTCAGGATTTATGACAGCTACTGTATGGGTGTCCCCAATGCCTTTCTGCATGTACACATTTAACAATAGTTGATCATTGATACGCATGTCCTACTAACTTTAATTCTTAAAGGTGTAGTAGGAGATCTTTTCTGACACATTTTTTACCATGTGGCTTGAAGATCTCCCCACAGCCGCGTAGCAAGCAGTGAAATAGATGGTCTGGAAGTGAAACAAAAAAAAAGTCCCAGCTACAGTGTGAAATCAATGAGTAACGCCCACCAATCACAAAACACGGTCCGTATTCCACTATTGACTCCTGACATGTCAACCAGGGCCGTCTGCTTCTCCCTCCCCCTGTGCGCTTACCCTGACATATGAACGAATCAACCTCCCGATGCCTATGCATGCGCGAGGACCAGTGACGTCACTTGTTACCTAGTTTAAAGCCATGGTCACTCTGCAAGTTACTCAGCTCAGTCTTCCATATTGTCTCGATAGCAGCGGAAGTTAAGTGGTATGTTGTTGTTATGTTTTTGTTCCCTCGCGTCACGAGCACTCGGTCTCGGCTTGTTTCGTTCTCGATCACGGAAACATCCGAACACCTTGACAGACAGCATGCGCGTTAATGTGTTTGAAAGGCGTGGTTTCGAGGGGTGGTGTGAAGGGAGAGGCATGGTTGTATATATTCAAAAATATAGCTTGCTGGAACCGTTTTTCCAAGATCTCCTACGGCAACTTTAAGGATCAATTTATTCAACTCCTTTCCAAAGGTGGAATTACAAAAACTACATTGTGTTTACAAACTTAAATATATTGCAGCGGTTCGGAAGTTACATAGGGTTACAAATAATACAGGGATGCTCAAATAAATAGATGTAGTTCCACTAATATTTGGATAAGGGAGGAAGTTGCACCAGTAAGTGTCTCCTTCCAAATTCTGAGAATTTGACCCCTTTGTTGGCAGGATATGTCGATTTAATTTAAGAGTGCTGGTTTCCTGGCACTAACCCTGCTTTTAAGCATAGGCCACATATTTTCAACAGGGTTTGTGGCATGGGAGTGGGTAGGCAATAAAGGAAGTGTAATGTCATCAAAAAAGCAGGATGAAATTAGATAAAGAAGGTTAACATTGATTATAAAAGTTAGGTCAAACCCATTTAGGCCTGTTCTATTCATTTTGTCACAAGAGCATATCAAGCTTGGATTATACCAGAAGCATTTAAATGTGTTAAATAAAGGTCTGCTTGTTAGTAATTTGATAAGAAAATAAGCATTAATTAGATTATATACAAATGTAAACTTGTCTGGATTCTTCTTTATTGAGTTTACTAAGAAAAAAACTGTATTAAAAAAACCCCAGTTAAAATAGATAATAAAAAAGACAAAAATAATATGACGCTGATGATCATATGCATAAGAAATCCCGGAGCAGATGTGAACATAGCAAGGCATGACAGATGTGATGATCTGGAAAAGTACAGAGGGTCCCAGTAGAAAGTGTTTAACTTTGGTCCCTGATCCACAGAGGCGGTCCAGTCAGACAGCGTGGAATTAAACTGTCAGACTGCTGCAGGCCATACACAACCGTCAGGCTTGAAAGAGATAAACAATGCTTAGGTGGGAGAGCGCAACTCATGCGGTCAGAATACAGGTCCTTGTGATTTGTTGCTGCTCTAACGTCAGAGAGTGGGCTGTTGACTCCAATACTGTTTACATTCGGTGCCTTTCACAACTTTCTTCAATCCTAAGCACCCAGACTGTTTTCTCCTCTTCTGTCTTGCAACCAAGTCAGTACTCAATTTTCCATTTGAATACTAATATGCATGAGTTGTGTGTCTGTGGCCTCTTTGCACACACTGACATTTGCATGAACAGACCCATTCCACTTGGTGCCAAATGACATTCTATGCTGCAGCTTCGCTGGCGCTCCCTGCAGCGGACTGAGTCTATCTGCCGAAAATTCACTACAGGGTGAGAGGGTAAATCAAATAATAAGAGAGCTGAAATGAAGTAGCATAAAGTATAATCTTTCTCTCTGGATGCTATTAACTCTAAAACAAATGCTTGTTTTCATTATCAAAACTCAATTTAAATCCCAGACGATAGAATTTTAAGCAAGATTTGAGGCCCCAGGGGAGGAAGTATCTCATGCATGAAATCATTGCACAAAAAATAGCTTTTTGTAGAACAAAATAAAGCATTGAAATATAATAAAAATGCTCAAAGGCTTATGTGTTGCTTTTTTTCCAAGTAAATCTGTACTAAAAACATTTAGAATTATATTGTATTTGTTTTGATTTCGACTCTCCATCACAGTATCATATTGCTGATAGAGCCAGGAAGGTATTTTTGTGATATCACTTTCAGATTTGATTTTTAAGGTCATGAAACAAAGAAAAAAAAAACAAATCAAATTTAAACCAGAGTACAGATGTAGACTGTTTATTTATTCTTGACGTAAATGCTTTCTGACAATTTCTGCTGAATTAGGAATATTTTTTTTTTACAGATTCATACAAATGGCAAATGTCCAAGTTGTAAACATTGTATTTTTGTCCAGCTTGCAGGAAGCTCTTGCTTTTCACAATGTGGAATTGAGTCTCATATTGGGGAGTGAACGCTGGCACGACTTGCTGCCGCTGCTCGCCGGTATTTTTGTATTCGTTGCTCACTGCCTTCGCTCACCGGTAACTTTTAAACTTTTTTACTTTCTAACGGACAGTCTAATTGTTTTTACTGGGATTGTTTTTACTGGGAATACGACCACGATTCGTCAGCACTACAGGACTGTGTGAGTCCCAACTAGGCTACTACCAGTAGCTCACCTGTCCTGCCTCGTTTTCAGCCTCACCTGGCGTTTTTAATAATGTGGACCGGCAGGACATACACCCTGCTTGTCTGTATCTGGATATTCCTACTGCCCGCTCACCTGCAAGTGGCGGGTTTGCTGCAGTATTCACCCGCTGACCTGCTCCGGCTCCGCTGTCACTCCCTTGGACCTGCGCCCGAGGCTCTCCACCTTCACCCGGACATCACCTTCCAGCCACGTCGGAGATACATCCACCGAGGTTCCCGTCGGATTGTCCACCGCAACGGTTCAACAGCAATAAAATCCATCTGGTCCAGCTCCCGACGGTGGATTCGTCGCCCTCCATGCTCCACCAGCCGGGCTGTCGACCACAGCGTGTTAGCCCGCCTAGCTCGGTCGGCTAGCACCACCACCAGCTGCGACAACAACGCACTCAACTTTGCTCTGCTCAACATCCGTTCACTGACAAGCAAGGGACATCTCATTCAGGATCTCATCACTGACCGTAAACTGGACTTTCTCTGCTTAACCGAGACCTGGCAACAGCCCCAAGATTACTCTCAGCTCAACGATTCCACTCCTAGTGGGTTTGTTTACATCTCTCAACCCCGTGGTTCCGGTCGCGGAGGAGGTCTCGCGATAATTCATCGCGAGAATTGGAAAGTCTCGCCGGTATCAGCTCCAGTTTCAAGCACGTTTGAATCCACAGTCTGCAAGCTATCTGGTCCAACTCCAACCATCATTGCTGCTGTCTACCGCCCCCCAAAACCGAATAGTGCCTTTTTAACTGAGTTTGCTGATTTTCTCACCCACCTATCCTCTCTCTCACCAAACTTAATTCTGCTGGGTGATTTCAATATCCACATGGACAACACGAATTCGCCTCTTACCAAAGACTTTACTTCCTGCCTAGAGAGTTTTGGATGTCAGCAATACACCACTACCCCCACACACACCAAAGGACATATTCTGGATTTAATCTGTTGCTCTGGTGTCATCCCCCACAACATAACATCTGATGAACTCCCCATAAGTGACCATTTTCTCCTCTCATTTGCAGTTAATCTTACTCTCTCAGTCTCTAAAACATCCCGCCTCATATCCTTCCGGAACATAAAGAAAATTGATCCCTCCACCCTTATTTCAAGTATCCACTCATCCTGCCTCCTTGACTTCAATAATCTACTAACCCCTGATGATCTGGTTTTTCATTACAACACTGGTCTCCATAATATTCTTGACTCACTTGCTCCTCTAAAAAATAGATTTGTTTCTTTCTCTGTCTCCTCCCCCTGGTACACCCCAAATCTCAGAAACATGAAAACCAAAGGACGGCAACTTGAAAGACTTTACAGAAAAACTGGTCTTACTATACACAAAGAAATGTACAATAATCACATTATGCACTATAAGGACTCCATTGCCAGCACCAAATCACAGTACTACTCCAACTTAATCACTGCCAATCAACAGAGCTCTAAGTCACTTTTCTCTATACTTAACAATACCATCAAACCCCAGGACCCTTTCCTCCTGCACCTTTACACAACCTCCTTCTGCAATGACATCATGTCATACTTCACAGAAAAAATCAAGAACATTCACCAGAACCTTGGATCAACGGCTCATCTCAACAACTCAGCAGATCTCCCCCCGCCTACACATTTATTCTCCTCCTTCCATCCTCCCACTGTCTCGGAAATCACAGAGCTCATCCGGAAATCCAAATCATCCACCTGTCAACTGGACCCCCTCCCAACACAACTTGTCAAAACCTGCCTTCCCTCTCTGGCTCCCCTCATCTCCGCTATCATCCACTCCTCCCTCACCACTGGAACTGTCCCTACACCTCTCAAAACTGCTGCCATCACCCCGATTGTAAAAAAACCTGGTGCCGACCCCACCAACTTCAACAACCTCCGTCCTATATCCAATTTACCCTTCATCTCCAAAATTCTTGAAAAAACAGTTGCCTCCCAACTCCATTCTCACCTATGTGCCAACAGCCTGTATGAAGAATTTCAGTCTGGTTTCCGGCCACTCCATAGCACTGAAACAGCACTCATCAAAATCACCAATGACCTCCTCATGGCATCTGATTCTGGACTACTCACCATCCTCATCCTCCTCGACCTGAGTGCAGCCTTCGACACCATCTGTCACACCACCCTCCTCAGTAGGCTTTCTTCCATTGGCATCACGAGCACTCCGTTGGACTGGTTTATTTCTTATTTTTCTGATCGCACTCAGTTCATTCAACTGAAGACCCTCAAATCCACCCCCTCCCCCGTCACCTCAGGTGTGCCCCAGGGCTCTGTTCTGGGGCCTCTGCTCTTCATCATCTACCTCCTTCCCCTTGGCAATATCTTCCGTAAATTCAACATCCACTTCCATTGCTATGCTGATGACACCCAGCTCTACCTCACCACGCAGCCATCGTCCTCTCTTCCGCCCACCTCCCTCAGAAATTGCATCTGTGAATTAAAGGCCTGGTTCACCAACAACTTCCTTCAATTAAACAGTAGTAAAACCGAGGTTCTCCTCATTGGTACCAAATCAACTCTTTCCAAAACCGACAGTTTCCAAGTCACTATTGATAGCTCCTCCATCTCCCCCTCCCCCCAGGTTAAGAGTCTGGGTGTCATCCTCGATAGCACACTATCTTTCCAATCCCATATAAATAACATTACCCGGTCTGCCTACTTCCACTTAAGAAACATCAACCGCCTCCGTCCCTCCCTTACCCCACACACTACTGCCATACTTGTGCACAGCCTTGTCACCTCCCGACTAGATTACTGCAACTCCCTCCTCTTTGGACTTCCTCAGAAATCACTCCACAAACTACAACTGGTCCAGAACTCAGCTGCTCGCATCATAACAAGAACTCCCTCTATCCACCACATCACTCCGGTCCTCCGACAGCTCCACTGGCTCCCCATACAGTTCCGCATTCAATATAAAATTATCATGATGACTTTCAAGGCACTTCACCATCTTGCCCCCCCATATCTGTCAGACCTCCTGCATGTTCCCACCCCCTCCCGTGCTCTTAGATCCTCATCTGCTTTGCAGCTGTCTGTCCCCTCCGCCCGTCTCACCACCATGGGGAGCAGAGCATTCAGCCGCTCTGCCCCCCGCCTCTGGAACTCTCTACCACCCCAACTTCGAAATACGGACTCAATTCTCCATTTTAAAATACAACTCAAAACCCATCTGTTCAAGATTGCTTATTCTCTTTAAAAATATCAATTTCACTGTCACAGCCTCTGTATTTTTAAATGTTTTTAAATGTTTTTATAATTATAATTTTTATTTTTTCTGACACTTTTTATGTTTTGTACGGTGACCTTGAGTGTCCAGAAAGGCGCCTTTTTAAATAAAATGTATTATTATTATTATTATTATAAGACATTATCAGTTTGCTGATAATTGCTGAGAGTTGCTGTTTAACTTCATGAAATAAAAAATAAATGATTGCTATAAGTCACTTGTTAAGGAGTGATATAAACCTCACCTTTGATGGTCTTATTTTGATTAAATAAACTTGGTAGCTTTATTTTCTGACTTGTGTTAACTAAGCCAATCAACAAAGTTGGATAGAGTGTAGTCCTTAAAAAGATATGATTATGTTGAAAGATTGAAAAAAAAAACGGACTGATCATCTGACTATGCCTATGCCACTTTTAGCCTGGCATACACTGTATGATATTTTCAATCGTTGTAAGCAGCTTTAGGTCAAACTGCACGACGAAACTGCAGCGTTTGAAAGTTCAAAGCTCACGATGCCTGTTCTGTGGCCCAACGCTCTAATGCGATCTCAAAACGGCCGATTCAATTTCAACTATGTTTGATTTTCTCCCGACCTTACAATTCCTAATCGGGAGGTGGTTGTGAGACGCTGATTGCTCCTTGTTACCACAACGCTAAAACTCGGCATGATCGAAAAATTTGTGCACGACTGGAGAATTGGTGTGAAAAGGGCAAAAAAATCGTACATTGTACGTCCGGCTTTAGAAAACAAATGTTGCAGGAGAAGAGATGATAAATGGTAGCTGGCTTGGTATTTTTTACACAGGAAAATACGCCATCTGCTTTAGCCCTTTCATTTGGTGCTGATTGGTTGTTTGCGACTGTTAAGGAAATCCATACTGCATATGTGCCGTTTTAGTTCAAAATCAAAAATCTTTGCGATTGTTTGAGATCTTGATCATGACTTTTCATTGTGATTGTACGGCAGCTTTTTTTTTGTCTAAATCAAAATGCTCTTTAGTTCAGCAGCAACATTTGGCTATAGAGCCCTTAAGAAGTACTTTGCACGTCAACCAGTTTCTGTGGTTGCATGAACAGAGTAACTGCTAAACAACTCTTTGCTCGAAAGAGTTGAACGCTCACACGTTTTGTATTATGGGGTTTTTCAGCACCTTACTTTTTGCGTTCTGTTCTACATGTCTTGCCATTGGTTTTTCAGTTACTTAATTCTGAATAATTGGATAGGTTTTTCTTTTTGTTTACTCCTCTGTCTGCCCCTCAGCCAGAGCCATCAGCTAATCTGTAGAAGCCGTTTTCATATATTTCCTTATTAACGGCATCTGTTAAGTTTTCAGACTCACTGTGTTGCTTCCATATAATTGTTTACACTTTTTTCCAAAAAAAAACAAATAAAACATGACACCAGTTGGCTAATAGTTCCTACATTTTATAGCAAATGGTTAATGTTTTTTAAAGTGTAGACTGTACTATTCTCTCTTTGATTAAAAATTAAAAAAGAGAAATGCATAAAAAAACACCATGAAATAAATAACATTTTATTTTTCCTCAAAAGTGCTGACAGGGTAATATAATTAATTTTTATCCAACAAAAGATAAGGATAAGATAACTGAAGGTGTGTTTGATGTCTTAAGATTTAGGTTAAGAATTATCCTAATGCCCTATTTGTCTTATGATCAAATTATTGATACAGTATTTGAAAGTATTTCTTTTAATCGAAAACATTCCAGAGATCTAACCAGCGATTAGCTGTGTTTTAGTAAACATTCCCAGTGAGCATGACGTTTTAACCATCCATCACTTTCAGTTTTAACGGTTGAGGACTGAAACAAGAAAAACAGCAGGAGGATTTTAAGTTGCCACTGTGTGAGGCATGACCCATCTGACCAACTTTACTTTCTTATTATCCAACAGTTTTGGTTGGGCAGGAGCCCACCAAAACTGTAGAAGAGAAAGGCAGCCACTTTAAATAAAGAGAAAGTAATTCTGCCGTTTGGCTCCAGGGTCTGGTTTGTATCCAGCTGCAACAGCATGTGACCAAAGAGGCAAATTGTCACCTCTCCTGCTTCCGGAAACACCCACACATGGGGCTGAGCAAGTGGACACACTAAAGTGGACAGAGCAAACATTTGTTTCTGCCTAAAAGAAGGCAGACCTGGCAAAGTGGACAGCAAACACAGAAACAAAGCCAGCAGTGAACAAAGCTAAGAGGCTGTGACAGATGAAGTTTTGGTGGGTTAGAGAACACAAAACATGTTTCTCTGTGGTCTTTCTTTCAAGTATATGCAAATAAACATCCATTAACTCAAGCTGTGATGCTTTGACGATAGTAAAATGAGGTTAAAGAGTGCAGAGGAACATTTCATTCAGTTGTTTTCAGAAATAGCCATTGTCCCTGAAGCCGTGGAGCCTGTCATATCCTAATGCAACACAAGGCGCTATGAAAGAGGCTTTAAGTCAAAAGGGATGTAACCTAAGTCGTAAAGGGGCCTTGATTTAGATGTCTGTCTTGTGTCTAAGGTGAATGCAGCTCTTAGAGGTGAGCACAAAATTGTCCGTCCCTGCAGAGCCTACGTGGCACCAGTCTATGGTCCAGGCCGACCGGAGTGTTGGTCACACTCTGATGATACCATGAAACAGAAGCTTCCAGCTCTGAATGGACCCCCCCCCTGTAATGGATCCCCATCTCTGGGAGGCCAGAGATACCCCGGTGTCTTTTAGTACAACCATCTGGTTCGCAGTTTTGTTGCTCTTCCCACAGCCGCACAACCCTAAGTGAAAAACGATCCTGTCCCAGTCAGGTTCGGGAACCAGAGACAAGACTCTTTAAAAGGGGGTCTTCTGTTGTACACTACCGTACCCTCTGCAGCAGCTTATTGTGCTGTTAGGATTGTGTTTGCAGAGGTGCTCTCAGTTGCGGTTTGTTTGACGACCTTTTGTTGTTTCATACATTAGTCGCGGTGCTCTGACCAGGTCACAAAGTATGGATTACCACAGGGAAAAATTACCTTAGGGAGAAATTGTGGGAATGTTATAGAACAGACTAGAATGAGTCTAAAAAAAGAAAAAAACATGACTGATGGGTTTCTTCACAATTTATTGGAGTTTAAAGAGGAGAAAGATCAATGTAAACATGCCAAAGAGCGAAAGGAAAGGGGCCAGTGCCTCCATCTATAGTTTACAACGTCAGACAAAACAAACCCGCTGGGGCATTTTTTCCCCTGTGTTTACCACTCTCTCCAAACAAGCACGCTGGAGAGTCATTGAACGCAGATGGGTGCATGTTTGCACTCCACACATGGAGTCTGTTTATTCATCATTGCAAACAAGAAGTAAAAGTTGCCGAAACCTCCGGATTTGATACACATTAGGCCCCTTTTTTTGTTGATGTTCGCCTCTCCTGTGCAAACACCCTTATTCAGTGTATCAACGGTGATTCACAGAGCAGAAATGACTTCCAGTATTTTAGTTCTGCTTAAACACAACATACAGGCTTAAACCGTCGTTGGTTGCTCAATCAGTGTAGGCCCAAACTTCTGCAAAAAATATTGAAAAAATGGCTTAAAACTACAACTAACATCTAGATCTTATCAGTTTAGTTTAACACTTATCTGTGTTTCAACTTCAACTTCTTGGAGTGAATTAACTGTGTTACTTCATGCTTTAACCATCCTATATTCAATAAAACTATACACTATACACCTACACAATTCTTCTTCTTTATTTTGCATTTTCTACAGCCCCAGTTCAGACCTGGCAATGGTCTGATTTTAGCTCTCCTTAAAATCTGATAAATAAATAGGATGCATGTGCACCTTAGCCCAAGGCAATAAGAATTTGTTTTCAAAATTTTAGAATATTTGCACTAAGAACTTGTTTCTGATCCAATTTTTTTGACCAGTTAAAATTAAAACATATTCAAGGACAAAGAAAAAAGAAAATCTACTTTTGTTTTGTTATTAAGTTTTAAAAAGTTAAAACTGTTATGATTTATATTCAGCCCTCATAATTCAGTTCTTTATAAAATCAGGTTTTGTTGTAATTACAGCAACAATTTTTGAAGAGTAGTGGTAGGAATCTAAGAGTTTTGAATAATGGCTTAAACCCAGATTAAATTTAGAGCAGGGCTGTCCAACATGAGTCCTCAGGGATTTATGTTTTCAATAAAAGACACTTAAAAGATGTATTTGAACTAATTCAAATAGCAGAACAGTTTCCTAAATGTGTTATCAAGTTCTACAGAGGCCTGATAATAAACAATTTATTTGACCTCAATCTATTTAACCAACATAACCTCTAAAATATGCAAGACACCTGTGCTTAAGTACTGGCTTTGAGTGTCCAAATGGTACGTTTGGACTTTGACTGGACTATAA
Source organism: Cyprinodon tularosa (assembly GCF_016077235.1). Taxonomy (NCBI): domain Eukaryota; kingdom Metazoa; phylum Chordata; class Actinopteri; order Cyprinodontiformes; family Cyprinodontidae; genus Cyprinodon; species Cyprinodon tularosa. The sequence continues at coordinate 354,112 of NW_024037882.1, forward strand.
TAACACATGAATATGCTTCTATATAAACCTCACAGTATCTCTGGCATCACATTGAGTGTTGTCCTTCCTAAATATGGCTCAATTACAAGTTTTCTGTGTTCTAGATCATCCTTTTTTTTTTCCGTTCTGCATGATGCTGGCACCACCAGGTTGGGGTTGGTGTTTTCAGACTGGTTTACCGTGTTATTTTTCTGGTGGTCTTTTGGTCATTACCTCTTTAAGATAGTTTAAATGTTCTGTTTCTTTCTTGACTAATTTGTTTAAATTAGCAAATCATGTCAGCATATGAACTGAACCAAATCACTGTATTGATTGATTTGTTCCTTTCTTAGTTCATTCAAGGACAGTGTGAGCTTAATGGGCTGGTCAGGAGACTAACTCTGTAACCAACTCCCAATAGCATCTTTAACTCTAAGCCTATGGCTAATGTGAAGTCAAGCCACCTATATATAGATGCAAATACACACTGCCCCATTATCTAACCGGACTGGCTAACAAAAAGTAATGAACAATTATGTCCTGATGGGTGCAGATGGGTGCCGACTCACTCAAGTGTACTACTGTAAAGGTTCACCAACCTTGCGGACACAGAAAACTGCCACTGAAAAGTGAAAAGTTCTCTAGCCCTTGGAATTGATATTGATCACTCACTAGCAAACTGCACTCAATACACTGAGACAACACCTACGTTATCTGGGATATGGTACTGTTATTTATATGTTTTTTTTCTTCCATCTACTAAAGACAAACAAATTTAGCAAAAATGAAAGATTTTAAACCAAAAGTTATATGAAGAGTTGTTTTTTTTTATTTTTTTAATCTGAGCTGAATGACTTACAGTTTCCAGAACTTTAAAAACCTGTACGCCTAATGCAGAGAAAAGTCTGTTTGATCTTTATCACCTATTCAAATTGTAAAGTGAAAGAAAATGTAGTTAAGTAAATTTTTTTCTGCCTCCAATGTGATATGAAGGAAAAATGAACAAACGTTGTGGTTTATACCTTTCTTTTAACAATTTCTTCCTTTCATAAAGGGAAGATCAGTGCACTGTGATAGTGACCAATTCACCCGTATGACATGTTGATTTCCGTGCTTCTTCTATTTATGCTCTTCTTGAATGCCCTAGAAGTTGATGTGTACTTCTATGCCTTCACTATACTATTGGATAATACTTTTCACATTTTCCAACTATCCATTTTTATCAACTGGGCTGATATGTTTGACTTGCCGTTGGTCTGTTGTATAAATTCTTGTACAAGTTTTGCAGCTCTAATGTGAAAACACAGGATAAAAATTCAAGGAGTATCTTGATTGTTCAAGTTACTGTCTTCATTGTTTGCAGATGTCAGCAAACAGCAACTCAACTACTGTAACAATTAATATGCTCCTATTCTGTAAATATTCATCAGTGGTAATAACAGGCCGTATTTGTGGTTGACACACAGTGGAGCCTCTTATTCTCCTTTGCTGCTACTGATTTACTCGTTTTCCAAATTAAATTTTGGTGTGCTCTTTGAGTGCTGGCACGAAAACACTTCACAACAGGAAATGACTGATTAAATCAGTATCCAGCTAAATCTAAAAAAAAAAGCAGAAAAAAAAACTCAAAGCAAAACTATGACTGTTAGTTCTTACAAAGAGAGGGAAAAAATATGAAGGAAAGGGTAACGTGAAGGGTAGTGCAGTTTACTTGGATAGTGTTTTTTTCTTTTCAGCACAAAAAGGGAGAAAAAACGATCATATCCTTAAAATGCTCTGAACTGCTTTGCAGAGGCTGCTGGTGCTTTTATCAAATGTCATGCTCTCGCTATGGTTCACTATAGGAAAAGATAAGCCATCTGTTTTAATGACTGTGTCTGTTAAAGTAAACAGAAGAGTTAACTGTGCTTTGATAGTGCCGCGGTGTGGGACTTTTGGACTGCTGTGTTTTCATTTCATTTGAACATTAATGGGCTCAGTCACATCTTTCCTGCCCCTCGGAACCTGAACTCCTTATTTACCTCATCTTTCTCAGACCCTGTAATCACATAGGACTGCTGAGAGGGCATGTTTGGTGGGAGAATGGGTTTTGTTGTGAGGATGGGATGAGGACGGCTCCGTAAGGTTTCCTACAAAGCTCCCCCTGCAACTCAACTGAAACCATGTATAATTTACATTCCTCAGATACTGCGAACCTGAACACAAACAGGATGATAAAAAGCAGGTGTGTTTGGTGGCAAACCCCTCTCCTGATCATTAGGGTTTTGGGTTTGGCGCAGTGTGTCTGCCTTTGGTGCTGGCTGGAGCATCAGCGAGAGAGGCAAAGGGAATAAATTATACAGATATCATCATATCTGCATCCGTGACGGAACGCATAGCGAAATAAGCCACTCTTTAAGGCCATCAAACCAACCAGCAAAGGTTTTCAAAACTAATGGATATAAAAAAAAACCTTCATGGTGATATATAATAGAGATAGAAATGCAAAGAAATGTATTTTTTGTTTGATATTGGCAGCATTAATCTAAAAATAAGGTGTAACGAGATCTCATGGTCTTAAGGTGCAATGATATATCTTTTAAGATGTGTTCACAACAAACAAGCAACCTGCGGAAATTTTGCCGGTTTAATCTGTTTTTGCTCACCTTGAAATCCACCTGGTTAGCAAAGCATTTCGCACAGCAGGCGAATTTGCCTGGCGGATGAAAAGCTCCTACATCAGTGAGTCTGATGGTCATGGGTTTTACCTCATCATGACCAACACGGATTTACAAAGCGACTGGCAGTGTTTTTGAATTTAAAGCTCTCGGCATTCCTAGGGTCACCAGATTTAACAAAGAAGGAACAAGTATGGAAAATACACTGATTCGGATGTTAATAATGGTAAAGCAAGTATCTAAGTCATTGCTTACAATCCCTGTTAAAGTAGAGGATCATTTTACGAGTAAAAAAAAAAAAAAACTCTTCCTATTGAAGGTATAGCGGATGAGCTTATATTTCCATGTGGATCATCTAAATAAGTGGTCCTCCTAATTGTCTGTCAATCAGGTGATATGTTCACATATGGCCGTCCTAGAAGTTCTTCCTGTTAGCTATCTTTTTCTGTGGTGAGCTACGGCTTCAGACCGTCATTGAAGCTCATCTTTCTCACTGCGGTTCTGTGAAAATGGCCGAGGGTCATAAGAGAAAAAATGTATTCTAAGTGTATGGGAAGAAAAGAAAGGCCTGAGAATATATATTCTGATATATTCTGGGATGTTTTACGAGAAGAGCTCTCCACGCAAAGCATTCTATTATCGGATTCGCTGTCACAGAGGCCCGCTGTCACCATAGGCTGTTGCTACCCAACAACGGCGACTAATAACAAAGATGGTACAGGCACTGCACAGTGAAACAGTAGTTACGTGACCAACGGAGCAAAAAGCAGTGATCATCTGTCCGAACGGTCAGTTAACTGAGTTTGCTATAAAATCCACTATATAGTCCCCGCTCTATTTAGGGATTTAGGTGTTAGGGCGGACATTCAGGCACAGTAAGCTTGTATGAACCATGAGAACCACAACTTTTAAACAGAGCGTGGACGAGGAGAAAAGGGCTCTCGCATTATTTTTTATTTTTTTTATGGAGAAGGAGGGTCTTTTAAAACATTAAAGAAAATCCTCCAAAATAACTTTAACAGCTAATGTCATTTTCAAAAAATCTTAAATCTAGTCAATAGTAATTTGCTGCTATTAGCTGTAAAACAAGTTGCAAACATGGAATCTGAAAAGGATTGATCTGAAGGGAATGTGAGAGTTGGACCCCTGAATCAAATTCTGCTTAATACCTCATACACCTTTGGACCGGCTCTGGTTAGTTTCATAAAATGATAGGGCAAACAGCTCTGGCTGCACTGTTTACATGGTGGAGCCACAAAAGGATTACTGCTTTTAAGAAACTGGCCTATTGTAAAGAGAGGGGTTAGGGACATGTGCACTCAAACATGTGATACTGGACACTCACACAGTCTTAGTGGGCAATGAGTGGGTGAGAATGGCATCACGGCGGCCACACTGGCCTTACCAGCAGTGAAACAAAGAAAGCTAGTGTGCATGTGTCCGTGACCTTCCTTTTCTCCACATCAGATCCGTCTTAAAATACTGCGGCTTGTGCGCTGGTGAAAATTGCTCCCTTTCATTCCTGTTGTGGGTGCGTTTGTTGGGAACTATGGGAGTTTAACAAGGGAAGAGAAGGAATGAGCTGGAAAGATGTGGGTAAGAGTGAATATTAATGCATGTTTTGTCACCACTTGGTTTATTCTGGAATCTGACATTGTAAGCTGACTGAGAGATCATTTTACCAAAAAAACACAGGCAAAAAAAAAAAAAAAAAAAAGAGAGAAAAGTAACCTTGAAACACCCTCATATGAGGCGTACAAGGTTATTTGCAGGAGTCAGCCATCATGACTTGTATCAAGACACGTAGATATTGCGGTTATCAAAGGATGCCTGCAGTAAGGAACCCATATGGGTATGTGTTTTTTTCCCTCCAGAAGACATGGGATAGCAGGACATGTTTTTGCTCTTATAGGCACTGTTTTAGTTGGTTGTTTGCTGGTGAGGGGCCCCAGCACGCAGCTGCACCAGCTCCTCTGGAATGAGAGCTGTGCCTTGAAGCTCAGACCCCTGGCGTTGGGGTCTGTGTTGTTAATTTTACAAGCCTGGGCTTCGTTACCCCTGTCGATAATATAGAGGGAAATGTGAAATAAAGTGTTGACTTCAGTGGGGTTGTGTACTAGAGGGAGAAAATTAGGGACTGGGTTAACAGTGTGTTGTATCATAAAACCGTCCCTCCCTCACTCCCTTTGTGTTCCTTCCTCATGTTTTCTGTTTCTTCATTTTGCACTGTCCTTCAATCACTGTCTTTAACCATCTGGACTGTTTTCTAACTGGCACTTGGGTTTATAATAGATGGAGTCCAGATGCTAAAAGCACCCTAAGCACTTCTGGAGTGAAAGGCCTCAAGTCCTCTCACCTGTTTTTGCCTCAACCTAGGATGGGAAGATTAACCTGTTTATAACGATTAGTGATTGAAGTGCATTGGTAGAGCAGCTGTGGTTAGAGATGCCTGCTGGACAGGTTTTTAAAGTTGGACACTTGGAGGCCACTGATGATCTAAACTAAATATATATATATATATATATATATATATATATATATATATATATATATATATATATATTTTTTTTTTTTTCTTTCTGTTAGTTGTCAAAATGATTCATTGTGAGAAAAAAAACTAGTTTTATCTGAACATGCATATTTAGGCTTACTGAAACATATGCCCACCAATTGTATAGTTAATTATTACAGGGTTAAAAAGGGTTGAATCTATAGTGCTCTTTGGTCCCTGCCTCCCGGTCACATCTGCCATGATTAAATGCAGTTTTTGAATTAAATATTAGTGTTGCATATTTATATTTGTGTCAGTAAACACTGATCCATTCAACCCAAAGATGTCAGTTTGTGAAGAAACTTTTGACTGTGATCATAGAAATTCATCATCTGAAATTGTAATTGAAAGCTTTTTTAAAAAGTATATATTAATCAGTATATAATAAAATGATAATAATGTGAGAACAAGTTTTGTTATTTTGCCTCCTGAGATTATTATTATTATTTGTTCCAGCTTAACAAAGCATGGTGCAAACAAGCTCAGTTTAATTTAATATTAAATAAAGGTTGTGTTGTAATTTATTCCCTTTGCTTCATATTTTAATTTATAATTTATTATATAACCTTTGATCAACCTTGGATTGTCTACACAGCAGAAGTCTTACTCCTTACACCATCCCATACAGCCCAGGCGTTTCTCTGGCTTCTCTAGTCTTTGTTTGCTGCGATTGTCAGAGCTGGTTTAGAGCAGGTTCAGTGGCATTCGTGACGGGAAATTTAACTTTCTGTTTATTCAACTCTTTTCTCTTTGTCATCCTGATGCGTGTGCAAACGAGGCAAAAGATATGTTTTTTTACATGTCCCTTTTTTTTATTTTAACAAAATTAAACAGGAGCACCAACTGGAAATTTAATTCCAGTAATAAAAAAAAGTGTTGATGTTTGGATATCTGGAAGCAGGGCCTCCTTTTTGACTTGTGCTGAGTCACTTAAGTAGATGCCACAAATAGATAAATGGACCTCATCCACCCTCATTTCTCATTGGTCAGCGGGTGCCTTATGTCAACATTCTGCCAGCAGCTTTCTCCCTGAAGCATGTCAGCAAGTCTTCTGATGCCCTTTAAGTCTTTTGTCAGGACCTGTAATCCAGCCGTTACTCACTGAATTGCTGCCAAGCAAAACCTTAAATTGTCTCACCTTGTTACAGAGGCTGCACTAAATCCCACTCCAGGATATCCTGTTTTATTTATTTCATAAAATAATTTTAGACTTTAATGTGGGAGAGGCAGATAGTATGAAGAAATTATTTTACGCTTTCTATTTTGACTAAAAGCAACTTCAAACGGAGGTTCTCAGGCTGCGGTTTCCACCCGTCGTCGGCTTCAGCAGATTAAACTCTTTCCATTACTGAGCTAAATAATAGGGGTCGCACAAAAAAAAGCGAAATGGGGGCCGTGTTTTATAGGTGCTACCATGCAACTTTGGCAGGGAGTCGTGTGGGTCTGTGGCAACTGTGGTGTTGAACTCACAGGGCGGTGCAGCAGAGGGATTTCTGCAGGAAGAATTGTGGTGATTGAGGCTATTTTTGGGACCCAGTGAAGTCTTAGTCTATCTTGGGTGACAAATTAAATGATAGAAGCAGAAAATAAAGAAATAAGATTTGGTCTGACTTTTACGAATTAAGAAGTCTCCTTTGACTCCTCTTGTTTATGCACTTTCTTTGACCTTCTTGCAAGGGGATTCTTTAAATGAATCCTTAAAAGAGAGCAGTAGATGGGAGAAGGTGTGGTCCATTAGCTGCAGAATTCCCTCTCCTCTCTCCAAAGCAATGTCCAAATTCATTAAATATGCCCCACTGACTATCTGTCTAACTGTGAAACCTGGATAATTAATGTAAAGCCTTATGCCTGCCATCTTCTGAGTTCTGATGTGGTTTTGGTGTGGAATTGGATACCTCTTAGGGGGAGGCAAACTTGTACCACAGCCAGCTGTGCCCCCCTCATCCCCTCTTAAAGAAACTCTGTAACCTGCTCACATCTGGCCTGGTTTGGTCTGGCCCAGGTCTCTGTTCTTGCTACGCTGACATTAATGAGCACCACAACAGTAATAGCTACCAGTGCACCGCGAAGAGGAAGCAGATTATTGTGTATGAGTAATCTGCCTCTCCTGTCAACTGTGTTTGTAGACTTTGGAAGGTCTGCTAACCCACGTGAGTGTGCTGTGTTCTTTTGCTTTGAGATCTTTTTTTTTAACTATCCCTGCCTGCACAAATGTGTTTTTTTGTCCATGCATATGCTCATTTTGTATAATTTTATTAGAGTGGAAATATCGCCCGTGCACAAAGCCTGTTTTGCTGTCCCTAAGGCCTGAAGCGTATAATAAAGATGGAAGGGAGCTCTTTATGTCAGCCCTCTTTTGAGAGAGGAAGCAGTTGTCTGTAATTATCACTACTTTTCATTCCTTGTAGCTAACACAACAGAAAAGTGCTCTAGCACTTATCCAACCTGACAACGTGTTTAACAGAAATTATTTGTTTGGTTGTTTTTTTAGATCACATAAACTGAAACCAAGCTCATTTTATCTTTCCATCTAACCCATATTTTTTTTTTTCGGGAAGGGGGGGTTATTTCAAAGCTGTAATATGGAACTCATTAGCAAGAAATCCCAGCATGTATAATAACAGGGCGATTAGTTGTCTTTCAGTGATCCTTTCCATGGTTTTCTTCCATGCTGGGGCGTTGCTGTAGTTTGTGAGCGCTAGGCTCGGGCCTGGGCGAGTCCTCCTCATCCCCTTCCCGGATTTTTTCTATTTGTAGATCTACATATATATTTTATTGGAGGGTTTTATCCCCCATATTTTTCTCCTTCAATGTTTCATGGGGTTAAGGTTCTGTTTCCCATCAGGGCCTGGGAGGAACCACAAGAAAGCAGAGGTTGATGTGGCGAGGGCGCTACAGTTTCTTGGTGACAAGGGAAAGGGGCGTGATGAAGTGCATTCTCAGGAGACTTGGTATAAAATGTTGACGGTCCGATTAGTGGATGATCTCTTCATTTCCTCCTGCAAAATGATAAACAGCTCCTATCAGCTTTACGGTAAAGCAGCACTTTTCCTTTAGTTTGATAGATGTGTGGCACTCCGCACGGTTTTTATTTTGTCCATTCATCTTTATGATGACCTCACTTATCTCTTAGTCCTTCCAGAGCTGCCACTTCCCATTTCCACCACAAGCAACCACACACTTTTTTATTTTTTTGCGGTGGCAAAAACGCTGCCATATTCTCCATCTAATCCGGGAAGCCAGGCTTGGCCGCAGCAGAGCTGTGGGACTGCCAGCTGTAACCCCTTCCAGACCATGTGTAGACAAGCCATGATTCTTTCTAAAAGTCAGGAGAAAAGTTTCCTGATGGAGGAGTAAAGAGAAGAGGACATTTACAATGTCATTCATCTCATTCTTATGGTTACATCACATTGAGCAGCAAAGCTTAGTAAAATCAGTACCTACTCTTTTTGAAGAGGAGATATTTGAAGGACATGAGCTCATTTAGGATGCAACAGGCCGCCCTTTCCTTGTGGCATCGTCTTTGACTCGGGCATTCATGATTGCTTTCAGGGAGTAGTTACTCATTATTGTCCTTAGGCTTGTGCCAAACTCTTAGTGGGAGTGCTAGGATCCAAATGTAAATATAGTAAAGACTCCTTATATGCTGTGCGTGGCGATGTTGTACCTCATCTGAAGTTGTAAACATTTTACAACCACAAACATTCATGCATTGCATATACTGTAAATATCTGAAAAATTGTGTGCATTATTTTGGAATTGAAGGAAAATTATACAAGTTCTTTGATGGCTTTGAGAAAAGAAAATATAGAATAGGTGGTAGGCATTTGTAGTCAATCCTTTGTCCTGACTACCTTAAATGAAAACAACTATTGCCTTCAATAGTAAGTAAGTCCAGTGGTTTACTTTTAGTATATATCCAGAAATGTGAAGTCCAAATAGGTTTTCCAGAGAACATAACTGAACAAGCAGCATCATGTAAGATTGTAAGAGACTTGAGGCTAGGTCAGATGTTTACCTTTCAAAAAGTTAATTAATCTTCGATTAGCTGCTATTAAAGGGTATAGAGCAAAGTCTATTCATGTTGTATTCATGTTCAATGTCTCCGTTAAACCCTAGACCTTAATTCTCGTTGACACTTAAACATGTATGCTCCTATGCATTTCAGATTTGTTGTGTTAGCCTATCATATAAATCCCAATAAAACACGCTTCAGTTTGTTTTAGCTACATGGCAAATAGGGAAAGTTCAAGAGATATGTATACTTTCATAAACACTTTAATTCACATCCTCTAACAGTACTGCACCGTTTTACTTTATACGATGCTACAGTTTCAGTTACCATCGTGGTTAAACTGATCCTGTTGCACTTGTTGCTTATAACTGTATTATAACATGGTTTTATCTTCAAAATCCTCAATATGTAAGTGTTTAGTTCCATCTGCTGACAGGTGCATCTATTCAGATGTGAGAAGTGTGCGTTATTATTTTACCTTGTATGTCCTCTGGGCGTGGGCCCGATTGTAATCACTATCCCTGTTATATCTCCTTTATGTCAAGATTTTAAGGGCGTGACCTTAGTTCCCTCTTCATTAGGCTGTTTTTATGGAGTTCTGTTGTAGCTCAGCCAATCTCAGGTGGATTTATGATCTGATAGAGGATATCCTTGCATGCCAAGGTAGCATTCATTTGCACCAATAGAGATGGGAGACATTTACAAACAATAGTGGCATGAAAATTGCAGAAACTTGACACCCCAGAGCTCCTCTCCGGCTGCCGAACCGCTGTCAGCCAGACGATGGATGGTAGATAAGCTCGGCTAAGCAACACAGCCAAAACAAGCTTAATTAAAAGCAACTTTGGCTGTCACACTGAGAACAGTCAGTGGCTCTGATTCGCCATAAAATGAAGTGTTACTTCAGCGGTGCATGCAGAGAGCTGGAATGCATGTTGGAGTGCAAGCTAAGCTGTTGTAAATAACACATAGTATGCACAGAAAATTGAATATTAGGGCAGCTGTTTACTTTAAAATGTTCAAGTTTTATATTTTCGTAACATCTTTAATGTACCACAAAGGTACTGATCAATAAATTATTTTTCTATCTGCAAAGATCAATGAAACTGTCAGAGTGCATGTTTTTTTTTTTTTTTTTTTCTAGCATTTATTTCCTTGTAGTTCCTGTTTTAGGTAAAGCCCTTTTTTGCTTTGTTAGGCAGCAGGTCTTTTCTTTATTTTGCATAGATTGTTCCTTGTTCCCTGTTTATCTTTAGCGTGTCTCTGTTGTTTAGTCATGGACTGGTGCACTCACCTGTCTGTAATCAATTAATTATCCCAATCAACATATTGACACCTGTCCTGTTCAGGGCTATGAAATCCCTTTCATAATTTCTTATCTTTTTTATATACCACACTTATGCTAATTACACTAAGTCAATGTAGGTAAATATAAAAAGCAGGTTTTTAATTATAAGTTTGATAAAGGGTTTTTGGGACTCCAGCAAACCAAAGTTTACTATTAATCAAGTGCACATTAACTTATTATGAAAGTCAAGAATCCAAGAAGAATCTAAAGCACCACTGTCCTCAACTGCTTTAGTTAAGGCCAATAAAATGATTCAACATGTTAAAATATATCTTTAACACTTTTAAAGAAAAGCTCACAGCACTGCTGGCCAAAAAGGACACCGTGGTCTGTCTCAAATTTGTCAAAAACCCTGTAGCTGGTTGGGACAGAAACATAACTTTGAGGTTATGCATCCTTTTATATTTGTTACTACACAACATTAGAGAGAAAGAACATTATTCTGGGAGTCTAAGGGTGGAGTTGTGACATTCTACGGCTGCTTAACTGCTTTGGGACCTCTACATCTTAATGTGGTGGATTGATCGATCCATTAAGTTTGACCCATTTAGATAATGTTGCTCCACTAAGACACCCTGAATTAAAATGGTTTGTGACAATGGGCTCAAAATGGGTGAAATGGCAGGATAACCAAGCATACCAATAAGTTCAAACCCATGTGGCTCAAACAATAAAATTACCAAATATTTTGGACTTTAATCTGATTAGGTTGCTGTGCCATTGCCTGTGTGACTGAATTTCAACAATTCTGCAACGAACATTGGTTTAAATGTTCCCCACTGTTATCTTAAAGACCGATAGCCAGCTATCACAACAAGTGTGTTAGTTTAATTCAGTGAAGTTAATTTATATAGTGACCATTTACAACACATTTCACCTGAAGGGACTTTGCAGAGATATTTTAAGCAGCCAGCTGATTGCATCAACTCGTTGAGTTGGCAGTAGTCCCTTACACTAAGCATGAATGTAGCGACAGTGGAGAGGAAGAACGCCTTTTTAGCAAGAGCAAACCTCAAGCAGAACCAGGCTCAGTGTGAGCAGCCTTCCGCTGAATCTGACTGGGGTTCAAGGAGATAGAAGAAGACAGACAAAAAGAAGCAGTGATACAAAAGGTAACTTTTAACCAGCTCCACCGGTGGCCCCGTCCAAGAAAAAACACACAGCCAGGTAGACGAGCTCCAATCCAGCTCCTATGTCAGAGGATGGAAGAGAGCACAGACAGTTAGTCACAAAGAGAAACAGGAATACACTGAAAAACAGGTTAAACTCCGGAATCTAAAAACAAAGGTGTTAATGGCAGCAGCATAGCGGATATTTCTGTCCAGGATAGATCTACAGCAAAACAGGAACAGGCCAAGTGAAGTTACTATAATGATAAAAAGCAGAGAGGGCATAAATATATAGGTGGAACTTAACAAACACTGTAGAATGGCAGAATGGTAAAAAGTGGTCCCTATGTCCTTCAGCAGTCTAAGCCTATAGCAGCATAACTATAGGAAAAGCTTAGGATAACCTGATGAGCCACACTGACTATAAGCTTTATCAAAAAAGAAAGTTTTAAGCTTAATTTCACAGACTAAAACTGCTAGTTTGTTCCACAGGGGGAGGTTAGTTTTAGACATAGTGCAAGGCAGGGCTAGATAGTTATTTGAATTATTATTTTAAACCTGTATTTTCTATTTCCTCATAGTATATTTAATTGAAAACTGGAATTTCTTTGTTCTTGGATTTGTTAAAATGCTTTATTCTTTAATTCCTTGCATTTCGAGATGTACCTTTTGATGAATTATTTCTTAATGACGTGGAAAAACAAAGTTGTAACATCTGAAGGACCTGGAAACAAACCGTAAATACAGTTTGCAGTAAAGCCTCTCAGGTTTGAGGGGTCCCTGAAGATAAATGTTTTCGTATTCATTGAAATGTGGAATGCGGACGGTTAAATGTTGAAGAAGAACAAAAGATAAGACACAAGAGAGGAGGTTTTGAAACCTTGGATTTGAAAGAGAATGATAAAGAGCGATGGATCACAGCTGGCTCGCCAAGGGGAATAATGACTGTCATGTTGCAGTGCATTAGCTCATACTCAGTCCAAACAGCTTGACTTGATAAAAAAAGGCCAGTTAACAACTTACCACATACATAGCAACGAGACCCCATAGAGACAAGCCAGACAAGCAAGTCGTCTTTCATTTTAGTCATTATTAATGTTTGATTGACAGGGTAATTGGTATAATAATAGAACCAAGAACAGCATGCTTCCTTGATTCCATCAGTGACAGCAAGCCTATTTAAAGAGTTTTTATCAACACAGTACAGGATACTAACCACTTCTGTTCATAACTTTGGCAAAGTCTTCATTGTTTTGGCAATGTTAGTGACCTTAATACACTGAAACGATCAAAGATAGTTTGAATTCTCCTTTTTTAACTCTCAACAAAAAAGAGTTAAGCAGCATAAGCTGCTTCTAAATGTGGCAGACTCTGCTTACTGAAACTGAAAGTGGCCAAGTCCAAGACCAAGAAGTTCTTATTGCAACTTGGATATGTGTCTCCAAGCATACTGAACTTTAAAGCAGATTGGCTACACCAGTAGACTGGCTGTCATGTTCTTTGGAGATTTCAATAAACAAGGCAGTTCTTGGACCAAAAGGGAGTACAATACATGTCAAGGCATGTCTTGACAATATACACTTAAAAATCAATATATTTTTATGATTTAGTTTAGCTATTACACTATCTGAGAAAAGAAAGGAAATTCAAGTCATAATATTTAATTCATGTTTTCTCTTGTAACATAATTACAAGAGGAATTCAGTATTACTTTTTCCACTTATAAATGTTGTAAGAAGAACCCCGCAGGCTCGCGCAGCAAGTGGTGATAGCTCATCAACCCTCCATCAGGCTTTGTTTATTTGAATTCCCGTTTTTCAGGGAAGAGAACCCCTCCACCAATCATTGTTTTTCTTTGGGAATCCACATATGGTTGTTATATACTTCTAAATTCAAGCCATATTTGCCTTTGCTGTATTGCTTTGCAGCTTTTCCCCCATCTCTTTGCATGTTAGAATTAATTATAACAAGGCATTTATTGGTTTTCCTCTTATACTTTTGGCTAGAGTTAAAAAGTATTGGGCCTTAGCACTAATAAGGTCCTTTACAAGCTTTCCAGACACATGAAAAAGTTTTAATGCACAGTTGTCATCTTACAGATTCCAGATATACCCAATACTAGGTGCCTGTATTTAGCTGTCTTGGGCTTTTCTTTTTTACTTTGATAAATGTGTAATCTCCATTTTTCCATGTGTGTGTTAGTGAAGCTGTTTTTATCTCTTTATTTCTCTTTTAATTTCTCAATATCTCTTCTCTTTTAGAGTGTTACACTGCAAACGGCGAGGATTACAGGGGGTTCCAGAACCAAACCAGCCTGTATGGAGGGAAACCTTGCCTGTTTTGGAATGAGACTTTCCAGCATCCTTACAACACCCTCAAATATCCCAATGGAGAAGGAGGTCTGGGAAGCCACAACTATTGCAGGTCAGTGGATGTTAGACATACGTTTCTGTTTACAATGTCTCCCATGGGAACAGTGACCTCCACAGTTATGATTGTATATAGAGATAAGCATATTTTCCATTCATCTTTACACAATCTCTCTTTTTTCATATGTGATCTCACCCTGTGGCTGCAGGATTTAGCTTTCAGTACCGACACAGCCATGGAAGAGAGTTGATTTTGTGCTTGATGAGCAATTTCTGTAATAATTTGACAAAGTTTCTTTTACTATCCTGCTAATTGTGACATGGTGCAAGGCCCACAGCATTACGGTTCCTTTATCTTACTTAACATCAGTGCGGTTTAGTTACCCATGTTTTCATACTTTGTTTTGCACCAAAACACCCTTTAAGGGTTGCTTTTAAAAGTCGAGTCTTGGTTTTCACTTACAAAGCATAACATTAAAAAAAACCAAAGGTGCATGTAGTTAATGGCAGGGATTTTTTTGATCATTATCTTTTATATTATTTTGATTTTATCCATAAAAAATACCACTTCCAGCTAGTTGTGTTGTGTGCTTTCTTGAGTGGTAGAAACAGTCTGGAGAAGTAAACAGTAACACAGGAAATGAAGCCCAGATTAAAAGAAAACTACATGGAAAACATATTTTGGCATTGCGAGTATGTTTTTTACTCCAAATCTTATTAATCAGGCCACAACCCCTTTGAATCCATATCCCGACTCCATAAAAAGATTGTCTGACATGGGTTAGAAAAGATTAACATTTAAGGATGATGCCAGCTGTTAGCAAAAAGGGAACACAACTCTTACACACAAATTGGAAAGAGGAAGGGAGGAGCAGTTTTTAAACACAATAACACATTCATTTACCTTCTCTCTCACAAGGTCTACAGTGTCATTTAAAGTTAGAGAGATAGGAGCCACAGCAAGGCCCATTTAGCTGCATGTTAACTGAGGATAAATGCTCCTTCTTATTCTTTTACATAAACCCTTTTGTCTAGTTCTGCAAATCTTGTTTTGTTTTTCCAATATATTTCTCCTCTCATCTATTTTTTTTCTCTGTATTTTTTTTCAATCATCACATCAATCATCTTTTTCTTTTTTCTTTAAAGATAGTTGTAAATTATTTCAAAGATCTGCCTTATAGATCATCATGATGCTCTGATCGTTGGCTTAACCAGCGCTTGTCTTTTTTTAATGATTTAGAGCCTGAGTTCTGTCATACATCAAAGTGTTTTTGCGTTTTTTTGTTCACAAGGGGGCCTGCAGAGATATTATGTTCGTGAATATTTTAAACACAACGTTTAGCCCCAATGTCACAAACATGCAAACTTCTAGCAGAGTCTGTGTAGGCAGATTTCTGTCCTCCTTCCTTGCAACGTGGAGGGATGCAGTGCTTGTGGGTGTCCAGAAAGTCATTTCGGTTCATTGGTCTTCCTCTCAAGACCAGCTGTCAGCACTACAAGCATGAACGTCAAAGCTGTGAGTTTGAGGGTTGAAGGGGGTCACGCCATAGGGTGAGTCATCTGAAATTAACTGTGACGTCCAGAACAGTGGCCTGGCCTTGATTGCCAGGCTGTTGGAAGCAGGAAAACCCTCCCCCCCGTCTCCTCAGCCCAAACCTTCCAGAACTGTTCTGGTTCTACACTCATAATGAAACAGTGCTTTGAAGTGGAGTAAGGCAAATTTGTTTTTACTTGGACAGGATGGGATTGTGGAAGATTTATGAGTTGGATTTAAGCAGAGTATAGAGGTAAGCATTGCCTGCACATTAGGAGCTTGTTAGCTCCAACTATTGGTTCAGAAAGCACATTTTCACTGTTTGGATTTGGCTTCCCATGTAGCCGCTTTGGCAGCTTACTGCCAGTTCACTTTTGTTTCAACCCCCCCCAAAACATAAGAAAAAAAAAAATAAAAAACAAAGCAAAACATTGATTTCTGTTCTCAAAGCTTAAGCTTTGGCTGTTCTCAGACTTCCCCCGCAGATCCAAACCGAACACTTCAGTGTGTGGCATGTATGCACAAGGTCACGTACTTGTCCATTCCTTCACCCCCATACATGGGTTGCTTGTTAAACAGCGTACCTCTTCATTTCTCCGAGAGATATGTTGCAGTTGATTTACCTGATCAGAGAAAGCTTGTCCATGAGGCTGACTTTCCCAGTCATGTCTCTTACCTTATCATCCAATTTGGGTTGCAAATTGCCTGATTTACATGGGGTGCAGACTGCACTTCTAATCAAACATTTCTTTAAACCTCTGCAACATTCCTAGTCTTTACCTTCCAACCACCTGATTTGTGTCTCATCCTAACTTGAACTTCAAGTTGTATTTTTTCTTTTAAAGCTCCACAATAGAAGAAGTAACCAAGGGGGATGGGTAGTTTCAACTTGTTTTGCTCAACGTTCAGTTGAATCTTAACAAATAAAAATGCAGAAAATGCGTTACACAAAAGAGCAATTAAGGAATTTTTGCTGAGCATGCAACAAGTTTTCTGGTTGGTTTTAAAATATCGATTCATTTAACGCCTCTAAAATATATTTTTTCTCTTAGAGATTGATTCCATTATTCATTTTTGTCAAAAAAAAAATAATTTCGGATAAAAAAAAAAACAAAAAAACTGGTACAGAAACAAAACATAATGATCTAATGATTTAGGTAAAAAGCTTACAACTGAATTGACAAAAACTAGACTTTAATATTTGTGCCACCCTTGGTTGGAAGCAGTTGGCGCTCTCTTTTTTGTCTTTTAATTGATTTCCAACCTCATGTTTTGTCATTTTGTATTTCACCTTTAGCACAGCTTGAAGCTCCCATCAGAGGTTTTGAATTCCTAGTAAATGATGTTAAACAATGAACCTCCGCCTCTATGACCTTTTATCTTTACAGCCTGCAGTAAAATAACCCAATGACAACAGAACCAACTGGTATGAAAGAAGATATATTTTCAGAAACAGAAACCCAAAGGAAAAGGTCAAGAGCTCTCATGTCAAACTTAATACATATTTAGTTGTTTTTTGGTTGTGAATATATAAGAACTCAAATGAAGTTTTCATTGAAAAACATAACAAAGCATATGCAATGACGACAAGCACTTTTTTTAACCTTTGTAGTATGTATACTTCATGACATTCACAAGAGCATCACTCTAATCAAAGTTCTAATTTAGGCTGTTTTTAACATTCAGTTCAGTCTCCGGTGCCTACAGCATAACTGGTACTGGTGCATTAGTTAGCCTGTGAAGCGCATGATGGTTCAGTAGGAGGCTTAATACCTTTGTCTGCCATTTGACCACTATTTATATGCAGGTGTGTGTACAGCAGAATTTATGAGTCTTCACCATAGTTTCTAATGCTTTTCCCTTACATGGATTAGATAATGGAGATGCCAGAGTGAATAGTGTTCCACAAGTTGACACAGGATGTCTGCTTGCTGTGTTAATATATATATATATATATATATATATATATATATATATATATATATATATATATATATATGTGTGTGTGTGTGTGTGTGTGTGTGTGTGTGTGTGTGTGTGTGTGTGTGTGGGTTTGACAGTGATTTGAGGATATGAGTGATATGAGTAATGAGGCTTTTTAAGACTGATTAGTTTGCGTTTATGAAGCTGTTGCTCCACTTATGCTGTGCCATACTGTTTCGTTACATGGTTAAATCTGTGTGTGTCATATGGAGGATTCTGATTTTTTCCCAGATGTATAAAAATATCTTAAGTTTGAAGGTGACGAACAATAAAGATATCTTATCCTATCTTAAAGCAAGAGTCTACTTAAGACCAAGGCACATTATTGCACATCTGCCTTTCATTGCTTTGGCATATGGAAAGATGCAGCCATAAGTAAATAAGTGTTGTAGCCATGGTTTCACCGTGACATTACCTAATCTGAAATGCATCCAAAAAAAGCTGAGTAAATCTTCTGGATGGATTCTTCTTTGTTTAAACATTACATCTCCTCTCCAAGAAACGTCTTCAGTCTCACAACCCTAAAACATATTATGGCAAAGACAGCTTTTTGCCAAAGATATGCTTCCCAGGTATTCATAAAGCAAACTGTAAATGTAAGAAATAATTTTAATCTAATTTTAACCTTCTTTTGAAGATGAATTTTGTATGTACAGTATAGCTAAAGTGATGAGGTCAGTATATAGTATATAGTCTGATTATTTGCAAATATATTTGAAATCTGGTATCAGGTGATTTTATGGGAGATAATACTTAATTACTTAATGTATTCTAATCCATCTTACCAGCTCATTTTGTACAATTGGTTGAAATTTGAGGAGGTTAGATTCATTGTGAGATAAACTTTTTGTCTTTTTTTAATTCAAGCAAATTAATTTGATTTAAATGTACTCCAACTTTGATTTAGTTAGTTAAAGAAGTGTTGTTGCTACGCTGTCTTTTTTACATCATTTATTTGAAAAAAAAAATGAAATTAAGTAGAAGCCGACCAAGGTTTTAAGCTAAATCTTTTATTTCTTTTCTCTAAAGAACATAGACTTCAAGCAAAAATATTGCATCTTCAGCTGGATGTTAGAAAGGAAAGTGAAAGATGGATAACTGGCCTGCAATCAGTCCAAAATCCCTGTGGACAATTGTGGAAGGAGCTGCGGTCGGCTTTTGTGAAATTGACTCTTGTGAAATTGATGCAGTTCCAGCAAACAGCAATGAAACAGTTGGAGAAACTATCAGTCCACAAATGAGAGAGGCTTCAATATAACATGCTTTAAGGCCATCATAAATGCAGGGTATAGAGATCAAATATAAATTTTTCTTGTGGTCATGGTTTTAGTTTAAAATAGCTTTTAAAAGATGTTTGAATAGGCTGCTTAACAGCTTTATATGGTGTCGATATCCCAAAATGTTTGTTCACACTTTTCAGTTTGACTGTTGTAAATATTAAGTGGAGTTCATATTACATTTAATAACAATAAAATGACAGTTTGAATTGTTTCTGTTTTTATTATTTTGTAAAACACAATGATAAGTTACAATTTAGGCACAATATGCAGTAATAAAATGAAGCTAATTGCCATTTTCTTTATGGACACTAAGCTGATTGTATTAAATCCCTGACTTTGTAGCAGTCGCTTCTTCTGAGCAAACAGGTGGTGATAATGTACATGAGGAGAACTTTCTATTTTAACCAAGGGAGGTTCATCAAGAGAAAGAAAAATGTTTTTTCAGAGGATGGATGCAGAAGGGGACAAAGCTAAACACAGAAGCACTGGACCAGTATGATTTTCTATGAATGTGGCGTAAAGGAGCTGCATATTTCCAGACCCCTATGGATTAATGTTGCTTTGATGGCCAGTGGAACTTTTCCCTTTTTCTGCTGTCTACTAACATCACAAAACAATCACCCTCCTTGTTGTTAGCCAGTCTGATTTACGATTTACTAAGGACTGTAGCTCAGAGTTGTATAACACCTTGCGCAATAACCTATGTAGATGCAAATACCTGCAATCGTTATCACTTTAGCTCAGTCGCCTCCAATAATACTGTAGATACTTCATAATTAATGCACTTGCAATGAAAAACAAATATTTGCTCGTTTTTTTAATTTGATTTATTTATGTAATTACAGTTTCTTCTGTAAAGTTCACTATTGTACAATTAGCACCCCCATTGTGTGTTGCTGCTGTTGATAATTAATAATTTCTCCACTGTGAAATCAATAAAGTCTATCATATCCTGTCTTATAACATTTTAAAAGGCTTTTCATTACAGCATGCTGTCAAGGTTCATCTTTGGCCTCTTGAAAGCCTAGAAGTCTAACCAGTCTATACATTTCTTCCAGATCCACAGCATCAGAGAGCAGCTTGCATGCTAATTAATCCAAGTCAATTAAAGAGTCTTCTCTTATGCAGTAAATTACCCAACTCTGATCTGCGTTTGACCTCAAATCTCAACCCAGACAGGCCTCTCATCACCACTTTGCAATCAGCATTTCTCCTCCCACTGAAAAAATGAGAGAGGTTGCGCTTTCATCTGCTTTTTCCATGTCTGCTAGTTAAACTAAACAAAAGACAACCTGGAATCTGACTAAATGTTTGTTTTCTGAACACTATTATTGCATGTTATGACCATTTTTCTGCAAATAGTATGATAGTAAAGATTTTTCTGGATTTTTATAACTTACTTTGCGGCGCCGGGCGTTTTTTAAAACTGATCATAAATTTCTGGGTGACGGAAAAACATGTGAGCAGCGGCCAGCTAAGAACAGCTGTTTTTTTCTGTTGTGCTCTGACGGACACCGCTCCTGCTTTCAAGTGCACAGCTAAGAGAGCCAGTGAGGCACTCTGACTATAAATGGCTGTGTATCGAAATGTGTGGCTCACTCTGAGCAAAATGACTCAATCAACGTAATTGTGCCAATTAAGAGTCTAAACATATTCAGTGCTCTTCCTCCGGGTATGGGAGTGTTTCAACAAGCTTTGCTGATCAGAGCCAACGTGGCCTGGTATACAGGAAAGGGAGTGGTAACCTACCCCCATGGTCCCTAAAAACCCACATCCCTCACACAGAGATGCACACAAAAGGGGAAGTGACATTTATCAATAGCTTGTGGGATAACATCTTTCTCTATGCTGCAGGCGAAAATTGACAAATTTCCATCCATCAAAGTCTACTTTTATCTGCTAATCCAACATTGTCTGCAGTTTACCTTTTGTTTGACCTCATACAAACAAAAACCCATCAAGAACACCCTTGAGGGCAGATGCACAGAGCAGTTAGCCAGATCTAAATGCTTGCAAATATAAGTTTCCCTGTTTTCTAATTTGACCAGTATACACTAAAGAGAAATTGCTCTAAAAAAGCTACCCTGGGAAAATGAGATTTATCAACTGACAGTTTTCCCACATCCAAATTGGTTGTGCATACATTTTAGGGAAAACCCGACCAATATTTTTCTATATTAAGGTAAACAGCCATAGCAAGCTTGGTAATTCATCTGTCACCGAAACCAAAACTCTGTTTTGAAAAACAAGAGGGTGGAGTTTGTTAGAGTGGTGACTATTAAATGAATCAGTAATTAGTCTATAAGTATAGAGGTGATTCACTTTGTACTTTATGTTTAAAGAGGTTTTTTTTTTTTTTTACAAATTTGGGATATTTTACTGCATGAATTGCATCATTTCACTGTATTCCAAAGCGCTTATTGATATTAAAACTACCATAGAAACATTTATTCTCCTATCAGATGGTCATAAAGTTTGGAAGAACGCTGATTTTCTGTACCAAGAGTCCTCAGCTCCCTTTAATTTCTGCTCCAATTATAGCACAAAATTATAACAACAAACTATTAGATTTGGTTTTGTTTTTTCTTTATGGATATATATATATATATATATATATATATATATATATATATATATATATATATATATATATATATATATATATATTTATTTATATATATATATATATATATATATATATATATATATATATATATATATATTATTATTATTATTTTTTTTTTTTTTTTTACTTGTTCATGATTTCTTTTTACATATTAAAAACCTGAAATGTCACTTTTAATAATTGATTTAAAAATCCATGGCCTTTTCTTGCCCTACATATGAAAATAAGATGATGTGCATTAAAAAAAACTATATATATATATATATATATATATATATATATATATATATATATATATATATATATATATATATATATATATATATATATATATATATATATATATATATATATATATATATATATATATATTTCTTTGATGGAAAACAAAATGATGACTTTGAAAGGATTTCTATCCCAGTGAATGAAAACAATAATAATAAAAATTCATTTTATTAGGGTTAATTAACACAAAAAATGCAAAAGAATGTCTTATTCCATTTAGTTTAGGAGACAACTTAAAATCCTTTTTATAACCGAGGGAACAATGTGTAGACTATCTCAGCCAGCTAACTGGCAGCATGCATTAGATCTTCCTCCTTGCCTTCACAAGGACTATGAGCTATTAAAGACTTTAATTTAGTGATTAATAAACTGTAATTTACCTCGATACCACAAACCTGGCTATGGTTCTTACAGCTGCTGATTGGTTATATGATGGATAGGGTTGAGGAACCCGCCTAATTAACCTTATTAAAGATTCTGGTGAATCACACATGAAATGGGTGGTCTGCAGAGGGCTTTTTTTTTATTTCAAAGGTTAATTTATGTGTGCTCTCTTCTCGTTAATTACGAAACCACATTAAATTACGTGATTGGCTTTTACACATTCCTTGGATTCATTTTTCAGAAATGATTATACCGTGTTCACAGGTGTTAAAAAAAAGGAGGCAAGTGATATTACAGTGACATTTTGTTATTGTTTGGCCCGGTTTTTGCTATTTATAGAATAGCCTTGAGCCAAACAAACATGTCTGTTCTTCCCATATGGGTGGCGTAATAAACAGAAAAATCACAGCTCATGATAGGATGAAAATAAAACTTGGGAACTTTACAGAAGATGTTGGGAAAAGAGCTACAGTGATGAGGCGTCAAGGGAACAGCGATACTTAGAGTTTTAAAGCAAAATCTATTGCAAAACAGCATTAATCTTAGTTGTTCACGTCGAGCATGAAAAGGAGAGAACACTCCGAACACTGTTTTTTATCGTTAAAGAAAAGAAATGGAAACACCCTTCACAACTTTGCACACAAAAAGGGAAACAGGATAGGGCACCGCTGCAGGCCTTTTTCAAAATGCTACAATGAGCTGTGTCATGAGAGAAAAGGTTCTTGCTGTTCACAGTGAGGGCAAAAAAAGTCACTTTAGATGACTGTTTTTCACAAGCAGTGTGCCTTTACAGCCTGCTATTAATCCTAAAAAGAGATTAAAAAGCTGAAACGGCATTAAGATGAGCATTCAGTTCACAGTATGCTGGCCCGTTTACTTTATTTCTCAGCAATTGTGAAATTGCCACAAGGGTCTTGGTTTACAGAGCTGGATGATTACCCTGGAGATGTTGAGCCTCCCATGTCATGCTGCTCCTTATGGCTTTTATAAGTTTAACTGAAAAGGAAAAGCACCAGGGGCCTTGCTGGGTTATTAT
The DNA here is from genome assembly GCF_016077235.1 of Cyprinodon tularosa. Classification (NCBI taxonomy): domain Eukaryota; kingdom Metazoa; phylum Chordata; class Actinopteri; order Cyprinodontiformes; family Cyprinodontidae; genus Cyprinodon; species Cyprinodon tularosa. The sequence goes on from NW_024037882.1 coordinate 377,268, forward strand.
GATGGGTTAAAAGTGCCTTGATGAGCTTCAAAAGAGGCTACGGACTCAGACAAAAGCTTGGCTCCATCAGCCCTTGCTCCTTTTTTTGGTCTGTCTGTCTAGGCCAGAACAAAGAGCCTTTCCCTGACATCCGGAAGACGGGTTGGTCTACAATTGACTGTATGGTTAAACATAGAGGTTTTAAGATGGAGGCTAAGCAGAGAAGTACCAATGTTGTTACCCATGGTGATTCAGTTTTGTAAACTAATTTGCCTTGAAAGCACTATTGGGTATTGAGCTCTGAGCAGAGGTTTGACTTTATAAGGATTTCCTTATTTTATTGTTTTTGGGCAATGCATACCCCGTAATTGTATGTTCTTCTTCTTTGTTTATCTTTCTTTTTTCCTTTTTGACCCAAATCATTTCTCAGACCTACAAGAAAACTGATAAAACCCTGTTCCCTTTTTGATGCTGATGCATGCCTAGTAAATGCAATCCTGCAGCAAGCAATTTCACCTGCGTAAAAATACAGCTGTTCATAGGTTTGTTAGGAAACTTTTGTGTATGTACAGCATTATGAGACCAAAGAACACAGCAGACAAAACACCAGTAGTTTTAATCTAAAAATGAAAAGAGCATACAACAAGTGTAATCTACTAAGCAATGTCTTTCAATATAAAGAAACTGTGCAAGGAGAGTAATATTTAGAAAATCAATGATAATACTTTTTGTAGCCCTGAAGGAGCACTGTCTCCATCAAGTCTTTTCTCTATGCAAACAGAAAGCCACTGTGGAACGAAAGCAAGAAGTTTTGTTTAATGTTTGAATAAAGTCATGTAGATGCACGGAAGTAATTTTGGGGCATGACCCCTGCACTTTTTCAAAAGTCAGTTTAGGTCCCTTGCACTTTTTTACTGTTAAAAATACACTGATAAAAATACAATGTTACGCTACATTACACCAACACTCGTCGAGCACTAGGACCAAGCGGAAAACAGGAGCTCAGTCTGAGTTTAGACCGCCCACAAGCTCCTGTTTGGACCGCCATCTTTTCTTGTGCTGTCACCGCTGTCAATCCTGAGAAGCTCACTTTATGAGCCACTGAATCGGGTCTGTGATTGGACGGTCACAGCGCTGCTGAGGTTCTAAGTCAAGTCCTTACACTCTTAGAGAAATCTGCTTCTTTAATTTAGGCATTTGTTCTTCACTTTGGTCATGTAATCTCGGAGCGTTTTAATATCAGATGTGTTAATTTACACGGATTTTTGAATTGGTGTCATGTGCGTGCTGTCAGCCAGGATGTCGGAAAAACTGAAACATATGAGACTTCTTTTAAAGTTAAAAGGCTGAGATTGAAAGAACTGTGTAACAGCCCTCCTAAAACACCTTCACTGTCTCCATAAAGCAGCATATTCACTTCAAGGTCTTACGACGAATTATAAAGCTCTCAATAACCTTGTGAAGTGTATTTGTTTTATTAATAAATATTATTTATTATTTTCATTTTTAAGTTATCTCATCTCAGAATTAATTGTATTATCATCAAAAAAGGAAAAAAATCAATCTATGAATGTGATTTTATATATCCATTCTCACAATAATTGTAAAATTATGTGTATTTAATCTACATGGATTGTTGCACTCCAAATTGTCCCTTTGATAATGTCATGCATCCATATATTTTGTCAGGTATTGTGCGCAGAGATGCAAGAGAAACAGAGGAAACAAACTAGACCTACTAAAAAACACGTTTAATTTGTATATAAGAGTTATATTAAAGAATGCTTGCGTTGCCCCTACTTCTGAAATCAAAATTTGGTCCATCTGTAGGTGGCAAAACAGACAAGTGGGGGAAGTTTCTTTGGGCACACAGAAAATCAGCCACTATCGGTGGTAGCAAGATGCTTCAGTATTAGATAAAAACCAGACAGAGTTGATTGCTTGGTGAATGAAGCTAAACCTGAGACAATCCAGGATGAAAACTGGATAGAGGCTTCCTTAAACCCCAGACAGCCTCGGCAGATGGCCGCTCACACTGAGCCTGGTTCTGCTGGAGGTTTCTTCCTGTTAAAAGGGAGTTTTTCCTCTCCTCTGTCGCTACAAGCATGCTTAGTGTGAGGGATTGCATTAGAGTCAATGAGTCAATGCAATCAACTGGTTTTCCTTAGATAGAACACTTTGAATGAACTGTAAAGTGCCTTGAGATGACATGTATTGTGAATTGGTGTTATATAAATAAACTGAATTGAATTGAATTAAGTATGCCAGATTGTGGTGGTAGGTCTTTATAAAGCAGGACAACCCTGAACCCAAAGTGAGAAACTCTTCAACTCAAATCAGATGTATAGGTTCTAATGGACCGAAGTTCTTACTTTAATCCAAATGAAACTTTGGTGCAAAACTTGAAATTGATGTTTACAGTTGATCTCTATCTAGACCAAAGTTTCAGTTGCAAACAATTTTAGAAACATTGTATCCTTTTGTTTCTCGTATGCGTCAACCCTCTACTGAGCATTGTTCGGTCACATAAGTTTATATAATTTATCATATTTATAATTAAATATGATTTGCTGTAATTATGGTAATAATGTATGTGAGTCATTTATACATATGGTTCAGTTTCGAATTTTGCACATTTTGCACCACATCAAGCATCTGCTGAGGTTTAAAGTTGCAGAGTTACTCTAAGACATTAAATTCACAATTTTATACCCACGAGTAATGATCGTTTTTATTAGCAGGTAATCTGCAACATAAATCCTCAGTCTTTCAAACTGAATTACTTCAGCTTATTACCTGTTTTATTTTCATGTCCATGAATGTATTTTTTAAAATGAGGAAGAAGTCTAAAGATGGCTTTTCTTTTGTTTAACAGTTTATTCTTTTTTTGGCTGCAGGAATCCTGATGGAGACGTCCAGCCATGGTGCTACATTGCCGATCATGAAGATGTGACGTACTGGAAGTATTGTGACATACCTACATGCCAGAGTAAGAGGCTTACACTCCTTTCTCATCTCGCTTATTTCCCCTTGAGGACATACTGTGGGTATGCAAACCAGCAGTTTTTAATACTGAGCTCATCTTCCCAACCTGCCATGAATGACTCTGTGGCCTGCACACAGCAATTATCATTAAAAAAATGTCTCTAATTGCCTCCTATCACCCCTCCTGTTGCCATGCCTGGGCTTGCTTTTAATCTAATTCAAACTGTCAGTTTCTGCTTTTGTTTGTATGTATCCTAAATAGTTAAACAGGAGGGAACTGGACTTTAACTGTTTGTAGAAACTATGAAAGCTGGAAAGAACGTCTTCAAGTGTGAAGAAGTCCAGTTGCCTTTTAAAAAAAAAAACACAGGATTGCAATGACATGAGTGACCTAGAATCCACTTCGACATGTGTATAACTGCACAGATAGATTTTGCCTTTGGCTTGGCAGCTTGTTTTGACATGCTTCCTGTTGCCTGCCAGCTTTTGGATGTACTTTTTTTGTATTTTGTTCCCATACGTGGGTGTGAGATTCTCTCTGTCCAGAAAATCTCAGATTAATCTATGTGATGGACTCCTTGTACTTGGAGATTTTGTGGCTCTGTGTGTCTTAGCCCGTTTGGAACTAACACGCACGGAGCATGCTGTCTGTAATACCTCTAGTTCCATTCCCTTCACCTTTTTAATCAGTTACTTTGAAATGAAATACTTGGATGAATCATCTTAAGGTCCTTTTAATACCACGGATCAAAATTCTTACATGACAGGTTTCTGCAAGTGCTTCATATTTTCCATTCCATGTTTTTTTTAAGGATTTTTTTACTGTAATAATAATTTTTTTTAGAAAGGTTATGTAATTTTTTTGTTTTTGGCATTTTTTTTAAATCATAAAAATTGTAATACCATAAAATCTCAAAGCTGCCTCTAAATAATGATGCTTTGGGAGAACCAAACTGTACCCAACTACCCTCATATAAACTCTATTGTCCCATTAGTTTAGCTGTTATATTCAGGCCTCATAAAGGCCTGATTTCCAGAATGAAGAAATTTCTCTCATAGAAACTGACTGATGTAATGAAGTAAAAAAAAAAAAAAAAAAAAAAGACTTCAGAATTAAATAAACTCAGTAAAGTTTGAGAAGCAACATTATTAGTTTTAACTGGTCTCAGTTTGTAAAAATAGAGTGGAAATGAAACACATCTATAGGATAGTGCCAAAGGAAAACAAACAAATTAAGAAAAAAACAAACTCAAAAAGGTAAATTCTCAAAAACTGCTGATGCGTCTAAATTAAATCAACATTTTAAATAATTGACCGACATCGCTCCATTGTGATATAAGAGATGCTTGTTAATATTCCTCATAGTGTTATGTGGGTTTGGGTAGCTTTTTGTGGCTTTATAATTGAAGTCATCTCAATTAGAATTCATTGTAGAGGTAATTTTCCTCTGAGCTAAATGTTTGCTTGAAGATCTTAACATGTTAGAGTGACAGGAAAATAGAAAATTTCAAGGGGGTACAAACTACGTTCCATTGTTTTCCTACTGTATATAATCAGCAGTTTACATTTTCCTTCTTTCTGTCCTTTAGTGATTTTCCCCCTAAGCTTTAGATTAAAAAATATTTTGCGTGGATTATTTGTTGTTGAGGTCTGTTGAAAGTTTATGCTGTTTTGTCGCAGCAATTACCTCCTGAGATTATTGTTGTAAAGGAACTTATTTCACATCAGGTCAGTTTCATTCACGCTGCACATTTTATATGGCAGCTGTAAACTATATGTGCCACGAGATTTATACACATTCAAAGATTGATAAAGGCGCACACAAAAATATGCAAATAATACAATAAAAAGGTAATAATCAATGAGGTTAACTGAAGAGAAAAAATAGAGCTTACCAACCAAATATAAGCTTTGTATTTCTGTTCCACTGATAGGAGCCTTGGCAATAACAATATTAAATGTTTGTCTCAAAGGGAGCCTTGTCTCAGCTGCATTCATAATCAGAGTTGATTTATTGTTTACTTTTCACTTTATAGTCTTTAAATAAGCTAAAGCCAAAGAATGAATGCATTTTAAGTACACTCTTATAAAACTAGCTCTCAGTTTTATGTCATCTGCTTCCTAAACATCAATGAATTTATATAACTAATTTATTTTACTGGTAACTCTGAATGCATGCAAGTGAATGTAGGGCAACGATCATATCACCCTTAAATCAGTTCAGCTCATATTCACACAAGCAGGGGCGGATTTAGGAAATGTTGGGCCCTAGACAAAGACAGGCATGGGGCCCTCTGAATTGAGAAGACAACACATAAACCATTACACAAACCCACTATACAGATACAGACATTGTAAAAGAATAGACAAACATTATTTATTCTACATTTTGTCCCTCTCTTCTTGTCCCTTTTCTTGTTGTTTTCCTCTCCATGTTTTGTAGTAGCTGACTTTTCATGGGACAGCAAAAGTAAATAACACATCTTTTCTTTTCACTGTAGACAAGCCATGGTCTCCTTATCCGGTTCTCCATTTTTTATTTGTATGAAATAATAGCTGCATGAATGATGACAGCAGACAAGATAGAGGATAGCAGGAGGCTAAGACACACTTAGACAACATTTTTTTTTTATCAAAAACATAATTAATAGTTGTTTGGGAATAGTTGTATTAACTATGCATGTACACAGAGTTGTATGGGGCCCCCAGAAACTTGGGGCGCAAGGCAACTGCCTAGTATTGCCTAATAGTAAATCCCCCCCCTGCACACAAGGTCTCCTGCATCCCCCTAAAACTGTGTCTTCCTCAGGATGTGCTGTTCTACATGCTTTACATTTTTAGATTACCTTTAATTGCTGATTATCAGGCTTTTTCTTATTTGCCATTAAATTAATTAGATGTGTCAAACCTTTTAAAATGGGCAGGGCAGCATTTCTTAAGGGCCAGGGTTGAAAACTTTGCTCTGAAGGAATGAGTTCCTGGAACTGAGAAATTGATAACCTGCAATCGTCTCAGTTTGATGCAAGATCATGTAAAAATATTAATTGAATTACCCCTCCACCAATCACAACAACAAACACAAAATGTGGTACAGATGAGAGTCACTGTAACACCAGGGTGCCTGCATAAAACTTAAAGAAATTTACGGAAAGTCCGGACTATATGTACTTATAAGACATTAGAGATGACAATCTTTTATCATACTCAATACTATATATAAGACAGAAGAACACTGACCACAGAAGGACAAATAAATCGCCACCATATTAACAAGAAAAAGTGCGAAAAGTAGAATAGATATGACAAGAAAAACATTATAGAGATTATTAGTTTACCATAAATGTCATAATTCTTATCTAGTTTTGGATTGGTTTAGTTTATGTAAAGATCTCAGTTCCAATATTATAGGATGAATTAAAAACTATACAATTTCTAAAAGTAATACTATAAATAAAATGTCATGATCGAATCTTGCTAGTTAAATAAAACTGGACCCTTGGCCTGTTTAGTCACTTACACATAATGACAGAGGTGAGGTAATATAGAACATGTTTGAACTTGCGGTAGACTTAAAACAGTGTTAATAGGCTGACTGACAACACTAAGGTTAAACTGTTGTGATTGGTACCAGTAGGCCTGAAAAATGTCTCTCAGTCCCCTCCAGCTTTCTGAGCAGCGCACATGTCTGCTGTTTAATGGCTTTAGTCCTATTAGGACCATCTAACACTGCCTGTTGGCTAAATGGCCTTTTCTGTTTCTGCAGGATGAACCTGTCCAAGATCTATTTTGAGTCATTATATGTACAGGAGCCTCTGGGTTTCTAGTTGAATTTAACTGACTTTTTCAAACTTAATTTTCATTGTGTCAAAGTGAAACGTAGATTTGTCATTTACCCAGGTTATACATTTGCTAACATTCTTTCTTTTATATGTCCATCATAAAGAACATAACAGAATAATATTATAATTCATACAATAGGCAGATTTAGATATAAAATGGTTTAGATTTAACAAATAATTTCTTTTTCTGGTCGCAAATTAGTCAAACTTCTCTTATATAAATTGTTTCTATTGTATGAATCAAAATAAGAATGCCAGAGAGAAAAAAACACAAGTCTTTTAATTAATATGTAAGTAATATTTCTAAATCAAATAGACAGTTTTGCTTTGCCGTATTACACCAGATAATTAAAAGATAAAATGAGCTATAATTAAGTGTCTTGTAAATACCAAACTAAACTGGCGGTGGCTTACAACAATGTGCCTCTAGGACACAATGAAGGGTGCAGTTCAGCAAAAAATGGAAAAGAAGTGATGCAATCAGTTGCACCGACAGGCACAAATGTTTGGGCATGGAAGGGACTCTGTTATAGAAATATTGGATCACGTCTAAATGAGTGAAAACATTTACTTTTTATGTTGAATTAAGCCCACTTTGAGCCTAAGTTCATTTAGTTTTTAAGCCCACTTTGAGCCTAAAAACTAAGTGCATTTAATGATTCATAGCATAATAACCATCTTTTCAAGGAATACCAAGAAAAAATCTTTGTAACCTTTGTGGACATTTGTAGTTTTGAATTTTAGCCTTTTCAACACGTCTCGCTCCACATTTTAAATGAGCCATTACAACATCTTGATTATTTTGTCTGTCTAACATTTAGCTTTGATCTGCTGGTATAATCAGGATCATTCTCCTGTCAATGGTCCAGTTATGAACGGGTTTTTATTTTTGCACAGTTGGTCTCGGTCTGTTTCAGACTAACTTATAAAACAGATGAAATCATGGTCAACTCAATATTTGCAAGGTGCCAATATGCTGTGACTGCAAATCATTCACCACCGTGCTGGAGAGTTTATAAGAGGTGTTTGTGATGACATGCTGTGTTTGCTTTTCTCCAAACATGGTTCAGTGCATCATTGTCGATGCATCGGCTTCTGCTCTTCAGAATGGCAATCACCAATAGCAGTTGCAGTGGTTTTTATGCAGTTGTGTTAATGCTTCCTTTACAAACTTACAGAGTTCTGCTTTTATAGAGGTGCTTTCATTTTCTGATGATCGCATGATCTGTATTCAGATTAATAGACATATTTTTAAATCGTAGTGTTCTCTAATTTAAGAGACAGATGTTCAGTTTTGGTTTAGACAATTCTAAACTTTGCTAACGTGTCTGCAGACCAGTAAAGTCAAGTTCTATAGGTTTCATGAAATTTCTGCACTTTCTAGTCATTGAATGTTTTGCCATAAAACATTTTAGTTGATATCTCGTACCACTTTTTACTTGGGCCCTAAAGTAAGAACATGAGCTGAGGTTTGCTGTTAGCGGTGCATCCAGTGTCTCGTTTAGCAAGGATGGTTTCTCCCTGTAGGGAGCTTTTGACACCACTGCTTTGTCTCTTCTTTTGTGAAACCACAATCGCCACGTGGTGCCTCACCTTCTAGCACTGCTTGTCCTCAGTCTGTTTAATATAACAGCTTTGGTTGCCAAGTGAGAGAACTCTGATGATCTTTGTGTCAGTTTTCTCTGTCTGCGACAGACAAGTGAAGCAGGAAACAGCAGAGGTGATTCTAGGACCAAAGGTTTAGGGGTGCTGAGCACCCAGAGAGCTGTCTGGCTAGACACAATTAATTTCTCTATTTTCTGCACATATTTATAAACATTGTTCTGTGTGTTTGGCTAATGACTGACTCCATCATTCACTAATGCATCAAATCTGAGACCTGAGCCAAAAACCAGACAAGCAAAGCAAAAAGCAACATTGTTTTTAGAAGAATATTCCAACCAATTAAAGCCTTTAAATCAACTCACTTCATGGAAACCTTCGAATCAGTTTTCATCAAATGAGTTTTCTCTTTTTGTGTGCCAAAATTACCACCATGATATATGTAAAATAATCTACTGAAAGAAATTCATTTTTTGCCAGTTTACCATCTGCTGTTTGGCCTGCTGCTATTCTGTCTGTTTTCTTACCTGGTTTTTCCTGAGCTTTCACTTTGAACACACCTTGCTCCTCTGCTCCCCCTTGTGCATCTCTCCCTCTTTAGACTGGCAATGATAAAATGGATGGTAAATTCAACGATTTACTAATGATTCAGTAAATCTAAATATTGATACTGAGTTTTGGTTTTAAAGATAATTAAACAAACCAGTCTCAGACACATTAGAGCACCTCGCTGATGAACATTTCACCAACACACCATCAATAGGTGCAGAAATCTCACTCAACATTTCAGAAAACACCTGAATGCAGGGATTTCCTCAAAGCATTCATCAACATTAAAGTTAAGGAGCTCCATCAGGCTTGTTTACTTGTTTTTTGTTCGTTTATTATTATTTCTGATGAACCAGAACATTATTGAAAGAGTTAAATAACCAAATACTGTATAGTTTTTACAATGTCACACATTTTGTTTTTTTTGTTGTAAAAAGTGCATACAGTATTAAAAAAACTCATATTTTAAGGGTGTTTTGATTCAAATTAGGGTTGCTTCAGCACCCCCATAAATAGGCTAAAAACGCCTATGCCAGGAAAAAAAAAAGAAAAAAAAAAGTCCTGCTGGATGCCAGAGTAAAAGGCAACAATGGTTTTTGTTTTCATCTTGTCTGGGTTTTGTTTTGTCTCTGCCGTGGTTCTGTCTACAATTTCGCTGATGTTTGATGTTGTTTGGTTCATGGATCATCACCGCTTGCAGAGGCACCTGTACTGCCTGCCAACAGATCATTTTCTATCCAGCTGGTTTCTCTGTCACTGAGGGTCATTCCACAGTGGTGACATTGAGAGGAACTTGAGGGAAGTGTTACGTGCATCCATAGAAGAACACAGACAGTCGATTCACAAAGATGTTTCATTCAAAAACTAGACTTAAAAGCAGAACTGCTCATATAATATCTTCCCTGATAAAAGTGTGTTTCTCATAATTATTCATATCAGTTAGACTCCCGGTAAATTAGGTGTCTAACTGTTAAGATAATTAATTTGCACTGAAAAAATTACAATCTACTAAAGGTTGGTGGCATGTTTATCTTAGAAAAAGAAAGAAGTACAACAGTGATTTGCTTTGCTACAAAACAAAAAGTATTTTTGGGATATTCATTAATCATTTTTATATAATAGATCAAATATTTTCTTACTCTCAACAAGGTTTGCATAGTTATATCACAATAATCTTTCAAATCAAGTGAAAGGGGGGGAGGCATCTGTTTTTTATTCATTTCAACCGGTATGCAGTGTTTATGTATGAAGCAAGGAACACGAAAACAGTATCAAAAAAACAAGAACAAAAGTGCTGGACTTAATAAATGTGTTTGATTGGCATATATTTAATTCATTCCACGTCATGAATGAGTGGAATTAATAAAGGTAATAGTTTGGGTCAAACAGCTTAAAACTGGAGGTGATTGGACTGGTTTGTGGACTCCATCCATGTTATCTAGGAAGAATCTCCTTGTTGGTCACTATAAATCCAGTGTTCAAATTTCCAAAATGCATGCAGATACTCTCTGCTGTCTGCTTTACAAATTGGCTTTTCTATACCCAGCAAATTGGAGATCTAAACAATTCAACTTACAGTATAGGCATTTTTATTTACCTGGACTTTCTTTGTTGTTTTTTTCTTTATTTTTAATGAGATTGATATGTAAAATGTCATCTTTGCTCTTCTGATTCTCCTCTATGTCTGCCAAAGGTGCATTATCTTCATATTTTACAGTAAATTAAATAAAGACAGAGAGAGAGAGAAAAAAAAGTTTGTTTCCCAGTCACACAAATAGCTGCTAAAGCAACCCTTTGAGGATAATATCAAGCACAGCTCTGCTGCATGCCTCTACTTTGTGCTGTGATGTTCTGAAATGCTTGTTTTTGTGACAGTCTGATGATGTCTTTTCCCCAAAGCGTTCCACGCTGTAAAGGCATTCTGTTTTGGTGTGGCTCCTCTTAGCTGACATGCATTAACAATGTGCCCTAACTGAATTTGACTGACAGAGTGAAACTGCCAGGTTGAAGTTCTCGAACGTTTGCCAAGACAAAGTACCTTTGATCTGCACATTGGGAGTTAATCTGTCAGCGGCAAATAACCAGGAAAAACTTGTTATGCCGATGAGCTTTTTCTTAACTGCAGAGACGTGCGGCAGCTGTGAACTTTTAAAATGTGTCAAACAAAGAGCTGTTTTTATAAGTATAAAGACATAGGAAGACGGGCTGGATGACACTCCATTGTAAAAAGAGAATCATAAATAGTGAGTCTTATAATAATGAAGCCTATGTAAACTCTCCAATTGCCAATTTTAACACAACTTTAATTACATATGTTTAGTGTGACGCCATATTGCTTGTTTTTGTATTGTCTGCGTGACTGACATTACCTGCCGTGGAAGGTAATGAGCCTTATTATCAAAATGCCACAGCTCCCACCTGTTTAGTGTTATTTTAAGATACATCTTTGTTTTTGAATTGCCAGAGCGCCTGCATATGAGCATTTAACGACCAGGACACCACGCTGTAAGAGGGTTCTGCTTTTGTCTTTATGGACACCAAAAAAGAAAAAGGGACGATTAACCATCTGTCATCTTGCAACAATAGACTCAACGCCGGCGACATCACATCCATCTGGCTTGGCAGCCACACCTTGAACACATTTGAACAAAGTAATGTGTTGGGGCGGAGCTTTTTTTTATTGCTGAACCTTCAGAGAAGCATGCAGCGATGAGATGTTGCTTAATTAAGACGGATTTATGAGGCCGCCACATGGCCTTTTGAAGTCGAGGTGACACCTGAGAAACATGTGAGGAATTTGTGAGTGCCACCAGATGTTCTGTACGTGTACATGCCAGGAATGCTGTTCCATGTCCACCCAAAGGCTCATAAGACCAATACCTCTTTGACCTTTCTGACCTCAACTGAGTTAAACGTCCATCTTCTCCGATGATGTACAAGCTGATACATTTTGAGGACATTGAAAACAATGTTTGCGGCACAGATGTACTTGCTGTTGAGAATTGCTTTCTCTGTTTAATTTCCTGTTTCAGTTGAGTTTTATTGATCAACAATCATTTTACAGGGTTTCTGTGTGGAGATTACATGTTGTTCTCGTTAATTTGTGGCTTTTCTCAGGCTAAACAGATTTCTTCCTGCATTCCTTCACATTTGTTGGGGGCAACTGGGAAAGTGGGAACAGAGAAAGGCACATCAGCTCTACAGTTTATCAACTGAGTTAATGCAGATCTTTATTGGTTGTGATATCTATCTACACTCACCGGCCACTTTATTAGGTACCCCATGCTAGTAACGGGTTGGACCCCCTTTTGCATTCAGAACTGCCACAATTCTTCGTGGCATAGATTCAACAAGGTGCTGGAAGCATTCCTCAGGGAGTTTAGTCCATATTGACATGATGGCATCACACAGTTGCCGCAGATTTGTCGGCTGCACATCCATGATGCGAATCTCCCGTTCCACCACATCCCAAAGATGCTCTATTGGATTGAGATCTGGTGACTGTGGAGGCCATTTGAGTACAGTGAACTCATTGTCATGTTCAAGAAACCAGTCTGAGATGATTCCAGCTTTATGACATGGCGCATTATCCTGCTGAAAGTAGCCATCAGAAGTTGGGTACATTGTGGTCATAAAGGGATGGACATGGTCAGCAACAATACTGAGGTAGGCTGTGGCGTTGCAACGATGCTCAATTGGTACCAAGGGGCCCAAAGAGTGCCAAGAAAATATTCCCCACACCATGACACCACCACCACCAGCCTGAACCGTTGATACAAGGCAGGATGGATCCATGCTTCCATGTTGTAGACGCCAAATTCTGACCCTACCATCCGAATGTCGCAGCAGAAATCGAGACTCATCAGACCAGGCAACGTTTTTCCAATCTTCTATTGTCCAATTTCGATGAGCTTGTGCAAATTGGAGCCTCAGTTTCCTGTTCTTAGCTGAAAGGAGTGGCACCCGGCGTGGTCTTCTGCTGCTGTAGCCCATCTGCCTCAAAGTTCGACGTACTGTGCGTTCAGAGATGCTCTTCGGCCCACCTTGGTTGTAACGGGTGGTTATTTGAGTCACTGTTGCCCTTCTATCAGCTCGAACCAGTCTGGCCATTCTCCTCTGACCTCTGGCATAAACAAGGCATTTCCGCCCACAGAACTGCCGCTCACTGGATGTTTTTTCTTTTTCGGACCATTCTCTGTAAACCCTAGAGATGGTTGTGCGTGAAAATCCCAGTAGATCAGCAGTTTCTGAAGTACTCTGACCAGCCCGTCTGGCACCAACAATCATGCCATGTTCAAAGTCACTCAAATCCCCTTTCTTCCCCATACTGATGCTCGGTTTGAACTGCAGGAGATTGTCTTGACCATGTCTACATGCCTAAATACACTGAGTTGCCGCCATGTGATTGGCTGCTTAGACATTAAGTGTTAACGAGCAGTTGGACAGGTGTACCTAATAAAGTGGCCGGTGAGTCTATCTATCTATCTATCTATCTATCTATCTATCTATCTATCTATCTATCTATCTATCTATCTATCTATCTATCTATCTATCTATCTTTATATATATATTGATATATATATATATATATATATATATATATATATATATATATATATATATATATATATATATATATATATATATATATATATATATATATATATATATATATATTTGCATTTAAGATTCGAAAAAAAAGTTTTTGTCTGTCAAAAAGCTCTATCCAGAACTCCTTAAGTGGAAAAGTTTTAGTTTCACCTGGTTTAATGTCTTAAAAGGGTTGTTTAAGCAACATTTGGCTATCCGATTATATATACATACATATATGTATGTAAAATCTGCTTAAATTGGCATCTGGTCAACAGCAAAGCGTTTTTTATGAGAAGTGTCAACACATCTTCATAGAACAGCTTCATAAAGGAACTCTGACCTTTGTGACTTACCCCAAGGTAACTCAGACTCTTTTATTCACGTGTTTTCAGAAACAGTGGTCTAAGTACCAGCGACATAAGAAACTAAATGCATAAGAACATAAATGAGACTGCCTTTTAACTTCTTAGATAGACTTTTGTGTAGACCATTCTATGTTAAGTCAGTAAGTAGTTGCTCTCCTCTCTGGATTGTTTGCTGCTGACTTTAAAGAGACCAGTGTCACATCCTCTCAATGTTCAAACATTGAAACCTGTACAACTTTTGAATTTCAATAAGCAAACTAGCACAGATGAAAATATATGGAATTTTCTGACAGACTTTGTTAAAAATAATCCTCATATGGATGCGGGTCCTTTATCCTGATTGTTTCAAAAGTGACAGATTAAGTGTTGATTTGATGACGTTTAAAATATTACGTAATCCACACAAGCAGTTCTGTGAAACAAAACTAAGTGATGGGAATCAGCTTGGAGTTCCGCATTTTTACTGAAGCTAAATTAGTAGTTAATTGCCTTGAGAAAAAAAAAAAAGACACAGTGGATTAAAAAAAGAAATGTTGAGACAAAATCCCTAATGTGGTTTGGAAATTAAGCCCAGACTAAAGTTCAGTTTCAGCCCTGCCTCATGGCGGTTGTGGTTGACCTTGTGATCCTTTCGGATTTCTGATTGCATAATTTATCTCAGTCTTTATTGTTTTTAGAGACAGAATACTTTCCCTAGGTGGTCTGATGCCAGCTCTCACCACAACCAAAGCTTTTTGCCTGCAAACTGCAGCAGGTTCAGACACCACTATGTAGAGATGGGTGTGTGCTTGAATTGGTTTGTTATTCCAGATCAAACAGTGTTAATCCAGGCAGATATCTACACTCTGAGACAGAGAACCCTTTGGTATACTGAGCTAATTATGGGATCCGATTTGGACTGAGGCCAGTCATGCTGTCTAAGTGGCTGTTTTGGTCTAAGGATTTTGTTTTTCTCCAGTCCTATTAGTAATAGGGGTGGGGGATCGTGACTTTTTAAGATACAAAGATGGATTTATTGCAGGCAGCTACAGCAAATCAGAAAAACCCAGAGAGGCCTGTCATGTGGACCGCCTTAGAGCAAGAATTCAGAAAGCGGTGCTAATTGTCAATAAAAGCTTATCATGAGGATGTCAACTGTGTAATATGTTTACTGCCCCGTTTATCTTTCTTACTTTCCCAAATGTGCACACAAATACCGGTAGATATTTTTTAACATTACTGGCAACAAAAAAAGTAATAGCCAGCATAAAACATAATCATATTTTGTAATTTGTATAGCTTGGTTAGTTTTTATGAAACATTTTCAAAGAAAATATTTAGATACATATATTTTAAGAATATTTATGAGGAATGTGGTTTGGCAATACTACAGTGCTACACAAACATCAATCACCCCTCCCCTCTGTTAGGCTTCTAGCTGTTTTTTCTAGCTCTGTCTGTCCACAGCAGCTCTGTTTTTCTACAGATGTTCCCATATAATTATCATTTAAAGGAAACCACTCTCTTTAAATTATATAGAAAAAAAGATTTATTTAAATATTATCAATTTAAGAATTTATTAAATAAAGGAAATCTGTTGGAAGGATTCAGCCATCCACACGGACTGATATGTTTGGAAAAAAATGACTAAAAAGTTTTTAATAATAATAATAATAATAATAATCGAGCATTGGAGAAATATACCACTGCATTTAACTTATCCCATTGGGGAGCAGTGGGCTGCCATTGTGCAGTGCCCAGGGAGCAGTGTGGGGTTAAGGGTATTTACTAAGGAACCCAGAGTGCAGGCTGTGGGGATGTAACGGATACTGGCAACCTCAGAGCACAATTGCGTTGCTCTAACCATTAGGCCAACCCCCATCCCATTTTTTTTATTATTTTTTTTTTATATATAATTGTTATTATTTTTTATTTTATACATATTCATTTGTAGAAGAATAATTCAACACACACATACACACAGCTGTGCACTGGCACAAATAACTCTGTTTCTGTCTTTAGATAACCTTTTTGCAAATTCACTTTAGAATATGTAGTTGGCTAGCTCTACGTGATAAAAAAAACTGTCTAGAGTTCACTTCAAGTTTCTAAGTATTTGGATTGTTTTTGTATGACATTCACTCAACTTAATACTAACTGGAAATTCTCAAAACACAGTTTACTTAGAGATAAATGAAAAGGAAAATATGATTACTGTGATTACAGATTACTCTAATTTAACAGCTTGATTTTATAATATATGAAAAAAAAATCTAAATGTTTTCTAGAAATGTTTGGCTAGTTAAAATAGTTGTTTACCACAAATATCTACCTGGAAATTGTTCAACATATAAAAATTTAACCAACTTCCAAGGTTAAATTAGTCCCTAAAATCCTACAGAAACCCTTTAGGTACCCTAAAGTGCAAATTGCAATACTTCTTCAAAGTTTTAATAGAATATTAGCAAAGTTCATTTTAGGTCGTCAAGATTAGATTTCTTCAAAAGATTTTTTACTGTGATATCATAGAAGTGCAACAAAAGAAAAATAATATATATTAGGAGATTTTGCCATCTACACAAGGTGTAGGAAGGGTTTTGTATTTTTACTTGTAAGTAGAATGTGTCTGTTTTCTATTGACAAACTAAAATGTTGAGACTTTAATAAGTGGATTTCAAATCTCTGAAGACAGAGGTGTCCTGCAGTATCGCAGACACCTGTTTTTAAGGAAGAAATAGCTTTCTGCTTTGCTGAAAGGAAGCAAACAACCAGGATACTGCAAAGATTTCCTCCCTCATCCAGTTCCTGGTTCTGCAGATACGGTCCAGTTAAATTAGCTGAGGGCCATTAGAGTATTAAAGGTATTGATTACCAGGGGAGCTGGGCTTGTAGGATGTTTGCTAATGAGAACAAGGAGACTGGCCATTGTTCGGTTTTGTGCTCATCTTCAGAGGGAGGAGGAGGAGACTTAGAGGTTTATAAGTGTTGGCTAATGCTCAAAAGCACATCAAGATTGCTTTATTTAGATAAAATTAATATATTTTTCTAATAGATATTTAGTTACTTTCTCTCTTTGATGCGTGGGTAGTCTCTTTTTATTTTGCAGATTTCTGACGTACTTTAAATGAAACTATTTAGTCAATATAAGCTGTAGAAATATTGCCTTTTTTAGATTATTCTGCAGAGAGATACTTAGAGTCAGAGGATAGTGTTTAATTTCCATTGTAAACACAAAGCTCTCTCCAATGAATCAACCACAGCCACTGTCAGCTACAATGACGCTTTTTTTGCGCATAAAAAACTGACAACTACAGAAGATTCTAAATTATTCTTATGTGATCACATTGGTGTCGGCTGCCAAACTGCTGCATCTAAACCACCGACTGCTGAGATGAAAGGGGTGGAGGGGACAGCTTTCTGACGAACGTAACAGGATTTTTTGAAGACTTTTGGAAACCCTTATGTGAAGGCATCTGCAGGTCTTACTTTTTTCGACAAGCTGGAAAAACAGCTGTTGACCCCTCCCCCATCCCTAAGGACTTGGTCTATTCCTCACGCAGCAGAGCTTTCCAGTTTATGTCAGAGCATGAACCCTCCTAGTCCAGACTGTAGATGAATTACTCATATTGTTTGTAATTCAGCTGACCTTCCTGTTGCTCCTGAAGCCTCCTCCTGCTTCTTATATTTCATAAACTGAACTGAACTGTGATCTCTTTAGGGGATTGAATTCAACACACTCTAACCTGTTGTGATATTTTGTAGAATAACAAACCTATGCTGGTCCTGCAGGATGAAGCTAAGAGGCATCCTGAGAGGGGCCAATTAACAAAAAGGAAAGATGTCAGAGGACACCTTTCTTGAGATATGACCTTTCCATTCCATTATGTAAATGTATTTCAGCCATCATGGTGTTTAGATTTTATCTACATTGAAGTCAAAGAATGTTTAGGCATTAAGTTGAGGTTGGAGGGGGAGCAGCAATTTCAACCTCCTTGCATTTTTAACTTTAATAAACCTGCAGTGTTTTATCCTCTTTGGGTGAAAACATCTAGTAAATGCTGAAAAATAAACACTAACTTTACATATTTGGTTCTTAGTATCTGTTTTTCATTGGATGGTCACTAATAGAACTCCATCATCTGCCAAATGAATAAAAAAATACACCTAATAGTTTGACACATGTGCTTAAGTGGACTGTGTTTTTCTTTTTTTATATTTAATAAAATATTTTCTTGGCTATAATCTAAAAACTTTCAAAAATTAAATCAGTCTTCTTGTTCATTGGATGGTTTGGAGCTAATTTTGATTGATTAATTGTATGTTGAAGTCTTACACTGATATTTGATCAGATCTCTTCTATCTTTAGGTAAAATTGTCAAAAATATTTTTGACACTCAAATATTATGATATTGACATCTTGTTTAGTGTTGTGACAATGACATACAGACAGTAAATCACTCTTCTGTTGACTATAAACTTATTGCCTATTTATGTTTTTTCCACTTTCATGCACTGATTGATCAGCCAGCCGATCAAACAATCAACCCCAATTTCCAGTCATGTTTTGAGTGATGATGATCGGCCGATACTTTTACGTGGAACTAATCTCTTTCTCTGAAAATGTCTGAAAAAAAGCCTCTGTAAATATGTAATTTCACCTCATGTGCAGTTAAAACAAGTTTGCATTGTTTAAGATACAATTGAACCCATGGTGATGGATTGTGGCCTTATAACACCTGACAGGGTAATTTATAAAAAAAAGATCAGTATCAGCCAAGATAAGAATCGGCAGGTTAGGTTTTCCTAATGATCAATGAAGCTAGAAAACTGCAATCTGTGCACCAATACTCTACAAATATGTACAGCAGTGGTTAGCAAAAAGCAGGGGGTGGATTTTTAGCTTTAATGATAATAAATGAAAGTATTTATGGACTTTTTTAAATGTTTTGATAGTGAATGATTCCAAACCACTAAATCCATTTGACTGAGCTGTTTATTGGGCTTTTTTTGTTGTAAAACAAGCCAAATATCTTTGATTTTAAATCATGGTTTTGTTTTAGTATAAAATCTGAACTGACAGAAAAAAAATTGATTACTTCCTTAAAAAATCCCCTTATTTTTCTGCATTTCTTTGAAATTAAACTATTGGAGAAACTAACGCTGGCTTTACTGGACTTCAAGGGGTATTTTCAGGTGTTTCTGTTGTCTTATACACAGCTGTCTACTTAACGGGTCTCCAAATGTCTTCTTCAGTCGCCTTCAGCACCTTTGGAGTACCACTGCACCACTGTGCCATTTTTAGGAGCTGAATGATTAAAGAATGAGAAGCTTTTACTCTGCAGTGCCATTTCCAGTCCAGGATTTGAAGCTCAATTTATTTACATCAATTTTTAAAAAGTGTAAAGAGAAAGCGAGGGACGCTGAAGTTACCGTGTGGTGGCCAGATAAGCAGTAGAGGCTGTCACTGCAGACGAATGAGATGTTAGTCCCATTGAAACTCTGATGATAAATGGAGTGCTTATCTTTTACCTGAGGTGGCCACAAAGTATCTGCTCATCTTTTCATCTCTAAATCTCCTCGGTATCCAGTCTCCCGGCTCTCCTCGGGACACGGCCTATTTGGTTTGTCGGCAGAGGCGCCCATACAGTGCAGTGGCCATTTTTCATGTCTTTCCTGCATTGTTCAGACTCAGAGAGTAGACTAATTATTCATTTAAAGGCCTACTTCTTCCCCCTTCCCTCTAATTAGATGGTTAGTCACTGTCCCAAGGCCCCAAGCAGGGACATTGATCTGCTCTGTCTCCATCTTGTTGTAAGTCTCCACCCCACACACACAAACAAAGAGAAATCACTTGGCCAGAGTACGACTTCTAAAAGCTGTACCTGTGTAACATAAAGGCTCTTATGCAAATAAAGAAATATGGTCGGGTACATCCATATGTTAGAGATGTTACATTTTCTCATCCTGCACAATAGCAAATTCACTTTAAATTGCCAACTTGTTCCATTTAGAGGCTGGAGAATTTATGATACCCATAGAAAAACAAAGCAACTGAAAGACAACAGCAACTCCCATTTCTTGACAAACAATGCTAAGTTTAAAAAAACTCCTGGGGGAGCTTTGTGGGTATATTTTTCCATTTTTCCTTATGTCCTTGCGGACCGTGTTGCAGTCTACTACAGTAATCACAGGCTTGATGAAATGAAGCAGCTGTATTTGTTTACATATTGAATATACTATAACACAAAGGCAGTAATAAACAAGGCCAGAGCACAACTAAAAAAATTAGACAATGCTGGGAATAAAGGCAGAGGAGCAACAATCAAGGATGTGTGTGCATCACCTTTAGATGTTTAGCCTGATTTTAGTGGATTAATAAGATGCTGGAAGACTTTTCTAGAATTTTGAAAAACTTGTTATTTATTATTGCAATAATCATTTAAGCACTTGAGAAATGAGCTTTTAAAATCCTGCATAAACTCCTACAGCCTCACTTGTTTAACTGCCACTTTCTATTACGGAGGCACTAATGACTTTTGGATTGGATGTTAATGAGGCAGTGACGCAACTAAAACAATCATGTTTTTGTTTTTTTTGTTTTTTTTTAAACCATATCTTCTACATCGTCAGTTTTTATTCTCTTTTCAGCTTAAACTTGGACAAAAACCAACAGAGGTTCTGTTACTTCACAGATTTCTATAATAAGACTTTTGAATTAATGTGATTTGCTAAGCAAAGCTGCAGTAATATAAAGCAGGTGAACCAACACAGAGAAAAGTTGTCTTCAGCTTTGCCTCATCATGCCTGCATTTATTTTCATTAGAGGTTATCTCTCTGGCAGCCATAGCGATTGCAAAATCTTCAGGTGTTGCACTTCTCTGAAGACTGCGCCGCTTCTCTGTTTTTCAAAAGAACAGAAACTGCTCAGGGCCTTTTCTCTATGTTAGAAGAACCACTCTGTTGTGGTTTGTTGTGAAATATTATAGCATCTTAATAATTGTTAATCAATCGAGCAACTCTCATTCTGTTAGAAGCAAATATTTTATAAATCTGCTATAAATATACCTACTTTGCACAATTATTATGAAGAGCATAAAGGAGTTTAAAATGTACTCTAATTTATACTAACAAATTATGTTCTTTTTCAAGTTATTTTAATGAAATAAATAACACATTTATGAAGTCAATCAATGCTTGCCTTGTAAACCACATAAATGTAATAAACGGCCATCAGATCTCTCCTGAAACTCTACCTTTTGTTTAACTTGTCTCAGAAAGTTCAATTTCAAAGGTAAAAAGTTTGTCAAACATTAAATATATTTAAAAAAATGTTTACAGATAGTTCAAAATACAAATTTTCTCTTAAATATAAACTTGTTTTTTATTTGTATACTAAATCACATCATTTATATGTATGGAATGAAAAAAAAATGTCTAATCATAGTCAAGGATACGAATCCAACTTCTTTATCTACATCTTGAATGAAACGATTGTTAGATTTTAAAGTATGAGGAAATGTTTCATTATTAGTTGTTGAACAGATTTATGTCATTTTGGAAAAATAAACTGTAGAGACATTGAAATGAAATCTAACCGATTAGACGTGCAAAAGCAGCAAAGTGAAGTTTTAGATTGATTTAAGAGAGAAGAAAAGAAAAGTCTGGAAAATGTTTGTTTTTTTGTGAGTGTAATTACGTATTGTGCAAACCTCATGCCTTTACCCCCCACACATAAACCCCTCCGGAGAGAGATCTTGTTTGAGGCCTGTATGGGCGCTGTCAATCAGCCGCCTTAGACTGACCTTTCATATTCCCACGCCCAGGAATGTGAAGGCAGAAACTCACTCACAAGTCTGTGATTCCTCAATGAGGAATCTAAAGAGGAAGAAACAAAATCACCAGTTGGGATTCATGTCTATGTCCTGCATAGACATGAATCCCAACAATTTTCTTCTTAAAAATATAACATAAAAAACTTTTTTTTACTTGCTTATTGTCCAATTGAAGAAGTTATTGCAAAGTTCGATGGTTAACCAGTTCAGTGTTCCAATTAGCTGACACTCACTTAACATGCATTAAAACACCCCCCTGCCCACGCTTATTTTTATCAGTTTTGAATATTAGATCCAAAAAACAATAAAACAATAACTTGTTTGAATAGCTCATATGATTATCCCTACTAAAGTTAACATATGATTCATAAATTTCTATCTAACTAAAATTAATCAGCATTTCTCTATATTTTAATGGCTTTGGACTTAATTCTTAATGGCTGTAGACTGACACCACTAAACTGGATGAAGTATGTTGCCTCTAGAGGCAGATTGTCTTTGTAATACATTTTTAGATTCCTCTGAGGCATTACCCCGAAAATCTATTGAAAAGACCAAAAATAAATCTTAGAAGAGTTTTAAACCTTTAATATTTTTAGAAAATTACATACAAAAGGGGATTTTTAGCTTTTCCAAAAATATCTGAAGTTTTGTGCATTGTTCTTGTTTTTATGGGGTGAATGTATCACCAAAAACTATTTTTTATTACAATTTAATTCCTATTTAAAACTTGGGTCTAATTTTTCCCTATTCAAGTAAATATTAGAGATCATGCCATTATTTGTTTCAGTTATGTTAAGTGGAAAAACCGTGCCTCTAAACAACATTACAGCCTTTCTTTTAAGACTTGCTGACATTTTGGGTTTTATTTTAACTCAAGAATGCAGCTTATTGATTTATTGTATTCAGTAAAGTACAACAAAGAGGATTCAAAGTATTCAATTTGCTTGAAATAAAGAAAAATAAGGATGTTTAAAATGACTCACTGAGAGTCTTTGTTGTCGTTTTGCCTGGAACAAATAGTGATCTTTTACTGGATCTCTAAAGCAATTCATCGACCTCATATCTGACCTCATGTCCCCTGCCTTGTCTCAGCTAGAACACTGTGTTAATACGAAAAGGCAAATCTAAGTCTATTTAAAATAATTAGAGAGAGACGACCTTTAAGTGTTTCTTTGGGGTTTTCTGTTTTTGCTTTAAGTCTCCAGGTGTCGTAGGAATTTCAGATTTTGTTCCCATAATAACACGTTTGTCGCCTCGGCTCATCTACCTGCTTGCATGAACTCGCTGCCAAAGCCGGCTGCATACGTTTGATGTTCTCCAGCCCATGCTCCTGTGTTTTGTACCTCTCTCTGCCTCTCTGGTGCATTCTGGGATGCTCTTCCTCTGTTCCCTGGCAGAGCAACACATGAGCTGCTGTTAGGCTTACTGTGTTGCTTTGTAGGAAGGTAAACAAAGCAAGCTGTGAGACAGAGGGTTCAGCAGAGTTGCTTCCTGCTGTGATCTCCAAAGTTTTTCATTGGTCTGGATTGGAGCACCTCGTGTTTCCTCCATTTCTCCCCTCTGGCTCATTAACGCCTAAATTCCTCCAGCAGCTTTGAAGTGTGTTAAGCTATTTTTCCCCCCCTTCTATGTAGATATTTGTGCTCGCTGAGTCTGCAGCGCAGATGTTTGTGATAGTTGTTTTCTTCTGGAGTTTTTCAGGCCTCAAAATCCAGGGCACTTTTGGGGATAATCACATATCAATATGCAAAACCTCTTCTCTGTCTTAAGATCTGAAAAAGATCCAAAGCTGCTCTACTGTGATACAATCCTACCTGCTGCTTAACAGCTAGAAGTGAGACTAGAAGAGGACAAAGGACGATAAATCGACTGCAGTCGGAAATCTTCCAGTCAAAGCAAAGTGAAAGAAAGACCATTTCTGCCTTTAATCTGAGCTGCTGAGCACTGCAGAAGCCAGTTTTCCTCCTTTGCATTTCATAAAGCATCATTGAAGTGCTACCTGCTCTGCTTAGAGGGAGGTTGCTAGTTTCCAACCAGGTGTTTATCTCTCCTCTCTTCTCTTCTGCCAGGTTGCACTCTCCTCAGGGGTCATTCTGGTGCATATCTGAGTAGAAGATATTAAAGAAACTGCTTCCCCAGCTGTCTCTCTGCCCTCTATATGAAAACGCTGAGAACCTGAAACATTCTCATTATTGCCACGTTTAACCTGTCACATAATTCAGCTCCTAACTTTGCGAGCGTGTTACTCTGAGTCCTGGTAAATGACCCAGACAACCATATTTATTTCCTCTGAAGCCGTGGCTTGGCTGAGGCTGACAAAAAAAGAATACTGTCCATGATTTATTGCTTGTGCCACAGAGTTAGACGACTGTCTTCAGCTGCTGAGTCATTTGTTAAACACAGCATGGTGGAAGACCAAATAACGGTCACTCTACGGTCAACAGCAAAGAGCGGGTCTGTTTTATGTCCTTTCTCCCTCTACCCACCAGTCTGTGGTGGAATTTAAAACATCTCACACTTTCCTTCTTAAAGCTTTTGTGCTTCATTCCTTCATAAACAGAATTTAGAGAATCCTGCTGGACATGGGCTTTCGTGGCAGCTGAAAAGCTAACTTTGGCACCAGACCCAAACTCTGCGCCCGTGTGTGTGGTCTTTATCAAGGTTACTTTAGTCCAATCCAAGATGGTTTGACTGTCAAACTTAACATATTTCTGTTTACGTATTAATAATTCTAAAATAAAACCAGGACAGCAGAGTGAAGCTGTTTCTCGCCGGTGGAAGCTGCCATCAGCAGCTCTCTTTGTCAGTTTGATGCCGCCTCCAGAGAGTCTCAGTTCTGGGACAGTGCTGGCATGCAACATCAGGGGACAAACAGCTCAGAAGCCTCTGGACTTTTCAAACTTTGGATCCAGACACTATGTTGTTATTGTACCCAAAAACAAAATATTTCTGTATTTGATATCCAACTTACATATCCCTTGATATGTAAAAGAAATATATCTTATTTGGCGAAGCGTTGTGTCTTAAAGCATGGTAGACAGTTCTGCTCATGTCCATCTCTTTTTAATGAGGTCTTCTGTGCCCTGTAGCTGGATTTACCCCCCTCTTTAGGAGGATGTTATGTTCTTATTTACTCCCATGGAAATAGCTTTCAGTTTGTGAATGTATTGATGTTTGTCATATTACTGCATTACACAATGAATCAAGGAAAGCCAATTAAAATCTAAAAATTAAACATAGAAAATGGCCCATTAACTTTCACGTGCAACATTGCTATAGGGTTATGGTTAAACTTTCTGCAATAACTGTAGTGAAAGCCTTTTTATTTGTACATCAGAGCATTTTCATTATAAAACCAGCTACAAACATACAAAACAATCTTATAAATATTGTGTTTTAGAGAGAATATTACTGTGTTCTAATAGAAATTAACCTGACTGCTGAACTTTAAGATCTTCTTTAGCTTATTCCTGGTCATTTGCCTAATGTCATTTTTTACCCTTCCACTGTTTCTCTACAGTGCCCGGGAATTTAGGCTGCTACAAAGACACAGGTCATCCACCGACTCTTCCTGGGGCCCACGAAATCTCCAACAAACTCACAATTCAGACCTGCATCAACTTCTGTCGCAGCCAGAAATACACGGTAAGATTAACGCTGAAATCATGTTATGTTAGATAAATTGAAAGGACAAATACAGTATATTGAATAATCCTTTTTCCTAATACATGAGTAAACAACATATCGTCCATATTTTACTTTAGTCGGTTTTGTTTTCATGTATATCATGGTCAGTTTTATTGTCATTTGAATGCCCTTCTTATTCAGCTATCAAACATCCTGCTTTAAACCAGTCCGAAGATGACAAATCCTCCCAATAATGAGACCCGACAGCTGGAAATGAATGGCTGTCAGCCCACTGGGCACATCCTCTCTAATGCTTTTTTCATTTTTCCATCACAGCCATTGTTGCCACCACAGATTGTGCCAGGTGTTGATTTTCTGTCCCAGCAGATCCACCTCCACCAGTCCACAATGACAGACACTGACGGGTCCTTCTCATCACATAGTTGAGCACATTTAAGGAAAGAGTAAAGAATTAATGTTGACTGAATAGCTTTTGGATTTTTCTTTTTTTTTATAAAGCATTGAGGCCTTATGAAACACGAATACTTGAAAATCTGGATCCCATGGGACTTTTTGACAAAATTGAAACATGGGTTAGAAGTCTGCCTCTCTGTGGCTCCACACATTTTCGTGTCACTGTTGATGCAACAAAAAGGACATTACTTTACAGCTCGTGAGGAGAGCAGAGGCTGAGTGAATTCTTGCTCCATGACATAAAAAATGGAGAGCGGGAAATGTTGCTTCTACCTTCTATTCATTAAAAGCATTTCAGACGAGAAACTGGAACAATGGTGTCCTTTTTAAATGAAAGACAATGATTCTTTTGAGCACTGGCGTCCAGTGAGAGGACATTATGGGTGATTTTTTGTTACGTTTTTTCACTTTCCTCTTCCAGCTCTTTGAGGACTTAATCGTCAAGTCCTATTTGTATTATAAAATATGCTATTTATGGCATTTACTTTCTTATAAGACATACATCATGTCTTGCAAAACGTACATTTCCACTTTTGTCACCATACAACTAAACATTAAGGTATTCTATTTTTTGATCTGTTAATATCTGGAAAAAAGGAATTATATATCAACTTCCTCCTACAGATCATTAGCATGTCCTGCTTTGTATATGAATAGTTTGGCTGCAAGATGTTAAAGTTGCATACAATGGGGATTCTAATTGGTAAACTAGGATTGTCCCTGACAGTTTGTCATTACCACTCCAAATGTTCCTCATCCTCTTTCCAACACATTTGACTTTTGGCATCTTTGACGCTGTAATGTGTTTCATGTGTGAAAGATAACTGCATCTAGACTCCATCCAACAGGTTGACTATTCTTATTAGAATGCAAGATAAACACTTATGATACTTGCAATATCTTAGCCAAGAGATAATGCCTTCCAAAGTGTCCATAATGATGTTAATATAGTGAAGTGTGATATGTGACGGTGATATGTTTATGATATTATGGGCATCCCAAATGAAGAACATTTGTATACAGCAACTTTAAAGTCATTTATTCCTAGTTTCATATGGACCTGGGCTTTTGCAGGGATATTTCAACATATGAAGGATTCAATGAAAATCATTCTGCTCTTACTCTGGCTGTTAGTTTCACATCCTTATCGTTTTGCAGCCTCTGCCAAGTTTTATTTCATGGCTGATTGGAATTTAGCTCTATCCGTCCTTCTATCAGCTCCTATCACCTTCTCTTTAGATGCAAAAGAAAAGCATTGCCACAGGAAAATGCTTTTACCATCATGTTTCACATGGGACACAATGTGCAGATATTCCCAGACCAAGGACGTTTCCCATACTGGTCAGTCTTTAGACTGTTGTTCTAAATTAGTCAGAGCACCATCCCCAACAACAAGACCTGTGTTGGACTTAAAATTGGATGTTGTATAACTTTTTTTACTTTACTTTTGACACACTTCATAAAGGCAAGATTTATTTTTGTTTAAGCATTCTTTTTATAGGTAAAGATTTCTCTGTCATTCTATCTCCCAAAATCTTAATGCATAAAAATATGTCCTGCAAGGAAAAGCTTACTTTTAATAGTTTAAAAAACACAATTGTGATATACAGTATGATGCTGAAACACTTGAAAAACTTTGCTGCAGCATTTAGGCATTATTTTTTTCCCAAGACATGAGACAATCTTATTGTATATTTTCTCAATCAGCAAACTGAGTCCCTGAGGGGTTTTGTCTCCTTCTCTGCCATGTCTAATTGATTTTAAATGAAAATCACTAACTGGCTTCTGTTCCAAACGTTGTGTTTCGCAGCTTGCCGGCATGGAGTCAGGATATGCCTGCTTCTGTGGCAATGAAGGAGACCTGCAAGACCATGTTAAATCATCCAACATGGAGTGTAACCATGTTTGCTTCGGTGATCACACTCAGCCCTGTGGAGGAGATGGCTGGATCATCGTCTTTGACAGTAAGCGCCGAGCTTTCCGAGTCTGATTTTTCAGGGGAAAGTGTGACTAAATGTTGCTGCTTGTATTTGCAAAGACCGAGTGAGCTCTGCATACTATCATACCAAAGTGAACATTTTACACTGAGCCATGAATACTATCTAGTATAACATTTTTCTGTGAGACTTAAAAATGTCTAACAAGCCTGCTCGGTACTACATGGTCAAAATAGGTTTACATTTCCCATGCGTCACAGTTGCAAAATGTTGTAAACATTTCTTTATTTTATACATAATGTAGAGCTTTTATTGTATTTGGCTGCACTAACTGCCCTTCTACTAGTTTTAAGAGATGTTAATATATTGACCATCACACTCACAAAAATGTTTCTACACCTTTATCTGTTGTTTCACTCATATATAATCCAAAAGTGATATAGCCACCAATGTTTCGTTACAGTTTACTAAGCAATTTGATCAAACAACTTCTAGGTTGATCCTAGCTGGATACTAACACATCTGTTTTACAGAATTGGTAGAGTTGATTTAAACTGGTTGGTTCTTGAGAACAGTTTAGGTTTTCTTTGAATCAGGTCGCCTCCACCTCTGACTGCTGCCCAATGCCCTTTGCACCAGTCTGTCATACTTCCCCTCTCAGGCAGAGGACCCACTGGGGGATTGCTAAACCCTCTGGGCTTTGCCTTGCCAGGTTCCATGAGGAGCAACCCAACCACCAGGCAATGGGGAGGGGGGAGGTCCCGGCTCCACCATGCTGGGCGACGTTGTGTACCTTGGTTTTGTAGTCTTCATAACAGGTTTCTGAACCGCTGTTTGTCTGACCCATAACCCAGAGATTGTTATCCTTTGGAGACACTACCTGGGGAATGTGGGCCCCTAACAACATTGCCTTTGGGATCATCTAACCACTGAAACCCCTCCAACAGGATATGGTCCATTCACACCAATTGTGAACCCATGGCAAGGGCTCTGCATTTACATAGTGTCCTTATGCAAACCATGCTGGCAAGAGTGGTGAAGCGGCCAGCGATACAGATGAGCTGAAGTTGAAAAATCTGAGCTTTACTGTAAAGTCATTTCGGGGCAACCAATCATGGCCTGGTTGTGGTTTTGAACTAGGTTGAAGAAGTAAAACAAAACAAAAACTTTTGAGTCAAAATGAAATGAAATATTGCTGACAAAATATGAAATAGGGAATGATCTTAAGACATTTTTAGGCTGCTTTAAAAAAAATCCTTATCCCTAGAAGGACTGTTACTCATCCTTCCTTACCCCCAGCAGACACCAGTCAGTTGCTGCCGCCTCTGCCTGACGGGCTTCTCTGATGTACCGCAGTCCTCTTTCGATCCACTGCCATTGATCATTCATCATTCCTCACCTTAGCTCTAGTGCAGACCCTGGCCATCCACTGCCTTTCCCTGGCACTGGTGGTTTCTGCCCAACTATACACAAGGAAGTACTGTGACATCTGACGGTCATCCAGATAAAGACCTTGGAGTCGGTGGTGGTTCTCCCCTAACTCTTTCTGTCTCTGGAGAATTGGGTGGACCTATAGACAAAGATACCGATGGCATTGTTTGGCTTACCACAGCCAAACAAGCTCTGTGACTCTATCAATACAGTTCCTGTCCACCATGTTGAGCTAAAAAAAACTGTAGCTCAAGCTCCTCCTATAACTTTGCTTGTTGTGAGCACAGTGAACTCCTCACAGTGCCTTCCTTTCATGAGGCAGTGACAATTTGAGTAAATCTATTTGTCACTGATTGTCCTTAAAACGTTATTCATCTTATTGTCTTTAATGATTGCTATAAGACAAATCGTCTCAATTCTGGAAAGAGAAAACATGATCACATGTGAGATATATTGTTACAAACACTGTCACAATACAGTTTAAATACACTGTAGAAACTTCAGAACATTTACTTAAATATTTAAGTTATTTCATGAAGATATTTTATTTTGACCAGTTGTTATTTGGGGAAAATCCACAGGATGTTTAAACCTATTTATTTTAATCATTTTGGATCAACTTAAAATTACAGTTGTTTGATTTTTTCCTTCCTAAAAAAAAGGAAAATCAAAAAAGTAATTCAAAGCTTGCCATTTTTAGGGAATTCATGCCCATATGGATCTTTTTTCTGCAGCTTTAGATACCAGGTGATGTAACGTTGATTTCTCCAACAGCATGAGCAAATGTATGTAATAATAAAAGGTGTTTTATCAGCATTAAAACTTAAACATTAACCATTTAGGTTATTCACCTGGCCTTGATAAAAAACTTGGACATCACATTTAGTGTTTCATCTAATCCCATGTTGTGTTTGTTGCATCCTTAGTATCACTAGGTACATCTGTAATTAATTCATATATATATTTTTTCTTCTTGCCTTTAGTTCGAGTTGGTGCCTGTGGTGGGAACTACACGTCCCCGACCGGGGTGGTTTACTCCCCCGACTTCCCTGACAAATACGCAGCCAGCCGCGTTTGCTACTGGACCATCCAGGTCCCTGGTTCCTACGCAATCCTCTTCAATTTCACCTTCTTTGACATCTCTGACCAGACCGACATGGTGGAGCTTCTGGACGGCTACACCAGGGAGGTGGTTGCCCGCTTTGACTGGCGCAGTCCGCCGCGGGAGTTGGTGAACATCACAGGAGACTTTGTTATTCTGTACTTCTTCTCAGATCGCACCAATCAGGCCCATGGATTTGCTCTTTTGTACCAAGGTAAGATGCTGAACTGACTGTATCTGACAAGCTTAATAGCCCTTTGCCCTGCAGTGTGAGTTTGGTGCTCTTGGTATACCTGGTGAGGTACAAAGCCTTGAAAATTCAGTCATAATTCTTAAACATTTTGACGTTTTCTCAAGTAAGAGCCCTAAAGTTTATTTTATTGACTTTTTTAAACAACATAATCAAAACCAAATTTTATGGTTGAGAAGTTAAAATAAAACAGATGGTTTTTAGAAAAGCCCAATTATTCGGACAGGTGATGTGCAATGCGACGAGCTGCCTTCAGAAGTCAACCTATGTGTAATTTATTGTCAGCATATACGTTCTGTGATGTCCTTAGAGGTTTGTTTTAGAACATTTCTAAATTACCAACATAATGATAACCAGTAGCATGGTGGGGGTGAAGTTGTGAAAAAGTTCAAAGATGAGTTATTGTGAAGAAAGGTAGCTTACTCTTTAAACATTTTTAAAGGGTGTTTAGTCTTAGCCTGGCAAGACAAGTTGAATTACACCATGTGTAATTCAAACGCTTGTCAGTCTAGGCAGACTCTGTGTTCTAAAACTTACTGGACCAATCGCAGCACAGAAGGCGGGGGTTTGGTCTTAGCACCAGAATTACCCATAATGCAGCAACAGTTTTCTTAGACTTAGACGAAATTTTGTTTTGTACAGCACTCATTATATTTCAATTTCTTAAAGTGCAGCAGAGATCAAATGTAAGCAATGCCAGACAAACCAAACATGGTGCAAAAAAAAAAAAAACGCATTGATATGGTCAGTTTAAAGACTGTGACATTTTTTAAGTTACCACAGTGGTGTTGATAGAGACTGCAATGGGGTAATGTTTTATTAAATCCTTTCATTGTGTCCTGAAGGAGCTGGATATATCTTTAAACCTTAAACAATTGGTTGCATTAAATGCTTTTCTTTTAAAAAAGAAGTTAGTCCTGCCCTGGTCCCGCCTTTGACATCTGGCTCTACTTGCTCCTTTTCAAACTGATACGCTGTGTTTACAGCATTGGCTTAATAGGCTATAGTCCATCATATTGTGCAAGGATTCTAGGACTATGATATATCTGTGAATCGATTTAGACTTAATTGCCTTTTTTGAGGGAAGAATCATAGTTTGCTAGAAGCCATATATAATCGAAACAGCAAACAAGAGAAAGAAAAGTGGTCAGTTCAAATTAGCATTAAATGTTTGGGTCAAGATGCAAAACACTGGGTAAATATTACATCCCTCTGAGACCATCCCAAGAGGGAAATGTTTTTTTGTTTCACGAGGGAAGGAGAGACAAGATTTATATGCAAGGCATATTTTAGAATGGCCTTGTCAAAGTTCAGACCTAAATCCAATTATTTAAAAAATGAATATGTGTTGAAAGTCAGCGCTCTCAAATTGGGATGAAACATTTAAATGGATTAATCATGATTAATCAGTTAATGAAATAACGGCCAGCTAATTCAGTAATCGATTGAATATAGACTCTAAAATATTTAGCTGGCAGAGCAACCCACTTAGAGCAGTAGTTATACAACGATTGTAAAATAATATGTAAATGTTTTGCATTTAAGAACTCTTCAAGAGGAAAAGATTTGGTTTTACCTGGTTTAATTTAGTATAAAGTCTTCTTTAAGGAACCTTTTGCAATCCCATTATTAATCCGTTAATTGAAAAAATTATTAACAGATTAACTGATTTGCAAAATAATAATTAGTTGCAGCCCTACTCTCGAATGCTGTTCATCCAACCTGACTCTGTTAGAGCTGATCTATTCGCTGACAGGAACTGAGAAACTATTCAATTCGCAGTATATAGACTTTATCTATAAGAATGATTAAACTTATTATTTTATCTTTCCAGTTGGGCAGTTATGTCCCACCTTGTGCTGATCTAACAAAAATTGCAACAATTTTTGTTCGTCATTATAATGTGACACAAGGTTAAAATGTTCAGCAAGACAATGCAGATCTCAGGCCTTTTCTCTTTTCACAGCTGCAGATGATTCACCATATCTAGATTAATCTGTTTTTATTTTTTAATCCAGCCCAGCAGGCTGTGCTACTTTCCCAGAGTTTGCTCACTGCTGGACTCCAAGGAAGTATGTTGGACATATATGTTCAAAAAGCAGTATGCCTTGTTATAGTCCCATCTTAGCGTGGACCACAGCTGTGAGAGCTAGGATGAATTTAAAGCCGTTAGTTTTATCCCAGACTGCTCTGCTGTGTTTTATGAAGTGTTCTCTCTTTAAAATCCATGAGACTCATTTAATAAGTTACTTTTTTTTTTTAAGAATGAGTAAATAGCACAAAGATATAACTCAGTGTAGGTGACATACAATATCAGAGGGACACACACAGAGAGGGTGTCCCTCCCTGCTCCTCCATCTTTGTCACTATTTATATTCCTGTCATTTTTCCGGCTCAGTGGAGTTACACTAAAACAATATTGAAGGTCAGAATCTCCTGACTTCTTCAGAAAAGTGTTTTTTGTTTTGTGTGAGGCTTTTTGTAGCAAAGAAATTGAGACACAATACCAAGAAAAGGTCACCACACAGAATCAAAGTTTTTTTTTTTGGTTTAAGACAGAAAATAAGACCCTTTACATCAACACTGTAGCTGCACAGAACATGGAGCCAAGCCGAGAGAGAAGAAAGATTACCGAGTGTGATTATCGCCACTAAATCCTTTCAGTATCTCCATGGTGGCAGGCTGGGAGGTAATTTCAGGGTAAACGCTCTCAGATGAGGATGGTGGTGTTTCAGCTGTGACTGGGTTTGAAGCATGCCATTTGGCCTTCAAATGGGAAACATGTGGGACGTTCCGGGAACATCACAGACAGGTTGAGCGATTATGCGAAAAGTAGGAAAAATATCCCACGCTGCTTTCTGATCCGACCACCATTCACGACAGACAGAGGGGCCTGGATGGAGCAGTCTTTAATTGTGGTTCTGGGTCTTTGATTAAGACAATTCAGTAGACTGTTGCCCTCAGACTAACTTATGTTAAGAAAAAAAAACTTCAACAAATAACCAGTCTCGTCTACATTTCTGTTTTTAAAAGACACTGGATAGGCTAAACAGCCTCACCGCATGCAGTTCTGCTGTAGAGTCTGCTAACAAGCTAACAGTTGAGTCATTTGTTGAAGGAGAGATGCTATAGAACTGGATGCACTACAGCCTTCAAGCGCTAAGATTAAATACTGCAGAAGGTCAATTCCTTTTTGAAGGATGAGCTTATTCCAATAAGAATTTATGATAATTGTAATTATATTTCTAAAAAAAAAAAAAAAAAGCAAAACAGATCAATGGCTTTAGAAATAGCTTCATGCTCTGAACAACATGTTCATTTTCACTCCCATGTCTTTGTAGCCCTCAGACGGCAGGACACCAGAACCACAGTTCCTAGAGGTTCTGATGAAAGCGAAGACTCCTCCAGCACGTTGGGACCGCAGCTGTCCAGCGGCGTCACTGAGCGCTCCAACAGCACAACGAACGGGCGCACCTCGCACATCCTCTACGTGATCACGTCCAGCCCCGGCAAACCCGAGCACAACATGCCAGGTCAGTGGGCTGGACGCGACGAGACCACCGGCCACACCGCTAGTATGTTAACATCCCTGACACTCTCATCTAAGCATGAACCCGTAACTCGGAAAGTATTTTTGGCTACCTCTTTCTTCTGAAATACTTCTATATGTTCAGACCTATTATGGCTCCATATCTGAGTGAAGCGCAATAAGAGCTTTAACTACCTGACAGTCACTCAGTAGCATTCCCTGATGATCACAACCAGACACTTCGTCAGAGCAATGCATAGTGAGCAGAAAGCATTCCTCTCCCAGAGCCCCACATGCTTTGGCTCATCCAACTATCTTTTGTTTTCCTCAGCCAGAGGAGAACAGATGTGCGCTGATAATGTGTCACCATTTCTTGACAATTTGCTGGCTGAACACTGCAAACAGGTGTGCCAGCAGTGCTTGAATAGTTCTTCTCCTGCTAATCTTTCCAGGGTTTGTTTTCGTTACTGTGACAGGATGTTTGATGTCTTCTTACTGATTCGCTCCCTCTCTTTGCAGTGTGGACCATCTACGCTCTGGCCGCTCTCCTCATTCTGATGGTGGTGGCCATGGTGGCCAAGCTGCTGCTCCACGTCACAGTCAAGTAAGTTAGAGGATATTAGAAGCGAAAGCCACCAAGCGACAAATGTTAAACCTTTTCATCTGTGCACAGCTTTCCTGACGTGACATTTGCAGATTTTCAATCTTAGAGTGTAAAAAGTTAAAGGAGTTTCAAAAAAGAAAGAAAACATCCTGTGGGATCATTTCTCATAAGTAGTTTCCTTTTACTCTTTTAATGTCAAGATCCTACAGACAGGAAAATTCTGAAGCAGCAGCAGCACAATGTTTAGGAAAAAATCTAATCTTTTAAACATTAGGAACTCTCTAAGCATACAGCACTTCAGAAAAAAAACACATACTGAACAGAAAATTTAACTATTTCAGATAAATCACCCCTTGGAGGAGCCAAAAAAACATGTGTTTAAATAAAAGTGTAAATTATAGAGAAAGGAACAGGATGTCTCCATGGAATAACCCCAATCTGCCTCGGCCTTTTATAAACAACAAGAGTTTAGTAGCTCATAGTAACAGTATAATTAGTAACCCACAACGCTGTGCATTCTGGATCAGATCGGTGTATGTGAACAGCTCCAAATGCAGGTGTAAACACACTTAAATCCCTCCCTAAAAGCAAATTGAAAAAGTGGTCTGACTCACCGTTCTGTCCTCGTTCTCAAATCATGATTAATGACCTCTCAGTTGTATTATGTTTCACGATAAAAACTATTTGTTATTCCTCCTGATTTAGTTTGGTTAAAAAAAAAAGATAATCTATCATAGGTAGCACTAATATTAGGGGTTTGATAAGTGAAACATTGCTCACTGTGCAGGGTGACATTCTGTCAGGTTGTAGCTGGACTACTTAGATAAAATGTTGAACCCTTATGATTTTTCTATTGCCAATTTGCCCTTCATTCATTTTTTAATAGAAGAGCATATTCAGTATATAAGGCAGCCCATAACGCTCAGAATTATATGATTTTTCCTACTGCCTATATCTTATTATTAATGAAGCCATTAGTTTACTCTGCTCTAACTGGTGGTATCATATGTTTCTGATAGTAAAGTTACCAAAGTGTGAGGATTAAAGATCCAGTCTGAGGGATGTAGTGACATCTAGTGACTTAAAACAGATTACAAATGGTGATTAAGAAAGCATAAAATACTATTTTAGCCGCCCTTTTTAAGACAAAGTCCTTCATTTAAAGTCTTTCTCTATTTGTACTTTTTACCTTTTAATTAAATTGCCTGCTTTCCATTAGCCTGTCACCTTGCTGTTGGTATAGCTTAATTTAAACCCTGAGGAAAGATAAACGATAATTGTATTCTACTAATTTCTTGTTTAATCTGCAAGTATGTATTTGTAGACTTTATTTTTTATTTGTTTTATTATGGATAAACATAATTAAAGACGTGGATTATATGTTTGTGAAATTTATTATTATAATTTACACTCAGACAACTGAATCCAAAGTTTAATATAATAATGATAAGTACTGGAGTTTCCTTTTTTTTTTAAATCAACTTCATATTTGTTTCATGCGGCTCTTATTTTCTCCTTCAGGACCCCGAACATCCCGACAGTCAGTGGCTCAGACAGCTGCAGCCAGAGCACAGTGGCCTCTGAGCCGTGGATCATCCTCTACCGGCCCTCCACCATCTCCCTCTTCAAGAAGAAGCTAAAGAGCCATCATGGGGATCTCAGCCCTCTGGTGGGCCACTAGTGCTGCTGCTGCTCTCCACTCTTATTTCCATCCACGAATCCTCTGTACGAGGGCTGTCAGATGACATGGCCCTCAGACAGTGAAATTCAATGAGGCGCTTGACTAATAAGCAAACGACTGAGTGATTAATGACAACTGACTCAGTGACTGCCGCCAAATGGCCTTTTGGCCAAATAAAAAGAAAAAAGATGGCAAGGCAGTCTCATTCCTCTCGGCACCAAAGAACGAGGGTCACGCAGGGGTATAAGGGACCACAGTGACAGAGAGGAGAACTATAAGGCTGCATAGAAACAGATCCGCAGCTCTGACGGACTTAAAAGGACGCTTTTAACATGCAGGAGGCCGTTTTCATCCATCGCAGCCGTCCTCTGCAATCAGCATACCTCTAAAATCCCTCCAGACTGCAGCTTCGCGGCTGAAAATCCAGAGCCGCATACAGAAAACTCGGACACTTGCAGTCAAAGCTTAACAGCTTCACAACTCATAACTGCCTCAAATGGAAGAACATTTGCTGTAACAAGCCAGAATACTTTCCCTCCAAAGAGTCGTAGATGTTTGTCTTTTTTTTTTCCATTTGCAGATGCTTCCCTTCAATTTTGTTCTTTCTCTCTTTAACGTGTCTGTAGAAAATAACTTGGGGATAGGGAACTAATGGTAATGGAGGTATCAAAGCACTTTGGGTCCAATTGTAAAGACCGGAGTGAAGAAGAGCCCCCTCGTCTTTTTTTTGCTGAAAAATTTGGGTGAGAGAAGAAATATCATTGTGAAACTTAGGGGAAGGTCTGGATTGTTGACAAACTGCCATCTAGAGATATTTAGGATGGTGTGAGCCCAGCCACTCCTCCCCCCCTCCATCCCATGTTCGCTGTGGGTAGGAGTCTATTCAGTTTGATGGTGTTTAAGTGCCTTAAGGATCTTCTCTTCCACTGCCATCACTCACAAATGATCTATGATGCAGACGCGAGGACTGAGACCATCACCATGAAAAAAAAAAACAGTCAGAACTGTTGTGTGTGTGTGTGTGGGGGTGGGGGGGTGGGGGGGGGGGGGGTGTATACCCAGAGCCATCCCTAGAGCAACTCTTCATGTAAGCCAGACAAGGCTTTGAAACGTATATTTTGTTTAATTTGTGTGCTCTTAATTGTAGTCTTGGACACTTACTGAACATATTGTTCACATTAACTTTCCTTCTTTCGATTGCGGGAAACAGGGGGTGAATATTGTTGTATATTTATGACCACTCTTTGATTTCATTGTCTCAGCGAACCATTGGAGAGGCCCATCTGTTTTTATTTGAAATGTTCTCATTAGACCAGCTACAAAAGGGGGACGTTCAGACAGCTTTCAAATGTCTTGAGAATCAACAGGCTTGAGTGTTTGGGCTTTTCACACAGATTTTAGGCCTAGAAGGTTGAGCTCAAGTAATACACCCAAAGACTGTTAGCGTTACTACCCGAGGTGGTAGAGGTGGTGTCCTCAAATCTTCCCTCGCTCAATGCACTTAATTCTGCTCATACTTATGATACAAAGCAGTACTTATCCTGGGTTGCATTTAGCTTTGGGTGAAAATGAACTAAAATGAGCTGATCTGCAACCTTAGCACTTGAAGCAAAGAGAAGAATCATGCAGGATCTAAATCAATAAAGAAATAATAAGAATCTTTGTCTCCCTAATTAGAAGTAAAAAATAAAATAAAAAAGTCACACAGTTCTATCTGCTGCTCATCATCTCAGCTGTAACTCATGTTAATTATCGCAGGACGCGAGCAGATGCCCCTGCGATGTTCAGAGCAGACCATGCGTGGAGAGGAGCAGGAGTGAAAGAGGGACGGGAAAAATTAATGCGCTTTCAAATCAAACACAAGCTAACCAAATGTGACACTCACTGTCTAACAAGGGTATATTTGTTTGGCTAGCCCGGTGAATTATGCAAACTCCTGTCTTCCATTCCGTCCTCTAGTCAGTTGGAAAATTCCACACTTTTTTTTCCAGAGTAGTCAAAAATGGCCCCCTTGAAATTGTTGTGAATGTCCTGAAGTGCTCGATGACATGAAAACAATACCAGAGGCCCTGTGGGAAACGGTCATAAGGGGCCAAAACTTTGTTTTCATCTAAATGTAAATTACAAAATATAGTGAAATGTTAATTTATACAGTAAATTATTGTTATTTTGTATGTGAATGGGATATAATCTATCTTTTGTATAAGTGAAGTATCTTTGTAGTTTTATTTAATGTGTCCTGGTTGCAAATAAACACTGTATGCATGTTTCTAAAGGATGAGTTTTGTTTTTCTTATTTTTTTTCCCCATTCTGATGTTAAAACAGGCTTTATATCATCACTAAACTCAGCATTTCAATCTCTGAGATGCATATGGGACACAAATATCAGATCAAGCAAATCCCATTCTCTCGCAATCCATTTAAGGCCTTGTGTGGAAAAAAAATAAGCCCAAACTCTGAAAATCTGTTTTTCTTTAATAGATCAAGGCTTCATCGCTTGCATGTTTGGGCATCTACTCCACCTCCTCTTATGTTTTTCTTTTTTCTCTATGAAGCTAAATGCTTATCAGATATATGCAATGGCTCGCAGATTGAGAGGATTTAGAGCACCATGTGTAACCTATTGCTTTCCCTCTGAGACGAGGTCAAGCGTGCAACCTGGATGTTTGGGAGGGAACAGCAGGAGTCCAGCTTTAAAACTTGAGCAGCAAAAAACCAAAATAAAAAAACACATGAGGATGTGAAAGAAGCCGGAATTCCTAAGATATATTTTTAATTCATAAAATGTGTCCCTTTGTTTCCTCTTATCTTTGTTCCCTTTTAAGCAACTTAGAGGGTTTTCATTTTAAAGAATATCCGTCTGATGCAAACCATTTTTTTGCAGTGCTTTATACAACTCTGGGAATTTGATCAAATTACTAGTGGAACAATTATTGGTTCTAGATCCGCTCCAATCTCTGCCATCCATCTCATTAGCTTAGAATCTTAGAGCCTTCATTCACAGAACTACTTATTGTTCTCAGGTTCGCGGTACGAAGTGAAATGGGGGGAAAGTTTCCATGTATGGTGCTCCCTTTGTTTTGAACAAACACCAAAAAGACTTGGAACTTCCTGACATGATCTCATTGGAAGCTTATCAGAAAAAGCAAGATGATTTAGAGTCAGAGGCATCTCTTTACAGACGTCTTGTTTGATTTTAAGAACTGAATTTCATATATCTGTCAGTTTGTATGTCCTTCTGTATATATTTTAAATCTGTCCTGCTGCTGCTGCCTTGGCCAAGACACTCTTGCAAAAGATGTTTTTATTCTCTCCATTTTGCTTTTCTTTGATCAAATAAATGTTTAATAGAAAACAAAAGCAAACATCACTCTAAACTACTAAAGGAAACGTTAAGAAATTAATGGAGGATTATTACAGAAAAAAGCAATTCAAATATATTTTGAATCAAGCTCATTAAATCCAATTGAAGGAAAAAAATTCTTGCTAAATGTCAAAGCAAACTTTTATTTTAATTGTTCAGACTATTCAAGAACTTTTTGTTTTGTTTTTACTTGAGAAATAAATATGGCCTGACACAGAAGTGAACTCCTTTAAGCCTCCAGCCACCAACTGGACAGGGGCCCATATTTATCTTACTGCTGCACGCTGTTGAGGATGAGGGGAAGTAAATCATCTCCAGTGCTAACTCATGTAGTGCTGTGGCAAAAAAAACCCCAAAACACATCTTTAAGGAACCAATAGTATCTATAAGATAGTTCTTACATGCCACTGGATGTTTAAACAAATAATGCAGCTTGCTTTCATTAACTTAAATCAAACATTATAGAAATTAATTAAACACAGACTGATCATTTTATGACATTATTCATTATTGGTCAGATCATGGCATAAATTTAAGGTTAATTTTGTTTCAAAATGATTTTTAATTGCATAAGTATCCAAATAACTCGCAGATATATATGCTTTACTACACCTTGTGGTTTATTGACATAAACAACCATTAAAAATACTGATTAAAAAGTTTATATTGAGAACATTGTTTATGCATTCTGTTGTGATTGGGAATTTAAACATCTATGGGTAAAAAGGAATCAAACCATAATGAGTCAGTTTCAAGCAAAGTAGAAGACCTGATCACCATTGTAAAGTGTGGTGGAGGGTCTGTAATCCTGTGGGCCTGTTTCTCTTCTAAATGAAATGTGTGCCTTGCTCCAGTGTATAAAATATTGGACAGAGCTCTGACAGAGTCTTCTATAAAATTAAATTAAATAAATGTCACTGCTGGGTCCTAGGATTATGAACAAATTATTCAAGTCATATCACTACATTATTAGGGAAATGTTTATCTGACACAAAATCTTTCTCTCATAACTGCCATCGTCTCCAGACTTAAATCCCATAAGAAACCTGTACATTTATCTAAAGAGAAGAGAAGAAATTGAAACTTGAAAAAAACTGTCTAACATTTCAAGTTATGTTTTTTTTCCCCCCCTGTCAGTTGTTATTGGATTTAGATAAATTTTTCCCTCCCAAAAGTAGATTTTCAATGCCATCCATCCATTTTAAATCGCGCTTATCCCTCCCGGGGTCACGAGGGGTGCTGGTGCCTATTTGCAGCTGTCAATGGGCGAGAGGCGGGGCACAGTTTGCCAATCTATTGCAGGGCAACGCAGAGACAAACCATTTATGCACACACTCATATCCAAGGAGAATTTTAGAGAATTAACCTAACTGTGGGGGGAAGTGTGAGAAAACCGGAGTAACCGGAGAGAACCCAAGCATGCACATGGAGAACATGCAACCTTACATAAAAGCGGTTGACTCAGGTTTGAGCTCTCAAAAATCATCGCAGCCCCCACCCCCATACAGACAGGCCAACAATTCCCTCTAACAACCACTTTTCAGAGACATGTATCGAATATTGCAGACTTAGAAAGAACCCAATGACTGCCAATTCCTAAGGGGCGGTTCAATTTGGTCTAGTTCAATTTGCATGTTTAGTCAAAACAAGGCTTTGTTTTTGGTCCACTCTATAAAGCTCTATAAAAACGGTATTCCTGACATTTTGAATTAAAAAAGCGTCCTGGATGGGAAGCGAAACGTCTTCAAACTTGGGGAAAAAAAGTCTAGTGGAATCTTTTTTTTAAACTTTTTTGGAATGACTATGACTTGGATGACTGAGAATCTTTACCAGCACATAAAAACAGCATGTAAAAAGACCTCAGGCGAGGAATTAAACCCAGAACCTTCTTGCTGCTACCCACTGCGCTTTTCACGATAAATCCTAAAGAATAAATCAGATTTCTTTTGTGTTTTTCTGTTTACATTGTATACATCATGTTTTCTTCCTTTTATATTGCATGTTTTGTTTTTTTTTTGCAAAGATTTAACTTGTAGGCTATTACATAAACCTACTGCTTAAATGCATGTCCATTATATCAGCTGCAAATATGCACAGTAATTAGTTTAAGGAAAACTGTTTTTGTTTTCATGAATATTTGCTTCTGCTTTTCCAACCACAGTAG
Organism: Cyprinodon tularosa; assembly: GCF_016077235.1. Lineage (NCBI taxonomy): Eukaryota > Metazoa > Chordata > Actinopteri > Cyprinodontiformes > Cyprinodontidae > Cyprinodon > Cyprinodon tularosa. The sequence goes on from NW_024037882.1 coordinate 419,158, forward strand.
AACCTTTGGTTCTGAGGTCATTTATTGATTGATTGATTGATTGACTTTATTGATCTTACAGTGGAGAAATGTACTCGTAACATCAGCTCAAATAGTCAAACAGAGAAGAAGAAGGTGCCAAAGGAAGAAAAAGATGCACGGGATTATACAGTATATACAGTGTGTCCACATATTTTTATAGTTGGTTTATTATACAGGGTTATTGCACAGGGTATTTATATAGATGGGTATTTATATAGCTATTGCTGTGGGTGTCAAAAATAAAGAAACAGGTTATTGTATTGGAGTCAACCTCTGGTTTAAGCATGCAGGTTTCAGACACACAGGTTTGACAAATCTGTCACATGTCCACGATAGAGCCTTGCAGATTAGTCACCACTCAAGTCATTAAATGAAAAATGTTTTGCCCTCCATTGCAAAACATCTGTAGGAGCAGCCTTTCCTCTGAAGAAAACCCCTCTGGCTCCCTCTATTGGTTGTAGAATATTTCCACTATTGCTGGCTTTACAGTTAAAGTGTTGTATCCATTTGTTACTAAAACAGCCAGATTCTTTGCAGACTTCAGCCTTTGATTTAGACATTTTAAGCGGAGCTTTCTCATCATTTTTCTTTGTCTTTGTAACATGCCAGAGCCTGGAGCTCCCCTGTGGTCAGTCCTCCCAAAGCTGGGAGAAACATTGTGCTGTAAGCAGATCCCCCTGAATCCAAGTCCACAAGTAATTTAGGGAACAATGAGACAAAAGAGGACGTGTCTGGTTACTGCAAGGATGGGAAAGTGAGAAGAAAAAGAGACAAAAGCTGCCCTTTTCTGCACTCAGAAAACCAAAGACAGGCTGATTTAGAGGAGTTCCTCTTCCCTGATGGATCAGTGAAATATCTTTGTTAAAAAAATGGTTACAGGCGGTGCAGCAACTTTGTCTCTTTTGATCTGACTCACTTTTCAATACAGTAGTATTTTACAGTAGTTTGTGAATAGCTATATGCACTTGCTTATTTAATATTTAATATTTAATTTCTATTATATTATATTCATTCTACTAAAAGAGGTTAATTAGACCAGATATCACCTTTGCCTTCAAGATAATCATTTTATTCAATCATGTCTTCTATATAAAAGGAAAACCTCCAAGTATTTCTGCCTCTACAATATTTCTATCGTCTTTATTAATACTATATCACAACAAAGTAATTTCTTTTCATATTGTTGATCACAATGTTTTTTTCCCCCATCAGTACGAAACCATTCATCAGTTTCTATGGCAACAGATGGAAAAACTTCAACAAACTTCAATCTGCATGAATGCAGGTTAGTGCTGGAAGGTTTTTGTGCATAACTAAACTTCTTAATCCCAAATAGAATTGTTTGTAAAGTAGCTATCAACACAAAAACAAAGGTAGTAGTTGAGAAATATGAGTTTTATTTGTTTTCTTTTTTTTTTAGTTTATTGTTCTGTTAAACACGTGTCTATTTCAAAGTCATAGCCATTTGAATTGGAAGGTGTACTAACCTTTATATAATATTTTTCTTACAACATACAAGAATCCTACTGTTTAGCATGACGCTACCTTCACCATGCTTTTTTATTAGTTTTATATGTCTTAAAGATTTACTTTAAATCAAAAGACATACAAATTTTACAAATAACTTTGTTCTAAGGCCATGTGTAACAATTAAACCTATCTCTAGAAGTTTATTACACTCATAGCAAACACACATTACTTTAGAATAAATTAAGCAGATTAACATTGCAATACTTGATGTTTACAATAGAAACCAAATTTTGTTAAAAAGCAAAACAAATACAGATTTTCTTTCTGAAATTAAATTAAAAACTATTTGACTTGGATCAACGTTTTGGGAGTATCAAATATTTTTTTTTTTTATTTTGGCTCTATCTAAAATTCTTCTTGTGAAAAAGGTTAAATAGATTTTTGGTGTTTTTGGTAGAATTGCTTCTTCATCCATATGACTTGGCCTTGTGGTTGAAACGTCTTCTTATGAGTAAGAACAGCATCTCTGTAACAGAGATGCTGTTACAGAGATGTATATACTCTCTTGCTCATCCAGGTTTTCAATACATATATAATATATATTTTTTTATTTTATATTTTTAGATAATGGAAAGGTAGCTAAACATTGTCATGGTGTTTATTTGTAATAAACCATCATATAATTGTGTAACTTTCAAAACAGATGGTGGCATTTAGAACCCTTACCCCAAAATAAACCAGGCTTGTAAAGGTCCATGTCTGTCTTTCTGATATTGTGCCTAATTTCTTTTATTTTTCCATGTCACAGATGATCTCAGTGGGTTCTACTGTAGGTGTTGCTTTAAAATACATCCATGGTTATGTTTCCATATATATATTGAAGTAAGTTAAACTCTCAGAAGTCTTTCAGAATGGCTTAAACATCTGATGATCAGAATTATATGTAGTCCATGTATTCTTCGAAAAGTGCAAAATGTATGTATTTTTTTAAGACAATGTCACCTATTAATTTCAGGCAGCAATTAAATTTTAGAGTTATTTTATGCTTGGACAAAAATACACCAAGGCAAAACTAATAATCTTATGTATATTCCAGCTGTGCAGATGTATTGAAAGGTAATATGCTGGCTTACATTTTAGTATATGCTGTTCTCCAAATTCAGAATGTAGAAATATTTCTCTTTTTTGTCAAACATAAAAAAAAAATCAATCAGTTTGGTCAAATTAGGAAACTTAAAAACTGCAAATTGATAGTTTTATTACGGATCACAGTTAGAAAAAAAAGTCTATGTATAAAGGCTATGTAAAATCTTGTTTAAAACAATTCATAAATTGAAAAATGTCTGATATTGAAAACGTGAAATTTCTACTTCTTTTCATTAGCTACATGGATGTGCTGTTGCCAGTTATGTTGCCTTTGTTCACTCAGTTTGCATGCACCCCTCCAGCCACCACCACCATGCAGGTATTGGATTAAATTGTGGCTGGCTATCAGTATGTTCATGCGTGGTTGTTTGTCCTGTTATGTCTGTAATAGACTGTAATAGTTTTTAATAGACTATAATAGTCTATAATAGACTTGACCAATGCAAATGGCAGTCCCCCCCAAGCAAGGAAAGTCAGTAGGCCTACAGTCAGTGAAGTGATGGATTAAGGGATTATTCTGATTGATAAAAAAAACATAATTTAACTGATAAAGTCATTAAAAAAGTACTTATACAAATAGTTGAAAACATTTAGAGGGATTATTCTTTCTAAATGCATATTCCGCCCTAAATGTCTCTGTGTACTCACTAGCAAGCTTTGGTAATGTATATTTAAAATTCTTTAACAATCTTGTTAAAATAAAGCAGCAACAAAAATCGATTTTGAAGTTTAAATTGCAGTACACTAAATGGCCACCAGAGAGCAGCAATAATCTACCTGTGCGTGTATCCGCCCCGGTTTATCTGAGGAAGAAGAAGGTTGCGCAACTTGGCAACATGGCAGCGTCCGTGCGGCTCTTGTTCCGTCGGATATCTCGTCTTTCTCACAGAAATATAAACTCTACTGCTGATAGTTTTTCACGCCGGCCAGGCTGCTGCTTTGGTCCTTTTTCCTCTCGCTGTATTAGTGACGCAGCAGAGGACAGAAACACACACTTTGGCTTTGAGACGGTGCCCGAAGCGGAGAAGGCGAAGAGAGGTGAGACAGTGGAGACCCGGAGGGCTGCCAACCAAATTCAGTTTAAATAACCTTTGTTTATTCTCATTCGCTTTTTTTCAAACTTGGTATAACCCGTCAAGAAAGCTTGATGATGTTTCTAAATTCTCGAAGACTTTTTAAAGAAATCGGCTAATTACTTAGCATTGTAATCTTATTCTCTAATTATCTGGACAGTTTTAAACCTAATATTAATCTGTTGGTTAAGCTAGGACGATTGATAGTGAACTTGAGTTCATTGCCTAAACTAATGCAGGATTAACACACCCTTCGATGCAATATAACATTATGTTTTTTTTTTTTCATTTTGTAGTTTAATATTTATCTAATTCATCTCACTGGATAAATCATTCATTTTAGAATATAGTAGAAATACGTTTTACAGCCCATATTCAGGTTTAAGCAAAAATGAAAATGGAAATGTATAGGCTCACATCTCTCTTAAAACAATATGAGTTATAAAACTGAGAATTCTGTATAACAATTAAAAACAATCAAAAGATAAAGAAGACTGCAGTAAAGGAAAATCGCGCATCATAAAGAAATACTGTACTGCTACCATAGCAACATAGAGCACAAGTGTTAAAAAATAGTGTCTGAAAACCCACAAAAATTATTTATGTGTTTAGAAAACAACTAACCATTAACAGTTAAAAATAATCCTGAAAATATCAGCTATGCAATGCATGTTAACATCAAACTTGCATTGTGTTTTTGTCCGACTGCTGCCGGAATCAGGTTTGCAACAATACAATAATTATCCTTTTTTCTTACAAAGGATGTGGCTGCCTTAATGATAAAGATCTCTCCACTTTAACAGCAGCAGCTTCATGGGATTGGAGACTCCGCTACAGTCCCTCTGTGTCCTGCATCATGGTCTTAGGGGAGCCAGGCCTCCCTAACAAGTTAGTCCAACTGCTCCCTCTCTGCTACATCTAAGCTGCTCCAACAAACTACACCATAGAAGAGGACTGATGTCATTACAGGGTTAAAAATAAATCTTCAAGCAAACAAAACAGATTTTTATGAGCAGGCACTGTTGGCAGGTAAATCGTTCAGCTTTCATGGAGGTGCAAGCAGAGGCTAAAGGAGGAGATTATTTATTAGTTTTACACCTGAGGAGAAAAAGAGAACTTGTTTAATGAACAGATGAGATGAGGTTATTATAAAATAACTGGAGTAAAACATACCACGATATTTGCACAAAATTGAAAGCAAAATGTGTGATTTAATTATATATATAAAAAAGTAAAATAAAAAAAAACAGGGAACAATGACTCCTTTGCTGCTGTTGTAGAAGAGAAAATGGAAGCGCTCCCTTAATTTTCTACAAAATGACTGCTTTCTTTGTTTTTGCTAGAATGTTTTCCAAATGTCCTGATATCAATAAGTGACCTTACAGGTCAAGTTTCTTTCTGTTCCAGTGTAAGGTCAGAGGAGCTGGATTTATTTCTATTTTTTCTGAAATACTCTAGTTTTAGATGTTTCTTCTGCTGAGGATTTTTATTGTATTACAATCTATGTTCTAAAACCTATGCATCATTTTAAAAGGGCAAATTCCAAAGAAAAACTAGCAAAGTGTTGATAATAAGTATTTAAAGTAAATGTGTTGTATAAAAAGAGATATTCAGGTTGGTTTGAAATTATTGCAGAATTAAATACTGCTTCTGCAAATTTAATACAGAAACAGTATTTATTTTGAACCCCAGTCGGCCTCGGCAGATGGCCGCTCACACTGAGCCTGGTTCTGCTGGAGGTTTCTTCCTGTTAAAAGGGAGTTTTTCCTCTCCACTGTCGCTACAAGCATGCTTAGTGTGAGGGATTGTATTTGAGTCAATGAGTCAATGCAATCAACTGGTTTTCCTTAGATAGAAAACTTTGTATCAATTTGACTGGATGATCTGGTTGAACTGTAAAGTGCCTTGGGATGACATGTGTTGTGAATTTGGCGCTATATAAATAAACTGCATTGAATTGAATTATTTTCTAAGTAGTAATTATCTGACTAGGGCTGCATCTAACAATTATTTTGCAAATCGATTAATCTTTTGATTATTTTTACATCAATCGATATTATTAATATTATATTAATAATATTAATAATATTCAGATAGCCAAAGGTTTGTTTTTTAGGAAGTTTAGTCAGGTGAAACTAAAACTTTTCCACTTGGGGAGTTTTGGATAGAGCATATTGACAGATGAAAACAACGTTTTTGTTTTTTTAATAAATGCTACATGTTTATATAGTTTTATACAATTATGATATAGTTACTACTCTCAGTGGGTTGTTCTGGGAACTAAAGGCATGTTTTAGTCTCTTTACTCGATTCTCTTTAACGATTTATCGATTACTAAATTATTTGACAATTATTTCAATAACTAATCACGATTAACCCGATCCGCTTGGATGGAAATTCAGCTTCTTTTCTTTGTTAGTTAAAACTTGAATCTTGTTGTTTTTTAATGGTTTCTCTTTCCAGTATACAAGGTGTTTGAGAATGTGGCGGAGAAATACGACATCATGAACGATGCCATGAGCCTCGGCATCCATCGACTTTGGAAGGATATGCTCCTGCACGTCATGCACCCGCAGCCTGGCGCTCGACTCCTGGATGTGGCCGGTGGAACAGGTATTGAAAAAAATTAATAAAATCGATATAATGATCCTCCAGCTGAATCCTCCACTTAATCGTGTGCTTATTTTTCACCTGCAGGTGACATTTCTTTTCGTTTCCTGGACTACGTTTATCATCAGCAAGAGAGACAGAAGCGGCGAGCTTTGGGCTCCAGTCAGACGCTGTCATGGCAGGATATTTCTGAGAAGTACCCCGCTGAGGACGCTCCCCATGAGTCCAGTTCTGTGGTTTGCGACATCAACAAAGAGATGCTGAAAGTGGGAAAACAGAGAGCTGACAGCATGGGCATCACATCAGGTTAGCTTAAAACCTGCAGGTGTTTAGTTAATCTGCCTCCATTAATGTTGATCAGAGTTTAGCGGCTCCATATATCTGTTCATGAACATGTATAGATGCCACAGAGACAGATTGACTTCAGCTGGATGATTTTAAAGGTATAAGAGCTGCCGTTTGTTTCCAGGTCTTTCATGGGTGGTGGGAGACGCAGAAGAGCTGCCCTTCGATGATGACCAGTTTGATATTTACACCATCGCCTTTGGCATTCGAAATGTCACACACATCGATCAGGTAACAAAGATCTTGATTAAAGTGAAAATTGTGTCAAAGAAATGTGTTTAAATAGAGAAAAAAAAAGTGTAATTTTCTATTTTACAGCTGTGACTTAAAAAAAAAAAAAAGATTTCTCTCTTTCTCTTATCTCAACCTTTTTTTTCCCTCCTACAGATTATTGATTACAAATGTGGCCAATCTTTCCTAATAGATAACTAGTTTATTATTATTTACCATTTTTAGGCTCTTCAAGAGGCTTTTCGTGTCCTGAAGCCTGGTGGCAGATTCATGTGTTTAGAGTTCAGCAAAGTGACCAATCCTGTTCTAGCGCGGTAAGTAGGTTTGTTTAATACGACACAGGGAATGATCGGATGGACTTGACCTTTGAACCAAATCACTTCCTACCCATTTCTTTTTAGAGCGGCTTTCAGCTGGATTCTAACCCTTATCTCTTGTCTACTTTTCAGCCTGTATGATGCGTACAGTTTCCAGGTGATCCCGGTGTTAGGAGAGGTTATTGCTGGAGACTGGAAGTCCTATCAGTATTTGGTGGAGAGCATCCGCAACTTTCCAGATCAGGTGAAGCAGGTTTAAGTCCAGTTTTTTTTTATCTCTGCCTGGCAAAGCATCAGTTTTTTTTTTTTTTTTATTACCTTTTATGTTTACATGTCTTTAAAATAGATTTTTTTTAGATTTGTTACAGATCAATATGTCCTATAACTGTTGCAGTAAGGAAGGTTAATATTTTTATGATTTTAGATAGATCTTATGAAACCCCTTGCAAATTTCAAGTTCACAAAAGTAGCTACGATTTTATATAAGTAAATTTAAAGATTATTTTTGATCAATCTGTTAATTATCTACATGTTTTTAATGCATCAAGTTTGGATTTGTCCAACTGTGTAAGTTAAAACCAAATAGCTGCAGGAACAGTTTACCTTGATCACCAGTCCAAACACCTGTTTATCCCATAATACTTCCTCTGATGTGGTGACCTCAGCCTGGTGTAGCTCTCATGTTGTTAAGGCAAGGCTTCTCTGGGTTCAGACACTTTGAACGTACCTCCTTTTAAAAGGTTGTGTCCTTCTTCTTTTGTCTTGTCCTGAAACTGGAGGCATCATCATGGCTACATATCCATTGGCACATTTAGAAATCAGTTTTCCCAAAAAGACTTGCTAATTAAAACCCATTCTGCAAAAGTGTACTGATATAAAATTGAAAAAGTTAAGTTTAACTGAAGCGAAGCTGAGAAAACGTACAAGATTTGACTTTGTGGATTCTCCTTTAATCATTCGGTTTGCTCCTACTCTCCTGCAGGAGGAGTTCAAAGGAATGATCGAGGATGCAGGTTTCTGCAGCGTGCAGTACTTCAACTTCACAGGTGGAGTGGTGGCTCTTCACTCAGGTTTCAAGCTGTGAGCTGCACGCTAAATCCGTCGCGTAGGAGGACAGAAAAACTGCGTTTGGGGCTGATGTGTTACGGACTGATTTCAGACACAGCAGCTCTCTGCAGAAAGCTTAGCTTAATAACAACGCAGGTCGGTGGATGTTATTTATTGGATTATCTGGGAAGTGATGTTGCACTTGTAAAAAAAAAGTACACTAGAAATGTTTTCATTGCCTCCTCTGAAAAAAATGTTTTTTTTAACATTAGCCTCATTTGAATAAATAATAGAACTTTGAACTGATCTTGTTGTTTTTTTAATGCTTTGTGAATAAAATGCTCAATCTAGGCATGATCTTGTATGATTCTCATGCTACGAAAAGTTTAAGTTAAATTATTTATCAAGATATGTTTAACTGTGATACATTAAAATGATTATTCTGTATATCAGCTCCTTATAGAGGGATGCATTTTTTAAAGTAAAAAGTGAATCTTATTTATTAAATCATTTAAAGCACTAAAAATTTTATGACTTGTTCAGTCATACGGAAGACTTATCTTTATCAAGGACGGTAAACTACAAAAGCTAACTGTAAAAAGTTCTCTATTTACTTGGAAAGTTGATTGGAAGAAAAAACTATGATAAAAATGCCACAGTAACAGGGATAAAATCATGAAGAGGATTTTGAAGCAAAGTCCATTTAATCTCAAGACCCACAACACACAGATATATGTATACGGTGTGGTCTGTCACATTGGTGGTTTTAATATTTTCATTAAAAAGACATTAGATGTCTCGACTGGGCAAAAAATAAAAAGTCAGCTATATCTTAGAAAAGGGGGACGAGGCACAGAATTCAAGTTTCCAAATTCATCAGGGATTCATGAAGACGCATCTGTTGGTTTTTGGTCCAATCTATTTAATCATGTCCAAAATCAGGCCACCCTCAATTCTTATGTAGATGTTGATTGATTTTTAAAGCAGGACCTTAGAAGAGGAAGACAAGAGACCAGAACCAACACACATTCTAAAGGTAATGGGGCTCCTGTTTTTATTTTTATTTTTTTTAAACCCTAAGCAGATCAAGAGGCACATCGCCCCCATGCCATGCTGAAACTCTGCATCAGTTCATGAAAACGCTACCCTGATTCAGCTGAGTCCCAATACTGCACAAAACCTGGACATGGTTAGCATTTCTGTATCCTCATTAAAAATAGGCCTTCTGTTCTAATTTTCTGAGACAAAGAATTAGATTTTAATCAGCTCAGGCCACAATTATAAAACTAATAGGGCTTGGTAAAAAAATCGATTTAATCGATTTTGAATCGATTCCTTTACATTTTAGCAAAATCGATGTCTAGAGAATGAGATCAATTAGTTTTATAGTGACCCGCGTGACGTTCACATTCAAATAAGCAGGGAAGATGCACTCAAGATTATTTCAAGGTAGACAGCTGCAAATATAGCCAATAGGTTGACTGAAGACATTAACAATTGGGGGCTGACCAGCAAACACCCTGTAGTTGTTACAGACAACGCTGCAAATATGGTTTGTGCAGTGGAGATAATACAGCTCATGCATGTCTGCTGTGTCATGTCTGCTTGCTCAAGTGAGGCTTCACTTTTTTACTTTTCACAATCAAGTTTGCACTTTTGAGACAGTTTTGTTCACATTTCAAGTTTAAACTATCTGATTTACAAGTTTGCACTTTGTGTTTAATGTGACCGGAAAAAATAAAATACATGAGTATTTTGAAACACAGTTGAACCACTTTCATTATTGTAAAAACAGATCGAATCAAAATTAATCGATTTAGAACTGTATGGATCAACATAAAATCGATTCAGGACTTTGGCGAAAATACCTAGCCCTAACAATTAATGTTCAAAATATTTACCAGTTTGCAATTAAACTGTAAAACCTTCACTTTTAGAACTGAATAAATGTCAGTATGTTTGGTTGAAGTTATTGGGATGTTCCTGTATGCAAAGAAATGGATCAAAGATCCAACTCTAATAGCTTAAAACAGAGACCTTTTAAACAGTTTTTAAATTGTTTTTCTCACAATGCAGACTTACCCTCCTTAAAAACGTTAGTGTTTTATAATAAAGGAGGTTCGGTCTCAGTTGCATGAAGAAGAGCTTCTCATGTAGAACTATGAAAGGTTTAGTGACCTGAATAAGGGAGAAGCAGAGAGGACGCCTACATGTTTTATTCTGAAGAATATTGCACCTGATTTCTTTGCCTTTATTGAGAAAAAAAGTATATACTAAAACTAGCCAGTCAGTCTTTGGCTAGCCTGAAGTCTGCTGCTTTACAGACATTTTGCTTTTAGTGGGCCAGTGGTGGTTCTAAAGCAATGTTACCATAGCAACACCTTCAGGTTTTATTCAGATAATGTTTTACAAGCAGTTTTAATAGTAAAACTGGGGAAGTTAGAAAGATTTCTTTCAGTCAACTGATAAGCAGTGTGCAGCAGAGGGGCAGTTAGATTGTTTTATACATACGGAGGAAAGGGGCTTCTCATCTCAATAAAAAGACTTGATGGAATAGAAAAGGTATTCCATAAAAACCTCAGTATACATCGATACTGTTAAAAGGTCCTGGCCTGTTTGCAACAGTTTATTTAAAAAAATAACCAGAATAAACACAGTTACTTGAATTAAACTGTATATTTTACAGATCTTTGTACACTTTAATTACAAAACTGTATAGTACTAAAGTTTTAAAATCAGTTTTTTGGTCAGAGAAGATTTAATCGTCTTGTGTGCAATTACCATGTATATACAAAGTCTCATGTTAGTGATTTCTCTCAAAAAAAAAAAAAAAAAAACAACCAAATAACTCAAACGCTCATACACTGTGAACATAAGACATGGCTTAAAGATAAATATATTAGCAAATAAATATTCAGAGAACATAGTTCCATTTATGAAATGTGTTTCCTATACAGGTACAGAATATACACAGATTGATTTCTAGCCTCTTTTTTTTTTCCTTTAAAACATTTGTAATTGTATGACGGAAAATAATTACTCTTAGAAAATTAAAAAATATAAAAATTTTTTAATACATTTTTCTTATCTTAAGTGCTAGAAACAAAAACAGAAAAAATTAAATAGTGACTCAAGTACCCCCAAATGTTATATTTAGCGTAGGTACGTATCTATTGCAAACGGCAAAGATTAGATTCTCACATGATTACAGCACTGGGTTAACTTTTATAAATAGGGTTATTTCAGGTTTTCCTCTATGTAGAGAACGTGTATATTTCATAGAAACAGTATAAAAACAAAAACAGTCTGCAGTACAAACAGAAAGGCATGAATGACAAGCATTGATATTGCATGAATGTGTAATGCACGGCACGTTAGGATTCAAACGGATACACTGTGGTATGTAGAACTGCATCATTAAAAAAAAAAAAAAGTCACAGTACAATAAGGAACCCTTATGAAATACAACCTTAGCTACTTTCCTTTGGCCTTAAGATACAAACTAGAATAATTCACTGGTATAATAAGAGCACGCCTCATAGAGGAAACCAGCTAAAATACATTTTCTTACAGACTTCCAAAACACCTGACACAAATTGGGTTTGAATTTTGACCAAAAGTTACGCAGTGTTAAATATTGCTCTCCATTTCTCTCTAGAATAAGACTCTAATGCTTTCTGTAATGCAGGTAGGCCACAATGGAAAGAAACATAAATGTGTTTTTTTTGTATAGTGTCAATATAAACCAGTGTCAGCCTCGCATTCACGTTTCTTTGCTCGTCTGTGTTTCATCACAGAGACCTTACAGAGTGAGACCCACTTTTCTGCTCTTCAGATAATAAAAAAAACAATCATGTCTTTCTGGTTTGGTATAGCTATGTCCATATAATTATATAGCTTTATAGGCTGTCACTATTCATCTGCAAAATACAAAATATAGTCATGTGTCTGTAAATATTATCGGATAAATTCCTTCAACTTGCACATCTGGATTTTATTTAAAATAAAGACATTATTAACCCTTTCTGGCTTTTTAGAGCCTTTGAAACGATGCAATAATTAGCCTGATCAGTTTTGAGACATTTGTGGCAACAGGAATGAACATGATGCGTTACTTATCAGAGGGGAGAAAAAAAGTAAAAAGACGCCATTTCAGTAGAAATCCACACAATCTTAGATGATAACATTCAGTGCTCAGAGAGCAAATTTAGAGCAAGGCAACTAAAGGTTTTAACGACTTGCTGACAGCGTACCACTTTTATTCTTTGACTCTTTTCTCCTGACTCGTGCTCATATCCCCATCTCTCCCTCATTTGTTGAAATACTAGTTCCCTGTAGAGGCGGGCTCGAGGAGAGCTGAGGGTGGAATAAAGCCCTAGTCTCCTCTGCCTGACCTCTAAGCTGTCCTGAGGGGAAGTACCTCTCCTTTTGCTCATGGTGCTCCCCTGTCTGCAGCTCCTCCTCCACTGTTAAGCTCAGAGGTAAGAAGCTGCTCTGGGTCTCCCCTCCCAAGCCCATTTCACAGTCTGTGTCCTCAGGAATTATGGGTATTCTGTGGTTGAGTTCGCAGCAGCCCTGTCCCGAGCAGGCATCCGAGTCCGAGTGTGCGTACTGCACATTAACGGCGTAATCCTCGCTATAATGTCCCGCCCTGTGCACCTTCATGTCTTTGTAGAAGCAGCAGGGCAGCCCTTCATAGCTCACCTGCTCAGAAGGAGGATACAGGTGTTCGGGTGTAAAGTAGTTCTTTGGGGAGGAGCTCTGAAAGTCTCCGCCCCTTTGACAGCGTCCTGATGCTGCAGGCCCTGCTTGGTCCAAATCCTGCCCTTTGCTTTCTGCATTGGGAGGAATGACGTCAAAACAGCAGCTACAGGCTGCAGCCCCAAGTTCCCCGGAATCCTCCTGAGCTCCCGATCCCCTGTCGGCCGAGGCGGCCTCTGGGGCCCCAGCTGAGGTAGTGCCTGTGTTGATGTTCTCCCTGGGTTCCAGTGATGAACGACTGCTGTAGTTGGGCTCCAAACTGCAGTTGGAGTGATGGTCCACCGAGTTGTATCCTGAAGCTCCAGCTGAGAGCTGGAGGCAATCATGTCCTAGTGGAGCAGAGGCTGATGAGTCCTCAGCGGGGGCTGCAGTGCAACCCGCAGCCCCCGGTTCTCCTGTAGAGCCCCTACAGGGACTCTTACTCCTGTACACGTACGGATCGTAGTCGCTGCTTAGCGAGCTGCGGAACGTAGAGCAGCTTCCGTACACCCCCTGGTTGCTGACCTCAGTACAGTCCAACATGGAGTCACTGGAGGAGCAGTGGCACTGGCCTGAGCTGCTGCTGCTGCTGTCACTTCCTGGACAGTCGGCGAGGTAACCGCTGCACACGGACCGATGGCCATGATAGCAGCTCAGGCCAGAAATGCTGCCACTGTCCCCTACCCTGGAGGAAGAGGGAGGTGCCATGTGGACCACTGTAGGGTACAGGAGTCCCTGCTGAAAGGCTCTGCTGGGATGGCCCTTGTGGGCTCCTGCTCCTCCTCCCAGCTGCCCAGCCATCGGCCCCTGGCCGCCTTCAGGCTGCTGAGGAAAAGACAAGCCCTGGAAGTAGTAGTGCTGGTACATGGTTTCATACTGCGAAAAACAAGCTGCTCTGGAGAAGCCGCGGCCGTGGAACTTGGGTCGTTTAAAAGCATTGTGATGCTGTTGTGCAGGATAGGCGGGGGGGCCGCGGTGCTCCAGCCTGCAGTGGTGGGGGTTGATCGAATGTTCCAGATGGAGGGCGGGGTGATAACTCCGGAGGAAGGCCGACGTTGACTGAGGCGGGTACAGACCTTGAGGATCTGGGTGCTGGTCCACTGTGAGGACAGTGATAGGGTTGCCATGGTGATCCATACTGGTTCTGGTTGGGTAAGCTGTCACCTGGCCAGCACGGTGCACCCTGCCGGGATAATGGACTGGGAGCACCACCCGCTGCCTGCCATGGATCGAGCTGCTAGGGTCCATGCATGCTGGTCCTGGATTTCCCTTCTTTTGTTCTGTTTCAAGAAAACAATGAATAGTTTAATAAAATATATTTTAAGTTGATCTAGAAGTATTTTTATAGCTGAAAAAAAAGCCAGACGCTGTGTGCAGACTCACCAATAATATTATGTCTGCAATGGGGGCAGGTGTGATGCTGAAGCAGCCAGGGGTCAACACACTTCTTGTGAAACCTGTGTGCACAAGGGATCACACGCAGCTCCTGGAGAGGAAAGGGAATAAATCAGTCCGTTAGACCTATCAGTGTTTTATAGAAAACGAATGAATAAAAAATCTCTTCTCAATGCATGCTAAAAGAACAGACAAGTTTATACTGAAATCTGACTAATAAATGCAGCACTGTCAGCTTAGGTTTGGATCTAATAATATGCATATATCTGCAAAAACCTTTACTTTTATCAGTTCTTGAGACTCCTGCAGGGGCCCTGATTCGTTAAAATGAATTAAAAAATACCATCAGATGAAGTAACTCGGCTTTAAAACAGTTGTTGAAACAAGGTCAGTTCAGCGTATGATAAAAAAGTAATAAATCCTAAGAGGATTGATTTAAATAAATGTTTAACTTTAAATAATCATGTTAATTCCCTGATTAAAACAGCAGCTAATTCTTTTAGATCAGGCACCCCCAAAGATGTTCCTCGAGGGCCGCTGTCCTGCAGGTTTTAGAGGTTTTCCTGCTCCAGCACGGCTGATTTACACTGATAATTGATTAACAGGATGTTGCTGAACTGCAATCATCAGAATCAGCTCTGCTGAAGCGGAGAAACCTCTAAAACCTGCAGGACAGCGGCCCTCAGGAACAACTTTGGGGATGCTGCTTTAGATATTTCTTCTTACACCATTCTGCTAAGTGGCCACTAGGTGGCGGCAGCCACACAATTGTCAAATGTGGGTTTAATATGAACATTAGTCTTGAGGACCCAACTCAATACCATGCCTCAAACTACATTCATAAAAAAGGTGCCTTATTATTCTGCAAAAATAACCTTTCTGCTTGATAACGTTTGTTTATTCTGCACAAAGCTATAAAACAATCCTTTTAAACATTGGATTTCGATGCCTTTTTGCCAAAAAAGGGAATTTTTGACAAAAGCCCGAGCAGCTATAATGTTCCCAAACAAGAAGTCTCTCACTGGCCTTAAAACTCTGTGGCTTAATACATGACTCATCTTCAGACTCTTTTCCACCAAGGCCTTTGTTGCTTAGTTCACTCCTCAAAAACCACTTTGATGTCTTTCAGCCTTTTATATCGCCACTTCCTTCTGTGCAATCCCGGCGCCGTGCTTTGTTGTGTTTTCTTCTTCTCACCAAAAAAGACTCATAACCACAGAGAACACACACTCAGCCTCTGTCCCCCTGGGGCCCTGGGGTTTGTCCCTCCAGCATCCATGAACAAAGGATGAGCAATGCAGTTACAGTAAAACCCTGAAGTCCAGGACTGGGATACATTTTTTAACATTGACTCTATTAAGGTTATAGAAGCTCACATTTGGTGGCGGGGAGCAACAGGAAGTGGGTACCCCTTATCTCTCCAGGTGCTGTGAATGGCGGATCTCGACATCTAAAGTGGTGGCGGAAAAGACGCTAGTAAAAAAACTGAAGGGTTGCGGTCCCATGCACATCGGGGGGACTTCCATTCTATTGTCCGCCGCATTTTTCTTTAATGTCGACAAAATCTGTCATGAAAGGAACCAAACTTCGTGGCTCCTTGAACTCGGAGTTCAGTAAGCTTTTTATATGAGCCTCTTGGAAAAGTCTTTGACACCACCTCAGGATAATAGAAGTAGGAGGGGAATTCTGAGACTTTTTTTCCAGATAATTTCCAATTTTTGTTAATTTTGTTTAAACCCACATTTCTTTTGGGATACGTCTTTTTCTGGAACAATCAATCATATAAATTGATTCTTGAAATAATTGTCAACTGATTTAGTAATCGATTAAGCACAGAGACTTTAAAACATGCCTTTAGTTGACAAAGCCACTCACTCAGAGAGTTAAATATACCAAAATTCTAATAAAAAATGTTTGCATTTAAGATAATAATGATTTCCATCAATAGAGTCTTTCCAGAACTCTTCAAGTGGAAAACTTTTATTTTCACCTGTTTTAAGTCTGCAAAAAAAATCTTCTTTAACAAACCTTTTGCTATCCGATCATTAATTGATTAATTAAAAAATAATAGATTCATCGATTAGCAAAATGATTGTTTGCTGCAGATCTCTTTACCACCTATAAAGAAACTTGATTATTATTTCTTAAAACAGCTTAGGCTCAGATTTGTTGTCAAAGAACAGAAAATGTTAATTTCCTAAACTTGTTTCTCATCATAGAGTTTGAAAAGGCCTTTCAAATTGCTCATATTGTTGTTATGCTTTGAGTGCTGTAACTGAAATCACATTTCTAGGTTGTGCACAATCATGGCTGAGGAGCAAACCTGAATGCTAGCTGTGGCTGCAAGCCGAGTGTCAATATCCTGTTGGAAGGTGAGCCTCTGCCTTGCTCCCAAAGTTGTTTGCAGGTTTTCTTCTAGTGTTAGTGTTAGCTGTGCAATGCTCGTCTTTCTCTGTATCGTATTTTACATGTCGGCCAAAAAAAGGTTATGATTTAAATTTTGTCTCACCATTGCTCCTTTGTGTCTGTCTGTCTGATATTCTTTTAGCATTGTTTTTAAGAACAGCACTTTACCAATTAACTTCTTACAGAAGGTTGCCCTAGATTTTAGGATAACATTCATCATTTTGGTTCCACCTGAAAGCTACCTGCTACTCATTTTTTTTTCTATTAATATTAAATGTGGATTTCCTTTCTTACCTCCCCGTCGATGTACTTCTCCAGACAAATGGCGCAGTCTGAGGTGGAGCTGCTGCTCAGCGAATCAGAGGCTCCACAGCTGCTCTCACGCAGCCCCTTCCCTTTTGCCTTGAACTTGCGCGTTTCCATCTTTTCCAACGCTTGGATGGCCATTCGGTTCATGGAGCTCTGCAGTGCGCAGGGAGAAAGGGCAATCAGCACGTTTAAAATGAAATACACTGGATTTACGCAACAGCAGAAAACATTCCTTAAACTGTTTGCTACTCTGAAATGAGAAGTGTCAGAGAGCTGATGTGATGATGAAATACTTTCCCAGGTGATAGAAAACCAAAGTAGTCCTTAATGCAATTTAACAGTTAGATAACTCATGAGTCTGATCGCAGACGGAGAATAAAGAGAGAAATACTTGTTTTGAAGATTAGCTAAACCTCAACACAGGGTGTTTCTTCCTTTATAGTCCATTGTCTAGATAATTGCAGCTCGTTAAGATCCAGACAACAGATCAAGAACAGCACGGTCACCTTGGGACAAAACGTTCAGACAAATCTGTGATGAATCATTCCATTAAAGCAACAGTACTAATAGGGAGCTGTATAGTTCAGAATAACTTTTGTTCGTTTTAATATTTAGAGAAGGGAAAGTGGAAAACTGAGCTATCATCAAACTGAGGAAAACGATGCATCCTGGCTGGATTACATCCATCTTAACAGATGCCGCTGCAGGTTTTCTGCCCTGTCATAACATCTATGTGTGTTTGGCTCCTTCAGCCGGCTTCTCATCAGCATTAATTACATGCTAATCCAGATTCATGCATCTAGACGTAAGCCTCCACTGAGAGCTTTTTGTCAACGCACAAGAGGAATCACTCAGCGGCAGAGCTACTGTCACCTGACTCGACGCCTGCAGTGAAGACTTCCCAGACTGGAAAAAGAAATGATAAACCAAAACAGAAAAGGCACGTGAGCTTCAGCGCTCGTTAGTTTGTCGTCGTGTGACTCACTGACCTGACTTCTCCTTTGCTTTAATTTGATCTTGATGAGCAGGATGAGGCAAACCAGCGACACCACGACGAAGAAAGCAAGGAAGATGCCCATGTCGAAATACTCTGTGGGCTGCTGTGAAAAAAAAAAAAAAAAAAAAAAAAAAGATTTTGAAAAAATTATCCTTCCAACACATTATAAAGTTCATGCTACCTGCATGGATTTCCATTCAGCACAGGTTTTCTGTATGTTTTCCACTGTGGAAGCTCATTAACTATCAGTTAGAATACAGTGAGCTTTCCCTAATGGTTTAATTATTGTCTAAGTCTTTTTATTTTAATAAAAGCCTAATTTTTTGGCCCCTGGAGGTAATAATTTACTGAGGTCATATTTTAGCTATTATAGTAAATATTGTTAAAGCTTTCTCAATTTTTTTGACTTTGGGGAAGATTTTTACTGGAAGTTCTGTTTAAGAGACCCCACAGATTTTTGGTGAGATTTTAGAACTTTAATTTTTCGAAACCAAAGCTGTTCTTTTATTTCTTTTTCAGATGTAAGCTTGAATTTAACGTGATCCTGAAAAACCAAACGAAAAAGAAATTCCTCATCATCTGCTGTTTTCCAAAAGAAACCCTGAATATATCAGGTGAACTTGAGATAACTGCCAGTTCTGTCTGTCCAAGCATGCAGCCACTACCGTGCTAAGCAGTAGGAATGGAATTCCATTCAGGGCTGAACTAACGAGTATTTTGCAAAAAGATTAATCTGTCAATTTTTTTTTCTGATTAATCAATTAATATTTAATAACAGCAAAAGGTTCTTCAATGAAGATTTTACACAGACTTTAAACCATGTGAAGCTAAAACTATATCCTTTGAATGCCTCAGGATAAAACATTAATGGAAACACTGGAAAAAATCAAAATCTAGACGAGTAATTTTTTCTTAAAATAAGTGCATTTGCTCTTGGATTAAGGTAGTAAAAGAGACATCTTGCCAATGGAACAAGGCAATTTACACTTAGAATAAGAAAACAGAATAGCATTGTTTAATTTCAAGTGCATATTATCTAATTATCTTATTTATCAGAGTTAAAAAATACTCATTCCATTGGCAAACTATCTCATTTACCTACTCAAATTAAGGGGAAATACACTTAATTTAAGACATTTTTACTTATTTTTAGATTGTTTTTCCAGTGAAAAAAAGGTTCTTCGTCTTGAATGCAAAATGTTTATATATTTTCTACAATTTTGGTATATTTCCTGCTTTTAGTGAGTTACCTTTCAGGTAAAGGAATGTTTTAGAGTCTCTATTCTCCAGTTAACGATTAACCGATTACTGAATCACTTGACGATTATTTCAATAATCACTTAATCACGATTAATCCGATTAATTGTTTCAGGCATAGTTCCATTGTTAATCTATTGATGGAAAATGTTGCTCAGAGGGTCAGGACTGTTTTTTACTGGATTTCTGCTACAAGACTTTGGAAGCGTTAAACTGAGTTTAGTTGCTTTCTTTGGAGGAAAAAGCTTCCCTCCTCCCATCCTTTTTACTGACCGTTATTAAGGAGAATAATAAAAGTCTTAGCTCTCATGTAAAAGTCAACTACTGTAGTACTTTTCCTAAATTCCCGTTTCTCTGTCCAACTATCCTATGCAAAGCAATGATCTATACTTTTTTTTCTTCTCTTGACTGATTCCTTCATATGATGACCTTTTCTCTGGACACTACGACTTTGTTAGTAAATGGAATGAAACATCTGCACTTTATTTTAGGTTAATAGGATTTACTCTAACCAATGGCAGGTGTGAAATGTAGACTTAATGCTGATTTTATCTTATATTTTTTTCCCAATGATTGCTAAAACAGAATTTACATTTATATTTTAAGGTTATAGCAGTTTTCCCTCATGGTTGGTTTTTTAGTCATGTATCACATTAGAATATTTTGAAATATTTTAACAACTTTTTTCTAGCTGCTCCACTGTGTAAGTTACTGTAGAATTGCATTTTTCAGCGTCTTTTGGCAACTAGCTGGATATTTGGGTCCCATAAAATGCTGAAAAAATGGCTGCCTTGTTCTCTACTATCTAGAATAAAAAGGAGATCACTGATACTTCAAAGAAAGCCTGAAAGCCAAGTTCGTTTCATTCCTCCCCTGCATAATTCCGTTTTTTTTTTTTCAAACGGGCTTTTATCCCAGAATTTCATTATGTCAAGTTACTTGACCTCAAAGCGTGCTGGCCTTTTATCAAATAGCCAAGCAAACAAACAGCCCTTTGACCGGCTGATATTAATCTGTCACGGAGCTGTGAAAAAGCCTTCAGCCTCGGGGCCGCCAGAAACCCAGAAGAAAGACAGAGTCTGATTTCACAGCTGGGACGTACACTTGTTCCCTTCATCTAAAGACTTACACCATCATAACCCCGCAAACATGTTCTCACACTTTGTCGTGATCCCAACACGCACATTAGCTTTTTCCCGCTCGCATTTCCCAGCATCTTAGAGGCCTTTTTATGAGCTCTTACCCTCGGCGGCCTGTGTTGGATCCGAGCTCGGGCCACTTTCTGCTTGTTGACAATGTTCATGAGCTTAACGGCGTCGTTACCCTTCACGTAAACCACCGGCCGCTTCAGAGGGTCCTCAGCAACCTGGTTAAGCTGGAGACACACAAAAAAAACTTCTACTTAGACATAAACTTATATTATAGGACTAAAATTTAAATGTGTTTAGCAAGATAAAATACAAACATTATAAATATTATATAGCAATAATTAAAACAATAAAACAACTTAACCACAACTTTTTTTATACATTGCGTTGTAAAAAGTCTAAAAAAAAAAGTCATCATATTCCCACAACCCTGGATCTTCATGTTTTATTTAAATGCAATAAATATTCAGATGTTTCTCTTCCTCGGATGTGAACCATCTGCTATCAGTTGGTCCAAATTTGGTCCATGAATTGAAAGTCTTAGCACATATGAAAGAAATATATCAACTCTTACTTTATCCCATTAGTTGCTGCTTGCTTCAGAAATACTCACTTAAAATGAGAAGAAACCAAAGTTATAGTTTTATTTCTACATTTATGTATTTCTAGGCGTAGCTCAGAGAAAAGGATGCTATAATGCCATATTATGCCATAACCTCCGCAGCATGATATGTATGCAGTCATGACACGGATATGTGTCACAGCACTGAGTCTGAAGGGGCTTCATTTTATGGGGTGATGTGAACTGTGAGTACATGTCTCCTCTCATCAATTACGTGAAACTTACGTAGGAAAAAGACACGGAAACCATAGCAACAGATTGCTGAAACTAGTACGTAAGAGTGAGTGTGCACTTTAAGTCAGTCATATATCCTTCCTTTTCTGCCTTCTCTGCTATTTGCACTCATTTTTCAGTTCATTTTTGTTCTTAAGGAAAGTTTGTGACAACTTTCTCAAAGTGGCCTTTGAATTTTCTATTATGGCACAAATTTGAGAAAGGAAAAAAAAAAAAAAAAGAAAACAAGGTCAAGTGTGTTAACTTTACAAGACTTTATCTAATTTTGGCCCTGGGACCTTAATTCTCCCAGAGTGCCTGCTCCCTGCCCCTCGGCCTTGCGACTGCCGTCTCTACTGATCGCTCTGCTCTGACTGGAAAAGCCTCTCGGGGGAATTTAACACAGCCGCCCAGCGCTGCCTTTCATGTGGTCTGCGCGCAATCCCTTTTATCTCTCAGCTACGCACTTTATGACCCAGCAGCAGAGAGAAGAAAAAAAAAAACTCTCTCTCTACCTCTTTTTCTGCAAGTCCAGGCCTGGCATTGCAGGGATGAATACCACAGGAGAATTCTTGTGACAAAGGCGCTCAAGGGAGCAACTGAGGCATTATGCAGCCAAGACATGGGAATCAGACTGAAAAAAGTGAGCATCTGAATGTGTGTGACAGTAAACTTCTATTTTTGCAGTACGGCACACCCTGATGTCTCAATGTTAAGGTGATGTGCCCTACTTGTGCAATTATGATGGTCTTGTGAAGGCTAAACTTCAATATCCATTTTTAGGGAACTTCTCCAAAAACATCGGTACTGGAGTCCAACAGCATCAAAGATAAAGAGATCAGTGTTTGGACAAACAACACACACAGGAATGGCAGCATGAAGGGCAGGGCAAGAGGCCGAGCCCCTTTCAGAAATTAAAAAAAATAAATAAAAGGACAAACCGAGAAGGATTAAGCAGAGAACATGAATGCCTTGGTAATTCTAGGTGTGTACAAACCTGATCGATGGCATCCGGATTCTCTGACACATCAAAGATGACGGCGGTGGCTCCGCGCTGCACTGCTCTCTTCGCCTGCCAACACAGAGCACCGAATTAATTAGACATGATCAACAAGGGAGCAAACAAGTGCACAACAAGTTGCAATTGCTCTTCTTCAACTCATAGCCACAGGAGGGAGCTCTTTAACTAACATTATTCTCCAATTGCATGCCCTGAGAAAAGGGAGAAATCAAAGAGTAAACAAGCCAGTGATTACATTTGCTGGGGTGCACATGTGGCCCTTTGGTTTATTCCTCCGTAACCTCGTGAGGTCATCCCATGTAAATCTGCACCACATTAAGGCGAACCCATGTGACAGAAACCAAAAGCAGCCCCCTGCGTATGTGATGCAACCCTGCACGACAAGAGTGGAATTTGAACTAATGTGTGCCGAGCACGCTCAGAAAAGTTGAACAAAGTTATCAGGGGTTTCCAGCTGTTAGAAAATGTGAGCGTCTTTTATGTGAGAGGCAGGAAAAGTTACAGCACATTGGTCCTTTTGAAGAGTTCTGCTACAGGCGAGAGATAAAAGAAGTGCTTGCATTTGCAGAACCCAAGGTATCTACTCGCAGAATCCAAATTGGCATTCCCTAGTCAAAAGGACGAAAGGAAAGCTGTTGTTTTATCTCAACTCCTGCCTTTCCCAACAACCCTTCCTTAGCCCTCTTGATTCGTGCTGCCCTATTTAGACAATTTTCTGATGCCTGCTCTATGAGATCTAAAGGAGTGCAGTAAGGATCATATCCTGGTATTATCAAGTGCCCTTGGGTTCCTGCCAGCACTCTTAATAACTGTCGGAAAAGGGGGGGGTGAAGATCAAAGTGACAATGCAGATCGCTGTGATTCTGCAGCAGACTGGCTGGAAAGTGTCACCACGCCGAGCTGCAGGCGAGGACAGCGGCGAGGAGAGGAGGGAGGCTTGTAGTGGTATGTGTGGTGGAGGCGTTCACAGAGCGTCATGTTGATTTCTCAGGTGACGTTTTCAGCTATGTGAAGCTCACAATGTTTCCTGACAATATTTTGCAAAGAGGAATAAGTTTGGGAGGAGAAATTAAAACGCTTCAATGACTTATTTCAGCCTGCAATTTAACAGGTAGAGCCTGTTAAACAGAGCCTGAGAAACAGGGCTGTTAATCTTCAGATCCTCACTTGTTCAGCCAAATAACAGCAGATATGATCAAGTCTTTCAAGGAGGCGTGTTTGAAATCACATTTTCTATAGATTTTGATTAAAAACATGATCTCTGGCTCCTTATTGGGTTGTTTTAAATACAAAGCTCAGCCTTTAGATCAATATTTTCAACCAATATCTTGTAAATTTGTGGGAGTTTGTTCATTTAGACCATTTTCAATTTCATAGCAGACCTTTTTTGCCAACGAATAAGAATCGATGTTTCGTCTTGACCATTAGAAAACTTCTACCCGCCTTCATACTTCATTTTTTATGATCTACTCGGTTTACAGCAGGAAAATCTGGTAAGAATTAATACTTAGAGTTACGTTGGCTTGAGCTGGAGTTAAAATCCCTAAAATCTTTTAATATTTAGAAGCAGTAAACCGGCCAAAACGGAAAAAGGAATAAGGATGCAAGTCTTAAGAAAATATGCTGTAAAATACGGACCAGAAAGGTTTCAGTTTGTGAGCGGTCTCCACCACTTGAACCTCATCAGACTTCCAGCTACACAAAGTTTGCCACCATCTATCTGTGATGTATGTCATCTAGAATACGCCACATTCTAGATCATTTGTGGCTTTGTTACTGATCCGAGCCGCAGCCTTTTGTATATCTCCAACCTTTTAGTGCGTCTCTGAGATCTTCTTGTGTGGCTGTCGATGCTTCCTCTGACGATTTATGAGCCAAGAGGGGATAAATCCTTTAGAGCTGTGGCCCACAGAGTTGTGCAGTGCGTCGCCTCCATCTTTGAGTCGTCTTGTTTATTCTTTTAAGAAGCAGCTGAACGCTCATTTATTCAGACGTATAATCTGCTTTCAACTGCTTTTCTTTCTTATGTCTTTAAGTTTTCTGTTAATCTAAGTTTTCATTTCCATCTTTATGATCACGTTTTGTTCTTATAAATAAAATTGAATTTACTCGTAACTTTACCTGAAGCATAATTGAATGACTTTAATGACAAAAAATAATAAAAAAGGCAGAACTAAAAAAGCTGTCAGGCTTCAGACTGATGCTTGTGACTTTTTATTTTACCTATAAGAACTGGCTAACACTCCCTCAGTAAAAACGAATATCATGGAGTAATGAATGTGGACTTTAAAAACATATCTAATTAATTTTGCACTGGTTTATAATGGATTTTATTTATTTTTTTACATTTTCTACAAGTCAATCTTATTTCTCTCCAGTTGTCCAATACTTTGGGACCAAACAGCAAGATATTGAGTTGAATAAGTATCATTATCTGCTGATTCAATTTTGAATGAAAACACATCATGCTCCTCTGACTCAATTTGATTTCCTTTTGGTTTAATCCACACAGAGGATCTTTATGAATCCGCCTTTCAGATCTCATTGAAGACCAATTAACCCAGGGAGCCGATTCCATCGTTCCCAGCAGAGAATGAGAGCTCAGTAACGTTAAATCAGTGACACGCCATAAATACAAGCCTCCTTCTCCTCTGCCCTGCCTCCTTTACATAAACTAACACCCCTCTTTTCAGTCTTTTCTTCACTTTTGTACTTGGAAAGTTCAAAAGAGAGCAGAGTGGAATCTCAGAGAGGCTTTTTCCCTCTCACCCAGTTTTCTATCAGCTTCACGCCGATGTTGCACCCCCCTCCACACGTTTAATTCAGCACAAGTCTGCTCCTTTGATGTTGGCTCTCACAGTTAATAATTAATAGCTCTTGGTAAGAAGCTTTGAGAAGAAAGAGATCTCCCTCCTGAAGAATCTCCACTCATGCAGGCCCGCACTGCAGTGCACGGACTTGCCTGACGACAACAAAAATGCACCCACAGGCAAACCTCCTCCTTGAAAACATGACACAAAACTACAATCTTGGACACCAAAAGGAAGAATAAACGCTGCTAAAAGATTGCTAAAAACCTGAAAGCTTCAATGAGCGAACGCTGTTTACTTCACAGGCTCCAACTGGCTATAGAATTACAAGTGGCAGGGCTCCCATGTAAGGAGATATTGTTCAGGCAATTTGAGACAGCATTCAGTCCTCCATGAAAAACTTTTTTTTAAAAAGAAGAATCACATAAGAAATGCAGCCTCGCATTCAGTCACGTTTTATTTCCACTGAATGGGATCTGTTTTAAAGTGTTGGTTTTATTTTTAGGAAGTATAGTCATTAAGACGATCAGGTGCTTCTGCTCAAGAAGACAAGTGCTTCATTAAGAGAAGAATTAAGAAGCAACACTCAGCTTTTTAGAATAAGTTCTCAAAAGAAGAGACTCTTTTCTCAATAGTTATCACCAGAAGTCATATTAAAATGACATTACATCAGAAAATCATCAAATTTTTACCGGGATCAAGTCAAAACTTCACCTGGTTTCATACAATTATTAATAATACAAGGGACACAAAAAAAGGATTGCACAATGTAATGGGGCATGTTTGTTTTTAATGCATAACAAAACTCTATGTGAGGCATAAAGATCTGCATGTAAATACAATAGGAAACTGTTAATCAGTTAAAACAATAAATGTGCGGAAGGAGCCGAGTATAGCTAGCCAAGCATGGGTGTATTTTGATTACAGTGTTGGTATAGATTCTTAAGGGATTTGGGGTGTGTTGTATGCTGTATGTATGTGTATGTACTAGTGTTGCACTGATACCAGTATCAGACGGGGCCCCGATACTGCCCTAAAATTGTGGTATCGGTATTGGTGAGTACCAACAAATAGGGCACCGATCCCATTTTGAGAGCCATAAGTTTATTCAACTATTGTCACCCACTCCTGGTAAGCAATAAAAAGTTCTACTGGATTCACTTTGTATTAGATTTTAACCTGATTCACAAAGGTAGGCAGCAGCTTGACAAAGCCATGATGGCAATTATTTAACATTATTATGGTATCGGTATCGGCCGATACTGCACAGCCAGGTATCAGGTATCGGTATCGGGGCCAAAAAATGGCATTGGCGCAACACTAGTATGTACATTAATATGTTTTGGAATAGATAATTGATGAGTGCTGTCATGTTCTGTGTTGCTGCCGATGTATATTTGTATGTTTTTGTTTACTGCAAAATAAATAAAAAAATAATGACAAAAAAAAAAAAAATAATAAATGTAGCAAACGTCCACTTCTCTTTGAGTTCTGTGGTTGCTCTAAATTCAAAACAACTTACACTACTGTATTCAGTTAAGGATTTAGTTATAAAATGATGACATTCACCACAATATACTTTATTTTCCTAATGCTGTGTCTGAATTTGCAAATGTGAGCCAAAAAATATCTCTGAGTATAAATCACACATTTACGAGTTTGAATCTACGCAGCTAGATGAAGCTGTTACACTCCTTACCTGTAGGAGGCAGTAATACACCTAAAGGTTGCTTGCCAGCTGTCATTCAACATAAAAAAGATGAAAAAAAAAACAAAAAAAAAACAAAAAAACATTGCTCTAATGTTACATCTTTGCTGAAATTTTTTATTTTTTTACATATGCTCAGCATAATAGTTGATCAATGTTTTTTTTCCTCTTCTTCTGGTTTAAATGTGATTGGTGAACAACCTTCCAGTGCATTATCGCCCCCAACTGGTAAGGAGTAGAACAACGTTTGGGGTTGTAGATTTTCAGAAGGTTTTCAGAACCTAGTAGCTCCATAATAGAGATAAGAAATAGCGTTTTATTTATATTCCCCAGATTATAGCAAAAATAAAAAATAAATAAAGGCAAGAAAAAGGGCAACATCAGTCAAGGTTTTAGGTATGAACTAAGGAAGGAAATGAGCTTAGATCCCACAGAGAAGTTGCAGCTTTCCGTCTGAACAGGTAAGTTAAATGTTTGCAAAGCATAAGCTATTGGCAAACTGTATGGAATGAGAGTGGGCAAGCATGAGGAGGCTGGGAGGAGTTAAACTACACCTATCACCTCTAAGTACAAAAGTAGAAGCCAAGAGCTTCTAATTAATTCGACTCTATATTTATATATTCCTGAATATTCATATATTGAACACCTTTATAAAGGTGTCAGCTAGTCTGGAGCATATGTGTGATTACGCAATGCCAAGAAAGAAAGACATCAGTTGTCTTTTACCATCCATCATGAGGTCATAAGGCCATTTCCAAACTATTAGGACTCGGCATTCTACTGAGAGAAAGATTATTGATAAGCAGAAACATTTAAAGGAGGTTGCCTCCCTTCTTAAGAGTAAGATGTCCACCAATTCACAGACTGTAAAGTGTTCATATATACATTTCCTGAGAGGAAATTTCAAAAAGACTGCACCTACATGGGTTTTATGGCATGAGGAAGAGAGAGAAGAAAAAATAAATTAAAAAAAGTCATTGACGTCTCGCTGAATTTCTTTTAAAAGTAATCTTAAGGAAAAAAAAACACCTGATGCACATTTGTTCCTTGTTCGTTTTGTCTCACTTAATGTGCAGCACATTGAGGACGTTGTAACTCCCTATCATCAAACCTGTAGCACAGCACTTATACCGGTAGCCTGTATAGAACCTTGCATACCTATAATCATGTCGAGAATCCAGATGTCGGCTCCCACTGATACTGATCGTAACCAAGGCAAAAATGCCTGCAATACTGATAAACATCAATGATTAAAACAGAAAAAAAAATCATCTATTTCAGTTAATATACCTGCAATGTTGCGCTAATTCAGGTCACAGCCTTAAAACCAAACATTCACGGTAATAGAGCTTAACATTTTGGAATAACTTCATAGCTAATTATGTACTCATGTCCAGGACATGATGCGGCACTTTGGACACTGATTACGACGTCTGAAGCTCCACCTTTGCTGGTTTACGATATGAGTTTAATCCTAATTTTATTATAATGAGAGAGAACTGATTAAGAAAACAGGGTTTATGCAGGAATGAGTAACTCTTATTTAATGCTTTTTAATGCTCTTAGAAATAATTGTAATGCCATCAACAAGTACCCATGACTCTCTCGTGTATATATATATATATATATATATATATATATATATATATATATATATATATATATATATATATATATATGAGACATGGCAAAATCCTTCATAATCTTTATCGTTTTCCAGCCACCTTTAGTTGAATTTGCATTTTCCCATTCTCTAGCTTTTTCTCCACCTCAAGCTTCTTTTCCGAACATACGGCTTTAAGATCGAGATATTGTATATATCACACGAAATTGTTTTTATAAACTTTTTTTTTAATAAAGCATTTTAAATGCCACAATAATCACATTTAATGAATTTTAATGCCAATTAATTAATGCCTTAATTTGAAAAATAATAATTGAATGACTTTTAATGATTTTTAATGACCCGCGGAAACCCTGGAAAACAATCTTTCATTTATATATTTTCACATTTTAGGCATCAGACAGAAAAATGAGCATTGGGATTTTAATAGAAAATTTGTCAGTTAAAGAAAATAATTACACAGACCCTGGTGTTCCCATAATAAAATTAGTGATCTTGGTGAACATAGTAACCTGTCCGGATTTTCTGCCAACTATCACCCTGATTGCTGGTTATGGGTAACATGGTAACAGTAGCTGGATGATTAAACTTGCAAGAAACCAAAAGATGTTGGCAGCAGGTCATACAAACACCCGCACCTAAACACAGCAATCACCAATCCCTTAACTTTAAGGGTAAATACAAAGCCTTTTTTTATGCTATTTTTATATTTCTACCTTTTCATTTTCACTCTGTTTTTATTGGGGTCAGCGGTGCTTAGTTCAAGCTCAAAACCCCATTTTTCCAATAAATAGGATTCAAGTCTAGGGCAAAAAAAGTGAATGTTTATTAGAAAAATTTGAAGTCATTTTGAATAAAAAAAAAAGCAGGATAAAATCTAACCTTTGGCCCCTCATATACCTTTGAACTTTCAATCTAAACTGTGTGGCATGGGGAGTGGTGTTCGGGGGGGGGTCTTTCAGTCACTTCAAAACACTGCCGGCTTAGCAAACTGCCCGCTTACCCTGAGGCAAGAGAATTAGGGAACAATCTTCCCAAAGCAAACTAAAAAAAAAACCACAGCAGAAAGTACTAAGAACCCAGTCTAGACACAGAGAAAAATGAAAGCTATGTTTAGCATCCCTAAGTAAGCCCGCCAGCCTGTAAGATCTGAAGGAGAGACGTTTTGTGCCCATCTAAAAAGAGACTTTTCTCAGTTCATCACTAACACAGACAGAGGCTTCTCACATTTGACACACCTGCAAAATTATGTATTTACTTCTGAACTCGAACAAAAGACCTGTTCAAATGCAGAAAAATAAACACAGATACACCTGCATAAGATGGCCTCCATGCTTGTTCCTTTATCACATTACTCCATCCGTCGTCCCTCCTTTCTTTTCATCTGCGCTCCCTTTTCTTCCTCCTCCTCTTCATGCTTTCCCTTCCCTCTCTCTGCACTGCTATAATTAAGGCAATTAAGTCTTCAGAAGACTCTCCACTGCCATTATGCCGTAATTTCATGTTGCCTCCTGGCTTTACGGTTTATTAAAAGATAAAGGCATACTTTTCTCTCATGGATTTTCTCATATGTGGTCTCTCCTCCTCCTTTTTCCGCTCTATCCATGTCCAAGTTCAATGTGCAAAGGAATTATTTTCATTCAGCAAAAATAAAATCCGAGTTTTTAGACGAGCAAGAAATAAAGAGGGCTACTGAATGTTCGGCGGAAGGACTTATGTCTTTTATGCTCCTGTTTTGCTTTTGAAGTCATCAGTTAATTTATGAAAACATCCCGTCACAAAAAGCATTAAACGCCATTTTAAGCATCTTGATGTTAAACTGTCGTTGCATGTTTTTCTACGTAAACTTCTGAACTTCCTTTTAATATTAATCATGTTGTTCTCCCAGCCAGAGCATTTTAAAAGAAATTCTGATACTAACTAACAAATAAACCTTAAAATTTTCTCCTGTGTCCTACCAGCCAAGGCTGCTTCAAGGAATTTTGGGGCCCCGAGCAAGAAACTCCGTTTCATATATATATATATATATATATAAATATATATATATATATATATAAAGCCTACTGTTCATTTGCACTACTAGAAAAAGCAAAAGTTTGACTCCGGTTTTTCTATAATCTAATAAATAAACAAACTAGGGCTGCAACTAAAGATATTAATAATCTGTCCATTATTTTTTTGATTATTTGTTTTGATGTTTCTGAGCTTCAGCACACCTGATTCAGATGATTGCAGTTCAGCAAAGCCTGATAATCTGCTATCAATTGATAACAGGTGTGTAAAAGCTGGGAAACATCTAAAACATGCAGGGCAGTGTGCCTTGAGGACCAGGATTGAAAAACACTGCCTTAAAGAAAACTTTTTACGAAATTAAACAGGGTAAAATTCAAACATTTCTACTTGAGATTTGATGGATAGAGCAAATTGTATTTTTTTATTGCATTAATGCAAAATGTAAATATATTATTTTACAATCTTGGGGTAATTACTGCTCTAAGTAGGCTGCTCAGTCAGCTAAAGGCACGTTTTAGAATCTCGATACTCCAGTTAACCATTATTCGATTACCCAATTGGTTGACGATTGTTTCAATAATGGATTAATCACAATTAGTACGATTAATTGTTCAGCCCTAAAACAAACCTAATAAATAATTCAACAAATTAAACATACATCAGTGCAACATCTTGAGAACGGGAGGTCAGCAGCGTTTCCCTGTAACTGAATCTATTTATTGATAGAACGACACAAACAGAGGCACAACTTTGCTCCTTTGTTTCTGTCACACACAGCACAGAAAAATGCTGATCATAATAGAACATTTGCTGTAGTTTATTTAATTTAACAACTCCAAATAGTTATGCAGGATATAATATGTTTTTTATTTAGATGAGCTGAAGCAGAACTTTCTTTTACAAAGCATTTCATCAGAGATGGGAAGTATCGAAGTACAAATACTTTGTTACTGTACTCAAGCAGATTTTTCTGATATTTTTACTTTACTACTTATTTTTATGGCGACTTTTTACTTCTACTCCTTACATTTTTACACAAATATCTGTACTTTCTACTCCTTACATTTTAAAAGAATTGGCTCGTTACTTTAGTTTTGAATCATTTCAATGGAGTTACCGTTATTATTTTTCACGTCATCAATACCAAATTTAATCTAATTGGATGGGAATCTACGTTGCATTTGACGCACCACTACAAGATGAATCGAAAGATTTGGTGGTATTCATTCGCTGCAAATCATTGCAGCTTGGTGGCGGTGGCGTTAGCATAGTAGCATGGATGACGAGATGATTGAAAATGAACACAACGGAGATCTAGTCCTATTGGAAGACATCCATTTAAAATGTAGGCAACGGCATGAAAAAAGTGGTTTCTACTTTTACTTTTATACTTTAAGTAAATTTACAAGCCTGTACTTTGTTACTTTTACTTGAGTAAAGAAGTTTAATCAGTACTTCCACTTTTACCAGAGTATTCTTTAACACAAGTATCTGTACTTTTACTCAAGTACGGAAAGTGAGTACTTTTGCCATCTCTGCATTTCATTATAACTATACCAGAAACATTGAATCCTCTCAGGTTGCAGGCATGTAGGACACTGGTTAAAGGGTCAGTTAGTTAGTTAAACGTTACTAATTTGAAGGGATAGATATCAAACATAACCATGCAGCAATGCCACTTTAATCAGGACTACAATGATCCATTTACTTGGAGATGACCAACCAGCACACATGTTAACAGAGAATGTAAAGCCTGTCTGTCCTACAGTGATACCAGTCATGAGGAGGAATATTTCCTCATGAGGGATGTATATTCCTGCATGCATATTCCCAAACGAAGGGGACAGCTCAGCAACAAACACAGGTTTCACTTCATGGAATTCATTTTCTTAATGCTTTAATTTTTCTTCCATTTCTCCAACTGCTCCAATTTAACAAATAGTTTTAATTGAAAACAATAATAATAAATCACTTCACATTTCCAATAGAGCTGTTCATCAAAAACTGTTCTAAACCTAAACAGCAACCCCCCCACCACCACCAACTCCTCTCCTGTTCTGCATCTGCCTCAGCGCACAATATGGGCTAGCTATTCACCCACCATTGCATAACGTCAATTATACAAGTGAAATGTGCGATCAGTATGTGTGTTTAGTGTGAGCGAGCGTGCATGTGTGTGAGGAGGCACCTCCCAGGAGGCCTGCCAGTGTAGCTTGGCAACCAGCCGGCCCTATGAAAGAGTTCAGGGAGGGAGAGAGGTGTACTGAGAGGTGCTTTCTTTCCTCATGAGACCGCTGTTCAGTACCCATGCCAAGTTAAACTTATGAGCAATATTAACGCTTGCAATAACATTGAGGTTATAAAATTGGTTTCCAGACTGGGCTAAAATGAGTCCCTAGCACAAAAAAAACAACAACGTATTAACAGGGCAATATTATCCCCTATATGGTTCGGCTCATCTTTCTTTTTTCTTTTATAATCTATTAAAGACTTTTTTTAAGACATATTATTTACACAGTAAAATCCTGTTAAAAATTTTCTTTATAGAGCAATTTAGTGGATAATTCTCAGTATGTCAGTGCCGCAACAACTTAAACTGACAAGAGTAGATCAAATGATTGCTAAGCATAACTTCCTTATAGAAACCCTTTTTTCTCCGATTATTGCCATGGCAGCTTTAATCACCAGAAGAAATATACTTAGAAATAATAACAAAACAATAAGGAAAACCAATGGAGCTGCTGTGAAAAAAAAACAACAAAAAACATAACTTTTTATTGTGAAATTAAACCCCCAATTATGAAGACACTATGTATAGAAGAGAGAAAACCCATCTAAGGAATACAAGAACCAGCAACTAGGGAGAAAATGGAATATGATGCTACTGGTTGCTAAGGTTGGTCCCACATTAGATTGGAGAACTAAAGATGATAAAATATCAAATTCATTTATTGTACTATCAACAAAAAAAAAAGAATAAAGGTATAAAATGCCAAATCAGTCAGGATAAATCTAAGCTTCTTTGATCGGATCAAAGTCGAAACTTAAAGATGGATTCGTTTTTATCAGTTCAATTTTAATCAATCATACTCCCTTTTCTCAGGTCTCAGGTGCAGATTTTGTCTTGCTTGATTTTTTTATTCATCTGGTGCATTAATGTTATTGGCCTGTGCAGGCATGCTGGCTCTGTGACGCTAATAATTATTGCACATAAAATATGTTTTGTTTCTTTTATTAAAACCAAAACTATCTTATGTAATGATCCAAAAATGTTGATCTGGCTGCCAATGAAATGGGTGCTGTTTAGCGTTCAAATAAAACTTCCTGAATAGCATTGAAGTGAAAGCCCACCATGCTAGTATAAATATTTTGGGGATAACAAATGACTGGGGAGTTTTCTATATTTTGATATGAAAATCATTATTTGAAAAACAAAGCTTTTAAGTCGGTGCTGTTTGTTGAAGTTGTTCAAATTTCTACTGAGGTATTTCCTTATTCTTCCCATAAGTGCATGAAATTACTCTGATAAATTCCTCTAATTAATGGATTTATCAAAGAATACATGGATTCATTATTTGCTATAAATTGTGTTTTTAAGAAGTTGGATGATTAAACTCAAAAGTTCTTAAAAAGTGACAAATTTGAAAGTTTGTTGAAGTTTTCAGATTTTTTTTCCTATTTTATTATAACTGCCTCCTTCTTTAGAACCCATTGTTTTGGGTGGAGCTTTAGATTTTAAAGTTAGTTGTTTAAGAAGTCATAAGAAACAAAGTGATTGATGAATCTCAGTCACTTGATTCAGTCTTCTTGAACCACACACAGCCTTTTCAATCTGTAATCATGAGCTTTTCTTTTGCCTGGTGCACCGCAGGCAACATTTCCTGCCTCTCCGGGTAGCTTGATGTGCTGCAGAACGGGTCACACACAAAAACAAGAACGCAGATGCAAATTCAGACTAGACCACCACTAATCAACAAGCGCTTTAGTCTTCCCTCTCCCGCTGCCCATCGCTCCGTCCTGCTGAGAACAAACACAAAGCTGGGAGGAGTGGACAACCGCTAATTAAATTTCCTTCTCTTTTCCTCCCTGTCTACTTCCATGTTGTTTTGTTACCGGTTTTGGTCTCTGGTCTTTTGTGAATTGCAGGAAAAACAAACAAGGTTTCCGGCAAGGCCCAGGAACACCACTCTTTTAGCGTCTTATTTTTTTCTCCAGCTCGTGGAATTTGTTTGGATAAAAGTTTCATAAGCTTATAAACCATCAACAGACAAGCAGCTTTTTCCCCTTTTCATTTGCATTTTTTATTTTTTTTTGGAGGACATCGTTTGTAATTGATTGAATCCTCCTTTTCAGCTATGTGCCGTCACCCACTCCTTTGTATAAATTCTCAGAACACTTAATGTCCCTTTGAAGAGTCTTAGCTGAGTTTAAGTTTAAGGATTATAATTAAGAGCTTTACACTTCTGAACTCGGAATAATATTCAGGCTGGGAATTTTCTAATACAAGAAACTATTCTAATTATATTTTTCAAAAAGCTTGTGTCAGATAAAGGAGGTATATAACGAAAACAGAAGCAGTCAAGGGACAAAGCAGCTGCCTATTGTGGTTGCTGGTTGAAACATCGGCCAATTAAAACAAAGATTGTTTTTGTTTTAGAATTGAAATTCTACTAATAATGGCGAGAAAGTGAAATGTAAAAAAAGTTCACCGTAAAAAGAGCTTTAGAAGAAAATTATATTTTATGCAAAAAAGGTTTTTCTGAGAAAATATATTAATGTGTATTCCACTGGCTTCAATACAATCAGGTTTCAATGGCAACTGTGCTTATAAATCTGAATTTACTACAAAGCAACTCATGAGTGGGGGGGGGTTGTGGATCATCAAAATAAGTGGTCCTCCTAATTGTCAATCATCCTGGTGATATGTTTACGTAAGGTGAGTCTGACATGGTGGATAAATTGAAAATCTTCTTGTGGAAAGTAAGCCTGTATGAGTGATGCAAACAGCAACATTCAAACAGAGCGTGCACAAGGAGAAATGGGCCTGTGCACGCTCTCACACGTGTTTGCTGAACTAATGCAGATGCTGCTTAAAATCAGGATTTGTCTCAGCACTAAATTTTATTCTTAAAGGCAAGCAGAATAAAAGCAACGCCTTCAAAAAAACAAGTAAATCAGAAGTCGGTTAAATGTTACTTTGCTGTATAGATCAGCATTGATCTTTTATATTTCTCTTTTCTCTTGATGCCAGACTGTGAAATCTGTGCTCAGATTGTATGGTGTATGTTTAGTAAAGATGAGTCATCTCCATAAACTGCCACTTTTTTCTTGTTCCTAATTCTTCTGAAGTCAGACAGTTTTCACTAATCTCTGTCTGCCTTGAAGCTCCTATAGGAGGCCGTGTCCCTGCTTGCTGGAAAAAGAAGCTGCTGCTGCTGGTTTCCCTCCCTCTCTCTCTCTCTTTCTCTCTTCAAATGCCCGTCCAGCTGCTGCTGCTGCAGCAGGGGTGGTGCTCCTGCCTGCTGTCGTCTTTCCCTGGGCAAACAGCAGAGCAGGTCAGGACTCAGCCCTGTAACACCCCCGACTTTGCCTCATTTTACACTCTGCCTTTTGATTCCCAACAACACAAACCACCCAGAAGAGTTCCAGTGATTGAAATTGACCAAACCTTTAACTGTTTAAAAAACAAGAAACAAAGCACAGCTAGAAGCTGCCTGGTTGAGGCAAAACATCAGTGCCAGGTTTCTTCTCAATGAACCACAAGGCAGAACTAGAATGGTAGCATGACCCAAACTACTGGCTAAAATACAACAATCGGTTTAATAGAAACAAATACAGCCTCAGCAACCAATGTATTTGTTCAGTTCCAAGTTATTGTTTATCATCTTTAAACACAAAATGTTTAATATCTGTAGAAGATATCATTACCCTATGCTTGTTAACACTTTTGATCCCAACTTTTGGATATACTGCAGCTAGTTTAGAGGAAGCTACAACAAATGTATCCTTAATTACGAACCAAATTTGATTAATTTTAGCAATCTTAAATTAGTCATCTTCAAAAAGATTAACTCTTCCATAGCCATCCAAGCATCAGTCAAACGTGAGCAAATAAAGCAATGTTGCAGTTGTTTTCTGCTGTCATGCAGATTTTAAGTCATAATCTACCATTATTCATATTGACAGTAAAAAAGTAAAGTAAAGGGTGGAAATAACTTCTCTTAGGACGTAAAGTTAACAGATCTTTGTAAAGGAAATCTCCTTACCAGGTGCAACAAAACCAACTGAAGATTCCAATGTAAGAAATCCACATGGCTCTAGAATATCTGCTCTAAATCTGATATTATGCTGTCAAAACTTTCATTGCATTGGCTAAAAATCATTCTCATAATATGGAGGTCAATGGTTTGTCATTTATTAAACCATTGTGCTTATTTGCAAGTTGGCAGAAGCAAAAACTATTTATTTATTTTTTAATCACATTTTTATTGTTGTTAAAACAGATGTACAATGCTATTCAAATTGTAGTGTTTTACAATTGTTTTGACCATGTACAGTATAACAAGAATCAAACAGCATTTCAACATTTTTATATTTTTATAAACCCCGTTCAACCCCAGATAAGCAAAAGCTATTGATAAATGCAGCAAAAGAACATATTTTTGCATGTACAGTAGATGTAATGAAGGCGACATGCTAAAGTTAAAAAACAGCAAATGCACTCATTTGAGTATTTCAGAAACTAGTAAACCAGCTGATCTCACACGACTGGATCTGAAACTGGAAAAACAAGAGGAAATATTGGTAAAGTTGTAGTTGTGTGGCAAAAAAATGCCTTATTTACATTCAAGCTGAGAGGAGACTGGTTTAAAATGAGAAAACAGCAACAGACAGCAGCTCAGATAAACACTGAGATAAACACCAAAGTCTGCAGAAAACCCTTTCTGAACCTTCAAGCAGATGGGGTACAGCAGCAGGTTTGACCTCCGCCAGCCAAGAACACTAGATAGAGGGAAGCTATAATCATGCAGGTTCCGATCTGTTGTCCGAAGTGAACGAGGAAGGTTTTAGAAATGCTGTGTGGGTGGAGGAGTCTTCATCATAGCAGCAACATTTAGATTTAGGTGTAAACAACTTAAAAGCATTGATCCACCCTGTCATGAGTCAACACCATCAATGAAGGCATTGTATCCCTTCTCATGGCTAAACACTTAGCGTGACAGTGTACCAGGTGAGAAAGCCAAAATCATCTCTAAGTAGTTTCTTGAGCCTGATGTTCAGGTCACTTTGCTCCATGGCTTCCTAAATAGTGATGTAACGATATCAAAATCTCACGGTACGATACAATTTCGACATTGACCTCACGGTATGATATTTATTGCGATATTGTGGAAAAGCCCACGGTACTGTTAAATAGCTCACGATAGTGTTTGTGATGATAATAGCAAAAAAATACAGACTTTTTTTCTGCCTTTGCCAGTCAACAGGAAATGTATTAATGTATTTATGGATCATTGCAACATAAAACGCTGATCACATAGTGCTTTTAAAGTGCAAGTTGTAGTCAGGAACATCAATATTCTGTTGGTTCTTCTGTGCAATGTTCAAGTTGAGAAGCAACCAGAACAATTGTAAACAGGGAATTCCCTTTAAGTGCAAAGAAATATCAAGTTAAGTCAGGTTTAAATATGCAAGGCAAGTAAAAGCAGCCAGTTTACTGTGGCAGTGCTTGCATATAGTCCATTGTCTGTCCACCACCCTCTCTCCTTTTGCGTTTTTTGACACGGCGAAACCAAAATGTTTCCAGACATCTGACTTAAAAGCTGCAGGGGCTGGCACAATCTCAACTTCGGGGTTGTTGTTTTCATCCTTACAACTATCGCTGTCTGCCATGCTACCTTGCTTTGAGCTTGTGTGGACAGCGTGCAATCCGCGTGCAATCCTATTGGCTTAAGATCGGTTGGTAAGACGACGCAGCGCAAAGGATCAGGGTCTATGTAGTTAACAATGATTTGTTCCGTGGGACTGTGTTTAATCCTCTTGCTTTTTGATGGACACCTGTCCTTTTATTATTGTAACCCAACCACGACGATATCGAGACATGTTTACCACCGCGATAGCGTGATAATGTCAATATCGTTACATCACTATTCCTTAATATGAGCACAATCTATTAGGACAAGACTAGGTTGCACCATAATAGAGGATTCTTGATGTGCAAGTCTAAATTAACTTTTAGATCCTAACATGTCAATATGGACCAAAATCAAAGTTTGTGTGACATCATAAACCAATTCATTTTATTTATATACCATTTATAATCACAACACATCATCTTAAGGCACTTTACAGAGACAATTCAACCAGATTATACAGTCAGATTGGTTCAGTTTTCCAAAGAAAACCAGCTGATTGCTTTGACTCATGGACTCAATAATAATTCCCACAACTGCCATAAAGAAGTGAGGCAGTTCCAGAGATAAATGGCAGTCTAATAAACTAGTAAAGGATATAAAATATGTGATAGGTATGTGTCAATTTGAGATCATTTTGTACTTCCCAAAATGTATCTTAGAGTCAGTAAATTATCCAAAGCAGGTTTCATCAGGAGCAAATGCTTTCATTGTAATATTAGGCTCCATTAAAAGTAAAATCCATCTTTCTGCCAGAAGCATTCCCGTTCTCTGTCTTCTTCCTATTTACATGTTTCGTTTTCCCTCTTCCATTACCTCACTGTCTTAAAGAGCAGTGTGCTTCACTGTTGCTCCCGTATATCCACACACACATGGTCTGTCTCCCTCTGCTGTTTCCAACTTTACCGACCTGGCATGACTTAAAAGCACATTCAAATTGTAAGACCAGGATAGTTTCCCCCCTGCTAACCCCCCACTAGAGGATTTGTGTGTGCATCAGATTGGCTGTAAAGGACCAGGAAGCCTCAGTTTCCAGCTGTAGTGCCAGGCAGTGTGCCTGGGTTCCAGAAAACTTCCCCTCTGATTCACCCAGCCAGAAAAGCAGAGATCCACATCCACACAAGCACAGGCTTAGTGGGAGCTGAACAGAGAAAAGACAGAGCTTTGTTGCGTTGTGGGTGGATGTCTGTCGTTTCTAAGATGTACTCCTTCCAAAAATCATCTTATGATCCAGTGCAGGATCATCTTTGAGGGGGTTCTCCCATGATCTGAGTCTGGTTTGATAATTGTCATTAATAAACAACTTGATTAAAACAAAAATGTCTTAGCGATGCTGTTTAATTTTCCTTCTTTTCCATATTTTCTTATCTCCGTCTGTTGTCTCCCATCAGCTTCTACTTTCTCTCCCCAGATCTCTCTCATCCCAGGTCCCTGTGGCTTCTTTCTTCTCTCTTTAAACAGAGGCCTGAGATGTGAAGTGCAATAATGGTCATTTGGCCTACTATTGAAAGGCGGGTAATTCGGCCCAGGAACGGCTCACTTTGAGCCGCATGACACAAGGAGCTTCCCAGTGACCATGGAAACAAGCGCAGTGGGATCCCGGGTGCCTCCGACCGCTATGAAACTTGGTGAAGCAGGGATTTAAGAGGAGGAGGAGCCTGGTTGGGGATTGAAATAGGAAGGAAGGTGAGGGCTCCAACACAGGCCGGTCAGAGTGGAAACCTCTCCCGACACCCCACCAAGAAGAGCAGCCAAGATAATATCAGCAAGTTGAGCCATACACAAACATGAAAGGAGAGCCTGGGAGGCAGGCCCCTGAGCGCTCAATGCTTCACAAGATTTCTTTTTTCTTCCTTTTTTTTTAACCACCCTAACCTTTTTTTTTTCTATGTTCTCCCCGCCGCTCCTCCTCTCTTTCGCAGTTTCCCTTTCTATCCCTCCCTCCACACTGCTGTGTTTGTGCAGTTCCTTTCGAGCGTGGAGCAGGGGGAGAAATGGCTAAGCTGTTAGAGCGCACTTTACCCTGCAAGCCATAAAAGCAGCTGGGTAGTTGAGCTGAGTTTGGTCATGAAATTCATTTAATAACTTAATAATAACAAATGGTTCAGTCTTAGAAAACAGTACCCATAAGAAAAAAAAATGGAGGTCTACTTGCAGAGTTCCCTGTCAAGTGTTATAGAAAGCTATTTTTTTGTGCATATTTTCTTACTTAAATGACTTCTAGAACAATAAACCTTTAGAGAAAACCCAGGTATTATTAGCTATTTTTGACAAAAATTGAACAGTGTCACAGAAATATTACATTTCTCACTAAACACATGGGAAATATAAAAATTGGGAAACAGAGGTATGTTTGTCTTCATCAGTCAAAAGACACCTATTGATTATCTTGCCTATCATCCATCAATCTCCAAATCTCCCCGAGATTGATTACAAAATCCTGGGAACAACTATAAAACATTGTTTTAGAGTGATGTCACAAAGAACCTTCATACCATCGCACATTGCGGCTCAAATATGATTTGTTTGGTGAAGAAAAGGTCTGATGCCATTTCAGCAACTCCTTTAAGGAATCTGCTGGCCTGCAAACACCTTAACAGTTCAGCTTTTATATTTATTTTCAAAATCAAGGCGAGAAAGTAAAGCTTTTATCAATTACCAATCAGAACCAGTTGCAAACTGATTGGTGCATCTAAGTTTGGGTAACTTTTCGTGGAACAGCTTTTTATAATTTCCAGGAAGGGGATTCGACACAGAGTCAAAATCCCTTTTGTCAAAAAATAAAAAATAAAAAAAAAGAATTTCTCGTAATATGTCACAGAAACCATCAGATCAGCTTTTGAGGAATAAGCATGACTTTGGTATCAAAGGCTGATCTCAGCTTCTCAGTTTCAAACAATACAACAAACTGAACGGTAAACCTCATAACAATACAAGTGTGCAGCAACTTCCTTAACAGTTCAGCTTTTATATTTATTTTCAAAATCAAGGCGAGAAAGTAAAGCTTTTATCAATTACCAATCAGAACCAGTTGCAAACTGATTGGTGCATCTAAGTTTGGGTAACTTTTCGTGGAACAGCTTTTTATAATTTCCAGGAAGGGGATTCGACACAGAGTCAAAATCCCTTTTGTCAAAAAATAAAAAATAAAAAAAAAGAATTTCTCGTAATATGTCACAGAAACCATCAGATCAGCTTTTGAGGAATAAGCATGACTTTGGTATCAAAGGCTGATCTCAGCTTCTCAGTTTCAAACAATACAACAAACTGAACGGTAAACCTCATAACAATACAAGTGTGCAGCAACTTCCCTTTCAAACTTTCTGACATATTTTCAAGACAGAATTTGATTGAGGTAACAAATCGAAATAAGTGAAAGCAAAATCCTGACAGGCAACTCTTGTGTAGTTGAAGTGAAGCTGAAATTACTTGGCAAGAAAGAGATGTTACCAATAATTAGCCTCGGTTCTAGTTAATGGAACAACTGTCGGAGTTAACCGCAGTGATTCACACAACAAAAGATATTGATTTTTCAGTTTTCAGCTCCCAGCTGAAATGATGTAAGCCCCTTCAATTTGGCACAAGCACAGGGAAAATTTGTCTCGTCAATATGCCGCGCCGTGAAAAGATTTCTTTCAAAAAGTCGGCGCATAATCAAAGTTCCTTTATATCGAACAAAAGCGCCTCTTGTTAATCGATAACTACCGGGGCTTCAGAGTACTTTATAGACAGGCTCCAGAGTTTACAGAAAGATGAGCTTTATAGATTTGTCTCTAGTCTTTTAGGCTCTATTTTCACCAAGTTTTTCTTCAGCGAGGGAGGAAAACGCCACAAAAAAGGGATCATGATGAGACAGAGACTGTGAGTCATATTGAGCCGTCTGCACCAAAACAAGCGGATCTGCCAGCCTTCTCCCCATCTTTTTCACACCAAACATCACTCTAGGAGCATATACACTGTTTTCCTTCAAAGTAACTCCTTTTCCTACGCATCAGACTGATTTCTATTTGTTATTGTAGCTGGGATTGAAAATGAGGTCAAATCCAGGGCTCTTCAGGCAAACTCCTTTACAACAAGCTGTATGACACCTTACTGGCATTGCCATGGCCTCGAGACGACCTCTAACACACACCTGAGTGCGTAGAACAGCCAACCTTGTCAAAGGGTCAAAAAGCAGTCGCCAGTAACATCACACTTATCTGTCTGTTGCCACTTTTCCTCCTTTTTTTTTTTAAAGATTTGTCTCTCCCTTTCCTGGCTGCTCTTGTGTACCTTCCACGCCCCGGTCTTCTCCCTCTCTCCTGCTCCTTTGCAAATATACATACACACTCTGGCAGCTAAAGCCGACATGCCAGACACAGTTAAGAGTCCAAAAGCCACTTAGCACTAAGATGCAGCAGCTGTTTGCTCTGGCCCGCTGTCCTGCAGTGCCAGCTTGGTAGAAAAAGACATGCTGGTTGGCTTGCTCGCATTGTTCCATGGCAACTGTGGTTTTAGGATCATATTTGCATCAGTGTCAAAGGCAGCGCTTCCCACACAGGATGCACTTTTTATGGTCCTGTGCCTCTGGCAAAAAAATAAATAACTTTAAAGCAGTAAGGTTTATTTCTGGGAAGATGTCAAATAAAGAGCTTAGAACTTTTGTACTTGCTCCATCTATTCTTAAATGCTATTTTAGCAGCAGGACCGAAGGCAGCTCTGACTGTTGTGGTTGGCTAAAGTTTAAGGTGGAAATGATTGTAACTGCGACAAAGTGGTTACAGTCAGGACAAGGCCACACAACAATCACATACGAGGGAATTTTGTGCATGTTATGCCAGACCCAAGCTGCATAACTGTGGGAGTATGGGCAATATTTTTCTTTTACATTTCCAATACACAACCTCTTTATTCTCCTCTTCTTTATTATAAGAGGGCCCCACGGAAGGATGAAAGAGAGGGGCCCCGTTTGGCCTACCGGACTTACACCGCGGCCCTTGAAAGAAGAGCTATGGGACTGGCACTGTGTCAAAGACCCCCGACCAGTCTGAAAGCCAGTGGCATGACTTTATGTTCCAGACAAGCTGCCAAAGACTGCAGAGTATGTGTGCGAGGATAGTGTAGGAGCGGGAAGGAAGGTCAGTTCTGAGAAAGTGAACCAGCAGGAAGGAAATGACTACTAAGAACACATTACCAAATGCAATAAATAGTCCAACTGGAGAACGGATACATGCGTGCAGAGGTGTGAGCATGATTTACACCATTTACAAACAGCTCAGAGAAGGCAAGGACTGGATAAGCTGC
This sequence comes from Cyprinodon tularosa, assembly GCF_016077235.1. NCBI lineage: Eukaryota > Metazoa > Chordata > Actinopteri > Cyprinodontiformes > Cyprinodontidae > Cyprinodon > Cyprinodon tularosa. The sequence goes on from NW_024037882.1 coordinate 462,877, forward strand.
AGCTGAAGTGAGTTAACATGCAACTCCAGTGCTCTTTGTTACATAGTAGAGATCTGGCAAACAGTGCTTTACTAATGTACTCATTCGCCTGAAACCTTATCATTTTCTTTTCTTTACAATGAAAAACTTCAATATATTTTATTCTTTTTGTTGTGATAGACCAAAACAAAACCATAGGTGACTAATGCAAGAAGAAAAAAATGATGTTATATATTTATTTATATATTTCAATATTTCATTATAAAAAAACCAATGGAATAACAATTTCAGCCAACTTTTCCTCTCACATCTCCGAATATCGAGTTGCAAGAAAATTATTAGCAAAAAGGCTCAGAAGCTGCAGAGATTGTCAACTCAGGTAGAAACTGAGAACACAATAGTTAGTTAGCAAAAACATGTATACAGAGAGTGGCGGCAAGAAAAGAAAGGCAAAAGAAGTCTAGGTTATAGTTTGCCAGAAGAACCCAGCAAACATTTAGAAAAGTCATCTTGTCAGAAGATTCCAGAATTTAAGTGTATGACCTATATGCAAAATCCTTTGAGCAAGTGGTCCATGGAGTACAGATGTAACCTCTGGGGCTTTTACATTTTGGACCGCATTCATCCTTCTGCATGGCAACACATTCATACAGAGATCTAGAAGTAACGGAGCTGCCATTTCCGCAGACATGCTGATATATGCTGCGGAGAGTTTGGTAACCCCCTGAAATGGGCAACAGCAATGATTCTAAACACTCAATGGCGCTGTCTGTTCTACAAGCAAGGACAGGAATGTTAGTCGAAGTTGAAAGGACGTTGGATGGAGCCAGATACAAGACAATCCTACAAGCAAAACAGTTAGAGATTTTGAAGGACAATAGAAAAGCAGTGGTGGCGTTAAGTGTGCTCATGTATTGAGGCCTTAGTCCTCGACGCAGCTGTCACAGATTTAAGTCTGGGCCTGTTGACCTTTGCTGCATGTTTCCTCTATCACTTAATCCTATTGCATGCATTTAAAAAATTAACAGAAAATAATAGCCACTAGAACCTAAAAACTGCATCTAAAAAAACAAACAAAAAATGCTCATCTTTTAGCGGAACCACATTTCTAAAAATCCAGCTAGATAATAGCACGTTCATGTGCTGGAATGGCCTAGAATTACCTGACTGAATGGCTGGAATTACCTGACTTTTTCTGTTTGGTTTTTGGGTACTGAAATTTGGAAGCTTAATGCCAAAACCACTGCAGTATCTAGCCAAGCTTTCTTCTTGCTGAATCACTTTGTTGACCCACATGGCCTCAGTAAGTGCATCAGCACTGATTCCCTGCTGAGCCCATACCACAGGTGCACCGCGGCCGTACCACGTTCAGCATGAGCCAGGCATTAAGAATCTGTAGCAAAGGTTGTAGACACAATACATCCAGTCTCGGAATGTGGTAGACAATTGCCGCCAATTAGAAGATTGGGCTAGTAAATTAAGGAGAAATACAAAAACATTCTAGATTTATTAAGAGAAAAAGCTGCAAATCATGCATCACTTTTTTTCAAATTGTGCATCAACCTGTAATGGTCCATCACATAAAATTCGGATGGAATGACAAAATGTAGGATGGTGCAGGGTTTTATATGCTCTCTAATGCACATGTTCTTTTTCCTAAGCAATGCAGACAAAGAACACCTGAAAAAAGCATTGCTAAAGTTGGAACTTATTTCTTGTAGCCATTTTTCTGCTCTGAAGGGAGGTACTGCTGCTGAGGTTTAACAGTCCTGCAGCTTTCAAAAGAAACACACAGGAAGAACAGGAAAAAAACTGTGTACATATATATGACACAGCAGCAACTGAGTTTGGTTTTCAGTCAGACTTCAGAGGATGGTTTGACCGACCCCGTTTCCATGTCTTCCTCTACTGTAAATATTCTAGATGGAGTGTCTCACAGCCAAAAATTCTGGATTCACTCAACTAAATACCTCAAAAGAAGATAGAAAAGCATAATAAGAAAGAAATTTTCATATGAATATACCTTAATCTCACCAAAATCTGCGTAAAAGTGCATAAAGTTTACCTATCGTCCAACAAAGCTTCAGCCTAAATGGGGTTCTCTAAATGCTAAATTCTCTTCAAAGAAGCCTCAGTTGGGTTTCCCCACATTATTTATTTTCAAATATTATTTACTGAAAATAAAAACGATTTAGCCCCATTTCCCTGTAACTCAGCGTTATTTGTTTTGAGCAGAGGAAAAAATACCAACACCACTGGTGGCAAAGTGGTAGCAAAGTGGTGTGGGCTTGTGGGTTCAGTCAGGGGCCAGTTGGGCAGGGCGGGGGTTGCTGATCACAGGGCCAGACCAAACAGGGTGAGTGTGATGAAGGGCACAGTCTCCAGAATAGGCCTGGGCATTTTGGCCTGGTTGGCCAGGCAGAGTAAGCAAACCGGTGGGGGGTAAACACTGCCCTGTCTGGCCTGGCAATCGTGTCGGTGCCAATCGCAAAGCACCCAGCTGTGTTTGGACCCGGGGACGAGTGGTTGTCAAGATGCAACAATGGAATTTCCCTTCTCTAATTATAGTTCTGGCTGAACAAACAAAGAAAAAACTGAGTGGTGTAGAACTTGGGGATGCTGGGTAAAAGCCAAAAGGTCACAGGGCAAGATTCCTGCCATCCTATCCAGAACATCTCTTAGTAGAACTTCAAAAGAGAAGATCTAAAAATGGCGTGCTCATTAGCATTCTACTTTGATTAAGTCCACTGAGTAGAAGGTGTGGGTTTCTCATCCTTGGAGTGACCTTGTGATTGTTTGCAGCACACCAACTACTCCATTACAACTGAGCTGTCATACTTTTCGGGCTTTTATTCCGGTTATTATGGATTTTTCTTTGCTTTGTTGTTAGATTTTCTGAGTTTTATCTTCATGGAAGTTCCTCCGATGAATTAAAAAAGTATAGTATGAATTAAATTTAATGAATTTAATCAATTTGGCATCTCAGACAATAGCATCAATATCCTACAACTTTTACATGCAATTTTGCTTCAACAGAACTAAATTCCGTAAAAATTCAAAAAATATCCACTGGACTTGGTTTTCAAGATTTGAAGACGTTTCGCCCCCTCTCCAGGAAGCTTTCTCAATTCAAATGTCTGGATCCGCAGTGAGTTTGAGTCTTATATAGACAACACCTTGTATCGCTTGGAAACAAGCAATGGTAACCGATGAATGGGTCGTTAGTTCCATCGTTAGCCTGTAATATCTGAACCTGTCTATGATTCTAGGGGTCGGTCGTTAAAGGGGGGATTGCCATTAAGGGGGGGGGGGAGGGTTGTCTCCTGTAATACCTGAAACCTGTCTACGATTGTTAAGGGTTGGTCGTTAAGGAGGTATTGTTCACCGGCTGGGGCGGGTAGGCCTACCCGCCCCATACCTCCTTAACGACCAACCCTTAACAATCGTAGACAGGTTTCAGGTATTACAGGAGACAACCCCCCCCCCCCCCCCCCCCTTAATGGCAATCCCCCCTTTAACGACCGACCCCTAGAATCATAGACAGGTTCAGATATTACAGGCTAACGATGGAACTAACGACCCATTCATCGGTTACCATTGCTTGTTTCCAAGCGATACAAGGTGTTGTCTATATAAGACTCAAACTCACTGCGGATCCAGACATTTGAATTGAGAGAGCTTCCTGGAGAGGGGGCGAAACGTCTTCAAATCTTGAAAACCAAGTCCAGTGGATATTTTTTGAATTTTTACGGAATGACTTTGACCTGGATGACTGAGAACCTTCATCAGCAAACAGAACTAAATAGCATAACTACCTAATTTACAGGACTCTAAAGGCTTTTAAGGCGTCATGGAGGAAGGACGCATCTAAAAGCTGAACAACACGGACCATCAAGGACTGGCATTTTGGATCCCCACTGTAGATTAAATTCACAAGACGTCCCAGTCTGTCCCACCATTTGCTCGACACAAACTTGTGACGGACATTTTGCATTAAAAGTAAACCCATTTGCAAGACCCCAACTAGCCTGGAGAGGGTAATTCAGTCTGGTAAACCACCATTGACTCCGGCCAGATCTTGCTGGACCAATCACAGTGCACAGAGGTGGGACTTTACAATGCGTCACTCAACGCAAAAAAACCATAATGCAGCAGCATGTGGGGGTTTTGTTGCTTGGTGCCATGGACAATTAGGAACGTACTTAAGAGCACAGCTTGTAGCCTCCGATCTTTTAGGCAAAAGTGTAAGAAATCATTCACTGAAGACTTTCTTCAACAGAGTCATGTTTCACGGACTACAAAATTAAAAAAACAGAGCATGTTGCTTTGACTTTCTACATCACATCTGTAGTTATCTGATTGGTTTTAACCTGATGACATTGACCTTGTTAGTCCAGCCTTTGAAAAAGAGCTCTATCAGCCCTTTACCAGACTGACATGCCTTGTATCTGTAGTATCAGTCTGGAGGGGGGGCAGACTAGGCTTTGACCAAAAGCCGATTCTGTTCAGTGAAATGCATTGTAAGCTCTTGACCTGCATGGAGAATATATATGATTTTGAGGTGAACATTTATGGGATGCATCAGGACATCCCACATTATTTCCGACTTCAGCTAAACTGCTATGTCAACCAGAAGTGGGGCTCATTCTTACCCATCCGGTTGGACAACAAGGTTTTGTTTACCTTAATGAGTGGTATGTAAACAGAAAAAAACTACAGTTCTAACATGGGTACCTCTTGGGTATATTTTGCTTCAGTTGTGTGTGGATTTAGACATTTGTTGTTAAAATGCAGCCATTTGCTGTTGTGTTTTCTCTTTCTTGTTTTAATTTGTAGTGTCCAATTAAAATCCAGGTACAAAACAAAGCCATCTGTCACTGGGTATTTTGTAACATCCATGCATCAGGTCTTTCCTAAGTTGAGAGCATATCATTCCTGATGGGAAATCTGGGGATTTTAAGGTATATACACAGGAATTACTGCAGGTTGCTAGTTGGAGCCATTGTATTTGATTCCCCTATTAAATTAGTCAATTGGTCTTAATGGGGAACAGAACATTCCTATGACAACGGTTTAAAATCAAATCATATTAGGAGCAATTTATGATCATTTATGAGAAAAAGGACTAATGCAACCTTGTGCATGAATATACAAAATTGTTTGTATAGTAAGTATGAAATAGCTAAGGCAGAGTAAGGATACATTCCACATCATGGTGCTGAACTTAAAGTTTATTCAACTATTTCCTTTTTTTTTTTTATAGCTTCTTAAATATATCCGGCACCTAAAAATGGCGATTTACCAACGAGTGAATATCTCTGTTACAGCCACGAGATTTCTGCTTCGTTTCTGGACCTCAGCATAATCTTGGGAGCAGGAAAGTGCATTAGCTTGTCTAGACAGCATAAGGGCTTCTTAAATCATGAATGGCTGTTCCCTTTCTGTCAGTGGGAAAGCACAGGATAAATGAGGCTACAGACATTCCCACCTCATTGTCGTCCCCAGGGGAAATGTTGGTACATTCCATTAAGGAAAACATTTAATTAGAGCATGATAAAATATTGCTCAGAGACTCCAGTGGGGTCTGAGGACAGTAAGGAGGAAGAGGAGGAGGGAATGGGTGTGGTGATATATTTAATTTGTATTCTCATAGCAACGGAAAGCAACACACAAAATAAAGACGAGGATTAACTATAGAAGATCAAAGATAAGTTAATTAGAGGTTTGAGTTTGGTCAAACAAAAAAAGGGCAAACTAATAAACACTCTATGGTTTCAGTTCAAGTCTATACCCTCGGGAATTAAAATGTTTACAAACTAATATAGTATTTATAGTGGTTTACAACAGTTTTCATACCCTCTAAAATTGTTTACATTTTGTCCCAATAAAAATACAAATAAGAGGTAGAAATACTATAATTAAAAAAGGGCTCTCATGTAATGGGAAAGCATTTACTAATAAAAATGTGTAATATATGGCATGCATTTATAACTATCAACCCAATGTAAGCACTGTACCATTTTTGAAGTAGAGACGGAAGTCGCTCTTCATTAATTAGACCAAGGTCCATTAATATACTTTGGCCCATCCTGTTGTAGCTGTGGCTATGTTTAGGATTGTTGTTCTTTACCTTTCCCAGGACTGTGAGGCAGCTGGGGTCCAGCTCCGGTTGCTCCAGCTTCACAACTCCGACCCAGCCGTACTCGTAAAGGTCCTCTTCGTCATTGTTATTGCATAGTCCCAAAGGATGCATCTGAAATGGACGACAGAAGATACGGGTAAGAAGTGTTGTTCTAAATCTCAAAAAGCAGCTTTTTCTTTGTACCCTTTGGTGGAAAAATTGAGCCATTTCTAATATTACTTTTCTTATTTGTTTTTTTTTCCCCAAAAAAATTTAGGACTTAGCTTAAGCAGGTTCCCTGAGAAACTTCATGTCTTGTAAGAATATACTAGTTTGGTAATTCATAACCCACCATTTCCTGAATAAAAGAAAAAGAAGTCAATAGCGTCACATCTCGGAAACTAATCACTGGTTTTAAGGCAAATGGGCAAAGCAGGGATTTATGCACCTTTGCAGAACTGCTGGGAAGCTGATTTTTGCTGAAACTCTAAATCTTGGCTCATAACACTGCTAAAAATGTATGTTGCTGTCATTTTTATTGTACTTGTGTATACACGCAAATACAGAGGACATTAATCTGTATGTCATAAAGATGAAAAAAAAAAAAGCATAATTGTGTACATAAAACTTTCCTCCAATGCAGTAATGTTACATTTACGGCTGCTAAATTGGCCCACTTCTCAGCCCCAAATCTCTTTAGAGGTATCACCAACACAGCGTCTAAGCAGCGGATTAAAGGTAAGAGGGTGGCAGACATCACAAACACCAACTACTTCAGCAGTGCCAGGAACAGGAATGTAGGTGGCCTCTGTAATTTCAAATCAACCGAAGCATTCACTGCAATGCTGTTTATAACTTTGTGAGTTTTTTAACAATGCAAACATGTCTAATAAGGGCTAAAAAAAAAAAAAAAAAGAGTATTGATTTTAAATACAAAAGGTAAACACTTGACATGTCACTTCCAGTTAATACAGATTTCCCTTGGAGACACAATTAAAGTAATATCAAGCAGAGCTACTGTATATTGTGGACAGACAGTGTCTATAAATGGCAATTGTCAAGTCTTACCACCAAATCTCCCTTGTATTTAGAATGGAACTTAACTGTGCCCTATAACAAAATATTTTATCTAATTAAAGCTTTTGTTGTATGTATGGATCCATTGTCCTGCATGAAGGCAAACCTGCATGACACATCTCCAACGTTTAGCAGCCTTTAAGAGGTTTTCTCTCAGGGTTGCTCTGTATTTAGCGGCATCTAATTTTCCATTAGGTCTGACCGGCTTTGCTGATCATGCATTTCCTGCTAAAGATATGCTGTTGTTTTCATCAAGGAGAGCTTATTGCTTTATAGTTGAATATTTCCAAAACAATAATAAAAAAAGAGATCTTCATTTTCAATTTTCACAATGAGAGGCAGATTAACAAACTAAGGTAATCTAGTTTGTAATCCAGTTTTTGTGAATGTGGAAGAATTCCCTCCCAAGAGGAATTTATGAGGGAATTAAAAAAGTTATGTAGTGCTGAAAATTACCTCATTCAAAGGGCTCTCACAAAAAAGGTAATTACTACAACTTTTATCCGCTTAGAGTTCTTGGAGCAAGAGTCATATAAAACAGCGGAAATTAGACAATGGCATCTATAATTTTGAGGGAGAGAGAGAAAGAGAAACACAAGATTATAGGCCCCAAGATTTCAATTTTTTTTTTTGCAGTATCTCGGTTAACAAAAAAAAAAAAAAAATCCCAAGAAAGTAACAAGAAATTCAGAAACAACAAACAGAGGTCAACTGCGCCTGAGAGCCTTTTCACAACAGTGAAATAATGATGAGTTTAAACATCCCTGGATTAAAACTGTAACTAAGCAGTATTCCTAAATCCTGGAATCCTTTACCCAACGTGGCAACAGTGCAAAGATAGGCACTAGTATTAGCATTAGAACTGGGCCAAGCTGACCCGTAGGCCACTTATCCTATTAACCAAAAGACCACAGCTCTCCAATCAGGGAGCTCCCATCTACTCCAGTCCCTGGGCCGTGGCCGATGACCCAAGATACCCTTCTCCTGCATGTGACCCCTGACCTTTAAACCCCACTTTATCGCGTTTGGAGCAGGTTAGCTGTGCAGTAGGCCAGTTGGAAAGAAAGAGCTTTAAAACATGGCTGAGGGGGTCACACCTCTGACCTGAAGTGTTTTTTGGAACGGCTTAGCCAAATATAAAAGGGGTTGAATGCAAATCAGATGGTCATTGGAGGGCGTGTCATGAGCTCAAGCAGGTAGCACCATTTCTTTCATGATGAAATTTAATAAAGAGCTTTTGACTGAATGCTTTTAAAATTGGAAGTTATTGCAGAACACTATTGAGAAACACTAGTCTGATATGTATATATTTTTATTTTTCAAATTGCACAGAAAAAAAGTAATCCTTAAATCCTCCTCCTCCTCAGACCTCCCACACACAAAGATAGGACTATGATGAAACATGAAAGAATAGGCTTAGATGTTCAGTTACAAACCTTTGAGACAAACGGATCTGTCTCTCAGTAGCACAAAAGAAAACATAAAAGCTTTTTCAAAAACCTTGCAAAAGACACCTTTTTCTCAGATCCACATGATGCAGCATTACATGGATCTCAGATGATTTTCTGAAAGCTGCATTGTGTTTTGAAAATAAAAAAAGATATGTTGGGAAGAAACTAACAGGTTTAAAGAATGATCCAAAAATAAGTGAAGATTTCTGAAAATGTGTGTGCTTGCCCTTAATTTGTGCAGGTAAATGAGATGATGTGCCAATGGAAAGAGAATCTTTGCCCATAAAATAAGACCAAGAGACATTATGCACTTAAAATAATAGAATGGAGTTATTTTTTTCAAGGAAAATACACTTAAAAAAATTGAATTTTTGCATAGAATACATTTGCCTTGGTCCAAGACTATATTTTTGCATATATTGACTTGCTTTTTTTTGGAAAAACTTTTGGACAAGTGCAAAGTTGGTTGAATTACATTATAGAGGCATGGATGGATGGATAAAAAGGAGGATGGTTAGATAAGTAGAGGGATGGTAGCTGGATAAATGCAACTTCCAGAATGCCTAGGGATCTTTAACTGGTCTGCTGCAAAGATAAAACAATACATTTGCTTAAAGTGAAGGACAAAGTCAATTTAGGTGTTTCCTTTGCTTCTGTTTGCTAGTGTCTCCATTTAAATAGGGACTAAGAAGTGAAGCGCTGTACAATAGTGACCTCTCTGTCCTGCTTGGCTAACAACTTGGATGGAAGCGGGGAGCCCCGCCCGCACCCCTGGGCCCTGAACACTGGGCCATTGTGCAGGGGGCTCTTGCACTCCAAATGGGACAGTGTTGTTGTTGTGGACCATGTTATTATTTTAGAGGCTGGCCATTGCGCCATTATCTCCGACCAAGCGGGGATTCCCCCCCCCCCTTCAGATGTTGACGTAGGCGTTGATGGATGAGGGGATGGGAAGGAGATTGGTTTGGAGACGATGGTGATCGGTTGAAATGGGTCACAGCAACAAACCAGAGAGCAGGGCATTTGTAAATATGTTCTCGCAAAAAAAAAATCTAAGGTCCAAATGTAGTCCAACCTTTCCTTTCAGAAAAATCTGCTTTCTTTATATTCCAGTACCCAGGCTCTAAGGTTGAGGGTATCTGGCGTCCCCTTAGTGCCACGAGAAGGTGGCTCTTGTTCTGCCCCCGTCTGTTCAGCCTCTGGGGGAAGCTGCCTTTCACATGAGTATCTAGTTACACAGACCACACTCTCAATGAATCTCTGGCAGGGATTTAACCTCCAGCTGTCAGTTAAGTTCGTCACTCCCCTCTAACCATCCACCTGTGGTAAAAGTCCTTGTGATGATTCTCTGCAATAGTAGATAACACTGTTGTGCAATAGTCTTAAATCACTCCTGGTTCCTTGATGCTTTCCTTCAAAGAACCCAGACTTTTTTTTCTTTGCAATCTTTTAAACTATTCTATATCAAAATGTCTCCATGTTATCTCCGACTACTCTGGCTTTTTGGCCTTTTGGAAAAAATATTTGCCTTCTCCAATGTGTCCATTCCAATCCAATCTCTCACAACAATCTTTGAAGTTAATTCTAATAACCTCCATTCGTTTTTGCAGCTTCTTTTAACATTTTTACAACTGAATGAAATTCACCAAACAAAAGAAACTTTTTTTTTTGTGACACAGCAGATGCCTCAAAAAGATTACGCATCCTTTTTGCCCCCAGGAGCAGTAGCAGCAGCAGCAAAGGAAAGGCTTTAGAGAACATGAACATGCAACTCTGCTGAATTGCATGCCTATTTAAGGCCACACACTTGCAAAAACATGGTGAATGATGTTTGTTTTGGCAGCTCATCCTCGTTTCAGCACAGCAAGACCTTAGACTGGAACATCAAAGGAAAGCGTGGAGCTGAAATAACCAAATCTATACAAGATCTTCCTGATGCATTAGATAGATAACTCTTAAAATGTCTTTACTAACGACAACTTTGTAGTTTTCTGCAGCCAATTTATGCATGAATAGTTTTTTTTAAGTTTCTCTAAATAATTAATGTTTGATTTCTCTTGCTAATTTGCATAATTTCTATATTTTTGGGAGAGTTGCTGGGACCTATTTCACATGCACACAACATCTAGAAAAAGAAAAACCTGGGCTAGGCGCCAGACATTGCACCCACCTGCTTCCCCGGTGCCATGCATGTGTTTACACATCTCTCTGTTTGAACACAGGCATGTGTAAGAGGTTAGCGTGTTCAGCCTGAAAGGCATTATGGCTGACCGAGGGGTAACCTGGTGGCATCTCTCCCTGACCGTCATCCTGGCCTGAACTCGGTTACCTCCGGCCCCTTCCAGTCCTTCTCTGGTACCCCACCCAAGCACCCTGCTACAAATACCTCTGAGCCACGGTTAGGGGAGTTTTGTAAACTTCTTGGAATAACACCAACTTTGTTGAGCTGTGGTGTTTAAAGCTGTAGGGATAGGGTGGAGAGTTAAACAGGGCTCTGTATGGTTTCTCTGTACGCGCATTACTAGAACCTCGAATCCTAACAGATTCTACACCAAAAATCATAATGAGAGAAAAAGAATTGATTCGGCCTTCAGAGACTTCTTTTTTTTTTTGCTGTTTAAAGGAATGAAAAAAATGGTATAAACACAATAGATGTTCAGGTATGTATGCGGGCAAGAGCTTCACTGGAACTTTGCTGTCAGGCAACAGTGTGTGTACAGAGATTATGATAGATTACAAAATGAAGTACTTCTATAAAGCATGTCGCTTGAATACCCTCATATCCCACATTATTTTTTAAAACACACCCTGTTCTCACAGACTTCTTTTACATTTTAGGGATGGTTTGACTTGAAAATGACAATAGTTTTTTTTTTAAGTTTCTGTAAAGCTTATCTTACAGACTCAACACAACTTTGCTATCAATTTACTGAGCATGAATTACTGAGCAACCGGTAAAAAAATATATATATAAATGAGGAAAGAAAAAACTGAAGAAGGGACACATCATGCCTAAGGAATAAAAAAAAAAATATATATATATATATTTTAGTTTGATTTCTTTATTCTTCTGGTAGAAAACTTTGCTTGTGTCGACATGCTCCTAATAGCAAATAGCCAAATTGAAAATGAGCATAAAAATATGCACAACGAAGGTGAAAAATTAAAAAAGCTCAGAGAACCCCAAGGAAGTAGTTATCTATTTATTTATTTTTTATCAAAGTAAAGTTTTTTATTATTCTTATTTTGAAATGAGAAAGCAGTTCTAGAATTCCATATGGATGGAGTCAAATAAAGGCCTCCCATCAGGCTGACTGACAACTCTCCACCATTTTAGATTTGTTTTGTGCATGTGTGTGTGTGTGTGTGTGTGTGTGTGTGTGTGTGTAGCAGCAGTGTTAGGATGTGAGGACTTAGTAGAAAAATAAACATTTGAAAACAGCAAACATATTTTTCACAAGAAATGCGCGACAAGTAAAACCAGCTTGAGCTCCCTATGGCAGAGTGCTGCACCGGGTCGAGTACCTGCGGGTATAAAACGTCTACGGGTAAAAAAAAAACGACCATATTATTTCATGGGTGCAGGCACGCGTATAAATAAACAAAAAGCGAGTGTCATACAGTTACAGCATGAATTAAATTTATATAGTTTTTCTTATTTATTAACACTAGGCCTACATCTTAAAAAATTTATTGATTCAAGAATATCCAGATAACAGTATTTTTTTAAGCAACTTACTTTGGCCAAATTACAGCTGTTAATCTGTGAGCGCAGCATGCACTGGATGTGAGTGTGAGGCAATGATCTCTATCACCTCTGTTATTATAAACGGTTGTGTGCACACACTGTGATCACAGGTCGGGTCGCACTTTATTATTTACTTGGCAGGGTTTTAAATGGGGATAATTGCGGGCAACGGGCCGGGTCTTGGTTCTGATCTCTACAGGTGCGGGCGGATAAAGTTTTGAAAAATCAGCCCCGTGCAAGACTCTGCCGTATAGCCTTAAATGGCCAATGGTGATTGTATTTCCTGAATCTCAGAACATAATTTGAATTACTATACGGTGGATACTATTATCCACACTGACCCAAACTACATGGTACAATCTAAACCCGGCAACAAGCCATGTTTTCACCAGAAGATAACAAGCCTTCCTGCCTTTTATAGCCCTGAAAGGTTGACAAGGAACGCTTCGTCTCAGAACGGAAGTGCTTGAGCTGAACCCCAGAACCTCATCAGCGTATACGCATCCATACAGGCGCACTAGACAGCACTTCCCAAATAAGTTCCTCAAATTCACGGAATGGGATTTCAAAAAGTCCAAAGCTGTATCTGCAAGTATTTATTTCTTTAATAAGTCAGCAAACATGTTCAGAAAAACGTCAAAAGGTCTTTTTTGTATAAACTGTTCTTATGGTATACTTTTTAACCTATGGTCAAGCCAAAGTTTGTTTTAGACATCAGGTTTGAAACATGTAAGGAAGGATGTCTGAGTCCTACCCCAAAGGATAACTTGAATGAAAAGTTAAGGTGAAGGTAGTGCACACTAGAATGAAATATTAGGCCAGGCTGAGATGATAAGTGCTCTAGATGATAGCAAGGGGAGTGACAGTAATGTGCTTATTTCTAAACTCATTAGAACCCTACTTATTATCCCTATAAAGGTCCAAATAACAAACAGAATCAGCACAACCCTTTATAAACCAGTATTTAAAATACGTGCATTTGCTTGGTACGTATACATGCACACCTTCCAGTATTACTCTTTCAGTCGCTCTTTACCCTCTTCTTGACTGCTCTCTGGCTCTTTTTCCCAGCACTAGAAATAACTTCAAAGAGAGCTGGTAGCCTTGAGAAGAGAGGGATCGGGATCCAGTTACAGTGGAGCAGCTGGGAGGGCCCTACAGGTGGGGCTGGCACTCCTCCTCCTGTAACACTATCAGGGATCCCTCTACTTCTCTTTTCACATCCAGACTTCCTCTCCTTTGTCTTTTCCACTGGGGCAAAAAAGGAACAATCAGTCAAGGTATTCATGCATCCAACTTTTAATATAATCCAACTAAAACCTTGAGTAATTTTTTTGCAACGATAAAAAGAGTTCTCCTGCACACTAAATGAACAACACACATAAATGTATATCCTAAACAAGCTCTTCAGAGAAGTCCCCGTATCTCTATATGTCCACCCCACCCAATGTATGCCCCCTTCTTAACCTTCCCTGAAATTCACCTCTTTTGCATCTTCATAGCAACAAGCAAAGCAAACAAGTGTCATGGTTTCAGTATGAGCAGAGGACAGGGAAGTTGGCAGAGGACACCCAATATCATGTAAATGTCCCAATATGTAGCACAAGCCAGTGGGGTTGACAGCTTTAACACTGAGCAAGACGCCAAGCTTGTGACTCTATTAACTCTCTGTATATGCATTCTGAATATCGTCAACGGCTTATGCGTGTATGTGTGTGTGCAAGCATACACACACACACAAGTCCCTCTGGTGTCACTTTCAGCTCTTCAGGCTTTAAACCTAGAATGACACCAACAAAGGAAGTGGCCGACAAAGTTCAGGGGTCAACGCTGGACAGGATGCCACCATTTTAGAGAGGGGGCTGGGTGGAAACAACTGCAACGGCTCCTGAAGGGATCATCACAGCATCACTTTGTAAAGAAATAAACTAAACTAAACAAAAAAATTGGTGGCACAGAAGTGAATAATTGAGAATAATTTCCAGACGTGCAGGTATCCAATTAAATTGATGCTTTAAACTGCCAAAGCTGTCCATTAAGTAATTGTCACGGTTCAACAGCTCTAAAAGTAAGTCAATGTATGCACAGACTGTCAGCACAGACATACAAACATAACTAATAATGAGTAACAATATCACAAGCAAAGAGATGTATGCAGAAAACTGGGAACACTTGTTTTTCCTCTATATCTTTATCATATGCCTTTACCTTGAAAAATTTGCATCTGGCATAAGACATTCGTCTCAGACCCAAGAACATTTAACAGAACCTGCAACAGACCAGTGAGGTGTATGAGAAAAAAAGCTTGGGGTAAATAATTGCACAAAATTGTGCCTTTTCTGTCAGGTTTTGGAGTTGGGTTCAAAGGTGTTGTGCACTTCGGGTTCAAATTGCTCATCTTTAACCCCCCTACCATAAAACAAAAGTCAATGTCACTACTTAATGAGCTATGATTAACGCAGCTGAAGCCTAGCGGGTGAGGACAGACGGAGGCCGGAGGGCGCACATACCTGCCGCAGTCCGCCTGCTCTGTGTGTGAATGCGTGTGTTCGAGGGCTGACGGGGTTGAGGTTGCTCAAAGTGGACGGACGGGAGGATTGCAGTCATCAACACCTTGGCTTTGAGTGGCCTTTGAAGTCAGGCGGCATCTTTGATGGCCGCAGCCATGAAGGAATGCTGCTTGCCCTCCCTCCCCACCCCTTAAAGCCCCCAGAGCTGTGGAATGCAGTGCAAGCTGCTGCTCGGTCTGCTGGAATGGGATTAGACCATGCTGGCCCTTCCTCCCCTCCTCTTCCTTCATCTCTCTCCGAACCTGCCCTCTCAAGAGGACAGCATGGCGGTAAGGTAGGGCCAAACAAAATTTGAAGTAGAATACTTAAGTAGAGCAAAAGCACTAAGTTAGAAAGACTTTATACCTCTAAAAATCCAAATGTAGAAAACCATGTTTCCCTTAAAATGACTAAAATGTGGAGAATATTAAAGAAACGCATTCAGCTCTGAGGAGGCTTTTGAATGCTTATGACTTAGCATTGTCCGTTTGCCAGAATTATTACTTTTTTTCCAACTGCATTGCAATCCTTGACTTATTCATCAAAATAGTGACTCACCATAGTCCAGTATGTGCCAATATACATGTAGCTGTTGAATATGTATACAAAAGAAAATCTCAACTAGCAAACAGTAATATTTCAATTGACAATTGAATCCATGATAGCATCAAGCTTCATGGTCCATTTGAGGGTTCATCTGAAAACACATCTGCTATATTCAGTTCATCAAAACTAAGAACGTTACATATCCTTAATACTGTCCAAAATGCCTCTACAATTGTTTTTATTGAATGCAAATGAATGTTAAATAATTTAGGTTTTTTTTTATTAAAGAGATTTGTCCTTTTGATCAGTTCATCCTGGACATGTTAGATTGCTCCAGGCCAGCCCAGCATCCACTTTATAAGTCTGGCACGCAATCAAAAGCTGCACCTAAACCCAGAGGCTTTGAGATATTATTAAAGAGGATGGAAACACTTCAGATGACCATTTGCCAAATATGTACAGAAGCCCCCGGCGCATCAAAGAGAAGAGCCTAACATGAAATCAGAGTGACCAAGGACTCTCCCACAGCATGCTGGGTGTGTGTTTGGGAGTGTGTGACAGTTACAGCAGGAGATGAGTGTTGTAATCCGGCCGCTCTCCGAGGGGAGACAGACGGGGCTTTCTTCAAAAGGTCAGGTTCATTTTGTCCTCTCACACACTCGACTTGGTGACTGACCTTCCTCACAACAACTGCACAAACAAGCCGTTTTGGCCCAGCATACCGGTGTCTGTCGGGCCAACCTGAAGCCACGATCACTGGCCGTTCACCGAGCTGAGGGAAAACGAGCTGCTCTTACAGTACATGCACATGTTCACACACCTGAATGAAACATGTACACAGACTAAGGGGTTCAGGTGGTTAAAATTACTTTGATTCATCCTGTAATGCCTCCTCGCTACAGAAGGCTGGAAGAGAGGGAAGCAAATTGGCGCAGTGGTCATCATTAGAGCTGGTTTCGGGTTTCTGCAGCCTCTAACTTGTTTTCTTTAGGAAACACTTATTAAAGCACCAACTACATCTGAGGACATGCTCACCTACATCACTTCTGAGTCATATGGCTTTAGGTCGTGTTGTAATAAGGCCTGGGGGATGAAGATCGGGAAACGCAATAGCTTTTAAAGTGCATATGGAAGGATTTCATTATAAATACCGGTATTCCCATCAGTCGATACTTAAACTGGGCAGCTGACAAACTCATTTTCCGACTTAAAATTGGAGCACATAAAATAGACACCCACCAAAAGTCATTTATTAGCCATTATGTTCCTGCAATTCCTTCCGTAGCTGAATACTGTTGACAACAAACCGATGGGGAAGGTAAGGGCAGAGGAAAAAAGATAATGAATATGTATAAAAGCAAGAGTCAATTCCAGGAAGTATGTAGAGGAAGCATTAAGGGTGTCATAATTCAGCTTCATTCTTGTATTCCTGGTACCCCTGATGACCAGAACAGGAGTACTGGAAGCTATTTGGATAGTCTCCAAATGGACAATTTTAGTTTGTCTTACTAGGAGAGCTAAGGTTGGAGATTTTATTTCCCCTTTGTCACTCAAAAATGTAGCAGCTTTACCCTTAAAATGTGTGTTTGATAAGCAGCATCTGGATTATCTCCTGCATTCTTCAATTGAAAGAAAACCCAAAACAGGAGATAAGCTTATGATCCTTCTCACCTGAATGCAACATCTGAGGAACATTATCAAAGCCTTCACAGGAGTGTGAGACAAGAATTGTGCTAAAGGCATCAGGATGGATCAGTGGGCAGGTTTTGCCTACCTCTGAACTTGAAAGCAGCGGTCATCCCTGCATGTGTTTTCTCAGCCTCTCCCTTTGCTTATTCTGACCAGTGATCAGGTTAGACAAGTCCCTCTATTCAAAGCAACACAGCAATAACGATATCCCCAAAGAGAGAGAATAGGTGGAGGAGAAGAAGGGGGGGAAAAAATCCTATCTGAGAGATTAACTCGCAGCACCCAACCGAGCCGCTGCCAGGTTCACTGCCTCGCTCAGTCCTATCTTACCCACCAGTCTCTTGTTCTAAACCAAAGCATGTATTTGATACTCGACTAGAAGGAATCTGGAGGCGTTACAGGTTTCTTTTGTGCGTTTTGCCGTGTTCGCCAAGGCTGGGATTTCTTTTCTTCACGCTCCTCCTCCTTTCTTTCTTCTTTCCCTCGTCCTTCAACTCCTGCTCCCCTTCCCCCATTTCAAACACCAAATCAGTGAATCATAAATAATCTTCCCTGTTTTGTTGTGTTTTTTTTGGTTATCATAAACTTTTTTGCTTCCGGAGTCATGAGTCTCTGACTCATGTGCATCAGAGCAGTGCATTCTGGGTGTTGACCAATGGTAGAGACCACTTAAGGAGTTTAAAGGCTTGGATGAGGGGTGGGATTTGGGACTGAAGACAAGTGGGGGTAGTAGCCTGTGCGGGTAAAGTTTGACTCCCCTTGGAGATTTTCTTAAACCCATTACATCAGCTTTTTTCTGCTTCAAGGGCTCCAAGTCCAGGGCTTTGTGAGAGCAGAAAATGACCTAAATTGACATTCAGAGAGGTTGTGGTTGGTAAATTTTGGCATAAATACAGCAAGTTTCCAGAAGCACTCCCCATTAAACATATTATGAATCATGTTTTCTTTTAAGGCATGGCCTTTAATAAATTTAATGTCATCATACCTAAAGTCACTCACTTTCTGACAGGAAAACCTTGCAAGCCCCAAGAGAAAAGAGAACTTCACCACAGAAACCATGATATTAATTAAGAAATCCAGGTATGAGAACATATGTATCAGTTTGGTCTTTAAATCAAACATTTAAGATGTTTGAAGGAATTGTGCTGCATATTCAGAGGAACGATATAACCAACTAAAAACTTGGGATTTCTTGTTTATGCATCAATGAAATATTGTGCAGTATAAGGGTCAAAGAATAAGTACACACAAACTTTAGTGACAGTTCAACCACACAGATTTGCCCATCCTTTGTATCTTTTTCCAAAGGTTTTACGCAAGTTTTAGAAGAATGTTAAAGAGGATATTTAAAAATCTCCAATGTAACCCTGATCGTCAGATTTGTAGTCTCCACTCCTCTTCATCCCAAAGATGCGTCGTAAGGGTTGAGTTCAGGTAACTGTCCTTAACAAGTTAAGATCAGAACTTCACCATTCAACCATCAAAACTGTTAACAGATAATATTGGGTTTGAGATTTTCCAAAATTTGTTTATTATATTGTAGCATTGAAATTCCTTAAACTAGACTAAGGGTACAAAGCACCAAAATTTACACTTGGCAGAATGTCAAGATTGCTTTTGGGCAATTATTGCTCTCCTAAAATAGCTAAAATTAAAAACCCTGTTCAACTGACTGCAAGGCAGAATAAATTTGAGCAATAAGCTCGTCACACAGAGTCCTTTAGCTAATCTTGCATGCTATGTGAAATTTAGAGGACTGGAGTGACTCATTCAAACACTTAGGACTACATGATGTATGAGGTCTACCACTCACTAGCATATTTCGAGCTACTTTTATCTTGTTAGAATGTCTCCAGCAGTTTGCTGTGAAATAGTAGAAAGGACATTTTATGAATGGAATTTTGATAAAGGTGGACATCCTGTCAATACCCCAGTTTGAAATTCCCTTAGCTCCGGAGAGCAACACGTTTCTTTGCTTAATGATAGTTGCATGCTCAAGTGATGCATTACTGAAGTATCAAATGAGCAGAATCCAATTAACTCCAGGGTTGCTATAGACTTTTTTTTTTTTTTTTTTTTTTTTTTTACAATACAGCTTTAAGTGGCTTATCAGGTCAAAGTTTGGCCATTTTTTTGGACTAATAAGTTTAAAAGAAGTTGACAATTTTAGAAAACATTCGCCTTCCTCCATAAAATGGTGTGCAGAATCAATGAAACACTGTGAAATATGAAATGATGCGGAAATATTTCTAAGCTATACCCAGATATTCTAATCAAAAGGCCTTACAATGGCTGGCTTAAGAAGGAAAAAAGAAAAGAAAAAAGGAAAAAAATATCAAAAGAGGCCACTTGCTGATGCCAGGCAAACTGATCAGCCACATATAGACTGTCAAAAGCTAGAGGGAACGTCAAAGAACCACTGATCTCTCTCTTTCTCTCCCCTAAAGTGATCAAACAGTAGTCCGTTGCCTGCAGGAGGTCAAACAAAAAGGAGGGAGAGGAAGTAAATGGGAGCTTTGGAGCGCCATAGGAAGCCGGCCACCAGCAGCATAACCAAGCAGCAAGCACAAAAACAACATGCCGTGTCTCAAGCTTTCTTTAAGTTCAGCGGTGAAATGGAAAAAGAGGAAGAGTAGGCCAAATAGGAAGAGAGCGGCTGAGGGCACACAGTGTGGGGTAGGGGCTCAAAGGGGCCCGGTTACCCCGGTGAGGGGAACCCAACGCTGCAACAATGTCCGCATCTACTGTCCGGCCGTGGGTCAACCCCTCAGAGGTACATGTGAGCGGGGGTCAGATGTTCGCACAAAAGAAAAATAGAGTGGCATTGCACCAATAAAGCAGCTGGGAGAGGAGACCTGCGGCTTAAGGTTCATACCAGCTCAACATGAAGAGCTCCTTCAGTTATTAAGAGACATTTGGATACAGCATCTTCTTTTATCTTATGCAGGGTTGCATGTTCTACCCTTTTGTTAAAGTTAAATATGAAAAAATATATTTTTTTCAAACTGCTTTTTTTAAATAGAAAAAAATCTGCATTTAAAGGTGGGTAAGACATGGTGCTCTATTGCTAAAACTGCACGATCGCTAAAACTGCACTAACATTATTTAGGTTTTCTGTCCTTTATTGTTATATGTGATAGTTACTCTGGTTGAACAAGTTCTGCAGTAGAAATTATACATAAATGATGACTTCTAGCTTGATGTGAATCAATGCATGGAGTTCATCAGATGAGATGATGAACATTTCAGGTTCATGGAAAGAAAACAAGATTTTAGCGGTATTTCAGAAAATCAGAATAACTCCTATTTTATTTGTACACAGATTTTAAGATTTTATTTTAGGCTTTCCTGTGCAATCAAAAAAGACAACACAATGAGGACACCTGATCATTGTTAGCCTCTAACAGTATGCAGACTGCATCACTCTTGCATGATCGTGTAAGTCAGGCCTGCCTCAAGCCTCATGATCGCCTGCTTTTCTTCCAAGAGCTCCCCATCTTTCAGCTCTTAGGGATCGAAACTCCCTCCTCTGACCAATCCCAATCAACTCTTCAAGTGAGGAACGAGTCCTTAAAGATCAAGATTAAAAGTCTGCAGGTACAGGCGGCATCATCTCCAGACACCTGAGGTGCTGTGCTAGTCAACTTTGCAGCTTCATTGGCCTTCACACTGGAACTCTAAATCTTGGTGTCCACCTGATCAATAAACTGGCCCAGTTTGACAACGCTAATGCACTTTACATGATGGGTCAGGCCAGGCCATTTAGTGAGGAGACTGAAACGTTTTGTAGAGCAAAGGATATTCCTTTAGATCTTTTGAGACTATGTGGTGGCATCAGCCAGCTTCTCTGGTGAGCCTTGTTGAAGCAGTAGCTTATCTATACCAGAGAGGAAGAGCTTAGATAAGCTGAACAGAAAGCCCAGCTTTGTTCCAGGATTCACCCTGGACCCAGCACAGGTGGTTGGAGACAAAGGTCTCTAGGAAAAGAAACAAAATTACTGGACAATGTCTCCAACCCCATGCATGAATCGATTGCAAAGCATGAGAGCTCCCTCAGTGAAAAAGCGTTGTACCTCAGGTGCATTAGGGAGCATTAGCACAGATCTATAGTCCCAGCAAATGTCAGATTTTACTTCCATAACTGCTCCAGTCAAATTCAATAGGTTATTTCCATCCATGCTGTTAATTGCAAAATTCTTTCAGTTGTTTTAGTCTGTTGCTCCTTTTTTATGCACAATTATTAAACGATATGTTGTGCATTTTTCTAAATCTTCCTACTCGGCTGCACATTTCATTTGATCTGAGTATGCAGTTTTTAATAACTTTATAGCATTGCTTCTTCAGTTGTAAACTTTTCCTTTACTTGCTGCTGGAACGGCTCACTTTTCCCACTGTGGGACAATAAAGGTTTTTCTACTCTGACCAAGTGCGGCCAGTTAGACCTAACAGTTCATTATTGGTTAACCCCTCAAAAATAGTACAGCAGCTCAAAAACTAACACCCTTTAAATAGAAATATCAAATATGGGTGACTACTTCATTTCCAAAGGTAATAATAATAATAACAGCAGCTTAAGAGATCAAATCCTATGCAGAGAGTACATGGTTTGTCCTTGGTTTTGATCCTGATCCCTCTGGCAAGCTATTTGTTTGAGCCAAAGGGACCGTCTGAACTAAACGAAGCCCATAAAGTTATTTACTGTAGGAAAAACAATAACAGAGCATTCCAGCAAAAGGTTGAACTAAACCCAGGGCCAGGTTAGCATGCTTCAAGGTAGAAAGCTTGAATCAGATCTAAGAATACCCAAAGAAAGTGGTTCAGGACAAAAAAAAAAAAAAACAGTATAACAAACTCAGATAGTTTAGCTAATATTCTGCTGAAATCTGCAAATATTACAACATATTATTAGTTACGCCTTTAATTTCCATAAAGATCCACCAATAATGTTCGCACACTCTCTGGTCCTCGACAATAAAGGAGGTGGGACTGCAGCAGTAATTGAAAAAAAAAAAGTGTTTCCGGACGTCTGCCAGGTGGTCCGATGGTTAATGGGTGCAGTAAAGAGACAACAGAAAAAAAGTTGGGGAGGGGGTGGAAGGGGGAGTTTTAAAGGTTGCTTTAATCCACAGGAACATCAATGGATGGAAATGTGAGGTCAAATTAAGGCCCCGTCCACACGAAGACGAACCCTGGCCTAAACCCACAAATTTTTCACCAAACCAGCCTCTCATCCACACGAAGCCGGCGTTTCGGGGGTCTGTAAACGATCTTTTTTTTATTCAGCCTTCAGAGTGGGAAGATTTCGAAACGCCGTTTTAGCGTTTCCATCTTTACGCTCTAACCGCATATTTTTTTTTTACACGCATGCGTCATAGCGTCGCCTCTAAACACGCATGCGCGACACATCACAACAACAATGGCGCCGTTGCTGCTAATGCTACTCACCCTGCTGTCGGGCTTACAACAGAATCTTCTTCTTCTGGAATATCTCCAGGAAGAACAGAGCAATATCGACGACATAGTTCAGCACCTGAATTTGACTTAACCACGAAAATGGACCCGCAGGGCAACCATGTATAAATATTAGTGCGCATGCCCAACATTTCGTCGCTTATTTTTGCTTTGGCACCACAGCGCCACTTACAGGCCTGGCATACATTTTGCAGCGTTTTCATGCATTCGTGTGGACGCTCACATTTATTTTACGTCTCCGTCTTTACGGCAAACGTTTTGGAAAATATCAGCGTTTCGTGTTCGTTTTGACTTCGTGTGGACGGGGCCTAAAACTCAAGAAAGGTGCAAATGTGCAGCCTGGTTGATGAAAATTTGAAATTAGCTTAAGTTGTTGCAGCTACACTGAAATTGGACCAGTATACACAAAATGAGGCTACTGGCCCTTTGACTGAGTTCTAATGTATTCCAGCCAATGGCTGGTTATGCAAAAAAACGTTCAAAACGCTTAAATTAAGCCGTATGATAAATAGTAGAAATCGTGTTTTAACATTTTCCTTCTTATTTGCACATATAAGTGAGAAACCAGACTTTTGTAGGACTTGGAATTAACGATATAAACCGTGGACCACTGGGCAGTCCTGCGGTCTTCAGACTCAGTCATTAACTCGGACTCAACCTAAAGGTTCGGTTATGCTAGATGCACATGCGCCCCACGTAGAAATAAGATGCAAAGACACAATGTCTGTAGCTTTTATACTCCGTGCAGTTTTCTCCTTCTACCTAATATTCTGGCTGACTGCAGAGGGGGTGCACATCACTTCAAGCTTACTAAACCACACTACATGAGAAGGTAGAAAACGCTGCTGTTTTCCACTTCTACGAAGCCATTTTGTGTTATCAAAGAGTGAGTAATCTCTTTCCAAGATTTTTTCACACTCTACCGATTCTGGTAATATTAATGGGCTAAATCTCAAGATGTTTGCCAACCCTGGCCAGTAGGAGCTGCTGCTCATCCAACCATGTTTATCAGTGCTGATCTGTCCATGTAGTTACAAATTTCCCAAGTTGCATGGTACAGAAAATCTGTCCATGGAGACACCACATGGAAGCTGAAATGGCATAACTTGACCATGCAGACTTTTGAAGGCAGAGGTGGAGTGTCAGGTTCGGAGGGATCCCCAAACGGCTGCTCTGTCAAGCCAGGCTGGCCAATGGTCAGAGAGTTTTTTCTACCCAATAAAACGCATCATCATTGCAGCACAGTTGCAGACCTAGCTGCAGGTGGATTAGCGAAACGTCTCACTGGGTTAACCTAATAGTTTGCACATTAACCTCTTACACCCTAAGGGGGTATAAATAAATTTCTGCCTGACAAAAACACACAAAAGTAAATAACTTATATCCTCACAGCTATTAGATTTAAGAAGAAACTTTTGGTACGTCTGTAAAGGTAAGATGTCATAGAATGGTTTTCTGGTGTCAGCGCCATTGTAGCTTTGACCCTGCCTGAAATATTAGGGACAAAATACAAAATATTTTGCATTTTTTGAACCTCGCCAAAATTTCCTTTGAAATAAACATTGCAAAACACTACCAAAATATTATTTATAGCACAAAAAAGTAGTACAGACTTTTAGATCTAAATGTTGTGTAAAAATATACCAAATTTGGTATCAATCAGATGTATCATATTTATTTTAGAATGGTATTAGTGAGACATTTCTTAGGCGGAGGGGCCATTTTGGCACATTTATCCATAAATGTCACCAAACTGTGCCAAATGTGTTTTTTACATCAATACTGGGGGTTTGTTAAAATTACGAGGTCACGTAGCAACTGGACCCACCGGTGGGTCCGTAGGGTTCTAGGGGTTAACAGGAGATCTGAATTTTGCCTTCCAATTAGGGATGCAGGATATTGGGATTTTGGCCGATATCCGATATGCCGATATTTTAAAGCTCATGTAACCGATAACAGATACCGATACGATGTTAAAGCTCAACAAAAATAAGTAGTCATAGAAAATAGCAGTTTTGTTATCCATTTCTGACACTTTGAAAAATAATATACTCAAATATATTTTCATATGCTGATACCAAATAGATTTTTAAAAACGCGGTATCGATCTATTTTACTTTCAAAATCTCGTGAAATTTCATCGCTCTGTTACAAACTCTCGGGATATTTTGCAAATTCTTGTGAGATTTTGTTAGTAAAATAGATCGATACCGCGTCAATATATCAACATATAAAAATATGGCAAAATCTTGTGAATTTTCGGGGGATTTCGTAGCATAACGATGACATATAGCAATATTTCATTAGTAAAAGAGATTGATATGGTGTTTTTAAATGGCAATATATCAGCATATGAAGATATTGTGATATTTTAATGTATCAATATTTTTTCCCTCGTCTTTAGAAGTTTTTAAGTCTGTAAAAAATAAGTTTTTGGGGAAGAAGTAGTAGCATTTTTTTTTTTTTTAGACTTTAGAAACTCAGAAGCTGATCAAATATCGGGTTAAATATCGCTGGGGTGGCCAATGTCCGATCTTCAGTTTTAAGGCCGATACAGGCCGATACCGATAGGGGGCCGATTATATCGTTCATCCCTACTTCCAATATGAGGAAAGAACTAGGAGTGGGCTTAATTGGCACCTATTATTTTTCACTACTTTAGCTTGAATCCAAATTATTCCAATTAGGCAGATCGATGGACAGATAGATAAATAGATATATAGAGAAAGTTAGCATCTAATATGTAATGATCATTTTTAAAAAGGAACCAGAATGCTTTTGCAAGTAGTGGCTCTCAGTAGTCGCCTCAGGGCGACATGAACAGAAGGTCTGGGCGTGGATCCATGTCATCCGACCACCAAGTATTAACCCACACTACTGCCTGAGGACAAAGTCTGTGGATTAAATACATTCCACTGTTGGAGGGCATACGCTTTGTTCTCCCACTCATGAAGGTTTTGATTTTTAGTGCCTTAAAAAAATTTCAAAATAACTTTGCAGAGCTTGGATAGTGCTCCCCCAAGAGTGTATTTCTGCATTGTACGGATATTGAACCTTTCTATTTCCCCAGCAGGGGCAAGATAAATAATATACACAAGGAGGATAAAGAGAAAAAGGCTATTTCTAATTGGTGTGGAAATAATTCCATTACCATATAGCTATCATATAAAAGATTATTTGTTCTTTTAATCACCCCAGAGAGCATTTATGAAGTCACTGTGGGATAAGCCTGGGTTCAGGGGCAAGGCCCGCCACTAGAATTCCTCCAAACATTTGTTTAGCAGCAGGCCAAGTGCAGAGCGGTGCACAAACGCAGTATTGTTAATCCCGTTCTCACTGGCTGCATTGCCAGAGGTAGGAGTCGGTGAAGACCAAACAAGAGGGGAGAGGAAAGCAGACGAGAGGGAGAGGAAAGACTGGGGAAAAGGCAGACCCTGGGGATAACCGCCGCTTAAGAGTTAAACTTCAAACCTGCTTCACAAACACACAAGCATTTCCTGTTAGGAACGGAGTGCTTTGAAAAGGTAATGAGCAACATCTAAAACGAGCCGGCTTTTTTCACAGTCGAGAAGACGAGCTGTCTCTGCACTAGGTTTCAAACTAAACTCATATTCCAAACTCTATATCAAATTTCAGAATGTTAGCTCAAGACTACAATACATACATTTAGAGACGTTTGTAATAATTTTCTAAATTTCCGGAATAAACAAGTCAAATCCAGACAAAATAGGCAGACCAGAATTGGAGTTTTTAATCAGAGAACTTCTTACTTATATTTAAAAGTTGCACTTGGTAAATATATGAACGAGAAAAGAGAAAAGAACGACGAGAGGTATTTCCAATTTCCAACACTGAGATGTCTCATCTTGACCCTGACACCTAAATCTATAGATCTAACCATAATGAAATTAAAAAGAGAATGAATTGATATTCAGACAACGCAAGTCTGGCCTATTTTTGCATATGAAATTCCACTACAGCTATGGGTCAGGACCTCTGGGTCCTTAGGAAAGAATGTGTGACTTGAAACGGGAGACCAAAAAGGCTGCTTGCATCCCAATGGCTTTCCAGCTGGGAGGACAGCATTCAGATCAAAGAGGTTCTGTGACTCTTTAAGATGGGCAGTTGGGACAGACGGCAAGGGCATGCGAAGGGCCTGGGAATGCTTCTACTCTTCATACATCACGTGTGAAGGCCTCATGTTCTTCTTAGGACTGTATATGGCTCCTCCACATTTTGTTAACAACCCACAAAGCACACACAAGACCAGATGGACTAGTCCTTGCCCATTTAGGCTCCCATGAGTCGGATGCGGCAGCAGTCAAGGAGAACATCCGAGCAATGTTATTCTAGAGCTGAAAAATGCACTTGTGCTGAACATTTCATTACAGACTAAGCACTGATCTGTAATGCTACATGTCAGCATCCTTATGCTGCCTTTTGCTTTGGTACTCTGGACAATTAATAAATAATTTTGACCTCATGATGATGAAAGTTATCTAATCAATGAAAGAAATCAAAAAATATTCAATCTATAGTACTAATTAGATATCCAAACCCCCTGTGCTGAACTCATTTAAGGTAGAAAGCCAGTATGTCTAAACTGCACTTCACAGCAAAATTTTTCCCATCTTGTCTGTAGACTAGAGCCAGGGTAACCTTTGGCGGAAGCTCATTTTGCCTCCTTCTATGCAAGATCTCGTTCTTGGGGTCATGAGCCACATCTGAAACCACAGTCAAGGACTGAAAAACAGATTTGCTTTTTGTCTGAGTTTCTCTTCACCATGACAACTAAAGCAGCGCCTGCTTTGCACCAGATAAGGCCTAAAGCTGTCTATCCATTCACAGCGTTATCTCACCAACACTCGTGACCAGGAATCCAAAGGACTTGAACTCTTTTGCATGAGTTAGAGACTTAGTCACACCCAGGGCTATGTTCACACTGCAGGCATTAATGCTCAATTGTGATTGTTTTGCTCCTTCACATTTCCAAATACATGCGACTTGTATGTGATCTAGTGTGTGAGAGGAGTGAGGGGAGTGGCGGCCAAGTAGTTGGGGCATAGAGCTTGTAATCCTGAGGTTCTGAGTTCGAGCCCCACTCCCACAGACTGCCAATCTGGGTCTCTGAGCAAAGACCCTTAACCTCTGATTGCTAACCGGGCACCCCATGATGGCAGCCCACTGCTCCCCTAGGGAATGGGTTAAATGCAGACGAAAATATATTCTTATCATTATTATTATTATAACTGCATTCATGCAGCTTAACTGTCCCGTATGCACAGTAGAGGACGCAATGACGTCACAAGTAACGAGTGTGCCCTCTGTGTACGGAAGTAAACATGGATGGTAGTGTGGGGCGCATCTAGCGATCTTTCATTTCTTTTCCAACTGGAGCCACCATATTAACAAAGCAATCTTTTCAAGCAGATCAAAATGAAAGACTGCTCTCCACATTATCGTCCACCATGGTTGTTTTGCTTCCTTCCTCTGCAAAGCAAGATGCAGAATAAGGTATTGATTAGCGGATTTTTAACGATATTCATGACAAGTTTGCTACATTTTACTCTAACTTGGACATTTTCTAAATAGCTGGATTGTTCACTACCGCATTCCATTATGTGTTTAAGGCCTTTTTTATTTTATTTTTACTTAAACCCAGGACTGTTCCATGCTCAGGAAGATTGGTTAAACTTTTAAAGTGGATAAGTACACAGTTCAACTGAAAGTTTAATCAGTACCCTGACTTACAACTCCAGCCTACATGCTGGCACCTCGGTACATTCTCAGATCGCTGCTCGTTTAGGCATTTTTACAACAAGGTAAGATATTTTACAATTACCAGCAATTACTCCTCATCTCTCAGTAGAACCATGTAAAAACATGTAAACACAAACTGGTGCTATGGACAGCTGCAGCTGCCAAGTAGAACTGGGTGTGTATCAGTGTAACGAAGATGTCACAATAAGAATCGGTCAGAGGCAGAAAACAGAGAGCCTTTTGTAGAGACACCATGATGACCAGCATCCCCTGTCAGACTTCTACCCCTATCGAGAGATGAAGTCTCCAGAGCTCCAGCACCTTATTCTGCCAGCCAGTCAGGTCTCAGCCTGGAAAAACCTGTCAACACTACCACAGAGGCCTCTATTCATCCCTGCAAAGACAAAGGCAAAAGTGTACAAGAAGCCATCCAAGGCATCCCAAGCATCCAGATATCCACCAGCGATATCATTTTAGGGTTTTGTGAGGCTGTACCTTAGCCTGGAACCCACTCACTACCTTCATCCCTGCAATCTATCGTTCCCCGTTGATCAATTTTCCATGTATATTAATTACATATAGGAATATTCCAAAAAGGCTAAAACGCTATACATTACATATTTGATAGTTTTATGGCCAATTTTGACTCTTTAGATTTCTTTTAAAGATTGATTTATGATAGTTTTCCAAGCTAACCATGTTATTTTACACACATCAGGATAAGTGTGTTTAATCCGGCATGAGTAAATGGTAAAAAGTGGTAAATGGCCAGTACCTATATAGCGCTTTTTTTCCAAGTGAGTAGACTTGACCAAAGCGCTTTACACTATATTCAGTCATTCACCTATTCACGCACACACTCACACATTGATGGTAGCAAGCTACATTGTAGCCACAGCTGCCCTGAGGCTCACTGACAGAAGCGGGGCTGCCGTACACTGGCGCCACCGGGCCCTCTGACCACCATCAGTAGACAATGCAGGTGAAGTGTCTTTCCCAATGACACAACGACACTGAAAGTCAGAGCCGGGGCTTGAACCGTCAACCCTTCGATTTCAGTAAGAGTAAGATGAATAAGAGTCATCACTTGATTTTAATACTTAAATCAATTAAAAGTTATCATTTTATTTTACTTTATAAAGTTGAATTAGATCTTCTATTACAGATTGGTCCATAGTCTGCATGTAAATTCTCTAGAAAATGAAGATTCATAGACAAACTTTTTGTTTTCCAAATCTCATTAATATTTCCATATTCAATATGTTTTAGAACAAACATAAGCTTAAATTTCAACTCACCACATACCAGAGCCTCTCTTAAGAGTGGTCTCCGCTGAGATTAATACATAGATTAACAGTGACTAAGAAATAAAAATGAAGTGATCAGTTTGTTTAGCTAAAATTAAGATGTAGATGTATGCAGGTCTGACAGCTAAAGTCATAAATCAGGATGCCATCCAGCTGATTAAAAAAAGTAAACCTTAAACAATAATCCTAATTTCCTTTAACTTTGACTCTTCATTATTTATAATGCAGTTTTCACACAAAAACATTAGTTTTACCACCTAGCTAGTTGTCCTCTGACTAGACACAGCTCAGATAAAGCATCATCAACAGCCTTTTTGTTTAAAGTTAAATGCAAACATCTGGGGCAGTTAATGTAATCGGCATCATAGAATGGGGATCATAAACTGCATAATTAAGTGTAAAACTTAATTATGCAGGTGTAGTTTTCAGCAACTATCAGTACAGGCACTAGTGTTATAATGTTATGCAAAGGTCTCATCATATAACTTAAAACGCTGAGTTTTGGATGTTAATTTGAGTTTGCAGGAATTTCTGTGAGCTCTGATCTGGACCCCTTTTGACTGGGCCCTCCTTTTGCAGCACTGGGCCCCCAAACTCTAGAGCAGAAATCTCCACCTGCTGATAACATCAGCCGCTCTCCAAGCTCCCCCTCCCCTCCTTTCATTTGGGCATGTGTGGCGGTCACTGATAAAAGAGCTAAAGATAAGAGGAAACACAAGCTGTGATGAGGAACACATTGCCAGCCGTGAGCACATCAGCGCAGTGGAATGGAAAGAGGAGGAGAGGGATAGAGAAATACGAAAAATAGAAATGTCTAAAAAAGAAAAGCTAATTGAAAGGACCAGGAGGCAAAAACAACATTTGCAAATAGTCGGCTTAAGATGGTACAGGATCCCTATGGTAACACCTAGGTTGTACCATCACCTAATCCTAGGTGATGGTACAACTTTCTGCACAATCCATTAAGGAATAATAAGTAAAAAAAACAAAAAAAAAACATAATCTGACAAGAATGGAGATCTGACAAACCAATCTGCCGTCGCTTCCAGCTGACAGTGCACCGGAACAAACTGAAAAAAGTGAATGTAAATAAATCTGAGCTGCTGACACGAGCTGAGACTGGTGGGGACAGGTGCCACAATGACACCCGCGACCTCCAGGGGATGTATGCATCCCATAGCGGTGTCCCCTTTCCAAGATGGACACCGCTGAGACAAACCAGTTGGTCCACTTCACGGTATGAACTTGGTAAACAACAGAGACTGAACCCTGCTCAATTTGTTTGACTTTTTTTTTTCATTTCATCTAAAATCATCTAATTGGTATTTCCTCTTTAGGCTCTGCTTGTTGTTTAATACCACATCTTGCAGGCAGCCTTGGTATGCTTTAGATGTAAATAAATAGAGACACTTAAAACAGTCTACTGAGCCTCCATTTAAATAGCGTATACCCTTCTCTAGGCCAAGCCGTCTCCTATTGGCTTAGAATCAACTTAAAGTTTCTCACTAATCCAACAGTTGTTTGGCCATGCTGAAAGTCACCTCTGAGTCCAGCTCTAGCACTCGTGTCAGGAATCCACAGGCTCTTCGCATACCGGGCAGCCGGATATCCTCTAGTTAAAGAGGGTCCTCTAAGCCAGGGACATGTGTTGGATGACTGGGAAGGTTGACAAGGGGTAGGGTTTTGTGTCTTTTTTTTTTCCTGGGATGAGGTTGGTGGCAGGGATTTACTAAAAACCTTTAGAGTGACATCAGCATCATTTTAAGCTGGCACACAAAGTGAATCCTTGGAAACTGGTCAGTTTTCCTTCTGATCCCCAGAGCCGCGCACCACGGCTGGGCAGGATACTCAGTTGTTCCCGTTTTGAGCCCACGGATCTGTGGGACTGTGAATGGCTTTTGTGTTGCTGTCGGGGCAGAACAAAGTGAGTTCAGGTTACTGCACTCCTCCTGTTATTGGCCCACATTGTCTCTAATTATTTCAGCAAACATTGACACAGCATGTGTGGTCTCACATTTATACACCCCCCCCCCCCCTTCTTAACTGAACTGAGAGAAAAGAGCAGGAAAAAAAGGGAAAAAAAAAAACAAGAGAAAGAACTCATGAAAGGAAGGAAGGGAAATGACGAGTAAAGAACTTAACCTGTAATCTTACAGAGAGGTTTCACAGAAAGCTCCAGGATTATCGATCCACTTAGGTTAACGCGTAACTAAAAGGTTTTGGTACACAACTTAGACCAGGCATCAACTTTGGGCAAAACACTACAGAGTCTAATTTAAATTTTAAAGCCTCTCTTGTTGCCCGGGTAATACAAACTCCAACTTCTACAAAACAATAATTACATTGAACGCATACATCAGTACATTACCGAATCCTGTGTGCGTGAGCTTAGCTCAAAGCAATGTTGCAGAAAAGCCAACTACAGAAGTGGTTGCCAAAGGGAAAGTCAAAACCTCTTCCTTAAAGGCAGAGCTTATTAGAAAGAAAGGAATAAAGCATGAGTGACTTTTGCCAGTCAACCTACTGTAAAATCGTCACCATCCTCTTATTAGCTGGAGGCAGGATTAACAGAAAACCTCAGAGGGAATGATGAGAAATACAAAATGAGACTTTTAGTGAAGGTACTGGAAAAAAAATGGAGTGATTCCAACATTTTAAACTAAATTGCGACAGTTTGATCAATTTACTGAAGCCAAGTAGCCAGTATGTATTCATCAATACCTTATTTTAAGCATTTAAAGGTGCAAACGCGACATGTTCTGTTCAATCTTATCTTGCCTTCTCAACCCTTAAGAAAGTACAAATGGCCAGAACATGTTTAAATGCTGTCTCTAAGAGTTTTGAGGAAACAGGAAGGTAAAGAAAAGATTATCTCAAATACCTTTGTCAATTAAAAGATTTGAATTACCTACGATGTATCACCAAAAGTTAGCTGAATTTAACTGGAAACACCTACACAACCCTACCAGAAAACCACAAACTGGCTTTAGGAATGAGTCTTCTGGATAAATCTAGTCCCAACATATATTTTATGATGGAAAAATGTTCCTTCTAAGTGTATAGGGTGAGGCCACTGTCCAAATGTCAGCGCCACAAACTCTAGAGATGTTTACTTCAGAATGCCTGCGGGATGCATGTCACCCTGAGCTGACAGTTGGATTTTGGCACATGCCTGTGGGATGGAGGCAGAACAGCCAAGGTTCTGCAGCAGCTCATCTTTTTCTGTTATTCCCGCCGTCTCCAGCTCCATCTCTCCTTTCTATCAAAACAGCTTTCTGAGAACCTAGATTCCCTGACATGTCCAGGGACAACTTGTCATTAGAGAGCTAAGTGTGTTTGGACAAACTGCCCATGGAGTCACCCCAGAATAACTTAACCTCTTCAAAAATAGCTATAAATGAAAAGTACAGCTTTTACAGAGGCGTGCAAGAGGGACGGATCTAGACAAATATGAAATGTGTCAGATTGGAAGTAGAGCAACACAAACAATGAAGTTCACTCTATATGCATCCCTACAAAATTATGCTCATTCCTTCCAACTGTCTTTCATTTTAAGGGACCTGTAGGAGTACCTGTAGCCATCACAGTGATGGGCAATAATGGAAGGTGAACAGATGGACTGCAAGGAGAAAGAAAGACACAGCTGGACATGAATTAATGCCCTGCCATAGTCACGTGCACTAAGGTGAGTTCAGAAAGTGGAAACGGACTGCTACATGAGTAGCAGAGGACAATATGTAAGACAGGAAATGTCAAACTGATTAGACAAACTAATTTTTGACTGCAACTTTATAAGTCTAAAGATATTTTGTTAAGTGGAAATTATTCAAAAAATGTAATAACATCCAAAAAAGCTATACAGCAAAGGTGAAATTACAAATCGGGCTTATGACAAAAGAGGTTTTAGAAGAAAAAAATTTGATTTCCTGACATAAGATAAACCTAACGTAAAAGAAAAGCTTCTTTGTGTTTAACACATAAATCCAAGATTTTCTTAAGGAGTTTCTGTAAAGCACTGCAGTCTTGTTGCATCACAACTAAGGGGTCTGTGCATCTTTTCGATGCAATCAGGCTATAAGATATTAGCTTGATCGGGACATTTTATAAAAAGTAGAGCACATTATAATTACAACCAAACAGAAGTTTTACATGAAACATTACAGAAAGACTCTGGAGACGTCCAGTAGAATCAAAGCAGTTTGTCAAAAAACTAACTTTTTCCCTGATTTAAAACACCAGCATATAGAGAGAAAAAGAACATGTTGATCTGTCTGATTTCAAGCTTAAAAACACTAGATGGGTATGTCCCCTTACATATGAGCAACACCTTCACCTTTATTTTGTACGGGAGCAGATTTAGCTCGAAGGCCCGCAATTACATCATCATTCAGTTTTGCAGCTCTGCATATCAGTGCCGGCATTAGTCATAGAAGTTCTTTGAAGAGTTTGGCCCAGCCTTCGCTCCTTTTTCTCTCACTCTCTCTTTCCCTCGCTCTGCCCCCCCCCCCGACCCCCACCTCCCTTGGTTCTGCCTTTGATGTCAACACGCGGAACAGCGCCGAGCACCGTGGCCTCCCAGGACTCCCCGCCTCGCTTGATACTATCTGCTCAGGCGGCGCATTCATGTGGTTTACGCTCGCAGCAAGACTCCCAGCGAGCTATTCACCAAGCCTCGCAGGCCCCTCCCCAGGTTCAGGGTCCAGACGCTGGAGCGAGTGGCGGTGGCAGCCTGGGCAGCTGACAGGGGTTGAGGGGAAAGAGGAGGGGATAATGGACTTTTGATCCACTTCCTAAATTGTACCACCAGCCCAGAAACTCCAGAAAGAAATTATATTTGACTCTTCAATGCTTTCAGCAAATATACCCACCTCCACCTACCCCCCCGTCCCCCTACGTCCCCAGAGTTTTCAGTGATACACCTGATGCAGGAACAATATGAAAGCCAATTTTTCATGAAATACAAGAAAGAAAGAAAAAAATCTAGGCCACTTTCTTTTTGCAAGAGCAGGATAGATGTACGGATATTACATTACTCTGGAGACATACGGCGCTCTGTAGGAAAAATAAGAATGCAGAGATAAACCAGCTTTTCTCATCTGACCAAGCATGTCCAATCCATCATACCTCTGGCCTCATTGTGCTACAGCCTTTTTTTCCTTTAATGGTGTAGTGCTTTCCGAAAACGTTCATACCTTTTGAACTATTTTCCCATTTTAGTAGGATTTTATTTGCTAAAGCACCAGAAAATAGAACATCATTTTGAAATTGAAGACATGAAATATCAGCTTTAAGATATTGTTAATGGGGCCATAGTCTTTTTAAACCCAAGACAGGTTTTCATCAATGACCTTCATCTATTTAGGCAAATTTTTCTCATGAATTGATTAGCTTCCTTACCCAGAGGAGAGGGTCCTCTCACCACAAAGCTGCCATCGCCATGGTTAGCTCAGGGAAGAGGTGAACTACAATGATTTTGCTCCCCTGTGATCATATTAGCTTCTACTACATGTTTGCTGTGCACCTTTAGCAGGCTTACTTTTTGCCATTCTTCCATAGAGACCAGATTTCTAGACTCTTGCTGTTTATTTTGTTGTCTCATTAGGCAGTTTAGAAGGACAACCACATCTGTGCCACAGTATTGCCGTTTTCAAACAGACCCTTGTGAATTATACACAGTATGGGAGTTTTATTAAGCTAAGTAATTGCATGTTTGATATTAAAGTAAAACTTGATTTATAAATGTATATAAAACATTATAGATTTGCATTTGCAAAAAAAGGAAAACCCTGAACACTTAGGGGGTAGAAATGATTTAGCAGGGTGCAGTATCCACACACAAACAGAGCAGTTTGGGTCAAAAGCATCTTCCTCAAACTGACTGAAACGCTGGCAGTGATGTCACAAAGGCCGTAAGGGAAATAGTTTTAGAAAAGATCAAAGAGAATGAAAGAAAAAGTGCCTTTGATGACTCTGATGAAGACTGAACAAGCACAACCAGTAGAGGGAGAAAAAAAAAAAAGTTGTGAGAGGAAAGATACTTCCTGCATTAAATCAACATTGCCTTTTATTTTGACTGCATAAACCTGCACATTATGTAATGATGTATACAAAAGGCAGAACTTTGAACAGGGTGTTCTTGACCTTGAATGTATGTAAAGAAGATCTCTGATAAGTCTGTGCCTCTCCTTTTAGAAAAAGGGAAAAACAAAGGAGATCAGTAAGACGACTGACAGCCAAAGATGAAGTGGAAGAAGACATATTTAAGCAGGGAACTGGTCCTCCACTTCACCTAACTTTCTAGCCCACTTGCATGAAAAAAAAAAGTTAAACAAAAGGAGGAGGTTGGCATTGTGGCCTTTCACAGTTAGTCAGCACATTCCTAACCAACAACAAAGGATGCCTCTGCCTGGATGAGCTACTGCGAGCATTGTCATTTCATAACCCTTGACCCCTCAGCCTTTGTTCCGTGCACCCTGTGTGTCAGTGGATAAAAATGCGGGGATGTGTGGATGGACTGTGCCTTTCAGCGGCGTTTCATAAAACGCAAGCAATATACACCACGTGCTGCACAGAAAACAAAAAACCCACTCAGGACTCCTGTCATTCATCGAGTTTCCAAAGAAACCTGAGAGACGGCAGAAGGCAGAGACATAAAACAGTTCTCCACCTGCTTGGACCCTTTTCCCAAACACAGTTTTCAAAAGAAAAAGTACATCCTCTATTTCTAATGCTTCCTAATCAATAAAGTGTTAAAGGACAAAACAAGACATTCAGACATATACACTTGGACACATAATCAATGCTGGATCAGGAGGGAAGTGACACGACCCTGGGAGGATAGAATGCTGCTCGGAGCATTGGTACCGGGGCTATAAGTGCCAAAGCACACTTGTTTTAGGCGAATCTGTGCCTAGACTGGGAGAAAGAGGCTCAGGAAGGAGGAATTTAAGATTTAAGGAAGAATGAAAGAATATAGTTTGGCAAACAGGAGCATAAACTTTGCTAAATAATAAGTGCGAGGGGATATACCAGTATTGATTTGGACTGGTTAGTTGAGCTTCTATCAGACATGAACATCAAACTGTACAGAGAAGTTTAAAACAGATACTGTCCCTTAATTCCAATCCTATAGTTTATAATCCTTTTATTGAAAAACAACACTGAAGTGACCACGATTTTATTTAGGATCTTTTGCTGAGATCTGCCTTTCAGTTGGCTAAAAAGGTTTGCCTAGATTTTTCTCTGAATTAAAAGAAACACAAATCATCAATTGAGACTTTAGTCCAAGCATGAGAACATAGCGTTAAATACGGCCGCATCACCTTAAAAATTATTTATTATTATGCATATTCATTTAAACTCCTTATCATCTCTCAATAGTTATTGATAAGCAGGAGCATATGGCACCTTCATTAATGGCACCTGTTTGAACCCGTTGATAACGGGTTCAAACAGGTGCCATTAATGAAGGTAACGAGTGGAGGACAGAGGAGCCTCTTACAGAAGAAGTTACAGGTCTGTGAGAACCAGAAATCTTGCTTGTTTGTAACTGACCAAATACTTATTTTCCCCCATATTTTGCAAATAAATTCTTTAAAAATCAGACAATGTGATTTTCTGGATTTTTTTTCTCATTTTGTCTCTCATAGTTGAGGTATATCTATGATGAAAATTACCGGCCTCTCTCATCTTTTTAAGTGGAAGAACTTGCACTATTGGTGGCTGACTAAATACTTTTTTGCCCCGCTATATATAAAGAAAACCTGTTAAATCTGAAAAATTCTATGTATCAACTGTTATTTTTTAAGCCCTACCTTTCAAATGACACAGCATTCATTGGGTTAATTCGACAAATGCAATTAATATTATGCAAAAAGTTCAACCTTGATTTATGACTTATTATGGAGAAAGAGCAGACAGGCAGCTAACAAACTGATATTTCTCTGGCCCTAAATCTTTCAATGAAATTGCTGTACAAGGTTTATTTTCTAGAAAACAAATAATGCATTTAGTCAAAAGAAAAAAAAATCTGAAGGAAATAAAACAATTTATTAAGGGAAGGAGCAGTGAATGTGAATGCCAGTTATCAATATAAACAGAAAATTATGTGAATAAATAATGTTCGAAAATGCATAATGTGATATACAGCTATAATTCACTACAATTAAACAAAACCTAACCTATTGAATAATTACAGGGAAAAAAAGCTTTTCTGATCCCAAAACTTCTCTAACTGGATTTGAACCACTGCCTTCCTTCCACACAGCAGGTAGGACCGCTGTCCTCTCAAACATCAGAATAAGATGACATCTTAAGTAAACTGCAATCGATCTGATTCCATCTGGGCTGTACGGTAACGATTTCACACTCCATCATTGGCAGCTTGCCTTCAGCATACAAAAAACATTGCAGCACAAATAACTCGTCATGTCCTAACATCTTATGAGCAGTCTGTAGCTGAAATTTAATTGATCTTATTAACTTCTGAGCAGAGTAATGGCCAAATATCTAAATATCTGAAATTCAAATTGCATCTTATCATATGAAGTATTTGTTCTCCAGTATTTACAGCCTCCTCTATTAAAAGGAAAACCACTTTTCAGTTTCTTTGACTCAGGTCTCTGCTGACATACCCAGGGTAAGTTTCACTAATCCAAGCACAGATTCAAGGTGCCTCACAGAGAAAATTCAAGCATTAACTGGACTCGGAATAATGACTATTTTTGTTCTTAGTTTTCCACCTCTCTGTTGCCCAGGTGTATGTTTGCATGCACAGCTAAATCAGGATAAGAATGAGCTCTGACCTGAGTGCATTGTCTAAATTAACACTAATTAGAGAAACATTAGCCAAAATAACAGCTTTGCTTTTAAAATCACAAGAGAGTTGGATGACATAAACAAACAAAAGTGGCCTGAAAATCAAAATATAATATGAATGGGTACATTTTATATCAACTCTACAGAATTATTCTGATTTCAGACAATCATGAATATTATAAAACAAAGACAGTTTAATTCAAAATGCAGTTAAATAAACCACAAACATCAGGACTGTGTTACATTGAAGTAAACATTCTATCAAACGAATGTTGCTAACTGGCCATAGAAAATGTTGATGTTTTTTTCACTAAAAAAATTAAGAGGTATGTGATGTTTAAATACATTTAGTTAATATTGCTTTAGTTGGTGCATTTGAAACATGTTAAAAGTTTTTTTGCACTGAACTTTACCTTACAGGTAAAGAAGAATGTTATTTTGTCAAAATGCAAATGAAAAGCAGGCAGATGCACCAAAATAAATTTCCAGCAGTACAATACTTATTTTTAAACATGCACATCGATCATCCTATCAAGCATGCACTTTTTAAGCACCAGGCTCCATACAGTGACTGAAAAAAACTATGTATATGACACCATTACTTGGTCATTTTAGTAATGTTCATTGTTTCTTTAGGCAATATACCTTTAGAGAAAGAAAGTGAAGCAGACAAGGTTGGTCCAGTTTTTTATCCAGGGCTATATATCATGCTGTTTTATTGTCTAAATGACATGAAATATGAGAGAAGTGGATTGGAACACTGGCCAGCAACACATCCTCCGCAGACGGACCCCAAAAGCATTCAATTTAGTCTGAGAGACTACTTAGCCTTAGCTGATTGGTTTGTAAACATTACTTGAAATCATCCACTTTCAGTCTGGGATGTGTAACAATTTTTGGCTGCATTTAAAATACCAGACTGGGGGTGAGTTGCTAAATAGGGGAGGGTAGGATGAATGGGCTGTTAAGCAAGAGAAAGGGAAAAACAGTTTAGTCTGTTCTATTCCAAAAAGAGGAGAAACACAGCCTCAAATTACTTTGGCTGGGACATGAAAGTAAGACAGGGTGGTGGTTAAAAAAACGATAGCACTTAAAATACAGCTGTAACCGCCAAGCCAATAACTGGGAAAAAAAAGAAGGGAACGTCGCTTTTCAACCTTTCGAAACCAGCGTTTGTGTACTCTGCTACTGTTTCTTTGGCGCTGGGAGTGGCCCCGGATCGGGGCACCTACTGTCTGGGCCCCGGCCTCATTATAGCCTCTTGGGGTTTCCAGGCTGCGGTGAGAACGCGCGCTGGATGCCTTTAACCACTAAAGCTCTCATTATAGTCTAAATGCAGCGCGACACAAGCCCTGCCAACTGCAAGGTAGGAGCTCCAGCATTTCAGCGCATCGTTGTCTCAACAGAAAACCACCATTTCCACCCCTGAACATTAAGTTAGTTGGGGAAATACACGCTGCAAGAACTTTACATGCATCAGAAGATTAAGTTCAAAGGTCAAAAAGCTTGTGGTCGTAGGGAAAAGTGTAGCCTAATCTATTAGTTTTTTTTATTTTTGAAGGAGGATTCAAGGGATGCTCTGTCCTCTCTGAGAGGAAGTGAGGAAAAAGCCACATTATTCCCTCTGGCTCCGGCCGACGACACTATGAGTTCCATCTGGACTTTTGCGTGCCCCTGCCACGTCCAAGCTTCTTCAGTCGAATGACAACAAGCACGAGTCTGCTCAAAATCAGAGGCAGCTGTGAGCTGCTGCACAGCATCTGCAGGCCATGGCACAAAAGCAATGGTGCAGGACACCCAAAAGTGCACAAATGACAAGAGGTAGATGGCGTTTTCCTTTGCATCAAATTCGTACAGGTCCGAGCCGTTGGCAATCAAAAAAAGCATTCATTTTGGGAATCTTTTAATGAAATGTTTTATCAACCATCTTTCTATAGATTTAATATTCATAACCCTTAAACCTTTCTCTGTTTTTCCATGTTATAATCACACATTTTAAATGATTTTATGTCCTAAATGGTTTGTAATTGTAAACTAGAAGCATGTTGTGTTCATATACAGAGCAACCAACTGCCAGTAAAAGTCAATTCATTTGTAAATTGTGCATTTGTGTGAATTTATTCTTATTAATACAGCTTCCTGATGATTATTGTTACTCCAGTTGCAGAGATTAACAGCAAAGGCAGAAGGATCAGCTGAAGGGAACACCTCAACTCTAGTCTTTATCAGCCAATGTTGAAATTAAGGCCATAAAATGCCAAGACTGCAGGTTTCTTCAAGCAATGTTGGAGACTTTACCAACATCTTGAATAGGACAAAATTCTTTGGCTTACATGCCAACTGCTGTGTGTCAGAAACATTCACCCAGACCTCACAACATCCCCTAAGGTATCATAGTAGCGATAACAATAAGAAGGCTTTTTTTGAAGAGAGGTAAACTGGTAAAAGTTCATAAGAAGCTGGTTAAGGGGTTTACAGGGTAATAGTAGGAGAAGAGAGCTGAAATTTGAGGAATAGTTTCCTCTTCCAGCAGATAACTAAAGCTGCAAGGGGATCGATTTAATCACAGCATACAGTTTGATTTTAATGGCCCAGTCAAAGCCCAAAGCTTAATTTAAACAAGAATCTATAGCAAGACTTGAAATTTGATAGTCACTGTTACTTTGCATTGAATCCATCTGATCCTGAGCTGTTCTACAAAGAATTAAGCTTAGTGCAATGCTGATGGAGACAAAAACCCATTCAATACATACAGTGGTAGTTGCAGCAAAAGATGGATCTAAATCTTTATGAATCAAAGTTACTTAGAAACAAATTTTCCAGATTTTCATAAGTTGAAAACTGAAAAACTCATGTACCACAAGAATGCATAGTGAAGTCTGTGTGTTTTAATGTGAGAAGTGTGAATCAAGATCAAGTGGAATGTACACTTTTGAAAGGAAAGGCGGTAAAGGTTTAAACACAGTTGACTTTTTAACCAAATTACTGAGTGGATCATATGCACAAGGATTAAGTTCTCTAAATTATAGCTTCTCCATTCAATTGCTCGACACAAAACTGCTTCTTTTTCATTCCCAAGACCCACTAAAGAGGTACTTCAAGAACGTTTATTAAAAAGCAGATGTGTAAATAGGAATAATTATATTTAGAAACTTCAAAACATGTTTTTATAAAAAAATAAATATATACACAAATAAAAGTTCTGGAGCCGTTTAAAGATCACTTAAAGTTGCAGTTTGGATCTGGTTGCTACACACACAGCGATGTTTTAAAATGAATTACAGACTTAAACTGTACCAATGTGGGGCCTGGTTCGAGAAGCTTTAGGTTTTGGCAACGGGGCCAAATCTACATCATCAACCCCCAAACCCCTGAAAGAGAGCAAAAGCAAATTAACTTAATTTATTATTTTTGGCCCGGGCAGCATGTGCCACTTTTCGCACTCTTCAGGCAAAGCTCATGTGCTGTTAACTTTGGGGAATGCGAAAAGGAGAGTCGGGAGCCTGCATGTGGTGATTGTGGTTAGATCTTTACTCAGGAACAGTGCCAAGACCCCCACCCCCTTCCCAAATCACCCCCACTTCTCTTCCCCAATCCCACAATCCCCTGCTGTATTTGAACCCATACCTGCTGAGGTCTGGCCACTACTAAACACTGTGCTACAGAAACCCCATTGGTCCAGATCAAACAGCAAAAGAGGAAGACCAAAATACTTCAAAACCAAATGTTATAGTGCCAACCTGATAACACTATACAACTTAAAGATTTGGTTCAATCTAATCCTTTTTTTTTTTTAAAACACACCACAAGAATTTCCTTGAACTTTACCGGAATGTTGTACACTACAGAAACAAATATCTTTGGCAGAAATCAGTTTATGAAAAATTTAAGATATACTTCTTATTTGGAAGAACAGCCTGAAAAAAACAAGTCTACTCCAAGTTGTCAGCAGCTATGTTTGTAAAAAACAAAAACAAAGGTTAAATAGATGAAGGTTCTGATGTAAAGCTTGAGGCGCTTCCTTAGTAAAATATGTATCCCAGGTATATTATGCTTGCAGCAAGACTAATCATCAATATACTTCAAGTTTGTTCATCATTATTTAACAAGAAAAATTATCTAATTGTAGAAAAGCACAAATTAAAGTGTATTAGGTGAATTATT
The DNA here is from genome assembly GCF_016077235.1 of Cyprinodon tularosa. Lineage (NCBI taxonomy): Eukaryota > Metazoa > Chordata > Actinopteri > Cyprinodontiformes > Cyprinodontidae > Cyprinodon > Cyprinodon tularosa. The sequence goes on from NW_024037882.1 coordinate 505,557, forward strand.
ATGTGTTAAAATGGAACTTCAAGTATACAGGTTTGTATGCATTATTAACATACCTACTTAGTAGGAATATTTGTATACCATACTTAAGTTCTTAGTACATCTAAATAGTATTTTAAGTACCCTAAATATAATAGTATGCTTCATTATACTTTTGATGTATTGTAATTAAAGTATACTTTTTAGCTACTGATCTACATCCTGTATTACTCTGCTATACCACCTATATGCCACAATCCAGTACTGCAGAAAAATTGGGATAACTGTTTACACAAGGTTGATTTAAATCAAGGACCACTAAACACACTTTCAAGGTGAAAAAAGTACTTTGTTTATTAAATATATTCACTTTCTTCTATGGTGCATTGCCATTACAGAAACATTTGTGAAGATATTAAGTTTACAGATATTTTCTCTTATGACAATTTACACAAAAAAACTCAAAACAATATTTTTTTTGATAAAATTGTTTTTTTTAGTGGAAAAGCATTATAAAAAATATGTAAATTAGGATAAAACATCGTTATAGATCTAACGTTTCTCAGTTGGGAAAACAATGCATTTTACAGAACCATTATATGCTCTTTGTTTTAGATAAACTACTCGTGTTACGCTTGTGTCTGATGGCCGCTCAAACATCAGAAGCACTTGTCTTTGGAAACTCCTGAAGAGCAGCATCTGCAGAAAATAAAGAGGTAAGGTCAACATTTTCCTCCATTTTTACTCAATCGACCAACTTTTGTCCAAGGGATTAGCAGTGAGCAAAACATTGAATGAATTGTGATGATAGTAAGAAAATAAAACAATAGAAGCCTTGTAAACAGCCCTGAGGTTATTCACCAGTTATGGTGAACCAGCTGTCCTTTTGGCTTTCCCCCTTTTCCAGACTTCCCAGTCAATGTGGACTAAGCAAGGACCAGTTCCTAAGCAAAAATAGTCAAACGAGATCTGTTCAGCTGCAGGAAGGCTCTCTTTGATACAGTCAATGCTGCCAGCCAAGTGGTCCTGTATGAAAGAAAGGGAGGGGAAGGGGAGAGGATCAATTGAACAAATGAATATATAGTTCAGTCATCGCTAACAACCCATAAGAAAATAAAACTTTCAAATAAACGTTATGTTCAGCCAGCAGCTACAGAGTCTGAGGACCCAATCAGGTAAGCTGATGGCATCAATATATATTAAAAAAAAACTAATTGACAATCACAGACAAGCACAGGAAGCAACATCAGGATGTAACCATGACAATAGAAACTACAAACTAAAACCAGAACTAAAGCAAACAAACACCAGAGGAAGAAAGTACCAAAATGAAACATAACCGCAACAACTAAGGGGCTTTTTTATAAAACCTTTTGAAATAACAAACATAGATACAGTAAAATAAGGCTAGAAACACTGAAGAACTCCTAATAAGGAAGAAAACAAAAACAATGTGACACAAACTTGAGAAAAGAGCAAACTCTAGGACAGGGAATGAATCCTGAACGACCACAAGTATAAGGATAGCAGCCTATAGACAGGAATAATACAGTTTGGCTTGCCTGCAAAATGTGTATAGGATAAAAAATGGATAACAGCCCCACATTGTCATAGTCTCATTGACATGAGCTTAATGAAGTTCAGGTGAAGTTTATGTATTAAACTTAATTCAATCAGCACCTCAGACCACAGATGATGGAAGAGGGGGAGCAGCAGCAGGTGTAACACGGCTTGCAGTGGGAAGTAGCAAAAAGTGGACTGATTGTTACAGGTTTGAGTCCTGGGCTCAGGAGGAGCCTTTCTGTGCTCAGTTTGCATTCTCTCCGTAGGTTTTATGAGGAAACTACAGAGTTCATGTGTGGAAGTTTCTTTTTTTAATGGCCTGCTCAGTTGCAGCGGCTCAGGCTACTGAGCACACTACATTTCAGAGGGGAATATTCTATTTTCAGGGTCACATTTAAGTTGTTTATAAGATTATAACAAGATCCAATAAACAATAATTTTCCCAACATCTTATTGTAAATGGGGAGTGATGGCCTAGAGGTTACAGCAGTGTGCTTGTGCTCTGAGAAGGTTGCAAGCACCCGGTTGGATCCCCACAGCCTCCACTCTGGGTTCCTGACCCTTAACCCCAGATTGCTCCGCGGGGGCCACACAATGGCAGCCCACTGCTCCCCAAGGGGATGGGTAAACTGCAGAGGTACATTTCTCCAATGTGAGATCAATTATTATGTATGTAAATGTTCAAATTTGCCATGACTTTGAGGCGTATGGGTATGATTTTTATTTACACTAATGTTTTTTGACTTGCCATTTTCTATCATTCTTTGCTCGTGGGGTTTTTGCCCAATTAATGCTTCATGCTTAAACTTGTTAAATGTTTTTCCTTGTTGTAGCCTTGCTGCTGATTTTTGCACTTGTGATACTAATCATACAGTATCTAATCAAAAACTAAATACTAGATAAAATCTGTTTTCTGCTCTCAGTAATTTGAATAACACAAAGACCCCTTTGGGGTTCTTTATTTAAAACTTTATAAATTCAAAATTGTTTAAACTACACTTTGAACAGCAGCATGTGGCTGATGCTTTAGTGTTACACTAATAAGCAAATGTCTTATTCTTAGCATGGAAACAAACTAGTACGTTTACTCTTTATAATTACAACTAGCCCAAATGTTGCCTAAATGTTGTGTATTTTACTTGCATATGAATTTATAAGCTGGACACATAAATTTTTCTGCTTTACAAAAAGCTGGGTGTTTTACTAGCTTACAGTAATATTTAATTTAGCATAAAGGCTACTGTTTTAAAATGCAGATCTAGATCATTTGTATGTACTCACCAGCACAGCTGTTTTAGGCACCACGTCCGCATTTTCTTCTGCATGCGCACACCCCTGCTTTCCTCCTTTGCCCATATATCTTCACCCAGCATGAATACTTTCTTCTTTGAGATTACGTCTTTGGACCAATCTATAGAGACAAGAATAGGCATAATTTAACTTACGCCTTCCCTCTCCCTATAGAATTGCACAATTAATGTTGGCAAAAACTACAGGGACATATATTTACAGGTTTAATTAACTTGAAACGTACCTCCAAAAAGCAGGACTTCAATTTCAGGCCACGATGTCACTTGAAAATTGTTCAGAATCAGCGAGAATGAGCGATGTCTCTTTTAGTGCTTTGTTAAATAAGTAATAGAGACACCATGCAGGACACAATGACCCTCTGCAGCTCTGACTGGTTGGAGTGGAACAACAAATCCATCAAACATGATTGGTCAGGGACTCATGGCCAGTGTGGAACTATTCAGAAGCCTTATATACCAGGTATCTATATAATCTGTCATTTAAAATTAGCATGGCATCTAAATGAAAAATTAAGCAACATTTGAATTCTGAGGAGACTCAATCTGGAAAACCAGGAATAACAAAATGCAGAGGAGTTCACCACAAAAAAGTCAAGAAAAACACAATTGGTGAAATGTATTAAAAAAGTTTTACAATTCTGACAGAGATATAAAAGGCATCAGGTTATTTAGTTATGGTATTAACAAAAAAGTCTTCCATAATTACATTAACAATAATATTATATTAATTTAAGTTACAGGATATCAATTCTGACTATCTTACTTAGTGTTAGACCTTATATACAGAGATGGCAAAAGTACTCACTTTCCGTACTTGAGTAAAAGTACAGATACTTGTGTTAAAAAATACTCTGGTAAAAGTGGAAGTACCGATTAAACTTCTTTACTCAAGTAAAAGTAACAAAGTACAGGCTTGTAAATTTACTTAAAGTATAAAAGTAAAAGTAGAAACCACTTTTTTCATGCCGTTGCCTACATTTTAAATGGATCTCTGCCAATAGGACTAGATCTCCGTTGTGTTCGTTTTCAATCATCTCGTCGTCCATGCTACTATGCTAACGACACCGCCACCAAGCTGCAATGATTTGCAGCGAATGAATACCGCCGAATCTGTCGATTCATCTTGTAGTGGTGCGTCAAATGCAACATAGATTCCCATCCAATTAGATTGAATTTGGTATTGATGACGTGAAAAATAATAACGGTAACTCCATTGAAATGATTCAAAACTAAAGTAACGAGCCAATTTTTTAAAATGTAAGGAGTAGAAAGTACAGATATTTGTGTAAAAATGTAAGGAGTAGAAGTAAAAAGTCGCCATAAAAATAAGTAGTAAAGTAAAAATATCAGAAAAATCTACTTGAGTACACAGTAACGAAGTACAAATACTTCGTTACTTCCCATCTCTGCTTTTATATATATATATATATATATATATATATATATTTATTTTATTTTTATTTTTTTCCATCAAGAACATCTGCTTACAGAAAACATTTTTTAAAATAGGACAGGAAAAAAAAAAAAAAAGTTGCTCTCCAGTTGCTAAACTTTTTTTTTTATTGTAGTGGCAGTGAGTTGTTGTAGAATAGGACAAATTCATTTTTTGATATTCTAGGAAGACCTAGAGAGTCTCTAATAAAAATGCCATTTAAAATTTAAAACAGGAAATCTGAAATCTAGTTTAAAAAGCATTCCCCAATTTCACACTTTAAATTCTATTATTAAAGGGGAATAGTACATTTTGGGTAATAATCTGTTATTAAATACTGCAATTGAAACATTTATTTTCAGATCTTTTTTTCTTAATTGAGATTTAAAAACCAAAATTCATACATTTGATTATAAATACTTTTCCTTATTTCAAATCCTTATTTTATTTCATTTTTTTATTTTTTGTCATTTCCATGTCATATTTTTCTGAAGCACAATCTCCTGGAGTAGCTCTTGAATATCCCTTTTTCATAGTATTGAGGTCAGTGATATAGACCAGGAATTGCTAGCCATTAACCCACCTGTGGAGGTCACAAGGGCACCAAGATCAGTGAAAGACAGAAAATTCTGGAAAGCATCAAAGTGAAGATAACTTCTGTTGTTTTGTGCCTTACTTACTATTTTAACTGGCATTTAAAATATATATATAAGTACTGGCATCATCTCTTTCTTAGTTTTTGCAATGCACACTCTTCTACAGGATAGCATCGAATTGAGCCATGTGGATGTAGCAGATAAAGCTCTGCAAAAGTTTGCACTGCACTTTGAGAAGCAATATGATGCTGCCAATGTTTCAATGTATATTTATTAATGCATTTGTAAGCAAGTGTGTACAACTGGAGACCACATCTACATTTCCATTGGAATCATTCAATGGGGCATTACTTAAATTTATCAATGGAGCTACTCAAATAGTGAAAAGATTCCAGTTGGAAAGTCTCTCAATAAGAGCAGCGACAACAATGGCCAAAGCTAATGACAGCATAATTATGATTTGACACTACAAAGTAGCTCTCGCTTAAGAAACAAATCAAGTGAATTTCTAAATGTTAGAATGTGTGTGGATGTCCAAAGAAAGGTAGCACATCTGTGTTGCAGAGGATGGCTATTGAAAGTTTCATAGGAGTGACAGTTCATTCAGGTTTATTTTATGACCGTTAAATCTATAGCTGTGTTGTTTATCGTTCATATATAACAACAACACTCTAAAAAAGAGAAATAACAATGTTGTACAGTTTAAGTGATGGAATAATAATATGTGAAATGAAGCTGGTGGCTTTTACATCTGACAATAGCTGTAAGATGTATTGCTACAGCATGAACTCACTAGGAATTACACTGTAAAAGCAGCTGTTTGTCTACTTTTTGAAAAATGTTACGAATGGGCTATCGGTACATTTTTTGATGTACATGTTGACATTCGTTTGGGAAATGTACAAATATTTTACTGAAATACAAGCATGAGTACATTCACTACATGGTTACACTCAAATGTACAGAAGAGGATTAGGGCCACTGAAAAAAAAAAAAAAAAGTTAACTGATTTTTAAATTTTGTTTCAGTTTTATATGGGGAAAAAAGACAGAATTCTGAGATTAAAGTCAGAATTCTGACTAATCTACGAATTCTGACTTTAATCTCAGAATTCTGACTTTAATCTTAGAATTCTCACAGCGAACAAACATGTTAGCAACAAGCTGTAGCCATGTATGTTTTAGAGACTAGCTCTCTTGTATTAATCACCTTCTTTTCTGCTATTAATTAAAAAGCATCACCGGGGACGCCTCGGGCACGTAAAAAGTTGCCTAATTCCGTCATTTTCCACCAATGTGTCACTGGACCTTCCTAACAACTCACACTCACATCAGTGAAGCTGAGTGCTCCCACATCTCTTCCTTCATGTTGCCCGTCTACTTAAGATCCAAAATTCTGAGATTAAGGTCAGAATTCTGAGAAAAACAAGTCAGAATTCTGAGGAAAAAAAAGTCAGAATTCTGAGAAAAAAGTCATAATTTTTAAAAATATATTAAAAAATCAGTTTACTTTTTTTTAGTGGCCCTAATCCTCTTCCATGCAAATTTAATTGAAATAATCATAAAATTTCAGCACTTTTCCAATAAGCTTTAATTGTTGTAAAGTTCATTTTGAGCATACATTTGAAAATATACACAAAAATTGTTTCACAACAATCATTCAATTGTACATTTTAGAAATTACATTTAATTTTTACTTAAACTATACTTTAATAAAATATCTTAAAAGTGTGGTGCACTGCAATATTTTAAAGGTGTTAAAAGTTGTAATGAAAAATTTGGTACAAACATGATCTTAGTATAATATTCATATATTTAGAGACAGTACATTTTCTTCTTAGTTTAAATAAAATGATCATTCGATGTGAATATGTTTGGAATATAATAAAGTATATTTATTTTTCACCTTTCAATGGCTGCAAGGTTATGCAGTGGCGCTGAGTGACCAGCAGTTGGGGCTAATTTAGAGCACCCCCACCTTTAAACACCACTTTTAACACCAAAGTATCTTTCTTTGGTAAAACAAAACTGTAGGGATGCATTCAGGGGGTGCTGAAGTACAACATAATTGTACAAGATGAGCATAGGGAGCTGCGACAGGCTGCACTGCAAAACTAAAACAATACAAAAAAGCTCTGAGGCAGGGAAAATCACTTCATTTACAGCATTCCAACCACCCAGCATCTCTCTAAAGCTGCATCCAAGTCATACTCCATTTAATGTGTTTAGCTGTAGATTCTGCTGCATTCATGCATTTGTCTGATGGAAATGGTCCCCAAAATCTATTTAATAAACTCAAAATGAACTGATGTCAACAATTTAAAGAACACAAGTTATATGCATCTAATTAGACACAGATACAAAAAGGCTGCATTGCAAATAAGAGGTTTCAAATCATGAGAGGATGAGAAAAAGTTGAAAGAAATCTACTTAGCAGGATTCATGCAAGTTAAAGGTCAGAAAAAAACATCATTAAAAGCTCTGGCACTAAAGAAGAGAAGTCTGTGCAGCCCTGTGGTCGGTGGCCAAGAAGATTAGGAAAGAATTAGCTCATAAAACTTCAAATAAACACCTTTCAGCGAGAAAAAGCTTCCAAACACAGCCAGATCCGAGCAAATGCAATTAAAGATCCAGAACATAATATAGCCTAATGTGCAAAATAAATAACTTTATTAAATGTAACCACTGCACAGTGTAATTCAGGCGTGCAAGATTATACATTTGGCTCTGCATCAAATAATCTATGCAACTTTATAGTAGAGACCATGTGCGCATATTTGCATTAGAAAGAGCCATAAGTTGTAATAAGCGCATAAATAGATGTGCAGGGCTGCTGTTGCTATTGCGAAATGCGCACACACTGAAAAAAAAAAACCCTGATCGGCTAAAGTTTACAAACTTTCCAAAGCGCGCTGCGAGCTGTTCCCTAAAACTTCTCTTTGCGCGCAAAACGAGCGGAAATTGCGCACAAATTTAGTCCGGTTACAAAGCAAAAACATCTTGCAAGAGCATGTTTTCCCTGTGAATGAATTCCAGAAGATAGGAGCCATCTTGTGACCGCATATGCTTGGAGGATTTAGTGCCATCCTCACACACACAGCGCGCGCGCACACACCATATCCCCACAACATCCGTGGAAAAAAGTTTTATAGCGCGCAATTTGGGGGTCAATTACAGCCCGGATCTGCTGATCGCCCTTAGAATAATAATAATAATAAATAATAATAATCAGACGTACTTGAACGATCTCCCCCTCCGCGCTGATTGTGGCTCCAGCTTTGGAGAAGCGTCCCTGCAGCCCGGTCGTGTAGGTGGTATAATCCCCAGTGGAGCTGGACTCGAACAGCACCACTTCCACAAAGGCTGTATCCTTGGCCAGAACGGCGCCCAGAGAAGCGCCCAGCAGCCAGATCAGCAGGACCACCGGGTCCGGCGCCCGATCCGAGCCTCTCCTTTGGAAAATCATCATCTTGCCGGCTGGATCAGCGCCGATCGGGACATAATTTCACACGGATTAATTAATCGGGTGAAGGTAATTGGGATCAGGTGTAGTCGCGCTGCGGGCGATGCCTCAGTAAAGGAGTCGGGGTTGTGCAATAAAAGCTGCGCCCCTGAGCCGAAGCGTGTTTATTTCACCACTGCGAGCCTTGTCAATTACATTGCCTCAAACGCTGCCTCGCTTTCACCCTCCCTCTTTCTTTCTCACCCTCCTCCTCCTCCTCCTCTACAAAGCGGATCTCCTTTGATCTCCAAACACGTGATTTTTTTTCTATTTTTTTTTTTTTTAGTTTTTTTTTTATATCCCCACCCACCAGTCTTTCTGACCCTCTCATTTGCACTCCCCAAGTGCCAGCACTCGGTTTAAGGAAGCACCGTGGACTTTCTGCTCCCCATGAAAGGGGGGGCTTTATTGTTTGAAAAAACTTCCAGTTACACGATAACTTTCGACTTAATTGAGTTTTACGAGTTGACGTGAAGTACATCTCACGTCTCGGTTCCACGCGTCCACCTCGGTGCTCTCTCCAGAGTTTTACTTGTTTTCCAGCCACCGCGCCACCTTAAAATAAACACTACCCTCTTCAGGACGCTTCATGATTTACCAGGGCTCACATAAATGTTTGCTTAGTATAACAAGTGCATAACAAATTTGTACTTGCTGAAACAAAGTAATTAAATACATTTTTTTGTTAACACAAAACTGATTAAACTTAATTCTATTGTTAGCATTAGGGGCGGTTCTAGACAGGTGCGTAGCTAGATGGGGGGCCAGGGGTGGCCATGGCCACCCTTAGCAGATAACACATTTGTTTAGGATTGCCTTCGAATGTTCTAGTTAAACAGTTTAACTGAAACATCATTGTTCAACTTTTTTATTTTCTTTAGTCAAACTGTTTTTAATGTTCTTTTTTGTTTCTGCATTTTTTATTTTATCTTATTTTTTTCCCTACTTGCTTTGATTCTGTTTTATTTTCCTATATTTTACTCATGTAAAGCACTTTGCATTGTCTTTGTACTGAATTGTGCTATACAAATAAATTTGCCTTGCCTTGCCATTGGCCACCCCTACCATTTTTTCCCCTCTAATATAGCTGGATGCAGCAGTAATACTCTGAAGTAGAATATTCAAAACATTTTAATTTTTCTTTTTTTTTTTACAGTGTCCTGTCTGGCTATGTGGCAATAAGAATAATTGTCTTGCTGCCAAAAAGAGCCCAACATATTTTACTTTCAAAATTGGAGCAGTACGGCTATCGCCACAGTGTTCCGCTTGGTTTATGCATATAAATTGCTTTATTATAATTATGCAGGGAGTTTTACAGATTATATGGACACTGCACTGTAGGTAGAACAGGAAAGGAAAAACAGAAAAAAGAGAAAAGATGAAAGAAAGAGGAGATAAAAGGGAAATAATGATAAAACATTTTCAGTCTGCTTCATCACCTGCAAAGAGATGTAAAAAGAAAAGCACAACCAACAGAAATGGTACGAGACATACAATAAAGTAACACCTAGATACTATCGCTGAAGTATAAGTAGTATTATTTAATCTGACAGGGTTAGATATAGGCTTTCTGTATGGAAGTGAATCTCTAAGTACCGGGAACCAAGCACTTGTAGTTGTTTGTGATTGTCTGTGTAATTTTTCATATATTAACAATTACTTAAAAACAAAAACACTGATTAATTATGCACAACAATGTACTAACATTAAAGATGATAAGTACAGAATTCAAGTAAAAATAGATTTTGTGTTTTATGGGGCAAAGAGAAAATGATGTGTCGCTGCAAGTCGTTTAGGAGTCTTCAGTGAAATCATAGATAGGTATCTATTTCAATAAATCAAGTTATTAGTACTTGTACATATCAATTTTATCAAGAATGATTACTGATAAAAGTAGGTAAGAAACCACAATTCAAAAGATGTTTTCCCAAAACTCAAACCTCAAAGTATTTTATCCAATATACCTTTTATCTAGAAAGCACGGATGTTTGAATCTATGCGTCTATTTGTTAGCAAAGGCTGTAGGAAAGTATAGTTTGTCTTTATTTAGAAAATATGGATGTTTCGCTCATAAATTTTCCTGTTGGAACAGCGTGGATTGATCTTGAGGTTCTGGCGCCTATTCGTTTTCGGCCACCCCTCAGTGTACAATGGTTATTGCCTGGCTACCTTTATTAAAAAATGTTGGCTTTGCCTCTGGTTCTAGACAGGGGCCAACGGGGGCCAGTGCACCTGTAGATCATGTCATGGCCCCTGTACTGAAGAGATAATACTCAAAGAAATTCTAATGATGATATACACTGAGACGGACATGGTTAATGATGGGTCCTTTGGATCTATTTCCTTTTTTTACTTTACAAATTCTGTTTTAAAAATTATTTAAAAACAATAAGGTGATAGCTTCAGTGGTTTTGAGATAGGATCCCAGTTTTCATCTGCTAAATGTTTTTTTTTTTTCAAAACAAATTGCTCAAATTTTTACTGCTGAATTTATCAGTTTTTCTTGTGTTCTAATTCAGATTTTACAGAAAATGGTAATTATAACTTAAATTAAGTCAAAAATATGTTAAATTCCCAAATTATGAATGTATATTGACCTAATAAGATGTAAAATTTAAATTAAACCCAATTGAATTGAAATTTCACATCATGCAGCTATCTTAATACATTTGAATCCCTTGCCCTGTTTTTTTTTATTTAATATTATTTCATGCTTTTCTGTGCCCCCATGAAAACACACTGGCCCCCTGGTACATTTGGTCCAGAACCGCCGCTGATGCTATTACACTTAGGTGATAACATTTTTGCCAGTGCATTTGGCTAATCAACCCTTCATTTTTTGTCATAACCATAAAAAGAACAATTAAAGATAATCAAATCTTGTGGTGTGTCATACACTCAGTAAATATACAATGGAAAGTAATGCAAAAATAAAACTTTATAAAGCACTAATTATTATTGCAGATGCAGATAATAGTACAACATTTAAGTACAGGTTTGGAGAGCTGAGATAACTAAACAGTCAGATGTTTAAATCCTTAGTGTAAGTTATTTTGATGTGACTTCCATGTTTATCACTGGACAGTCAACACAATCTGTGGGAACTACATGCAGCACCATAGGGCTATGCATCAAATTCTGTACATTTGGGGTTAACTGAGGGGAACTGTGGATATTACATTGTTGGAACAACTAGTTAATACTCCTTTAGAGGTTAAAACAGTTATAGTTGCTTCATTCTTTTTTTTTTATATATATATACCGGTATATCCAGATATTTGCAGAAGTTGTGGTGTATTCTACTGTGTGTGAGTATTCTACAATAATTGCAAGGAAGGGAAGCCATATTTGCTTCTCATGTTAGTAAATTTAATATAATGCATTTAAAGTAGTTATACAGCAACAACAATATGATATTTCTGCATGGTGATCTGCAGGATGCTTAGATAGATTCGGTCTAGATAGCGGATGCTATGGATAGTTCTGATCTCCAGGAGAGAAGATCTTTCCTGCTGCTTAGTGCAGCTGGATAAATACACAGCAATTCATAAAGTTAATACACTTTTAAGAAGCAAAACTTAAATAAAACTTGACCAGAAACTGCCAAGAAGTTTTATCCCACTATGAAAAGAATAGGCGTTGTTGCGCCTTTGCTAAGCTATAATATCACCCTAGGAACGGTAATAATAAATGCCATAGATTGTCCTCGTAAATGTTTCTGTATAGAAATAATCACACAAGCTTTTTTTTTTTTACCACTTTTATGCCATGTTTATTTGATTTCAGTTTTTTATATTTCAGTTGTTTGGCTAATATAGGACCAATAACTGATATTAAAATGGGATCCCTACTAAATATATTAGTTTGTTGATTATTTTTATGATTCTTTATCACTGCCTCTATTTCAAAATATCTCTGTAAATAGTCATGTTAACAATTAGCACAATAGGTGGGCAGGTAGCCGCCATAAGAAAAGGATGCCCTGGATATAGAGCCAAATCTTTATGTCAAAAATCTACCTCAGCTGTGTCCCATTAGGATTCCTGCCTTTGTTTGTTTGGTTCATTAGTTATATTTATTACACTGAACCATGATTCATAATTGATATAAATTTTTAAAATAGGCATTTTTAATTGGTGGTCTGAAAACATAATTAAAATTAGTTTCAAGTAGTTTTTTTACACTCATAATTATTTAACGGTTGCATCACATGATTTCCACCTGTAGAAAGTAGCTGGATAGAACTATAGTGTCTGCCACCAGGTGTATTATAAATCGCTTTAACTGTTAATATCACTGAACATAGCCCACCTTAAAAGTACAGCAGTTATCATGCATCTCTTTTGCTGCAGAATCACCTTCTGTAATTTGGGACCAAAAAACAATTGAGAAATGTAGGAAGATACCAATCCAGGAGTATTTATCAACTGTAGTTGCCGAGACCCGGATGACTAAGAATTTGCACAAGCAAATTACAGATTTCCTGATATTTGTATTGATAGTCATTTTAAAGCTTAGGAATAGATCCTATAGTGCTTCCCCAGCTATCATACACTGTGTGGGAGGCTGCATCATGTGTCTGAAAATAAGCTTAATGTGCCTTAAAAGGAAATAAGTTCATTTTTTGTCTTTAAAAGAAATCTGTTCATTAAAATGATTAACGTTCATAAAGAAAACAGCAAAAACAAGTTTCATCTTGCTGTCATCTGTATGGCAGTGCGATTATGAAAACCAACTGTTGGGGCTTTTTAGGTCAGGAATGCTGCCGCCTCTGGAAGATAGCTGGTCACCATGTGTTTGGACTCAAGAAAAGAATGAAAGGGGGGAAAAAAAGACAAACAGTTCAAAGCCGAAATTCAAGAAGTTCTTCAACGCCTTCAGAATGATTTAAAGATTGCATGAGACGTCAGTTTTGTGAATGCTGATCCACACCAAATGTCACAGCATTGCTTTATGACAGTTTATTACAACCTCGTCCCCAAACACTCATGAAATGTGTGCAGGTTGTAACCACAAAGGCATAAACAAATAAACAATGGGAATCTGAAGAATTTAAAGATTCATTGATTTATTCAATGCATTTTACACTATAACGTCATGATGGGCCACAACTGCATTGGGTCATCAAGTTAATGGTCCTATATTCACGCCAGAGGACAATGTTTTTTATAGCTTGGTCGCCCTCTGCTGGTTGCTTTAAATTTCCATTTAGTTACTAAGTGTAACTTTCATCAATATTTAATTTTAAAATGATTTAAAACGAACACCGTTAGTGATAATTTTGATTATTTGGTTCTTGGAACCTTTGTAGAATGTAAAACGTTCATGTCCATCCAGAGAAATGATCCAATATTTAATGAACAGCAGCTGTGGGTCTGCTTGGACCCCCAGAGTCTTCACATTATTGTCTAAAAGCTCTGGCTAGCCTGAGTGAAGTCAGCTGTCTTCTGATTTTGGGCGGCAGAACGCTGATGATGAAAAGTGGTTGCTGGCTTAGCGCTGAGCATTAATGTGTAATTTTGTTTTTTTGCTTAAAAAATTATCTAAATAAGTCATTTTTTTATTAAAATTAGTGCATTTTTTGAATTGAGGAAGAAAGTGAAACACTTTGCCAATGGATCAAAAGAATTTACAATTAAAATAAGAAAAACATTTGCATCGTCTCATTTTGATTGCATATTATGTACCGTAACTTTTTTATTTTAAGGGTAAAAGTACTCATTCCATCAGCAAATCATCTTATTTAATGGCTCAAATTAAGCGTAAATACAATTAATGTAAGGAATTTTTATTTAATTCTAAATCATTTTTGCAGTGTAAACATAACCAGCTGCATATGATTCACTAGGGTCAAATCTGAGGTAACTGAACTTTCGCTGAGTTTTTCTGTAAATATTTTAAAACCTATCCAGGAGCATGTCTCAATTGTAGTCATAACCCGGATTAAAATGCATGCACTTCTCCACATTTATTGAATATTTAAGGAGTCTACAAATCCGCTATAAATATTTAGAAAATAATTTTCATTTATTCAAATAAAAATAAATGGGATATATAATCTTTCAACTGATACATCAGAGTCCCCAACAGTCATTCGACTTTTAATCTCTCAGCAGTGTGGCAGTTTTTAAAACTGAGCTATCTTTACTATTGTCTGTGTTTTTATGATTATTAATTTATATTCCATATATATATATATACAGGTGCTGGTCATAAAATTAGAATATCATGAAAAAGTAGATTGATTTCAGTAACTCCATTTAAAAAGTGAAACTTGTATATTATATTCATACATTACATACAAACTCATATATTTCAGATGTTTATTTTGTTTAATTTTGATGATTACAAATGACAACAAATGAAAATCTCAAATTCATCATATCAGAAAATTAGAATATTACTGAAGACCAATAAAAACAAAGGATTTATAGAAATGTTGGCCAACTGAAAAGTATGAACATGAAAAGTATGAGCATGTACAGCACTCAGTATTTAGTTGGGCCTCCTTTGGCCTGTATTACTGCAGCAATGCGGCGTGGCATGGAGTCGATCAGTCTGTGGCACTGCTCAGGTGTTATGATAGCCCAGGTTGCTCTAATAGTGGCTTTTAGCTCTTCTGAATTGTTGGGTCTGGTGTATTGCATCTTCTTCTTCACAATACCTGACCTTAACCCCAATTCTATGGGGTTAAGGTCAGGAGAGTTTGCTGGCCAATTAAGAACAGGGATACCATGGTCCTTCAACCAGGTACTGGTAGCTTTGGCACTGTGTGCAGGTGCCAAGTCCTGTTGGAAAATGAAATCTGCATCTCCAAAAAGTTGGTCAGCTGCAGGAAGCATGAAGTGCTCTAAAACTTCCTGGTATGTGGCTGCGTTGACCCTGGACCTCAGAAAACACAATGGACCAACACCAGCAGATGACATGGCACCCCAAACCATCACTGACTGTGGAAACTTTACACTGGACTTCAAGCAAAGTGGATGAAGTGCCTCTCTTCTTTTCCTCCAGACTCTGGGACCTTGATTTCCAAAGGAAATGCAAAATTTACTTTCATCAGAGAACATGACTTTGGACCACTCACCAGCAGTCCAGTCCTGTTTCTCTTTAGCCCAGGCAAGACGCTTCTGACGCTGTCTGTGGTTCAAGAGTGGCTTGACACAAGGAATGCGACAGCAGAAACCCATGTCTTTCATACGTCTGTGTGTGGTGGTTCTTGAAGCACTCACTCCAGCTGCAGTCCACTCTTTGTGAATCTCCCCCACATTTTTGAATGGGTTTTGTTTCACAATCCTCTCCAGGGTGCGGTTATCTCTCTTGCTTGTACACTTTTTTCGACCACATCTTTTCCTTCCCTTCGCCTCTCTATTAATGTGCTTGGACACTGAGCTCTGTGAACAGCCAGCCTCTTTAGCGATGACCTTTTGTGTCTTGCCCTCCTTGTGCAAGGTGTCGATGGTCGTCTTTTGGACAACTGTCAAGTCAGCAGTCTTCCCCATGATTGTGTAGCCTATAGAACTAGACTGAAAGACCATTTAAAGGCTTTTGCAGGTGGTTTGAGTTAATTAGCTGATTAGAGTGTGGCACCAGGGGCCATCAATTTTGAACCTTTTCACAATATTCTAATTTTCTGATATGATGAATTTGAGATTTTCATTTGTTGTCATTTGTAATCATCAAAATTAAACAAAATAAACATCTGAAATATATGAGTTTGTATGTAATGTATGAATATAATATACAAGTTTCACTTTTTAAATGGAATTACTGAAATCAATCTACTTTTTCATGATATTCTAATTTTATGACCAGCACCTGTGTATATATATATATATATATATATATATATATATATATATATATATATATATATATATATATATATATATATATATATATATATGATTAATCTTGATAAAAGATATTAAGATATCCACACCACTATTATTATTATATGTGTATTTTTATTTGTCGTCTGTGCTGCTGAAACAAATTGCCCCTGGTGGAAATATTAAAGTGACATCTACAGGACATGCATCTCATTTCTGTTCACTACTTGAGGTTCCCCCTGGTTGCTCTCCTTCAATTGGAAGTTACTGATCCATAACTTTAAAATCTGCTTTTCCAGCAGAGGATGAAGGCCAATCATGGATCTGGATCTAAGATAGGTTTCCATGTGCAACAAGTTTCTGGGGAGAAGGTGTATTAATTACTTTGGTTAATTTCACAGACTCGATAGAGGAGACACAATACAAAGGGGAGATAAGCTTATCCTCTGATGGATCTTCATAGTTGGGTTCAGGTAGGTTCAGAATTTGGTTCTTTTTTTCTCTTCACACAGGAAAGGTCTTTTGCAGGGCTGTTTTCAGGTAGGTAACCACCCAGGGCAACAATAGATTGCAGAATCTTCTCAAAGGCTTGTCAGAGCTCTTGGGTTTGAGAGTATAGACAAAAGATTTCAGTCACTCTTCACTATTATATATACATCAGGTTTGCATTTGTTGGCCAAATTGTGCTTTCACTTTCAGCCAAACATCATTTACCAGGACACTGTCTCCATTGGCAAGTTCATAAATGGTAACATGCTGATCAAATGAGGTTTGGTTGCAGTTCTTGCCTTTGCAGAGTTCTCCATATACAACCGGTAACCGTCTTGCAAGTGACTTTTCAGCTTCTCGACATACTGTGGGATAAAGGTGAAAGAGTCCGCATCTAACTTCAGTCTAAAAGCCAGATATATGGGAAGAGCACCTTACTAGCCAAACATCAGTCCATTTGATAAAACAATCCAGTTATGCGTGGACAAGCGGTTTAACAAAATATTTCCATTGAGATTTGTCTTGTTCAGTTAATATTTGAAACAAACAATTTCAACAGGGTTAAATCTGGGATGCAGTGGCGGGCAGTGCATATGGTATAACTTCAGTGGGCACTCCTCAACTTCATCTACTTATCCCTTGACCTAATATATATATATATATATATATATATATATATATATATATATATATATATATATATATATATATATATATGTATATATATATATATATATATATATATATATATATATATATATATATATATATATATATATATATATATATATATATATGCCACAGCTTTGGCTAAGGTTCTGTTCCCAACATGGACTGGGGAGCCAAATTTAAGTTTCCCTGCTCTCCCACAGATTCTGAAAAGGTTAGTACGTTTATTATTGGACTTTCTCCACATCTTCTAGTTTGGCCCAGCCAAACCAAGAGGTTCCTAAGTTTCTTGTGTTTTCCTGCTAGCTCCTGAACTCAGGTTTCAATAGATCATTTAGGATTGACATTCTTGTGTTTGCGTAAAATTTTCTGCCCTTTACAGATTTTTAAGTAGGGTTCGGCTTTGTTTGAATTAGAAAAAATCCGATTCCTCATCAGGTTTTCTTCCTTTTATGGTATGCTCATGAATATTTAGATGAGCTGTGTGCTGATTGGTTGGTTTGGAATGAGAGAAGCTGTTGAGTAAAGACGCATCATAGCAACAAGCACTCACTCACTGAAACATCGAGATTGTTTATATGGTAGGGTGACCAGGTGTCCTAATTTTCCCAGGTATTTCCTACTTTTCATACCTAAACAAATGTCCAGGGGGAATTTCAAAATCGTCAGGGATTTTGGTCTACTACAGTGCAGAACATTGTCAAAACACACCAGGCATTCAAACCGAGCCATCAGCTCTGGGGCTGGTCTGGGAACCCCAGCGGAAGGGGGCAGGGAGCCAGCGGGGGACGGAGCAATTGAACCCAACCTGGTGATGGTATCCTGGGCACCGACGGCCCCATACTTCCCCCCGCCTGCCTAATCGGCCTCCGGCCCCCCTCTTCCGGCTGAGGATGGGCAGCTCATAGCTCTCTGTTGAGATCCGGTCCAGTGGGCTGGACAATATGTCAATTGCGCGGCGTGACAAAAGTACAGGCCAGAGCAACATCCCCGAGCTGACTTCAACTCAGTGCTTTGTTTGAATTCACCCGTTTTATGGTGGAAGTTTAGAATTGTGAGATTTGAAGAGAAAGGAGGTGTCGATGGGGTTGGAACTTCTCTGTACATCCATTTCACCCACTGAACTATCGGTATTCATCTATGACAATGTAAACTCGGTTTTGCATTCTATGACCCCTTTCAAAGTCGAATATTGTACATTCTACTCCACTACATTTCGAGAAAGCTTCTAGTTACCTCTTTCTTTTGGCTTAGCTTAGCTTTGCAATCCGCTGTTGTTGTTCAACATGCAAGACAGCAGCCCTTATGACTGAATTTGGACACCACTTTTTTAGAGATTTGCAATACATTCCACAAATGTGAAAAACTCTGAGCTGATATTATTTGTAGTTTACAAAGTTTCTTGAGGTATAAGTTGTTGCCTTGTCATCAAGTTGTTCAGTAGGATGAGTTCTCAAATCAAAGCTGCAGATTCTTTGTGGTAATAGATTAAACCTTACATTGTTGATGTTTGAGGAGAATCAGGACACTCCTGTTATATTTTTGGTTTGTTTGTAAATAAGAAATAATAATCAAAATAAGTGTCCATGTCTTTTTTGGCATTTCTAGGCTTAAGTTCTTCACATTTGGTGTAGAATTTGTGGTGGAGTTGTTCTACTCATCAACACATTGGGTGTTTTCACAAAGTTACATGTTTTTTTTTCAAAATTACATAGAAAATATATTTTGTAATCTTGAATACTTAAGTACTTTTAAATGCATTTACTTTTAAATACTTAAGTATTTTCAAAAGTGTACTTCAGTTCTTTAACTGGAGTATATGTTTGACTAAGTAACTTTTACTTACTTAATTAGTAGTTGGGTAAGATTGTACTACGGTTGAGTATGGTTGAGTACTTCATCAACCCCTGCATGGGACATAATCAAGATGTACATTTAAAACCTAATAAAGAGGGAATGAATGGGAAATGGGCCTGCATGGTGCAGAGATTTGTAGCACTGTTGCCTTGCAGCAAGAAGGTCCCAGGTTCAATTCCCAGCCCAGGGCCTTTCTGCATGAAGTTTGCATGTTCTCTCCCTATGTGGATTCTCTCCAAATACACTGACTTCCTCCCACAAAAACATGACTGTTGGGTAAATTGGCTTCTCTAAATTGTCCTTAGTTCTGAGTGTGTTGTATGTCACTGTGTGTCTGTGTTGCCCAGCGACAGACTGGCAACCTATCGAGGGTGTACCCGCCTTTTGCCCATAGACCACGAGTCACTGGCCCCACCACAACCCTATTGAAATAAGTGGGAGCAGATGGATGAATGGATGCATGGAAAATGTCTTTCATCTAAAAATTTGATCATCTGCAATGCTTTCTAGCCCCTGTCTTGATATTCATATTCATATTAATTCTAGTGTTATTCTATAAACCAGTGGTTCTCAACTTATTTTGACTGGAAATAATACCAGCATTCAGAAGGAGATGGTATGGAGTCCATTTATGCTAACAACTACACAGTATAAATGGCTTTTATACAGAGAACCCAACACAGCTAATGAGCTTTTATAAGCATGAACAGTTACAGTTGGGATAATAAATAACATTATGGTACATATTCAGCCCCTCATAAAATAACAGAGGGTCACTTAAAAAAAGCTGCTTACTCCCTGGGTTGAAGGAGTCCAGTCACATATTATGCCTATTCAAAAATGATCAGAAAACATATGTTGGTGTTGAAATAAAGAAGTATAAACCAAGCTTTAGTTAGTATTTGGTAAAAAAGGGATAAAGCTGCATCAGAAATTATCAGATTATAGTCCTCCTGGTCCTTCACCTTTCATGAGGTCAACAGTAAGAATGTAGGTAGGAAAGGAAGTCCAACCCTTAACTTCTACATCATTACAGGACAGAGGCACCAGTAAGGGACCTCATGATCTCCGTTTGCTAAAGAAGGTATGATAGGTAACGCATAGTCTCTTTTTACTTCTTTACTTCCAGGACTATTCGGACAGCACTTATCCTGGCGATTGTTGAAGCAGTTTCACTTTGGCTGAAGAATCCATACCAATTAGAGCATTCCAGATACCAAGGGCGTAGGTTTGATTTGAACTTTGGTAGGGACACTATTGGTCTGGTGTCATTGGTGCTATGCAATATGCCCTTTTTTATGCTCGATGTTAGCATCCGTACTGATAAGAGGAATTCATTGTTAAAAGAGAAAAGCAACATTTTGCTACATTAATAAAAATGTTATAAGCTCTACACTCATTAGATGCTGTTTATCAATGTTTGAAGTATCACCGGCTCTGAAGAATGTGGAATTAGGACGGTTTTCCACTTTGAAAACGGTTTCATTTGAACGACTAAGAGAGAAGATAAATACAGTATTTTCTTTTGAAGATATAGAATTGTGCAGAGTTAAACCCCACTCTAATATTTGTACCTACTATGCTCTCTCTGTATCAAGCAAAACAATACATTAATTAAAATATTAACTTCACTATAAAAGTTGAACATCTGGGCTGTAGTTACTCTGTGTAGCCCATTTCATGTATTTCATCTGGGGCTGAAAAAAAATGAATCATATTGATTATTTCAATAATCGTCAACTAATTTAGTAAGTGATTCATCATTAACTGGAGTATAGAGACTTTAAAACATACAGTAATATAAATGTAAAATGTGTGTGGGAAACCACAGAGCAACCCACTTAGATAAGTTATATCAAAATTGTAAAAATAAAAACAAAAAAATTAAAACAGTAATATCAACTAAATATCGGTAAAAAGGAAACCCTCACATTTTCTTTTTTAGTTGGTTGTTGCTAAGAATCAGAAATGTTGATGGCTTACAGCCTTTATTTGCCCATCTTTCCAGCAGTCTTCAGAACTCCTGGCTGACTCAGAATATTTCGTTTTATATAAAAAAAAATGATATTCATTTTTTTTATTGGGACTAGTTTTGTAGCCTAATATTAATTGTAGTAACCGCTGCATTCTAGTGTAAATAAATTTTCAATGTTGTGCCCCAAGCTCTCGCGGACTAGATAACAGCCAATCAGAGAGAGAGAAGGCGGAACCTAAGGCAGAACAACCAATGAGAGTGGAGTTAAAAAGCGCAGCACAGTTCCATCCGCTGCTGCGTGAAAGGGACAGGAGAGACCAGGCAGAGGAGCTGTGAGAGGAAAATAAGCCACTGCTGTAAATTATAAACATGTTGCTCACATCCAATTATTGGTAGGGACAATTAGGACGGTTCAAAATTTTGGTAGGGACATGTCCCTATGGTCCCTATGCAAACCTACGCCCTTGCCAGATACAGCCTAGGGCCTTCATAGACCTGAAAAATACATAAACATGAGTGTGTATTGTCACCATTTGCTGGAAGATCTTACACATCCATCGACCTGGTAGCTTTGGCTCCCTCTTCAGTGGACAACAACATTCATATTGTTTCTCTCTCTGCTTATGTCCTAATCCTCTATTCATCAGACATTTTTTTTAGCTTCTTTACACTCAATATTGGACTTTTTTTCTCCTTTTACAACTGTGCTGGAAGTTGCTGTTCCCCCTTACCTTCCTGATAAGCTTTCTTTATGCTTGACATGTTTGCAAAAACCCAGCAATTGAATTGCAACATTTTAGGTTCCTTGCCCTCAGTGGCCGCTGGTGAAAAATCTCCAACTAATCCAGAATAAGAATTCAAATAAACAATTGGACAATAAATACAATTTAACAGTAATGATTTAATTTGCTATATAATAACAGTAACAGTGATGATTTTGGTCACTGTGACGGGGTTCTTTGGCCTCCAAGAATCCAGTCTCAGTCGGGTTACCGGTGTTGGTGATTTATTGTGCTCAAAAACTCAAAACAGGGTGCTAAAGAAACTAAACATATACAAGATACTCTGGGCCTCCGCCTCCGTCCAGTTACCAGCAATGTGACAAAGAAACAGAAAACAAAAATGGCCGCTCTTCTTCCAACAGCCCTCATTAAATAGTTTAAGCCCCTCCCCTAAGGCTCTCTTATTTCTGATTTCTTCTCAGAAATCAGTTTTGTCCATATATTACCTCCACAAACAATTGATATACAAAAACAAATAATTTTTACAACTTAATTCCTTTACACAGATTCATTGACTTATTCAATTACACCAAACTTTTAAACATAAAATAAAAAAAAAATGATAATCTGACAAACATTTAGCGAGTCAAATGTTGGTGACGTCACTTCCGCATTCCAACAACTCTGGCGTTTTAACCGCTTAATTCAATTCAATTCAGTTTATTTATATAGCACCAAATTCACAACACATGTCATCTCAAGGCACTTTACAGTTCAACCAGATCATACAAGAGCTTACTGAGCATTGCCTCGGGTTTGAACCCAGCAAAGACGCCGCCAGACTGATGACAAGTCCCCGTAGCATACACACGTACACCCCCCCCACACACACACACACACCGCTAACCCCACTGAAATATTAAGTGTGCACCCTCAATACGCCAGCAGGTAACCAGGAACAGCTTGTGTGTTTTAAGTTAATGGACCGCTGCTGGGCTCAGGGCGAGTGTATTGGTCCTCACAAGCACAGTATAACAGAAATATGTGTGTGGCACACAAAGTTACAGAGGTTTTTTAAGTGACGAGGTGGATTCGTCACTGTCACAAAAACCATGACAGGAAATTTTCATATCCTACAACAGGGATGTTCTTCTGCCAAACGGGTAGATAAATAAGGATCTCACCGAATTTGGTGGAAGCTGCCCGTCACTCGTTACGTTCGCCATCGTCCCTCTAATTGTCTGCACCTGTGCATTGGGTTCAGAAGCCTGTTAAAGGTCAGTATTTTCAGAGCCCCAAGACCATAAAATTCTGAGACGCTGATTGGCCATTAAATTATTAAATTCACAAAGCAATAGTACATGATTGGCAGATTCTATGCACTTGTAGGGCAGTCTAATCACAGCCCCAAGACGGAGACGGTAGGAGTCTGTCTGTGGAAATCCACAAATGAATGACAGTAGATAGGGAAATGTAGTTTATATAATTTGTTTTGCTTATAGGTACACACTCTAGAGAGTAAAACTGACATTTATGAGTTAATTTCTTAAAATATATTTTGCGGTTCTCTCTTCTTATTAGGGAGGGCGGTGCCCCAGCGCCCCCTATGGGCCGGCCGCCACTGCTTGCCCTTCTGTCTGGGGTCTGCATGGACAGATTTTCTCCACTTTTCCACCTAGGAAAAACTGTGCTCAGCATAGAAAAACATGAAGGGAGATCGACAGCAACGAGTGGCGAGGGTTTGTAAATATAAAACTCTTAAGTGACATCTTGTGATTTAGCCCATAAATATTACCACAATCTGGGAACTGGGGAAAACCCTTGGAACAAACTTGTTGTTGCTCTTGGAAAACATGAAAAGGCTTTGAAAAATTAGAACTAAACTGTGTTTTCTACTTCCTCCTGTAGTGTTGTAAGCTTGCAGTTTGTGCTGCCCCCTGGACTTGGCCAGAATATTAGGTAGAAGGAGAAAGCTGCACGCAGTGTGCAACCTATGTGCATGTCTCATAAATAAGCATTTACTCGCTGTGCACATGTTTAATGGTAGCATCACTCATGTGTCTTTTTTCCAGTAAATATATACACAACGCTTAAAGGTAAAGTGGAGGACTTTAACAATTTTTTTTAAAAGACCCACCCTGTTCACTTTAAACATAATTCAAATGCACAATCCTATACCTGCTCCTGAGAGGGAATGTCTGAAACGTGTGCGAGAGCATGCACGATCCATGTTCACGCTCTGTTTAAAAGTTGCCGTTCTCATAGCTCATACAAGCTTACAGTAAGCTTACAATAAGGAAGAAAATTTGAAAATACACAAAAAGAGAAAATGTTTTTGGAGGCAGTTATACCTATGTTTCCACTATACAGATACATCTCTCACTGCACCATATTTAATGTTATTTAATATTATAATAATTCCATTATTGGACTCATTAAGTTGACAAATAAATGTATACATAAGATTTCTCAAAGCAGCTATCAAACTCCTGACAGTAGCGCACCAACAGTTCACTGGCACTGCTCCACCTGGGCCACTTTAAAGCTAGTCCTTATTTATGGCGCCATACTAATGCATCATTATAAGCCACCTTCAATCTCTGATGGGTGTTTATCTTATAACTGCACCATAAGTGTGCTGCACACAGTGAAGCACAATATGATCTAAACAAGTTCAGTTAAACTTCATCACAAAAATATCCAAATAATAGAGGTAGACCTTTAAATTGAGCAAATAACAGTTGGTTGGTGAGTGGCCTCGTCATCAGATAGACAGAGGCTTTTGTTCATTTGAGATGTTCAATAAGTAACTAAATAAATAACAATCAGTTTAAAATGAGGGGAAACCCTATATTAAAAAAAAACATCAATTGTGAGATTTGTGAATTCACAAACTCCCAAAAATATATCTTGCAGATGTTTTTCTATAGATGCATTAGTATCGAAATGTTTCTCGCCAATAAAATGCAGTAACGTGTAGGACTTCAACTAGAAGCGCCAGGCTAAAGCAAAACATAATATGGCTTCAGTGGTGGTACCACCTGTAGACTACTTTTATTCCTAGACTGTTTTAGCTGGAATACCAAGGACAGGATTTATGCGGTTATGGATTTGAAAGATGTTTATACTTCCCTCCCTAATTGAACTTATCAGCTAAGTCTGCTAGTTGTGAAACAAATCAAGCATGTGACGCATCATAGCTGCTCCTGTGGGTAAGATTAGCCAATAGCTCAACATGGGAAGCAGGTGCCACAGGGTGATTTATCCAATCAGCTTGAAGGATTATAATGAATATACCTCCCTTTTGTGAACGCTTTCTACAGAAGCCCTTCCAGATGGATACTGTGCAGACTTCAAATTAAACTACTTGCATCAATCTGCTTTATGAAAGATTTATATTTATTTTCTTCAATGTGATCTTTTATAAATCTATTTTTTATGGGTTTTTTTTTTTTCCAATTTTGGCAGATAATTATTTCAAAGGATTTCAGACAGTGTATTAGTAAGGACAATGGGTCTATAATTATCAGAGCTGTCAATCTTTCCTGCTTTTTCTTTAATCACAGGAGATAGAAGCACTTTCATCAATGACTCAAGAATATAGCCACGCATGATAACACCACTGAAGCACAACGCAAGAAGATGAGCTATCCTCTAATTTGTCGTAAATATGTAATTTTCAGCAGGAAAAAGATCAATTTCTGTAGTTTTATTTGCAAACATGGTCTGATTGCTTGATAAACCTCATTAGATGTGATAGTTTCAACAAGACAACCTGATAGAGTTCACTCTGAACACAGTTAAATAGCTCACTGTAGTGCTACTGCAAGTGTAACCAAAATATCAACATGATTCTCTATCTACTGTGCAAGGAAGAGAGTGTTTATTATTATTGATAGTTTTTACCTCTTTCTTTTTTATCTTTACCTACTAACCTCTTAGCCAAAGAATCAGCCCTTATGGTTTTGTCCTTCTATCTGATTGGACCCTGTCTATGTTTACCTAGATCCTAAGTAATAGTAGCTTTGTGGGCTTCAGCATAATATTGAAACATATATGTGTTCCACTCAGGCATAATTTTGATCATAGCATCACTTTTATTATGAAGCAAACTAGCTTCTAGTAACACTTTAATTATAGCAGACAATAACCTGCATTTTTCAGTTTTCTATTGGATATTTAAGCAGTTGCAGTCAATGCATATAATTGCCTCTCATGGTCATGTAACGTCATAATAACTGATCAGTATAGGCATAATAAATGGGCTAGTTTTTCAACAGAGTGAGAAGGCCAGTCTATGTGTGTCTGATTTAATTAATTAGACCCAAATACAGTTGCAGGTATGTGGTCAAACTTACCTGAAAAGGAATGTGATCAACAATTAACACATTGTACAAATATTAATATATAACAAAGCAGCATGAGCATCATCTGTGGAAATAGTACATTGGTTCACCCAGAACCATTGCATTGCCAAGCTTACTTAAATAAGTGTAACTTGCTTTTGGCAAAGTTCTCCAATTTATAATAGTTAATTACTGTAGAGCCTGTGCAAAAAATATTTGAGTTTTTATCTCAGATGTCGTCATTCATGACTAAGATACTATTCAGTTTCTTGTTTACATACAGTCACTGATAAAAGCATGTTAAGATATTTTTTTCTTCATATGGAGACATTCAAAAGGAGCATACATATCTAAATAATTATTTTTCATGCTGTATTACATATACTGCAATACAAAACTCCACACCAAGTCTAATGACATTTCTCATGGAGTCAAAGCTTTTTTTCAACATTACAGCCACTCCTCCTGGTATCCCTCCTCATTTAATTCAAAAACTGCAGTCTGTAGAAGACTCTCCAGCACTAAAGATGCTGTCATAAAAATAAAAAATAAAAATCCTATTTGTGGCAGACTTGGAGCTGCCACAAATTACATTATGTTTTTTCAGAATGAACCAGACAGAAAAGCAAATGAGATCATTTATGTGTCAGTTTTCGACCATTTACAGTGATATATCATGTAGCTGGAAATTAAGATCTTTACCATAAGACAAGTTTACTTTCCCATTGAATGACTATTGGCTGAATTTCAACTGGTACAATACTAAACTGAGGTTTTCTCTCTGCTCCTCTAGCTCAGTAGATGGCTGTTAAATATTGGTTTAAAACTGTGTAAAGGCTGAGAATTGGTGGTTTATGGGATGGAATAAATATCATATAATAAATTAATACATAATAAAATATACCGGTATGAATGAAATAATTAAATTTAAGAACGACTCAAAAATGACCTTTATATTATTAAAAGCCAAACCAGGCAACGACAGGGTGCATTTAAAGTCCTAAATTAATGCACCAGACGGGGGCTGAGGCCTGTTAAGACTGTCCTCTAGGATCTTGCTGGAGGGTGGAAGTTTACTTTGAAGTGCAAACCAGACTGGAGGACCTATTGCAACAGTGCCGTGGTTTACTTTTGGTGTAGAGTTGCAGCCATAAGTGGAGGGTGGTAGAAAATGAAACAGGTACAGGAGGAAAAGGGAGAGGAGGTCTATAGTCTTTGAAATGAGGCACCTGGCTGCTCATTTGAGGCTTGCAGGAACAAGCATGTTTCCAGGGGTTAGGGGCTTTGGACAACTCAAAGCAGTTTCAGCCTCAGTGCTGCTAAACTATTCTGAGACACGAGGGGGGATATGATGTTAATACATGCACACAGGCGTGAACATGTTTTCAGACAAGATGGAGGGAATCCGCAGACTGTTTCACACACACAGACAGGATCAGGCACACTTTAAAGGTCAAATACTGTATAAATGAATATAAAAAAACAAAAAAAAAACAATGTAGTAAAATGCAGTTTTGTGTCTTTCTCATTTAAAAATCAAATAAGAACAAGACATACTAGGCATGGTCTGCAACATTGACAATTCCACCCAAAAAAAACAGATTTGCCCTCAGTCCAGCTATGTGAATCTCAGCAAATGTTATATCATCTTTAATTTAAAAAAGAAGAATATATCAAATCCTTATTTATAAATTTTTTTTTAGGAGTTTTAGGTTTAAAAGTAAAGAAAAACAAAACTTGGAAGAAAATATATTATCCTCTTTTTCAAGTTTTTGTTAATATTCATGCACAATGTTGTAAAGAAAAGCACAATTCTTTCATTAGTTTGATGAAAATCATAAAATCAAAAAGAATCTTTCGGTGTATGTCTTGTATTAAGATCTCAAAATACTAAACTGGCATGACTTTTATGTCTAAATGTAAAAACATTAGTCTGTCCTTAATCATTTTAGCCAGAGTTTATAATTCGATTAAATTTTCAATTCAGTTTTGTTTATATCGCACTGATTAACAACACAATATATCTCAAGTCATTTTACAGAGACAACTCAACCGGATCATACAGTCATATTGGTACAAAGTTTTCCAAGGAAAACCAGCGGATTGCATTGACTATTCAGCAATCCCTCACACCAAATATGCTGGACAGTAGCGACAGTGGAGAGAAAAACTCCCTTTTAACAGGAAGAAACCTTGAGTAGATCCAGGCTCAGTGTGAGCAGCCTTTTGTTGAGGCTAACTGGGGTTCAAGGAGACAGAAGCAGACATACAGAAAATAGCACAGATACCAAAGGTAACTGTTAACCAACTCCACAGAAGGCCCCGTCCAAGAAAGGCACTACCAGGAAGACAAGCTCCGAGCCATCTCCCATGTCAGAGGATGAAAGAGAGCGCATACAGATAATCACAGTCAGAGAAACAGGACTACACTGAAAAAACAGGCCAAACTCAAACATATATAAACAAAGATGTTTAATGGCATCAGCACAGATGTTATTTCTCTCTGGCATGGTGTCACAGCCTAACTGGAACAGACCACATTAAGCTACTATGATGAGAAACAGAGAGAGCCAAAAGTTAGAGGTTGAACTAACAAATATTGCAGAGTAGGAAAACAGAGATAGAATGAAGCGGAATGAAGAATAGTCATCCCTGTGTCCTCCAGCAGCCTAAGCCTATGGCAGCATAACTATAGAAATAGCTCAGAATAACCTTAGCCTCTCAAATTATAAGCTTTATCAAAATGAGAGTTATAAGCCTTGCCTAATATTGTTATTGTCCTCTATTAATAAGGATAAATGTGCCACTTTTGATTGACCAAAGGACGTTTTATAAAAATATTTTTCGAGACTAGGTTGGCATGTGGAGCACCATTTTCTATCCAGTTTCTTAGCATTTTGCTTCAAAGTGTGCAGTTCTGCATTAAACCTGGGAGCAAGCTTTCTATTTTCAAAGCTTTTGTTTTGTAAGGGGTTATGTTGTCCTAGACAGTACATAGGAATCTAGCAACCCCATCAACAAAATCTAAAATTTGGGGAAGAAAAAATGGAATAAGTTAAATGGTTACCCTCTGCAGTATTGTTCAGTGATACGTACAGAGGAGATAAAAAGTGGAAAAGTTCTTACAAATGTCTTACTACATTATCTGCTAATGTTAAGCCTTCTTTTGGGGGAGTAGAAATCATTTAAAGTAATTTTGAAGGTTACTAAAAAGTGGTAAGATAGGACAGGGCTGTTAGGAAATACTGTTATTCCTTCACATTCAATGCCATATGTCAGCAAAAGATCCAAAGTATGAAGCAAAGCCAATTGAGTCTAATATAACAATAAAGGCTGCACTTCAGCTATCACCTACAATGTCGGCAAGCTATACTGTCCCAAAAACAAGACTGACAACTTGGTTTATGCCGTTCATTGTAGGGAAGAGTGCACAGACCTGTACATTGGAGAGACCAAGCCACCGCTAAACAGGTGCATGGCTCAACAGAGGAGGGCCAACTCCTCAGGAGAGGACTAACTACAGCTGAAGGCTAAACTGCTTGAGGACAACATCCATATCCTTGCAAAGCAAGAAAGATGGTTTGAGTGAGGGGTTCAGGACGCCATCTTTGTTAACCTGGAAAAAACATCTCTCAACAGAGGAGGTGGTCTTAGACATAAGCTTTCACCCACCTACAAAGCACAGAACAATACCCAGAAGATTATCCTCTCACCCGCCCTCACCTGACTCACACTTCAATGAGGTATGTGATCAAAACCACTCTGATGAGGGAGTTAATAACCCATCAGAACCCCCTAATGACTATTAACACCCCCCATGTGACCTCCTTGGTCAATGCAGTGGGAGGCATCAAAGCCACCTTTTGTCCCCAATAACTCTTTGTTAGACCCACAGTATATGCTCAGAGCTACCAACCACTAGGTAGAACTGAAGAAGCCTCTTAGATAAGAGGCGAAACATCTTCTAGAAAACTTCACCTCCAGTTGTCTAGACTGAACTTTTTCAAGCTCGACCATAACCAGGATGACGGAGAGTCTTCACAGGTCTGCTAGTAGGGAAAAGTATCACAGAGTTTTACTTTAATTTTTACTTTGATCAAGTCAAACTACAAAATAAATGGAAGGATTATTGATAGAATTAACCAAACAATGAAGTATGCACACGCAGTGAATTATTTTGTCCAGGTTTGAAACATTTAAGCACTAGAGGGGATGTAGTATGCTGATACAGACAGCAGATGGCAGTATGACACATGGCTTCTAAAAGGTCAGCAGTCAACAAAACTGTTCTCAGTTAATAAGTAAAAAAAAAAATTTGATAAATAAATCAATATTCTCATGCCCTACAGCATTTTTGTTGTTCGCTGTGCTTGCTTGTAAACCATGCTTATTAGATTTGGGTCCTGTCAGAGAAGAAGGAAGCAATGACAGAAAAAGACGGTTATGCAGATTTCATCACTTCTGAGGCTGGACAGCTTCCTTCTTGCATCTGTGTTGCAACAGACCAACGTTGTGTTTTAAGAAGCTATTATAAGAATCAGTCCTATTAAAGGAGTCTTTCCTTCTGATTTGAAATGCACATTTTCTTGCATATTTCAAGAATTTAATTGTTAAATCAGACAATAATGGGAAATGGACAAGCATTTGACTTTAAGCATGTTGAAGTCCAAGATGTTAAAAGTTCTGTCTTACTGTGATAGTTTATACGCTACTGTTTGATCATCCAACAGACAAACTGCAGTGTTTGTCTGTTGGATTACTGTAGTATGTGGTAAACAGGGCTGTTGTTCCTCCTACGGTGTGTTGAGAATAGAGTAAATGTGGAGTATAGAACAAAAGGACTGCGGTGTCAGCTCACAACCTAAACAGCACGGCTCATCTGAGTGGACAAAAATTCCTGCAGAAACTCTATTACAATTACAGCAGCGAATTAAAACAGGCATGACATTGCTGATTATATTTCAAACTATGTAATCAACGTGTTCTTTTTTTTTCCTAATTCTTAAATACCTCCTGGAGTAGCATCTTTCTGACCGAGCAAAGTAAAAAATAAAAATAGGAAAACTCTTTGTGCTGAAGGCTGCTGATGTCCTCTTTCTCCTCTCTGCTTGTGCATGTAAAGCTGCACTCATGTTATCTCTACATTTACTTCCACATATGCTCAAATAAACAGCCAGCTGCTGGCAGACATTAAATATCCCAAAGTGGTAACATAGCCAAAGTGGTAAGAATGCAACAGACCTGCTCTGGTAAAGAGGGAATTATGAATAAAACAAGAGGAGAAGACAAGTAGCAACAGCAATAGGACAGAAAGGGTTTAGAGGGATGTGATGGGAAGAAGGTATGCAAACACATCCACAAATGGCCTTCTGTAGCTGACCACTGTCCCTGGGTGTAACCCTACCGCCCCCTCTTTGTTCGTCTCGGCTTTTTTCCCACAACAACAATATTTACAGAAGTGCCCACCCTGTCCAGAACACATGGGTGTTACCGTTTACCCAGGATGTCTTACCGTCACTGCAAAAACTAGGCCTTTCCCACAAAAACAACTGAACTAGTAAAACATGAGTATTTAACCTCTTGACGCCTGAATTGACATGCATGTATAAGTACATCCATAAAAAAAATTTGTTTTGCCTTTTAGAAGTTGCCAAATTGATTTTTTTTTCAATTTATTGTGAAATTAAATGGAAATATATTACACTTTTGTGACAAGATTTATAATGGTCAATGTTAACATATAAGGGACAAGTTATAACAGAAAAAAGAGCTTACCAAAGGTTCCTAGGTTCCCTCTAAATGTATAATTACTGGCATTTAGGGAATCCACACACTCTCTTAGCTTTGTATGTGATGCAAAGGTTTTGGTTTTTTTGCATATTAGCAACAAAACACATCAAGGGTTTAAAATGGAAAAGCAAAAACATATGTATTTGTCTGGATAAATTTTCTTATTCTCATTTTCCATTTAGCATTCAGCCATAAATTGTGTATTTAATTTGACAGCAGCCTATTTTATTTAATCTCAAACACCTCTATCTTATTTTATTTTTTATTGATCTATTTAGAGGTGAACTTGTTGGATCCTCCAATTATGTTTCTGCAACAAAAACATATACAGGTATGTATTGTGAAGGGGCAAAACCCTTTTCACTGCATCTTCTATCTGCCCTTTCAACTTTCTACATGTGCTTCTGCTGCATGCCACTTGCCTTGAAGGCGAGGTCTAGGGTCGTTAATGAAGTCACATTTGGAAGCTTTTTTTAGCCGGAAGTTGCAAAACTGGTGGAATTGACAAATTTTGTGATGGCGTAACTTAAAGACATTTCAGACATACGTACAATTATAAAAGTGCAAGTGAACAGCTCTTCAACTTTGACTACATTTTACATCTGAGGCAGCAAAAAAGCTTTGCAGGGACAATGATGTTGCGTGTTCTAGGAAACAAACGAACCTCAGTCTTACAGCTTCAATGCCACGGTGTGTGGTTTTGGTTTTGAACATTATAATCTAATAATGATGCAGCCAACATCTGGAGAAAATAGGCCCACTATATGGCGCTGGAGGTGCATTGAAGTGTATCATTTCAGGGCTCCACCAACCCTAATCACAGAGAGCAACATTGAGAGAACCCCCACCTCTGTATTGATGAGCCTATTTCTGTTTGCATTCATGATGGAGTGTTTGGGTATAGCCTGAGCCAAGTCTGGAAGACACAGTGGATGATACAAAAGTGTAGCTGTACAGAGTCGCTCTTATGTCACCAGAATAAAATTGTTTGAGTCTTGTTTAAATAAACTGTAGTCTAAGGAAACAAGGGATTTACTGTAAGTTCAACATAAGGGTGTCTGTTTCCAAAGAAATAAAAACTGACTTTGATCCTTTATTATTTGAAGAGCTGATAAAATGCTTATTATGTGTAAAAGATGTGATGTTTCAATCAAAATAATAATAGTAAACATAAATACAAACAATACTTTTTTGCACTTTTTTGCACAAAACAACTTTTGGAACAACTGAGGGGAAGAGCATAACTATTGAATAATAAATTTGTGAAATAATAAAGCCTTCGTCACATCTTGAAGATTTAGACCAGCGTATGCCTGATTTACGAAAATACGTCAGTTTTGTATACGTTATGAACACGCTGAAACACGCTGGCACATGTCGACATACGGCAAGCATGTTGCAAAGTTTTGAGCTTGCTCAAAATTCCTCGACATATGCCAGCATATGCTCATATGTGGGCCATAAGTTACAGGTAAGTTATCTCATCATTGAGGTACGTTTAGTGTAAGTTACTTATAAGTCATGGCGTCTAGCTTATCCAAAAAAAATATGAGTAACTTGCTTTCCCCTTAGGACACTGACTTGTGAGATTTCATGGGCATTACGCTGCCGTGCGTTCTGCATAATTTAGGTTTTCGTTGGACATAAGTTCTGGTCTCGTTAGGAATGCTCTATGTACATGCCCAAAATTAAAAAAATACATAGAAAGTTCTATGTATGTCAGCTTTTTAGAAGATTCTAAGACATCGGGCATATGCTGGCTAAATCGTCAAGGTGTGACAAGGGCTTTAGCAAAGTCAAACCAGTAACTGGGATAAAAAGCTTGTAGTGATGTCAGTGTGAAGGAACATAGTTAAGTACTATGACTTTATGTTTTTCTATGACAGTAGCTTGCTCAGTTTGCATATGAAGGCTTTCTGATTACAATATAGCAGCATTATCTAACTTACTAACTAATCCAACTTATATCAATCTAACTTATATAATTTCTGTGTTTTTTTTAACTTTGTTTCTAATCTATGTTATTATACATACAATTTTGGGTGATTTACTCAAGCAACACCATGTGACGAGAGGTCAGAGGTGTTTTGTTACTGTACTTAAGTAGACTTTTTTAGGTATCTATACTTTACTCCATTACTTATTTTTCTTCCTACTTCTGACTTCTACTTATTATATTCTCACACAAGTATCTGTACTTTCAATTCCTTACATTTTTAAAACCAACGTTACTCGTTACGCTTGGTTTTGGTTTAATGTTTATAAATATTTATTTCACGTCGTGTGTGCCATCCAATGCAGATCATTTTCGCCATCCACATCTAGTGAAAACTAGTGTAATTGGATGAGTCATATAACGCAAACACTCATTGGTTAGCTAAAGGAAATCATCAGAAGCAAGCAAGTGTTCTTCAAACTGCAAACATAAATTGTCTATGCCAGAGTTCTTCAACAAGGGGTCCGTGACCCCTAGGGGGTCCGCGGAGGTACTGCATGGGGGTCGTGAAAGTCTTGGTTGATTACTTTTTTTTATATTCCCTCCTGCAATTTTTTGCACTAATTAAAATGTCTTTAAATACACATTAACATGAATTCAACACACTGTAGTAAACAGATAAATGAAAGCAGAAGATGTCTTTCAGTCATCAATGCACACATTCAGCGACACACAGGAGCTCTTTCAAACCTGGGCACCATTTCATTCACAACACCTGTCCCTTTAACCAGGAATCAGATTCAGAAATACTTTAATAATCCCAGGCAGAAATTACTTTCGTTACATGACTCCATATGTAATAGAGTGACTATAGGACCAGTTTGATATAACACAATTTCATACAATATATATAATTAGGGGGTCCCCGCTCCATCTCGCAATCAGTTTGGGGATCCTTGGCTTTGAAAACGTAGAAGACCCCTGGTCTATGCCATGCTATGATGTAGGATTCAGAAAAAGAGCGAGAGTGTATCGGGAGATTGAGATGGAGACTGTTGGGATCCAGAGGTTTGCCCTCCAGAGGGCGACGTGGATCCCTTTCTGTGGGCTTCTGTTGGGATCCAGAGGTTTGCCCTCCAGAGGGCGACGTGGATTCCTTTCTGTGGGCTTCTGTTGGGATCCAGAGGTTTGCCCTCCAGAGGGCGACGTGGATTCCTTTCTGTGGGCTTCTGTTGGGATCCAGAGGTTTGCCCTCCAGAGGGCGATGTGGATCCTTTTCGGAGGGGTTCTGCTGTCGGTTGGGATCAAGAGGCTTGCCCACCAGAGGGCGCCGTGGATCCTCTCCTGCGAGCTTGTGCTCATTTGGAACAGCTGATCCCCATCTGCTCATTAAGCTCTCCCTACATAAGCTGGAGGGGAGCTTCCCTCTGAGCCGGATTGTTGAACCAGTTGTGGTTAGCAAGCCTGAGCCAGCCTGCCTGTTCTGACCCTGTAAACCTGAACCTGTAAACCTGAACCTGTAAACCTGAACCTGTAAACCTGAACCTAACCTGCTTTGTCCTCTCTGCTTCTCCAGGAAGTATCCTGCCTGTAAGCAATAAACTATTGGACTTTTATCCTACCTCTGTGTCTGAGAGTTCTGCATTTGGGCTAGTAATCCTGCCTGATCATGACAGAGACCAACAAGACCTCCCTCATCTTTGGCCCTTTCTCAAAGAATTTTTTGAAATAGTCAAAAGAATTGAGCTTTCAATTCATATAGTTGCATCTGGCTGTTTTTATTTTTTATATTTTAAAGGTTTCTTTATACTTTTATACTTTAAGTAGTTTTTGGAGCACATACTTTTTCACTTTTTACTTGAGTAAAGAGGTCAAGGTAATACTTCAACTTTTACCAGAGTGTTTTTAAACTGCAGTATCTGTACTTCTACTTAAGTAACAAATGTGTGTATCTTTGAAACCACTGCCAGATGTACCATA
The DNA here is from genome assembly GCF_016077235.1 of Cyprinodon tularosa. Lineage (NCBI taxonomy): Eukaryota > Metazoa > Chordata > Actinopteri > Cyprinodontiformes > Cyprinodontidae > Cyprinodon > Cyprinodon tularosa. The sequence goes on from NW_024037882.1 coordinate 541,528, forward strand.
TTGAATATACACTGTATGCACAAAGAGTAAAAAAGGAAGTAATGGAGCCAAACCCCTTACAGCTGAGCTGTCAAAAGAAAGAGGAAAAGATAAAGAGTGAAAAGTGTTAAAAAAAATGATGCCTAAATTATTAAGAAAACAATATGTATTTGTTATTCACCGAAGAGGTAGTTAAATCTTCAGAAGCTGGTAAATTGATGAATGCGGGAGTAAATTCTGCCAGCAGATTGATATGATCTACAATAGTTTACACGCAAAAAATGTCACAAGGAGATTGGAAGGTATCCAGATAAAAAAGTAATAATAGTATTGTTTCATTTACATAGACAGATGTAATCGGAATAAAACGGCTGATTGGTCTAAAAATGGGTGATGTAGTAATTGCACATCACTGTTATGCATAAACCTCTGCCTGTCAGATTACAATTAGATACTGTTAAATCAAATTGGAATAATCTTACTGACATGTTTACGTGACTAATTCTAGCATACTTTTGCCATTTAATCTGAATACTTATGTCCATGAATGAAAAAAGACTAAATAAGCACTATGAAGATGAATGCCTAGTGTATAGTGCTTTATTTAAAAACGATTATACGTTTTGGTATAGGCATAGTACATTACTGGGTACCTTTAAATCACTTAATAATGACTGAGAAAACATCAGCTGTTTATGAATATAGTTGCCTTGTGATAAACACCATTTAAAGAGGAAGAACAGATGCATGTGACAATAGAATGTTTGTGGCTGAAACTAGAATGTATGTCTAGATGTAGAAGAATATGTGTATATGAGAGGAGAATGTGTTTGTGAGAGACATAATACTGTATATGTATGTGAAAAGATAAAATCTATGTATACAAGAGTTGCAGAATGATTTATGGCTTGTATGGCCCTTTTAGTAGATAATAGAGATTGTCAGGAGGGGAGTCCTCGGACTACGAAACTTCACCATTGTATGTCTGAGGGGAAATAACTGGCTGGTTTTCAGTTCCTGGTAATTTCATTGAAAGTTAAACTTTAGAGTATGTGTCAATGAAGATTTCTAACACTGAGTTTCACTTTTTTGCATACTTTAATTTTTAATTGATAGTACTGAAAACTTTCCCTATACCTACATTATAAGCAGTTTTATAAATTTACAAACAGCTAGAAAAACATTTGATTTAATGTTTACATATTTTATCACTACTGTAACTACTGAAGACGGCTAATTCTATTGTATCAAAATAGTTCATCAACGGCAGATGAGATGTGTATTATTGCATATTAAATGGAATTTGCACCAGAGGAATACTTTGTTCATTTCAATATGTAAAAAAGTAAGCTAGAACCTGCAAAGCATCCCCAAGAAGAGTTTTTAAAATAGACTTTGCATGTAGAAATGTAGTGAAAGTCACTAGAATAATAAAGAAATGTGGAGTTTTGATGAATTGTATTTCATTAAACCAGCAGAAAATACAGGCCACAAAGTGACACAACCAAAATTGTGTCTCTGACGGGACCAAACTAGCAGCCAGCAGATATCGTATCAATACTGGTAGGATATCCACATGTATGTGGTTACCACTATTGATAGGTGTACACCTGAAAAAGACTGCAAGTGGTTTCAAGTTTGAAAGTAAAGCATCACTCAGGCAAAAATGTCAGCTGTTATGATGGCAAGGAAAAGGCATTGGTGCAACGCCTTACACTTGATGGTGCAAACATGTAATCCAGTATCCAGTGAAGTGGTAAAGTAGCTTTGAACAAGTCTGTCTTTTGAAAACAGAAGTAAAAGGTGATCCTTTTAAGAGCAAACTTGGAATTTCTCACTGTTAGTCGATGGTAAAAGCTTTTATTTTATTATTTTATGAAAAATATTCATTGCTTCTCTCTTTATGTCGACATTTAATGGTCACTGTTCACACAGGTTTGGTGCCGAAAATCCTAAATCTGCAGTAGCTACTTTTATGTGTTATTATTAGAATGATGCATTAGGAATAATGATATTTGTTAAGAGAAAATAATTGTCTTTTCACCTGAGTGAAGTTGCCCCCCCCCCACCTTCTTCAAATCAGAAAAAATTAGTGTCAAATGTTTGTGCTACGTTTGTGCTGTTTTGTGCAGCAGAAATTTTCATTTGTGCCGCTATCGTTTTAAAGATATAAAGAAATATTTCTAGAGGTCAACAAAGGTCAACCAGCCCCCCCCCCACTTTCTTCAAATCTTCAAATCCAAAGCAGCACAAATGAAAATTTTTGCTGCACAATCAGCACAAACGTAGCACAAAAGTTTGACACTAATTTTGTCTGATTTGAAGAAGGTGGGGGGGGGGGGGGCAACTTCACTCAGGTCAGACACCTAGAAATATTTCTTTATATCTTTAAAACGATAGCGGCACAAACGTAAATTTTTGCTGCACAAACCAGCACAAACGTTTGACACTAATTTTGTCTGATTTGAAGAAGGTGGGGGGGCTAACTTCACTCAGGTACTGGAACGGTTCGAATGTTGGAGGCAGGCTGGAGACGATGTGTTCTTTAACCAGCCTTTCGAAGCACTTCATCATGATGGGAGTCAGTGCGACAGGCCAGTAATCATTTAGTGAGGTGACATGAGGCTTCTTTGGGACCAGAATAATGGTGGCAGACATGCATGCTGGCACTATGGATTGATCCAGCGAGGTGTTAAAAATGTCTGTGAGGACATATTAACTGTAAGTTCTACTTTTTGTTTGCAGAAACAACTTTACTTTCCTTATGAATCTTAGTAATCTTAGTGGATCAAGCCCATATTGTTGTGTTTGAACTTATAAATTGGAGAGAGATAAATTATATGTTTGAATGGTTAGTAGAATCCAATTTGCGTACTACATGATTGTCAGATAGAAACTCTGACCTACCAAAAACCTCAGATGGAGGGTGAATTTGCATTTTAGCAAGTTGCTGTTTAGAGGGACAATCATTTGGACCTGTGTATATTATGAAGAAGATGTGTTAAAGGGTTCACTAGGTTTTCTAGAAAGCCTTCGCACTCCACATCATTTTTAAGATGTACTCAAGTATTCTTTGAAGGCAGAGACCTTTTCAGGGCAGCAAAGACCTTTAAATTAAACAAACACTTTAATCTCTTCACTTTGAGTCATATTCATGGGGCAGTAACTGTTTGTGATCTCCGTGTTTTAACACCCTTGTAAACAAATCCTGTTTTAAGAGGATTTTCATTAAGGACTGAAAACTCTGTGCTGTATAGGCTAAAACAATGGTGAAACACTGTAACCTCATAGAGCCCCTTTACTTTGGAGGTTGGGAAACAGTTTGACATTATTTGCATTTCAAATTCCCAGCAGATCATTTTCAGAGGCATTTAACTGACTGCAACCTATAAAGTTTCCTACAGTCTGTTTTTTAATTGTTGTGTTGATACTAAAAAGCCCAAAGTGGGACTCATCAGGAGAGTCCCCAAGTATAAATAAATTTTTTCCTGTTTTATTTTACAGATCAGACTTGCTGTGGGTTCACTGTAATTTGAGTGCAGCATAAATATAGCTTGTCACCTCCCTGTGAGTAAAAGATGAGAGTTAAATAACCCATGATGGGACATCCCCAACTGATTCTCTGAATCAGAAATACATTTTTCTGTAGTTTTAATTCAGGCAGATTACCTCACATGTAAAATGTATGACTAAATTCACCTTCTGGACATAGAGAAACTTCCCAAAAAGTTTATGTATTCGTTTTGTTTGCTCTGACCCCTTACATGTCAAATAAAGAACATCCTGGTCTCAGATCCTACTCTCCCCCTGTCGCATCGTGCATTCCCACATAAACCAATGGTATCACTTTCTCAGATGTTGATTCTGTAGTGCCAGGAAGCCTTTGCAAACAGATAGCTGTTTGCTCTAGCTGCTGCCTAGGTGACCCACTAAAGAGGCAAAGGTTTGCAAGCAATAACCGACAATTGTACCTAAAAGTCGCAAAATAAGTTAAAACTCCAATTCTGAGCAAACAAAAGCCTTAGAAAAGCGTGCCTGTCAACTTGCTGACTCAATCTCAGGCTTGAGCAGCTGAGTAGGGAACAATAATCTCCAGTTTTGCATGACTGTCTGCTGAAAAAAAAATGCAAAACACCAACTGTGAGGTCGTAAAAGTTGTACACTTACTACAGTTATATCACTTTTCTGCTTTATCAATTCACGCAGTATACTTTACAGACACATGAAGAACTCAATTCCTTTGTTAATTAAATTTTAGATTCTGAGGTATCAGTTGCACTAGCACCACATCCGGTGGTTTTGCTATGCTTTGTCATGTGGCTGTTATCTTTTTTCCCCCCCAAAATACAGGGTAGGAGTCATACATCCTGTATGTCTTACGTAAAAACAACTTAAAATAACAGATACAATTCTATGCAATAAATCATTAAGTCATCTTGTGAAAAATAGTATTCCATTTTACTATAGATGACATTTGCTTTATAATAATGATATATTTACAGACGAACACACTTACGTGGTGCGAAGTAAGTACTAAAGATGTCAGTGCATGTTTTTTGTTGTAGTAAATATATTTCAAACATTTCAAATGACATGCATTTTTTAACAGACTTCAGTAAAACTTTCAATTATCCACAACATACAAGAAACCATAAGTACATAAACACTGATCAGATCATAAGTTCATATTCTTACGGTTCAGTGATACCTTTGGTTGGATATTAACTGATGTTCTGTATAGAAATGTATCATTATAAAGTTTTTGTCCAAAGTACAGCTTCATTACTTCTTCTTAAGGCTGCTTTATAATCCAGAATATCCAATAATAGTGTTAGAAAGTTTTTTTCATACACATAGGTCATTTAACTCTGCTTCAACACTTCTATACAGATTCATTCCACAAGACTCCACTGCAGAAGAAATATTATGATGAAGTTTGTGTGAGCTTTTTTCATGGCACAGTCTTGGCAGACGTCATAAAACAGGAGGTTGGCTGACTAGATAAATGTAACAAGACTTTCCTGAAAAGAATATGAAGACAAAATACAGTAGTCAAACAAGAAAGAGTCAAGAAAACTCTTTCAGATAAAAAAAATTACAACTGTACATTCAGTCACTTGAATAGTATCAAATGAAACATGAGTGGAAAGAACTGAAGATTAGGGTGTATAGAACCCATCAACCATCTGACTTAGAAAAAGGATTCCAAAATGATCCATCAAGGACATCTTGAATTTACCTTTAACCGTTTAGTTTTAACTAAAAAGTATTGATTGAATTCCTGAACGTGGGTTCAGAACTTATTTCATATTATGATTCCATTCTAAGTTTCATACTTGAACGTACCTAAAAAAAAGAAGAAATGTTCTAACATGCATGTGCAGAGAAACAATTGACACACTATCAATACTTAAATATACATACACTGTCTCTTTAAAGGAAGGGGGAAATAATGCAATTTCAGGGAAGGTCACTGAGTTTTACAACTACTGTAGTCTGAATAATTCGTTTATGAACTCAAAGAATGAGGAAACCATTCTATGCCAGACAACAAACGACATTTGCTAAAGATTATGGGAGAGATTATAGTAGACTTCTTCCTGGAAGGAAGCACATCTTTTTCTCACAAGAAAAACAATGTTACCATTATCACAGAGTGGAAAAGACTCAGGACATTATTATTTTTTCTGCACGTGTCAGATTTGCTATTTGACATTATTGTAAGTGCACAAAAAATAATGAAACCGCTTCAGAAGCTTCGTCTAATACTGTAGATATATGAAGGTTTGTATTCTATCAATAGGCTACAATACAGTCCAAAACGCCTGCATGCACTGGTCCCTATATGACAAACCAGAGGAAGAATTTTACCATGCAAAACTACAAACAATATATACCACTTAATGAACAAAAAAAATGTTTGTTACAATAAATTTTAAACCAGATTACAAACTCGGGCAGCCGCACTTGGTTTTTGTGGAGTTTAATTTGCAAACTTGCATCAGCTTCACAACCAATCATAATTGTCCAACTGCTTGCGTCACACCTCTTTGAGCCAATCAGAAATCTACACGATGGTAGAAAAGATCGGGGTTGGACCTTAATTCAGCAAGACAGTCGGGAAGAGTCAAGGGACGGGTTGGTACGGAAACCTGGAGGTCTCTGCTAAAATCCAGAACGGATACCCCAAGGTTTTATTTTATTACAGCCCCAAAAGAAATATTTCCATCATGGTGGTGGTAACGGCTTCAGCTGGAAGCCACAAAGTGCTCCTGATATCCGGGAAACAACCTGGCTCACCGAGCGGCTCACAGACGGCCTACAGCCGGCAGATATCTCTGGTTTTACCGTCCAGTCAGGTGTCGTCGGACTCGGACTCCAACATGTCTGTGGGGCCGCCGGTGCGGAAGCGACAGAGGCTCACTCATTTGAGTCCGGAAGAAAAAGCGCTTCGCAGGTGAGTTTAAGTAAAATAATCCGACTCAGTTCAGTGTTTGGAAGCCTAAATCGTAGCCATTGTTGCGGGCATTTAAACGAAGACACGCCCTGATGTTTACCACCAGCTGGAAAAAATTTGCTGCTAAATGCCCAATTTTTATATATATATTTTCTACCGTTATTTTTCTGTGTAGTTATGCTTTCATGTTTCTGTGGTGTGGCTGTTATCTTGGCCATTAAACTGACCCAGGGTCAGCTCCTACACTGCCTGCGTGGCAGCAACATGAGCGCAGATTGCTCCATCTGATTCAGCCAGCGTCATGGAAACCTGCCTTTTTTTTTTCCTCAGGAAACTGAAGAACAGAGTGGCAGCTCAGACTGCAAGAGACAGGAAAAAGGCCAAAATGGGGGAACTGGAACAACAAGTTGTAGAATTGGAGCTGGAGGTATAATATTTACTGAAACTCATAATATTAAAACACTTAATCCACCATAACTGGCTCAGTCATGCCAGTTTTAATAATAATAAAACTAATAATAAAAGTAAGGAATGCACTTAAATTATTTTTAAGACTCATAAGTGGGGCAACTTTTCGGTTTCATTTCTATACTTTGCTTTCTCGCCAAAAGTCATGCTTCACTTCTCCATAAACCGTTTCCAAGTTTCATGTGTGAACATCAGTTTTTTTTTTTCTCACAGAACCAGAAACTTCACATCGAGAACAGAATGCTTCGGGAAAAAACAAACGGTCTCCTGACAGAAAATGAGGAATTGAGACAGAGACTTGGGTTGGACACCCTGAAATCAAAAACAAAGGTAGGGACTATAAGGAAAGAGCTGATTTATGGACTAAACCATACATATAGTTTACCTTGAGTCCTAATAATTTTTTTCCCTCCCTCTTTTAAAGGTTCAGACGCTGCCATCCAACGGGAACGACGCAGGTTTGGGGATCGGGTCTTCTGAGTCCGCAGCACTCAGGCTACGTGTGCCTCCGCAGCAGGTGCAGGCCCAGCAGTCCCTAAATCTGAAGACTTCTCAATGGATACAGATTGTCTTGACTCTACAGACAATGAGGTGAGACTCGATCACCATGTCAGTTTTAAAGGGATGATTGGGTAATTTTTAAATGTACTATTAAGCCGACTGATGGGTATAACTAATTACTAGTAATCATCATTAAAATGGCAGTAGTCTTCAACATGGGGGCAGTTGGGATATTTGGGGGTTCTTCATAGAATGACAGCTTTGACATTATCTTGTATATCTACCAATGCAGTCTTTGCACTAGTTTGTATTAAATTGTTGCTATGGGGGTTAGATTGCTGTTTAGAAAAAATGGCCACTATTGTATCTGAATCCATCTAATCCCCTTCTGTCTTCCCTTGAACAGTCTGATCTGCTGCTGGGCATTCTGGACATCCTTGACCCAGAGCTGTTCCTCAAGTCTTGTGATCAGGAGTGCCAGGAGCCGCAGGTGCTGCTGGTTGGAGGGGGGCACCCAGTACCTGCCGCCCCACCTGCGCCTCTGGGGACCCCATCAGTTAAGCTGGAGGCCCTTAATGAACTGATTCACTTTGATCACATTTACACCAAGCCAGTGGAGGAGGTGAGCAGCGAGCAATGCAGCAGCGACTTGGAGAGCAGCACCAATGAGAAGAACGATGGGGCCCCCTTCACCATTACGGAGGTCGTAGTCGAGGAGGAGACGGTCTGCGTGAAAGAAGAGCCTGATGAAGTGGTCATCCCTACCTGTGTTGGTCACAGTGAGGCAGATGGCCTCTTCCCTGGTGCCTCCTCCTCGGCTCTCGGCACCCTGGAGAAGGAAGCCTCACTTGCGGACACCTACAGCGACTCCGGATATGAAGGGTCCCCTTCCCCTTTCAGCGACATGTCCTCTCCCCTGTGTTCTCAGAGCTCCTGGGATGACATGTTTGCCAGTGAACTCTTTCCCCAACTTATCAGCGTCTGAAATCAACTCTGCCCAAGAAGTCTAATATGTTAAATTGTAAATACACAAGCTAATGTGTAGTGTTAAATTTTCAGTTTCTATATTTTAAAACTAATCTATAAGACAAACTGTAATTTTACAGCAGGTCTGTACCACTGCCAGCTCTGTTAGTGGTAGAGTTCACGATAGAGGATTTAAGATTGCCAACAAATCTTTCACTCATTCTTCAATGACATATGGGTGGATCGGTATTTGTATTTTGGGGGGGGGGGGGGGGGGGCCCATCAATTAAACATTACACTTATTTATTTGTGTATGGCTTCAGAGTCCAATGTCTGCATGTATAAAACAAAATATCTTCACATTTTTGCTTGCTCTCCTTGTAGTTGGATTTCTGTATTAAAATCTTGCATCCATACCTTGTCTCTGCATTGATTTTCTTGGTTTGGTAAAGAGGATGAATTTAATGGAGTTACAAGTTTCCTTTTTGATCCTTTATTCCAAATTCTATAGGGATGGTGATTAAACTGTTTCCTTCTGATAAACCTTTCCTTGGTTAATTAGACTTGAATGTCTAAAGGAGAGTGGTCTGCTGCAGGTTGGCACTTAATGGATGTTTAAACTGAAAGGACGGAAAAAGGAAAAAATGGTCGTCTACACCAATTTCTGACATGAAATGATTAAATTATTCTTGATAGAATAGGGTGATATTTACAAATGACAAATTTTAACAAAGTTTCTCCAAATGCCCTTTAGTCAAACTTGACTTAAGTTCAAGTCATTTAAAAAGTATTGGGGAGAAAAAAACTTAAAGATCCAACTTGGCCCTTGGTTTTGGCACAAAACCTTCATGCTTCTGCTAGATTGCTGGGAATTGAAATTCTCATGGTTTTGGACTGTATATAACCCCCTGGTCTAATTGGAGGGTGGAACAGACCCTTGCATTAAAATTTGTCTTTTTAATCTTAGAATGTGATTAAATTTAGAAGTTAAAGGTGTCCACATTTTACTACTTTTAAAGAGGCTAATTGACTTACCAGTAACATGCATATTTTTCAATGGGTGGGGGAAGCAGGAGTGCCGGCAGAGGGAACCCATCCATGCAGGCTATGTTTATCTAAACTGTTAAACCTGCAGATCAGTGAAGTTGGACAGCCTTCTATTCTCATGGCCACATTCTGTTTCAATTGTGATCATTTTTTAAATACTGCTACACAGAAAACTAAACTCTTATTTCCCTTTGGCTCCATCTTAAAGAGGCTCTAAATAACACCGTGTGTCTCTCATGAGATTCCCAAGAGTTAAATTTGAAGCCCTCTTTGCTTACCTACAAAATCAGGTCAGTCTAAGTATTGTTAAAGGGAGACAAAAGGAAGAAATGATTTCCCCTCAGGACATGTTTCTAATTTCAGGGACTTTTGTGTATAGAGGAGAGCAGTTTCTGGTATGGTCATGGGTCTGGCCCACTGAACAAAAGCCCCTGGAGTCCCTGTTGTGAGCTGATTAGATCAGGTTTTTAACATGCAACGTTTATGCAATTGATTGAGCTGTAACTCAGTCAGCACCTAGCTGCCTGTCTCCATTAGGGTCTTTTTTGTACTGATTGGAAAGATTTGTTTTGTGATCTCTGCCCTCATGGCTCACAGCAACACATTTCTTTCTGAATTTCACCCCAGGCCTACCTAGGAAATCTGTCTTAAACATCGAAGTTGTCAAATCCGCCCTTTCATCGTAAAATTCCCTATTTGGTTCTATTGTTTTTTTTTTTTGGCTCTTGTGGGTGGTTAAAGAAAACCACAGAGACATTGACGTAGCCTCTTAAAAAAAAGAAAAGTGTGGTGACAAATTCACAGAATCCTATTTTGAAGGTGCAGACACAGAAAAGGGCAAAACCAAGTCTCCAGATGTTGAGCCGAAACTGAAAAGTGACACAGTAGATTTTCATTTTCAGTCTGCAAATTCTGGTTTGTGTTAAACTACGAGACTCATTTCGGCCCTATATTTCCTTTGAGGTTTACTAACATGGTGCACTGTACTTTGCCTTACAATTTCAACCAGCATTTACATTTCACAGTTGGGAGGTTTAGCATAAGAAAACTGGATTTTAAAAGTTTGCTCTTAAAAAAAGGAAGGTCAATGGATAGATGTTCAGTTCCTTCGTTCCTTAAAGGCAGGAAAGAGGATTTTTTTTCAATGGCTGTTTGTATATTTTTGAATCGTACGCTTGTGTCGGTGCCCCCTCCTTCTCTACGCTGGAAATGTTTCCGCCAGTAATTTTGTATTTCACTTAGAGAGGCAGGAAAGTGCCAGGATGCACCTAGTCAGCAGAAAATCTCCATAAGAAGAAGATGTCTCTGCCGGCGTTATCACTTTAAGTTATATTTTCATTTGTTGATGTGTTCTTGCTGCTGCATGTTTCATAATAAAAAAAAATACAGTCTTTACTACAGAATTCAACATTATTTACCTGTCCAGCAGATGTTTTGGGACCATAGCAACCATTTTCAGACCTTTTTGCTCCTTCAGGGCACGCCATCTCTGAAAAGAATCTCTTAAACACACACTTAGCCGGCTCCGTTTTCTCCCACTTTCTCTCCATTCACAAATACATAAAAAAATGCTTTCTTTTCCAGTTAGGTTTATCAGAATTTGGTTCGGTCATTGATGCTCCAGTTTACACAAAAGAGTGAACAAATAGCTTAAAAAAAACAGCAGCACCAAACAAGCGTAGGAGCACTTCTTTGTGCTTTGGACCTCTAGCTAAGCAGTGTATGAGTTATGCTTAGAGCCTACATAAATAACGTCATGGCGGCAGAGGTGTCAAGTAACAAAGTACAAATACTTTGTTACTGTACTTAAGTACACTTTTTAGGTATCTATACTTTACTCCATTACTTATTTTTCTTCTGACTTCTGCTCATTACATTTTAACACAAGTATCTGTACTTTCTATTCTTTACACTTTTAAAGCAAACGTTTTAAAGCAAACGTTACTTGTTCCTCCTGGTTGAATGTTTATAAATATTTATTTCATGTCATGTGCGCCATCCAATGCAGATCATTGGCGCCATCCACATCTAATTGGATGAGTCATATAACGCAAACACTGATTGGTTAGCTAAAGGAAGTCATCAGAAGCAAGCAGGTGTTCTTCAAACTGCAAACGCGAATTGTCTATGCCATGCTACAATGTGGGATTCAGAAAAAGATGTCGAAAGGTCGGATACAGGCGAGAGCGTATCGGCAGATGGAGACGGAGACCAACAAGACCTCCCTCATCTTTGTCCCTATCTCATAGAATTTTTTGAAATAGTCGAAAGATTGAGCTTTTGATTCATATAGTGGCTGCTTTTTTTTAAAGGTTACTTTATACTTTAAGTAGTTTTTGGAGCACATACTTTTTCACTTTTACTTGAGTAAAGAGGTCAAGGTAATACTTCAACTTTTACCAGAGTGTTTTTAAACTGCAGTATCTATACTTCTACTTAAGTAACAAATGTGTGTACTTTTGACACCACTGAATGGCGGCAGGTACGCAAAATGTTTGATTGACAAACAAGCAGCCAATCCACTTTAGTATCTACAGTAGACTAGCTAATGTTTTGCAGGCACCATCTCAGCCACAGTTTATAGATTTTATTTAATTCCTTTTTTGTACAGGGGGGGCATTAAGTGCAAGAATGGCAGACATCGAATCATCTTAGATTAATCTGGACAATTTTAATACCCTTAATGGATCTATTATCTTTCCTTCTAATGCCCTGTCAACAGTAACCGGATGCTGGAGTGCATTATAGTTGCCATGGAGTAAAAGGGGGACAGTTAATCCTTGGCAAGTAGCACACAGACAACTAGCAGTGTGTGCTCAATCTAAATCCTAGCTGTGACAGCGTTCTGCAGGGAAGCATTGGCTGAGATACTGCAGCCAACAACTTCATGTTCACCTTCTAAACACATCTGGTCCTGTTAACCCTGTCTTTCTCGTAAACATAGCAGCTGCCTGAGCTTTTGCAATAACTAACCATACAGCGTGTTGCTGTGTCATCTTATTACAGCTCATCTTCTTAGCTGGTTCTTTAGCCACTAAGGGAGCTTTGGCTTCCATCATGTTTTCAGTTTTTTCCTCACATAGAAAATACTCAATTTAACCGTCCGTTCACTTTAATCTTATGTTTATCCAGGAGGAGTGAATACTGCAATGCAGTGACTGCTGCTCTTGACATTCTTACAGTTTGACCTGCTGTCATTTATCTAAACACACAAATGTTTTGCTATAAACTTTGAGCACCAATATCTTGAATAGGATGGAGTTGTGCCCAAAATAGCTGTTTTTAGTGCTACAGCCGTTTTTCCCTAATCTTTAAAGTGGTGTCTCCTTTTAAACAAACTGCTAAATTGTTTGAATAAAAGAAAGTTTTACATATCAAGTATATATAACGTGATTATACCTAAAGTGCCTCATACCTCTTTTTTCATACTCATGTTACATAGCACCTTTCATATTTTATATATATATATCTGAAATTATATGTAATAGAATGAATGTGAAGCCAAAAAAGATATTTTTAAGTAAAAATCAGAAAATTATTTGGCTCATTTGTTGTCAGTTCCTGACAAAAATCCGGTGCAATCAGCCTCAGAAGTGCCCTAACTAGAAACGAGTGTTTGTGTGTAATTAACAAAAGAGCAAACAAAATAGCATCTTAGAGTCAAATGAACACAGCAGTAAGTGTCACGAATAAGGTTGCGGATTAATCCAAAGCAACTACTATTACAGGTTTGCAGATCTCAGAGAGCATTGATTGTTTCTATCATCTGAAAAGAGGGAAAGTTTGGCCTGAGTGTAAATTTACCAACCGCTGGAACTCCTAACCTAAGAGGTAAATGGTAGCTCTGGAGGAGCTGCAGAGATCTGCAGCTCTGGAAGAGAATCTTAATAGAATACAGTCTTTTGTGTGAATAAATCACATAGAAATCATGTACAATAAAGGTAGGATTGTTGGTTGATTAAATAGGGAAATGTTCAAAGGCTATTGGTATTGTTGCAAAGTGTGATATTTTTCTTTGTCTTATTTTCACATAGAGCTACGCATGTATAATAGCAATGGTACAAAGCCACACTTTCTTCTGAACGTCAAAGCTGGATCTTAATTTAGAGCCGGACTTGTCATGTCACATATGTATGGATTTGGATAAAGCTTTCAGCAAGTCTCGTGTTTCCGCACTCAGCAGGATTATAAAGAGGATTGCTGAACCACACCGTCAGCTGCCACTTCAGTATATATACCCAGGTTCACAGTTGGAGCTTTCACTCCATGCAGGCTAAACATTCAGCTAGTTGCATGCTTAAACGGGAAAATAAAGAGTAAATGTGACCCTTGAGCTAAGTTAAAATAGCTTACATTAACTTTACAAGAAGTTCAACAGCTGATCAAACAGTTTACAGATGAACTGAGTCACATGTAAAGCAAACAAGAAGTCATGGCAGTGAGAGGTGCCTATCAGGCCTCATGTGATGATTTTCTCACGTGAACGGAGAGCGTGAATGGTCTTGCTGTTTTAGGGGGGCGGGGAGGGGGTCACATGGCCAGGGTTTTAGCAAATTCAGTCAAAGGACAAAATATGATCTAAAAAAATGGGACGTTGCTTTGGTATGTTTGTGAAAGAGAAAAAGTAATTAGTCGCTGGTGTAATTACCTACCAACTGCATTTGTCCAACTCTCTCTAGCGAACGCATTTTCCCTTTGGGCACAGAGCACAAACGACTGCACCCAGTCACCTTTTAATAGCCAGGGAGAAAGGCTTGTTAATCTTGTCCTCCAGGTCCAGAAGGTGTGTTTCTTTCTCTATAATCATGATGAAAAATCGTTACATCCAGCTTGTTTTTCCAGATTTCGGAACCTACGGAACAACAAGTCGACATGCATTTAATCATAGAATGACAGCTTGAATCAGCAATGTCTTGTTCGGTACAAGCTGTTCAGCATTGTACAGTGAAATAAACTGCTGTAAATATATATATATATATATATATATATATATATATATATATATATATATATATATATATATAACTGTTTTCTCACCCCTCGTGGGGTGGTATGTGTCATCCTCAAGCTCGGGTCCTCTACCAGAGGCCTGGGAGTTTGAGGGTTCTGCGCAGTATCTTAGCTGTTCCTAGGACTGCGCTCTTCTGGACAGAGACCTCTGATGTTTTACCTGGAATCTGCTGTAGCCACTCTCCCAGTTTGGGGGTCAAAGCCCCCAGTGCTATATATATATATATATATATATATATATATATATATATATATAACTTGGGGTTAAAGTTCACTGTTCCCCTTGGTAGTTTCCCCATTGATAATAAAACACTATATACATAAATGGTCTAAAATCAGTCAGGCCCCTTTTGATCACATAATTAACATCTTATAGTATTACGCATGCATTACATTATCAAAGATGTCTGCTTCCCTGCTTTTTACACACACATTAAAACTGGAGTTATACTATCTATACGCTTTGACCTGATGTCAGTCTACTGTTTGATACTATAACTAATGTAAGCCCTTTCCCAAGGTTTAGGAGTGATTAGTCTATCAGTTCTTGTCTTGAAATAACAGTTCATGCATCATTACAAAAGAAAATAATTGTTACAAGAATAAATAAGCTATAAAAACCTGTATTTGAAACAGTACTATAAATGAAAATAGGCGATACAACACAGGAAAAATACATGGCACAAAAAATATATGTTGTGCAATTTCCAAACTGTATTCGAAGATTTTATTAAACATGCAGTATAGTTGGGGGATTCAGACCATCCCTCCATTTTTCGTCACGCTTATCCCAAGCGGGGTTGCGAGTGATGCTGGTGCCTATCTCCAGTTGTCTATGGGCGGGAGGCGGAGTACACCCTGGACACGTCGCCAGTCCATCGCAGAGACAAATAACTTTTCACGCACACAATCACACCTAAGTACAATTTAGATAAACCAGTTAACCTACCAGTCAAGTTTTTGGACTGTGCGAGGAAGCCGGGGTACCCAGGAGAACGCACGCATGCTCATGGAGAACATGATCCATGCAGAAAGGCAACAGTTCTACCCACTGCACCACTGAGCAACCCGGTTTCGAAACCTTGAAGAAGATTTTTTTCCTGAACTGTGAAATGTATTTATGAGGTCATACCCAGAGAGAACCCACCCTAATTGGACTTTAGGGCACCGCTATTGTATATTTCATGGGCTTTTTGAGTTGAGATTAGGGCTAAAGAAAAGCCTGATTAGCTCTTTCACACTAAACTAGGGCCTTTATGTCTTTGTGTTAGTCACAACATGAATCCAACAGATTTAACCTACTCTCTTCTGGATGGCATTAGAGAGCAGATTTGTTTGAGTGTATCAGAAATCTCTTATTTAGACTAAATATATGAACATGCTAGGGGACAGTACAAGTGACTGAAAACAGTTCCTAAATACATGCATAGATCCAAGCTCCTCATAGTAGGAGTTTGGGTGTATTTGGGTTTTCCAACCGTAGGAAAGCAGCGAAGTATCAGGCTTCTGGAAAAGCCTTTCCAAAGAACCGTCATTAACCATTTCAAGAATCTGTAGGTTATACTTAGGAATTGGATCAGCAACAGGAAACAAGGTAATTTAAATTAACAATCTATAAATGTAGATTAGAAGACTAAATGATACCAGCAAATATGTTTTTGGTCATGAAACATATTTCGTTGAGGTAAAGCTTTAAATGACATTTTCTCAAACACTAGGGGAGGTTTATGTAAGGCCTTTATAGTAAGCCATGGTGAAGAAGTAGATGGAGTTAAAATAATGGCTATTTTATCATTAAATTACCAGAAGCTTCAGATTTAATTTCTGCATATAGGATTATGTTTTCATCTCGACTGTTAAGTAAAGACAAACTTACAGGGAATTGGTAAACATCTAGAAAGCAAAAGTTCATTAAGTGTTTTTAACTATTATGTACTCTTTGTAGACATGTCATCATGTGTAAATTTAATATACTTTGAATTTTCATTGCAACAAAAGGAATCAACTTCATTTCTTTCAGTTAGAGTATGTTAAACTCATTTAATTAGAAAGTCTATGGTTCATTTTGAAGCTTCGATGATTCTCTGCACATCAAACAATGGAAACACTCTGTCTAAACTGTGGCTCTGACTGCATGACTTGCTATTAGTGATGCACCCACTTTCCAACCTTGCAGTCAGTGACGGCGGCCTTCTCAACCAGTGGAACAATCTTATTCATTGTTGCTGTTAGCAACCAGGTCTGGTAGGTCAACTGTGTTAATGCGTGTGTCATCTCTATGGCTGAACCAAAACACAAGGAGGAGTAGGAAGGCTGCACACACAAGTGTTTTTTTCAAAACTTTGCACTTCTGAGAGTGAAGTTTTCCACTACAGGACTGTTTCTGGGAATCATTTAAATCACATCTTGAATTTGAATCTCATAGGTAATCCGTAATGGAATATGAGCAAACTTAAAGTTGTCAAACACTTTTATATAAACTAACTTGGCAAATAGCTTACCTTAAAAAACAATGTGTTTCAAAATGTTTTGATATGTTTTCTTTTAAAATATAAATTTAACCCTTACCCTTGGTTCCTTACATGGAACCAACTGTTCCATGCATTTCACATTAAGAGGTCTCAACGAGGGAGTTAGTACATGGAACAAAGACTATTTATCGGGTAGCCCACTTTATTTTAAATTTCAAAAAGCAGCAGGACAATTAAGAAATAGCAAGATTTGATTTTCAAGTTCCAAATATGTATTTTTTTGTGGCAAAAATATATACATCAAGTACTACACTAACAATAGTTCCTGTAAAACCAGTGAGTCTCAATATGCTTCAAATTCTAGTACAGCACATATCATTGCCATCATTTTGGCCACAACCAATAGTAAAGAAAATGTATGATAGAAGGTGTATTATAAGTAAAGGGCTGGTTATACTCCTGCAACAATGTGTCGCAGTGAGCTTGCTGGAGATATTTTTGATTTATGCCCAATATTGAAGCGTGGTCTGTGCTATGTTATTCCACGTCACAACGCAAGAGTGACAATCACAAACTGGCCGTGGGTCTAGATACGGCAGAGGCGGTGAGGAAGTGGGGGCAAGTTTGTGCGACAACGGAGGGGCATGAGGGCGAAAAAGAGCGGGGATCCAGGTGGAAAAAGGATTCCAGCGTTCTACACCTCGCTCTTCTAGCTCGCTCTTCTAGCTCGCTCTTCTAGCTTCTAGCGAGTTGTTTTCCGCAATGGCCGTCACACAAACAAAACAAGCTGGTGAGTTACCAAACAGGAAATATGCATAGTGTAGAGCGGATGTAGATTTGACCAATCAGATGCCTCCTGTCTGCGGTCACCTACAATTTTGGAGAGGTGCAGCAGAGTGTCTGCAGAAGGGCGGGAGCACATTTGCGTTCACTGCGACACCTACGAAGACGAACTTGTTTCGAAGTATAAATCAGCACTAAGCCTTTACACTTGTACTTGTGCTCGTTGTTTATCCGGGACCAGGTAGCGGGGGCAGCATTCTCAGCAGAGACTCAGGCCCCGTCCACACGAAGTCAAAACGAACACAAAACGCTAATATTTTTAACAACGTTAAAAAAAAGACGGAGACGTAAAATAAATGTGATCGTCCACACGAATGCATGAAAACGCTGCAAAATGTATGCCAGGCCTGTAAGTGGCGCTGTGGTGCCAAAGCAAAAATAGGCGACGAAATGTTGGGCATGCGCACTGATATTTATACATGGTTGCCCTGCGGGTCCATTTTCGTGGTTCAGTCAAATTCAGGTGCTGAACTATGTCGTCGATATTGCTCTGTTCTTCCTGGAGATATTCCAGAAGAAGAAGATTCTGTTGTAAGCCCGACAGCAGGGTGAGTAGCATCAGCAGCAACTATTCAACACAGTACGGCGCCATTGTTGTTGTGATACTGTGTCGCGCATGCGTGTTTAGAGGCGTCGCTATGACGCATGCGTGTAAGAAAAAAAATGCGTTTAGAGCTTGAAGATGGAAACACGAAAACGGCGTTTCAAAATCTTCCCACTCTGAAGGCTTAATAAAAAAAAGATCGTTTACAGACCCCCGAAACGCCGGCTTCATATGGATGAGAGGCTGGTTTGGTGAAAAATTTGTGCGTTTAGGCCAGGGTTTGACTTCGTGTGGACGGGGCCTCACAGACTTCCCTCTCTATAGACCCCTCCTCCAGCTTTGCTGGGGGAAGCCTGAGGCACACCCAGCCCAGCCGGAAGATATAGATATATAGAGGCGTCCAGGGGGCATCTGTAAAAGATGTACTGTAAATCAAGATTTAAAGGTAAATCAAGAGCTTTGCCTATTTTCTCAGCTTTCTCTTCACCACGACATACATAATAAGAGCATTTGCATCCATCCACCTATCAATCTCCCATTCGATCCTCATTGTAGTTTGTTCTAAAGACAATCATTATCCCAATTACCTTCTTCAGCTTTGGTTCCAAGGTAGCATCTGCCATGTTTTCTGGATGATTAGAATTAGATTCTAGCTTAAAAATATCAGGGTGTCCTTTCAGATATAGCACTCACTCTGACCTTTGTGTATCTCTTCTCCATCTAATTTGTATTCTTAAGAGAAAGTCAGACACGATGGAAACACTTCAGAATCCAAAACTGCTCATAAGTGCTACTGCATTTCAGTATTTTCCTTTTTAAATGGATCTGTTTAGGTGAAATCCTGCTTTAAGCTTTCCTAATTTTAATCCTATTAGGTTATCATAAAACCATTTAGCTGTTGAAAAGAGATCACACATTTGGTTCAAAATTTCAAATACTGATGATGTTAGGGAGGTGGAATAAATGAGGCAATCTATCAAAACAAAGGCAGACGGTTTATTAGAACATCCTGGTTAGATGTGTAATTTAAAAGGCTCAAGCTGATGCACTCTACAGGACAACTTGCGTCACACATTGCGCAAGGCTTCATTGCTATGGTTTCGCTTCCTGTACATGTGGCAACTCTGCTACAGGCAGCCTTGTATGCTGAAAGAACCCATTAATCCCCTTGGATTCCTCCCAGACTACATGTCTGATCCTTCCTTTGAATCTCAATAAAATACATCAAACTAAATATAAAAAGATTTAGTACATGTTAAAAGGTATTTAACCCTGCATTATAAATTTGCTTTTAATTTGACCTTTATTCTTCCAGCTATAACCTGACATTGTTACTCATAATACCATGTCTGTATTTTTTCTTATATTTAACAGAATTAGCTTTAAGGAAAGAGCTGGAATCATGTCGTATACGAGTCATCTAGGAGCTCATCCTTGTTTGCTCAGTCTGGACTCCTGTGATTAAAGCTTGTGTTTTCCAGCATGATAATCACAGAGCCCAGATATGCCCTCAAATATAAAAGTTAAATATTGGTTTTCCTATTTGGAATTTCAGCTTTCATGTGATTTCATCAGGACCACCTGAGACAACATAGCACTGTCAGAGCCTGCACAAAGTCTGTTGCAATATTAGAAACTCCCACAGTGCCCAGCAGAAGAGTCATAGATCAATGCTTTCAGGGTAAACTGTGGTGTGGTGTGTCCAATTTTTTTGTGTCACATACTGTTCTAAACAACAATTTGCAATTAAGCAAATCACATCAGCTTTATCTTGACAAATGGGTGGTTTGGTACTAAACTTCCCAACCAACAACATCCACTAACTAACTGTAGAACCACAGCGTCCTTTCAGGTCGATTTGTTTGTTTTCACAGGGTCAAGGGGCTTTCCAGATGTCAAGATGGTGGGTGTTATTTTTCTGGTTGGATTGAAGGTAGATCCTGAAGCAGAGCCCAATATTTGAACAGTGTGTCCTGTTAACTGTTAACTAAAAAATACCAAAAAATCAGCTGACTCTCCTTAGCCTCGAATTTCTTTTAACTCAAAATCCACTGTGAAAACTTGACATGTAAAAACTGGAGATAGCTGAAATAATATTTACGCTTCTGTCTGGCTATATTACACTATATCAAAACTCCCCAATTTTGTCGTTGTTGAAGATGCTTCGGTGTTACATGTTTTACTGGCTAATGTGTGCAGATGCTCCCACCTGCTCTGGACTGATTCCAAAACGACTCTGCTTGGTACTTATCTGGACTGGATGGCTGTAAAACCCATTGAACTTTCCACACATTGAGTTTCTTGATGAAATAAAGAAATCTTATGCTATAATACTAGGGAAATTATATGTGAACTAATTTTAATGATGGGGAAAAAAAAGTGTCACTCACAAAAGATGAAACATTTTTGAGCAGCTCTGTCTCCAAATATAGTTTGCTTATTAGCTGGAGTTCTGCAGCTTCACCTGTTCTGATACCATCAAAGTTGACAAACCTCCTTAATTATTTATAAAGGTCCAAATACTGCAAACAAGTTTTTGTCAATTCTTGGTCAACTATTTTTTGGAACTGTTTATGAAGCCACTGAAATCCACCAGTAAGAAAAAAAGGAGAGTTGTTCAAAAAAAAAAAATCTCTTTATTTAAATCAAGTTCAGTTTTTAACACACAATAATACGATTTATATCGATGGGTTTTAGTACTGATTATTTTCCCCTAAATTCACCACAAAACAGTCTATTTAATTTCAAAACAAACCTTGTAGTCTAATTTATTTCAAACTGTCACAGAGTATTGTTATATCAATTAAATTATATTACATAATTTAGTGATAAGTGTGTCCTGCAGAAACAGTTGAAAGGAATGACTCTTTATAAAAAAAAGAATAAACAGGGGAAGGTGTACTGGAATAAAGTTTTACAAAACCAAGACTGGGTAAATTGGATGTCATTTCCAAAGCCAATGCCTTTCCTTTAAAAAACACTATTTTATATTGTGTAATTTGAGTGTATTTTATACTAACTCTAAAACAAGATTATCCTACTGAAATGTGATGAGATTAAGATAAAAAACATTTCCATAACAATCCTTTTTATCACTATATATAATACATTTCGATATAATATATATAATGTACAGGGCCGTGCAGAGACCACTAAAGGGGCAGGTGCTCAAAAAAAAAAAAGGGCACATCTTATCGCATTTTAGGACAGAATATTAACAAAGTCACATAGCTTTCAGAGTTTAATGAACAATGATAAATTACAAAATTGTGAGACATACAATCAAAGCTAAGGGAAATAGTGGAGATGGAGACGGTCCATTCAGAAAAGCAGAGCTGCTGCATCAAACTTTAACGTGGAACTGCAGAAAAAAAAGAACAAAACAAACATTTTATTAATGGATGTCACCGTGAGTAAAGCCTACTCTGTTTGTGTCTTAGTGTATTTTGTAAGTACCTATATACATTTTCTTCAATCTTTCCTCTTTGTTTTCTCTTGCCAGTTTCTCTTTTCTTTTTTTCTTCATTGACTCATCTTTTCTGTGTTGAGTGAAGGTCAATGTCTTATTTATTTCAGTCTCTTGCCTTTCTTTTCTCCCCAAACTAAATCCAAGATTATGATCCAAAAACTTATTTTCCGTCATGGTGATTTAACTGTTTAAAAACAAATTTCCAACTTTTAAGCATTTTTGCTATTTTTGTTCTCTTTTGTTCACAGCAGCAGTTTTCTGTTAGCCATGTCTTTAAAAATGTTAATAACCTCACTGTGAATGATTGGCACATCCTTCTCAATTGCCAACAAAAGAAGGTCTGACAACCGATCCTCCTTGCATAAGCTGCTCAGTTTTGTTTTCACCAGCTTCATACATTATATCTATCATATATCTATCATGGTAGTTCTGGATGAGTTCTCCTTCAAGATACATTTACCTAACGCTAGAATAAATGCAATGTACATCATGCAGCAAAGGAAATTAGAAAATCAGACATATATCCATTATGGAGATGATAGGTTTTTGACGGGCGATGTGCCCCTATTGCATAAGTAATACTGAAGAATGTCCTACCATCATTAAGGACACAGGGAAACTTTTTAGTTATCTTGCTTTGCTAGCAAAGTCATTAGATAGCAGCTAGCTCATAGCACAAGAACAACAGCCAGTCTGTATGATAAAAATACTGAATCGATAGATAAGAACAGCTTTTCCTCACCTGGCTGTCTCCTCCCGCTCAGTAGTCCTTCAGAGAAAGGCGCGCCGCGTCCTATACTTTCCTCCGTTTAAACCGCTACTCTTTGCTAAAGTAGAGAAATTATACAACATTCAAAGTTTTCCGTTGTCTGACAAGTAGGAAGCCTACTCCAGTATTTTCACCAAAAATTATGTTTTTTAATTCACAAAAGAACTGTTCTGTAATCATTACAGAACAGTTTTTTGTGAATTAAAAAACATAATTTTCAATGTAAAAGACTAAAAGCACAGAGTAAACAGTGTTTTAGATCAAACAATACTGCATCATCCATGGGGCTCATTTGGTTTCACTTACATGTTTATTCAGGTTGACATTGGAGAGGCGGTGCAGACTGAAGACATAGCCATCCGTCCGATCATGGTTGATCTTGCTTAGGGCCAAATGAGCAGTGGCCACAGTGTAATGTGGAATATTCGCTACCTTTAGCTCCGCAGTTAGCCGCCTTATCTGACTGTGCGAGAGGCAAGTGCGTTGTCACCGGCAAAAGGTAAAGGTAACAATGTGACCGGAGGGCTCATTGTATTGTTTTTCTTGCCAAAAAAAAGATAATAATAATAATTTCAGTACATGTGTCAAATAAAAAAAAAATATATATAAAAAAAAAAAAAAAAAAGGGACCAAAAGGGCACATTGGGATCATGGAGCAAAAGGGGCAGGTGCTCAAGCCCCCTTAGCCCCCCCCTCTGCACGTGCCTGATAATGTACCATTTATGTAATTTTATCACAACCCAAATTAGTTAACATTCCTACACATTGTAATGAAAAAAATCAATATATTTCCTAAAATATGTGTTGAATTTTTGGAAAAATGGCCAAATTTGACTTTGGGGAAGAGTTGGCCACTAATTACTTTAAATAGGGGTCTTCTACATGAAGATAATGAACAACAGCTCAACCTATTTAATGTATATATTATGCTGAACCATCAATTAATTTAAATATCACTGATGTTTAAACATGTTTAGCTTTATCAGGTAAGGCCTCATGAAAATGTGGTCTTTCGTCAGTGGTTTATTTTTTAAATAGAGCCTAGGAGGAAATTCAGCTGAAGAAACTCATTCCTTTCCTACATCCAGCTGCGACAGCCAATCAGCTTTGAACCGCACCTCCACGAAAGCCAATTGGCATCCAAAGTTCATCTTAAAAGGCCTCTGATACGCACCTGTCTGTTCCTGTGTGCAGGCGGCGGATGTACTGTGACTTCATTCAGATGATACCGTTTCAACCCACCTCCAGCCCCTCCTCCACCTTCCTAGCTAAAGCTTTGTTGGAGTGTTATTCCTCCTGGACTATTATTGCGTTCCCTGTCTCATCTCGTTGGGTCCGAGCCTGGTTCTACCAGAGGTTGCTTCCCAACGGGGAGTATTTTCTCTCCACTGTTGCTTCATGCTTGCTCATCATGGACAGGTTCTTTCAAACTGTGCTATCCAACTGGACTTCCATCTTTCAGGTCCCTGAGTGAAGCTCAGGGAAGATGGGGGGGGGGGGGGCAGCCCTATTCTTTACTCCTGTTCATGAATATCTATCTAGGTCTGAGCGCCAAAATGCAAAGTAATTGTGTCAATACATTTCTCCTAATCGTCTTTTCTCTTTGTGTGTTTTCCATATTGAAATATGGATGTTATGGGCATAGATTTTCCTGTTGATTTATTGTGATAAGTGTAGTTTGAGCCTGAAGTAGTTTTGGTGCCTATCAGCACCAATGTGCACCCCTAAATGCACATTGGTCCCTGCTTGGTCACTCCTGTGAACATTTTCTAGAACAGCCAATGTTGTCAATCACTCTGTTAAAAGCAACACAGTGTAACACAGCTACATATTCCCAAATAAAAGCTACGTTTACTCATTCCAAAAAGGGAGCTTTGCATAAAAAAAATCACAATACAAAGAAGCAATGAAGGCAATAGGTTCATCTATTACTGTCCAAGACAGAGCTGCTGCTAAACACAGGACCTTCGACTCTAAGGCACGGGTAATTCTATGAAAAGAAAAGAAACAGAGGAAATAATCTGTCCATAAAAGAAGCCACTGAAGTGAAAATGCAAATAATGCAACAATAGAGAAACACAGGAAAAAAACAGCATCAGTGATGCTCTGTAAAAACTGCAGTAAGGCAAGCCTTTAGCATCATTAACAGTAAAATAAATGTACTTTGTATAATGGAAAAAACATGCTGTGAATTAGAAGTTTTACTTTGGATAAATTCAGATATTTTATTCAAAAGATAATACATATGTGTCGTTACGGCGTCAGGTAATGAATTGATTGCAGAACACTGTGGTCACATTGCAGCTGACGTGCTGTTAAGTTTGAAATAAATACAAGCAGAATTTTTTTTTTAAAAGCTACAACTATATGCACGCAAATGTTGAACTGCAAAACTGCTGCGGTATGTGTTGAAGACAGCCTGCTGTGCGTTACAGTTTGACAAGTCACTCTGAACTTTGGGAAAATAACATTTGTCACGATGACATAAGTTCAAAGAAAACAAGATTCTGCACTGATAAATTTCTGAAAAGGAAAGAAAAAAATACTGTAGGCCTACTTGTTTAGAAAATTCGAGAGTGGGGAGAGCAATGTCAGTGCCCTTAACTGTTTGGTGATAAGAGAGTGCAAAGAGCCAGCTGTTGGAGGATTTATCAGCGGGACAAAGGGCTGTCTCAACCAGCCTTCATTTGAGAACTGATTAAAACATATGTTACAGTCAAAACAGCTATTAGATTAGGCGCCTCAATAAGTCTGCTGTCATTTAACAAAACACAGGGGGAGTTTAAGCAACATTAAAGGATTACAGAGAACATCACTTTAATTTAGATCTCTATGAATCCCGTTAGGCAGAAATATCTCAATAATAAGGAATGAGACTGCCCATTTCACAACATCTAATTTATTATTCCGGTTTATTTCACGACAACTCATGTTGCAAAATGATGTTAAGATCCAGCTTTTGGTTGCACAACTTTTACTCACAGAACAAGCTCTGGCAGCAGCCAAGATAACATATTCAACCCGAGGGCAGGCTGCCAGTAATGCAGTGCAAATATTGGATTTTCCTGGAGGCTGTATTACAGAGGTGTTTTTGATCTAGTGTCACAGCAGAGGGTCCGAAGTTGTAAAAAATAAATTTCTCAATAAAAAAAAAGGACTTTTAACTACAACCCTCTGTTAAAGTTTAGCATATAGCCCACCTGTGCAACATTCAGCCAAATGTTACACAGATACCTGTCATAATAAGTGTTCTTTTAATTTTCAATGCTCCTTTGATACTATAACTGTGGAGGCCGTTTATTAAGTAACATCTATGTTCAGCCCTCTGTAAAAGTTCCTCATTTCCATGCAGTTCGCTTTCATTGGGTCAGACTTTCCTGTAATCTTTTGAAATCTTTTGTATGAACGGTTGCTTTGGTCTTCTGAAGGTCGGTCCTTTATTATTTTATTTTTCCAATAATGATTTAGCAGCATGCAAGCTGTTTTCTTTGGAGATTGTACCATAATTTTGAACATAGCAATAAGCTTGAATCCCAAAAATTGAAGTGTCATTATTAAAAAAACAAGATAAACAAAGTGTTATAGGACCCACAATGTCATCAACTACTGTATAACAAATATTTGATATGTTGTACACTTCCACCTCTTTTTTTGATTTCCCCCTGGCACATTAAGATTAAACAGATATTTTAATTCAACTTATATTTGGTTTCTGACAGGAAATAAGAAAAGAATTAAACAATATATCTACATTTTATAAAAAAATACAATTTACTGTTTATTTTCACTTAATCTCTTAATGACAGCAGATTCATCAGCTGGAAAAATCATTTCACCAATAAGCCTTGAGTAATAAAAAGGAAGAAAGTGTGCCTCTCAATGGTGCTTATTTGTTTAATACAAGGCTGTTTTCATTGAATGAAGTTACTCATAGTGGATGGAGTAGCCAGGCATTTTATTCAAATAAGAGTACTGATACTTTATCATATATTTACTCAAGTAAAAGTGGAAAGTACAATGAGGTAAAACTACTCCTGAAAGTACATGTAAAAAAAAAAAATGTAACTGAATAAATGTAACTAGTTACTTCCCACCTCTGTCAAAAGCCTTTTAAGGATTAAAAGGCTATGGATATGTTTAAATCAGTTCTTTAGAACTAACTGTCACTCATATTTTGAATACCAAAGCTCTCACTATTTAGTTTTAATGTTCACCCTGAAGCACAAGTTCCAATTCTAAGAGAGAAGTTAAACGGATTTCTCAGCAATGTTTTTTCTTTGGCAGTCTTCAGTACCTCTCCCCCCCTCGTTGGTTCAGGGCGGAGCTCCAACTCTGTGGTATTTTAAAAATGTCTGCTGGTTCATTGCTGTCTTTTTACTTCTCTTCTCCATAGAGAAAATGTTCACACTAAAGACAGGCTGAACATTTTTACCTCGGTAAGATAAAAGTTATTTACAAAGCACCTCATTGCTATTGATTGATTGATTGATTGATTGATTGACTTTATTGATGAGAAATGTACTCGTTATATCGGCCCAATAGTCAAAAAGAAGTAGAAGGAGGTGCCAAACGGAAGAAAAGGTGCATCATGGGGTATATCCTGCATATACAGTGCTTCCATACATATATATCTATATCTATACACCTTACTTATTATACAGGGTTCTGTACATGGTGTTTACATGGGTATCTATATAGATGGGTATTTATATATATAGCTATCACACTGGTTATCAAATATAAATAAACAGGTTGTACAAGCCTTTCACTGAGGGAGCAGCTCAGCTCCTCTACACTCTGGTGCAGGGGGTGAAATGTGTTTTCCATAGGCGTTTTTAGCCTATTTTTGGGGGTGCAGAAGCAACCCTAATTTGAATCAAAGCAGCCCTAAAATATGAGTTGTTTTTTAATATAAAACAATAAAAAACACACACACACACAAAAAAAATGTGACATCGTAAAAACTATACAGTATTTGGTTATTTACCTCTTTCATAATGTTCTGGTTCATCAGGAATAATAATAAACTAACAAATAAACAAGTAAACAAGACTGATGGAGCTCCTTAACTTTAATGTTGACGAATGCTTTGAGGCAATCACTGCATTCAGGTGTTTTCTGAAATGTTCCGTCAAATTTCTGCACCTGTTGATGGTGTGTTGGTGAAATGTTCATCAGTAAGCTGCACTAATGTGTCTGAGACTGGTTTGTTTGATTATCTTTAAAACCACAACTCAGTATTAATATTTAGATTTAATGAATCATTAGTAAATCATTATAATTGTTTCAGTTTCTAGTTATTTGAATTTACAATCCATTTTATCATTGCCAGTCTAAAGAGGGAGAGGTGTGCAAGGGGAAGAAGAGGAGCAAGATGTGTGCAAAGTGAAAGCTCAGGAAAATCCAGATATGAAAACAGAATAGCAGCAGGCCAAACAGCAGTTGTTAAACTGGCAAACATTCAATTCAGTAGATTATTTTGCATATATTATTGAAGTAATTTTGGCACACAAAAGAGAAAACTAATTTAATGAAAACCGATTCAAAAGTTTTCATGAAATGAGCTGATTTAAAGCTTTAATTGGTTGGAATATTCTTCTAAAAAATGTTGCTTTTTGCTTTGGCTTTTGGCACACGTCTCAGATACGATGCAATAGTGAATGATGGAGTCAGTCATTAGCAAAAGGCACAGAACAAGTTCAAAAAAATATGTGTAGAAATTAATCTTGTCTGGTTAAACAGCCTTCTGGGTGCTCAGCACCCCTAAACCTCTGTTCCTAGAATCGCCCCAGGTGTTGTCCATGATGGATCTAAGCTTGGACAGCCCTTTCCTCTCTGCCACTTCCTCCACTGAGTCCAGAGAGCAGTGTAGGACAGAAGCAGCCTTTCTTACCAGTTTTTTTCAGTCTCTTGCGCTCTGTGCTGCCAGGGGCTCAGCAGACGACAGCGTAGAGAAGGGCTGATGCCACCACAGAGTCAGGTTTCAAGGAGGGGCCTGCTCAATCCAAATGATCTCAGCCTCCTCAGGAGGTGGAGGCGGCTCTGGCCCTTCTTACAGAGCGTCAGTGAGTGTGAGTCCAGTCCAGTTTATTATTGACTTGAACATCACGGTATTTGAAACTCTCCACAGTTTCTATGTCCCGTCCCTGGATGTTCTCGGGGGAGTGAGGTGAGGGTCTTCTCCTGAAGTGGTTCACCATCTCCGTGGTCTTAATGACTTTAAGACACAGGTGGTTCTTCTCACACCAGTCCACAAAGTCCATAACTCCCCTCAGAAACACAGCCTACAATGGCCAAGTCATCTGAGAACTTCTGGTAAAGAGCACCCCTAAAGTGAACAAATGTTGGAAGTAGTGAAGAGGACTTCAACCTAAGAGTATCTTAAGGAGAGAAAATGATTGCTGATTCACCACCTAATTAGTGGAATAAATTAGCTCAAACCTTTTTTAACAATTAGACAATTACTAATATCAAAATATGATCAACCCTATCATCCTCATAGGGGGATAAAAAGGCTTTAGCAGATGGATCAGTTAAAGTTGCACCTCTAGTGAGGTAATTTCATGGAGGATAAATAAATATTGAATACCTATGCATAAAGAGGTAAAAGATGTAGAACAATATACTTTTGGTGTTACTTAAAGACTTTAAAAAACTCTCAATAATGGACATTTTAAGAGAATTCAAATAAGTTATATGAATATGCACACTGGATAAGAGAAAGTACAATACTATTCATGCTATATGCATAAAAAAACAGGTGTATATAGTAAATACATTCTGTGCTGTATACGATGATGTTAGTAGCGTTAAGTTCTCTTGATGCTGCTATCTGCTCTCTGACTTTTGATTGCAACTTGTACCGGTTCGACATTCTATGCTACTCGGAAAATCAGAGAGAAAGACACAATAGTTGTCTTTACAGCTCTTTTCAAAAGGTTGTCAGACAGCTATAGGTGATTCAGAATTCTGCTCCCTGTGTCCTCACAAAAACTACGAAACTGGAGAACATCGACCCAAGTCTAATATCATTACAGTTGCTCCCCATATCTCAGAAAATAGACTTTGAAATGTTAGTCTGTTAGTCTATAAATCACTGAAGTGTTTTATATGAAAGCTCAGAATCCAACAAAAATCCATAGCACTTCCTCAAAGTAAATAAACAGCAATTTGGTCAATTTGTTACCCTTAAAATCCAGGCTTATACTCATGCTTTTTATTTTACTGAAAATTCCTTAAATTTTTTTCTGCATTTAAAAATCATGTTAGAGTGCAGCCAAAACTGAGTAATATTAAAAGCATTTTGGAATATCTCAAAGGTTTTTGCAAAAGAGGAAGCAGAACAATAAACTGTGATGTCATCAGCATACAGATAATGTGTCATAAAACATATTTAAACACAAGTTATTTAAAATAAATTAGGTCCTTAAACTACGCCTTGTGGTTTTCCTTTGCTGACCTGAAGAAAAGATGAAGAAGCACCAGACATTTGTACATACCTGAGATCCATTTGACAGCAAAACAGGCTGTAGCTTAATCAGTGAATCCCATAATAGATAATGTTTTTAAGAGGGTGAACTACTGTATCAAAAGCTTGTAAAAGTTCAATAAAAAAGCAACACAATGTTGTTTGTAATCAAGAGCAAAGATAAAATAGTTTATAACTTTTAAAGTGGCTGAAACAGTGAATTGCTTTTTTCTAAAACCAGACTGATAATCAGTTCAAATCTAATTTGATTTCAGTACATCAGTTGGTCAAAGACCAATATTGCAAAGATTTTCATTAAATATTTTAAGGTAAGACAAAAAAAGAACACTTCTTTTAAAGTTGCTTTGACTTATCTAAACTGTGAATATAAACATTGGTTTAAAAAGTTAAAAAGTTTGCAATGCACTTCTCTCTGTGTGCTTTCTGTTCTGATGCTTTGTTCATGTAGAGCACTTTGGATTACGTTGTAACTGTAAAGTGCTTTACAAATAAAATTGCCTTGCCTTGATCTGCGCAATGCGCTCCTATATTTGCCTCTTTGTTTGCACTGTAATCCTGGCACCAAATATAACTTTTAACAATCCTCTATTCTACTCTCAGAGGTGTAGCAAAAGCAGGCGTTTCTGCCTTGTCCAGTTTGGATTTCTTAACCTCATTGTTTTCTATTTAATGGTTGTTTAGCAAAATTAACCTGCTTCACACAAGCAGCCATTCTTAGTAAAATGACCAGTATGGCAAAGTAAACATAACACATTATATGTGCATGTGTTTGCTTTATTTTTTAATGTATTTTTTTTTTTATTTCTTGTGTCAGTCAGTCATAGCTCTTTTAGGACAGCGTCCCACATAACAGGGTCAACCACACCTCTTCACTAAGATAGAAATTTATTTCGGCTCTTGATTAAGAGTTGCTCTAAGTGGGGGATTGAAGATACAACTACTTGGCAAGAATGTCAAGGCTATGTTAGGCTCTCTGAAAGAACTCTGAGAATCTCTTTAAATACAACCTTGGATTTTCAGGGTATGTTAGTCTGCATTTGCTGCTCTTGCTGGAAGAAACATCATTTTTAGGAACACAATCACTTTTGATTCTCCAAACTGTTATGAATGAAAATCAAAGGATACATGGAATAAACATTGATGGCATTATAAAAAGATTAAAACTCTAGAATGTATGCCTACTATCTGCTACTATCTGCTGTCATTGGTAGCTAGTTTACATTTAACATAGGGGCTATAGAAAGGTTTCTTATTACGGCTGTATTGCACAGAGTAGGATATTTGCATTGATTTCAGATAAATTTGTGAACTTCTGAATGAAATAGAAGTTAAAACATCATTTCAGTTTTAAAACAAGGCTCAGTCTGGTGCCCTTTAGAAGATTTCGGACAGAAGTTCATATGAAAATATTAAATAGTGCATTTAATAGCCTCTGTGTAAACCTCACTGTACAAGCCTCGGATGTTGAGGAAAAACAACGTTAATCCTTGTTTTAGGTTTTCTATGGAAGATTTATTTACAAGCCACTAAATAAAACTGAATGTAATTTGATGAGATGAGACCAAAACGGAACCCTTCAATGTCACCAAGCATAACCATGTTTGGAGGAAGAATTTTTATTCGCACCACTCCAAAAACATCATGTTCAAATTTAAGTGTAGGCAAGAATAATATAATGTGGGTTGCGGCATGATACAGAACAGCCAGACTGTTTATAGGCTTCAGAGAAACAGAGTAATTTCTAATGTTGCCCACTGAGTTGATTCTATTAAAATAGAAATCCTAATGGTGGCAGGAGCTGCTGTTTGGTTTGATACACCCCAGCTGTGATGAGGTATTTCCAAAGAGCCACATCTGTCTTTAAAATAGGCAAGCGCAAAACTATAGTGTCTTTTTTCTTCAGCTATCTGAAGTTCAGAGGACAGCAATAAACAGGGGAGGGGCAGCACTGCATTATTGTATGCTTATACAGCTGGATAAAACTACCAGCTTTCAAGAACCTTCTTAAACATATTAAAAGCACTCATAACTGTAAAATCTGTATTGAGGAAATACCTTGCAGTTTTTAAACTGCTGCTGATTAAAACCTCTGTATTCCTGGAAACTAGAAATCAGTCCATACCTTGATAGGTTAGCGTAATTCATTTCACCTCTAAATTGTTTTCTTAAATCGTAATCACCATTCCTTTTCTTTTTGAAAACAGAATGAGCATGTTGTTTCATACAAAATGAGCTGAAAAGATAGCAGCAAAAATGTAAGATTATTCACTGACTTGTAAATCTTCAACTATAATGGCCGCTGATTCTGAGTGATTTGTGTCTAACTTATATGGCGTTCCTAATTCAGAAATCTGACCAACTGAGCTTTGCCCTAGTGGATTTGCCAAATTTTAATGACAGGGCAAAAACAGACAAGACACATTCTGTGCAAAGAAATGTGAACCGAACAGTCACTGAATTTAACTGGGTATACAGCTGGCCTGGATTAAATGTGCTGGATATAAACTCTGTTAATAGATGAAAGAAGACGTAATAAAAATACTCAGGGATGGATTAAAAGGTCAGTCCCCTTGCTCAATACAAACAGCGTGCTATTGAATTGGATTATTCATTAATTAGCAGATGAACTATTTTGCATCTAGATTTAAGTATTTTTTTTATTTTGCAAAAGTAAAAAATGTGTTTGTTTGAGGTGTGTATGCAGATTTTCTTTTACAGAGGCATAACAGGTTAATAGATATACTCCATCAGTTCTGTTCCAGAGGATTTTATGGGCAAATTTGAAAAGCTGTTAGTAATTTTCTTACCAATGTTTTTCAGTTATACACAACAGAAAAAGTATTTAACATGGAAATACTTAACTATAAATACTGTCCAAGAATACTAGGAGTGGTTGCTGTTCCACCTTTCAAGTTGGGGATTGCTTTGAGCTTCAATACTGGTTTGGTTAGACCTTCTTTGAGTAAATACTTTGTTTTAAGGCTCAAGTTTGACAAACTGGAAAGCAGTTTGGTAGCAACAAGTAAAACCTGTAGGGAGACAAGCAAGAACAAAGTGAAACAAATTACTGTTTTTTTTTCTTCTTAAACGCCTTTCTATGTTTGACCTTTGTTTTTAAAAAATCCAAAGAGGAAACATAACTTCACAGATCTTTTTTTTTTTTTTATCAAGTTTAGAGGACAAAAAACTGCTAAAATGGCAGGGATTATTTCCTTAAATTCTATTGAATTATTTTATCCACGCACAAATAACTTCTAAAAAAATTATATTGAACAAGACAACAATTCTAAGTCTTTAGACAAAAAATTAGCAGAAATAATAGTTCTCGGTAGTGTGTTTTGTGGAGTGTAGTCAGTTAGTCCATCTTATTCAGCTTCGTTTATTTCAACTCAGTTTTACTTAAGCTAGTTTGTTTTAGCTAACTTAAGTTTAGCGCATTGAATAGATTAGGGTATTTTTTTTAATGTTCTAGTTCAACGTTGTTTTCAGTTTCTACTAGTAACAGGTCAGTCGCATATATTTCAACCCCCTTTACCCTGAATTATCTTTAAACTATTTAAGAAAACATATGTACCTGCACAATTTTAAATTCCGCAAATCCGCCTTTTAAAGAAGAGCAGCAAAAAGAGCTTATGTTCAATTCAGTTAATTTATATAGAGCCAATTCCGAACACATTTAATGTCAAGGCACTTTACAGAAACAATTCAACCAGATCATACAGACAACTGATTCAAAGTATTCTATCTAAGGAAAACCGGCAAATTGCATCAACTCATTGACTTGAAGGCAATCCCTCACATCAAGCATTCTTGTAGTGACAGAAGCAGACATAGAAAAAGTAGCAGAGATACAAAGGTTAACTGCCAACCAGCACCACAGGTGGCCCCATCCAGGAAACACACAACCAGACAGACAAGCTCCGAGCCAGTTCCCAGATGAAGATGAGAGAGAGCATATGCAGTTTGTCACAGTCGGAGCAAATGGAGCTTGGCCTGTTTTTCAGTATAGTTTTGTTTCTCTGACTGTGACAAATTGTATGTGCTCTCTCTCATCCTCTGACACAGGGCATCTTTAAACAAAGGTGTTGATGGCAGCAACACAGTTGATATTTCTCTCCAGGATGGTGTGACAGCAAAACAGGAACAGACCAGATGAAGCTACTAAGAGAAAAAGCATAGAGAGCGTAGCATTAGAGATTCAACTAACTAATTCTGCAGAGTGGGAGAATAGAAATAGAATGAAGCAGAATGATGGAAAAGGGGTCCTCCAGCAGTCTAAGCCTATAGCAGCATAATTTTAGAGATAGCTCATGATGTTGACCGAAAGACATGTAAAGTCTAACCTAAAGTTTGCAGCAGGCTATGTGAGGGAAATCAGCAAACATATTGAAAGTAGTTTAGATTTAAATTGAGCTTCTTTGCAAGCAGAGAACACACAATGTATGGTAAAAAGCTTATAAAATCAGTTTGTTTCATTAAGCTCAGTTTAATTAGTACAATTCAACACTTTCTGTTAAATTTTTCACTTTGACTCGAGATCATTTCTCTTCAACTCAATTCAGTTGACTAAAGAGAGGAACAATTCAATTCACATATCATGTATTTTAATTTGACTTCTTCCAATAAGTTTAAATGAATACGTAAGATTTTAATACAAGATTGAGCCCAGTCAAAAAACCCCCAAAACAAAACAAAAAAAAAGTTAAATTCAGCAAAGCATTCAGACATCAACAGCCTGATTTTATTCATTTAGCAAAGGCATGAAACACTTAGACAACACAAAGTAAAACTTTAAACCAAATATTGTTATCTGTGCCCATCCATAATTATAGAGAAATACTGCTTGCTGAGGCAAATGTAATCAGTTATTGAAGGGTAGTAATCATGTGATCACAGCTTTCAGAGTCTGAGTAAATATCAGGCTGTAGAAAGCACTTGTGATAACATTTTACTGCTCGCCCTTTGGCTTCTCTTTAACAGCACATTCTACTCTTGCTTTACAATCACTTCCTGACAAGGACTGATGACTTCAAAGCTACAAGAAGGAATGGAGATGAGACAGTAAAAATAGATCCGTTAATTAAGTGGCTGTCACCACAACCCAAATGTGAAGGCTACAACATGAGCTACGACCTCCACAACGTTTTCCACAACCTTCTGTTTATTTCTCTCATCAAAGGTCATAGGAATTCAGCCCCCAGCGTTTGTCCTTTCTGCTATCTAATAGCAGTTCATATGTATAAGGAGATGCATAGTTAATCTAGTTAGAAGTACAAGTAAACATAGAGTTCAGCCACGTGTGTCAAAGGCAGTTAAAAGGGAAGGCTGGTAATAAAAGTGAGCTGTATATTTTGAATCTAAATGTGAAGCTAAAGCTGGTTATCAGTCATATATAAGAAGATTGCAGGAAAAAAGAAAAGAAGAAAAAGTAAAAAACCCAAATCACACATACCGTCCATTTTATCGGGTTTCGGCATGACAGAAAATAACAAAGAGGCAGTATAAAATGATAATGGATTAAAGATTTGATTTTTTTTTTTTTTTTACTTTTTATGAGAAATAGACCAGCTTGGTTTATTTCAACCATCTTTATTCCTATAAAAAAACCTTGTAAATACTATTTATGAATAATTGTATATCTGTAAAACGTAGCTCCCATCATATCTTGCCTTTGTAGAAGATATTGATTGTTGATTGATTTATTGATATATGTAGACATACATTACCATTTAGCGTAATATGGTAGTGCCAGCATCTTGGTGTAGGAGCAGATCTGTCTCCTATATGTATATATATATATATATATATATATATATATATATATATATATATATATATATATATATATATATATATATATATATATATATATATATATATATATATATATATATATATATATATATATATATATATATATATATATATATATAGATAGATAGATAGATAGATAGATAGATAGATAACAGGTCTCAATCACTCCTAATATTCTACATCACTGCCCTTTTTCCAAGCACTGATCCTCCTCAATTCAGTTTTAAATAATTTGTTCTACAAGAGTTTTATAAAATATGTGATGTAGGCTTTTTCATTCACCGAGACTCAAAAGTTTTGTGTTTTATACACAAAATCTTATAACTTCTTGTGAACCTTTTATCTTAGTCTGCTTTTCAAACAATCCAAAAGTTCAGACTTTAAGATAATAAAAACTCCAAAAGTGTAAATATATTTAAAGCAAACATGAGTCCTGCTTGTTCAAAAAGAAAAAAAAAAAAGAAAAAAAAAACAACAAAAAAGACATTTCACAGCAATGTGCACTTTACTCATGTATTGTAAGCTTATTGCTCCCCCTGGTGTTAGTTAATGGTTCCTACATAAAGAAACTCCGACATTTGCCCCAATAGGTGCTAAAGCACCAGCTTATGCCACTTTTCACATAAATGTCATATTAAATCTTCCCCAGAGCATAAACCATTCATTTAAGTGTTAAATGCCAGCCTAAATGATTCAACTTCTCTATGAGCTGTAACAAAATTAATCACAGTGTGGAAAATCAGGGATATGGGGCGCTTATTAAAATGTACAGCCAGATTTCTCAAGAGGAACAGCAATAAAAACCTGAAGCCAAATTTGTAATTGCCAATAAGTTTTGCAAATTGGTTAGCTTTAAATCAAATAAATGGAGTTCTTACTTTAATTATGCCTGATAAATGTGGTGGATTAATGATCAATGTGCCTCAAAATAGGCATTGCATGGAGGTATTGAAATGCAGAGATAAAACATCTTAATCTTTCAAAATTTCAGACTTCTTTTATCCCTCAAAGACCTTGGGAAACTAAATTCTTCCTCGTCTCAGAGTAAATAATGCCTCTTTTAACTTCATCCGGCAGGCAAAACAATAAAATGTGCACAAAAATGCACATCCTTAGTGACCAATTTTAGGATTTGAGGCATAACTGTGGGGATTAGCTAGAACAGCAGTTAATTGCTTCAAACCAATAACGCTGAATTAATCCTTTGATTTTTTTGGACCTCTTTTATGAATGCAAAGAGGGAGGAAAGGAGGGAGGGGAAGAAAAAAAAACTGCGATGGAGAGACTAATGGAGAGGAAACAGAAGAAACAACATTCTGTAAAAGAGACACGGCAGTAATGGCTAGATGAACAGTCTTTCATCAGGAGCAAATGACATGAAACCTGTAATCTACATGGGGGTGGTACTGTGGTGGAAAGATCAGATG
The DNA here is from genome assembly GCF_016077235.1 of Cyprinodon tularosa. Taxonomy (NCBI): domain Eukaryota; kingdom Metazoa; phylum Chordata; class Actinopteri; order Cyprinodontiformes; family Cyprinodontidae; genus Cyprinodon; species Cyprinodon tularosa. The sequence continues at coordinate 578,782 of NW_024037882.1, forward strand.
ACTAATTATACTCTACTGTTAGGGCTGAGGGAGACCATCATAGGAGGCAGGAACTTGCAGTTAGTTGACTCAGTCCTTTTCTGTCTAAGCATGAGGCAAAAAAGACAAATGTTTTTTAATTCTCTTCTTTTCATTATCCCTGTGACTGTATTTTATATATAATACATTATTCATTGAAACTATAAAACTACTGTGCACCAGAGACATTAAAGTAGTCCTTTCAAACCAGGAAGGTGATTTCTGCGGATATATTTTCTATTGAAGTTAGTGAGAGACGCAGTACCGAGAACTATCAATTCTGGTATGTTTTTCTCTTAAGACTAATTGTTGTCTTGTTTAATCAGTATAATTTTTTTTTATAATTTATTTGTGTAGAGTTCAAAGAATTTAAGGAAATAATCACTGCCATTTTAGCAGTTATTTGTCCTGTAAACTTAATTTTAAAAACAAGATCTATGAAAGGCTTTTAAGAGAAAATAAAAACTTTAATTTGTTCCACTTTGTTCTAGAACTCTGATAAGCAGGGGGTAAGTTGAGTGATGAGCTCAGATCCTCTCCTGTCCAAATGTGCTTGATTTTGTTTTCCTCTTCTTAGAACAGGACCGTTTATTTTCTTCCTTTAGTCTTCCTACCTTTCTTATTTTTAATCAAATTGCTAAAAGAGTTCTGATGCCCAGATATGCCGAATGGACATAGAACAAAAATCACAAAATTACAAGAAAACCTTTCTTACCGAAAAAAAAAACTAAAAATATTTATTTCACATTTTTTCAATAACGCCTTATCATTGTAGTATCGAGAGTTGAAATTCATCAGTTCCAAACCTATAATCTATTTTTTTAGATACTTCACCAAAATGCTTAACTAACCCTAGAGGACTTTGGCATCACAATAGAAAAAAAAAGCCTCACGTTCATCCCATTTGAACCTCTCCCCTCAGGGAGGAGGCTACGGTCCATACGGACCAGAACCTCTCGCCATAAAAACAGCTTCTTCCCCTCTGCCATAAGACTCATGAACACATAACTATATGTCAGACTCTATAACCTGCCCATGCCATTTACACTGCTCTATTTGCACACTGCTCTATTTGCACTACCTTGTATATTTTACTTTTTATATTTTATATCCATATTTTTATCCTAAGTGTATATATTAGTCTATTTTTTCCATGTCTTATACCCACAGTGTTTTTAGAGATTTTTATAATTTTATTTACCTATTCCATATTATATGTTTCATGTTGCACGATTGTACCATAAAAAATTCCTAGTTTGTGAACTCCTTCACTAACAATGGCAATAAACCTGATTCTGATTCTGATGATGGTTTGATTGAAAAAAAAGTTCTGACGATAAACAAGACATGCCAGATTGACCAGAAACTAAATTAGGTACAAATATAGGAAAAAGGACTGAAGGGTATATTCACTATTCTATTTGCATACATTAATTGTGTTAAAACCATTTCAAGGCAAGCAAATCCACACCTGCTCGCAAAGTAGTGCTAATAAGTGAAAGCCTCTGTGCACTGATGAAAATGATCTAGTCTTCAACAAATATGCATTTACAAGTATAGCAAATGTGTTTTTCAAAGAAAGACTTTAAGGGTGGAAAATGCTTTAATGTTTTTAATTCTAAAAGATAGAAACTAAATATAGATACATTTTCATTCCCCTTAAACTAGTTAAATATCTTTATTTTTTTCTGTTTCATAGGCAATAACAGGAATGTAATAGGCTGTTTCCATTTCAAATTCCTTATACTTAATAATGTAAACTTAATCATCTATCATAAGATTAATGTTATAACATAGGTAGCTTTTTCCAAGAATTACAAACACTGTCACTGGGGCAACTATGACTGTGGACTATTTTTTTCAGAAAAAGGAAGCCTACCTTAATCTGGCCACTAGAAGGTAGTAAATGAACAGCATACAAACAAAGGCTGTTCAACTCTGAAGGTCACATGGGGAAACCTTTTATTAATTTTTCTAAATTTCTCTTTTTTTATGAACCCATTCACCCTTAGCTTTCTTTCTTCAGTCACCTCTACATCACCTGTATTCTTTTTTAGAATAGAACTATGGCAGTTTAATCTTTTAAAGTAAATACATGTTTGATTTATATAGTTAAAAAGGACATCAGTGTTTTTTTTTTTTTTGCACTTATTCAGTTTGTGGAAACTGAATAGGATGAAGAAAAGCCAATACCATTGAATATAAAACATGCAGTAGGATAATGACAAACTAGAACCATAGACAAAGATAATGGTGGTCTTATTTTGTTCCCTAAGAAATGTTTAAACTTATTTTTGCTGGTTGCATCGATATAGAAACTGTATATCTGCACCAGACAGCATCATAGCATGAGCTATAGAAAAGGTGCCAGACTTGTCTCTCTCTCGCCTTCACTTCCTCACGTCCATCCCTCTCTTACTTGTCTGTCAGGAAAAAGTGCAATCCTTAAGTGTGTGTGACACTGTCATCAGCCTAATTATCATGGGTGGATGGAGGCACAACATTTCAACAGCAGTATCAACAGTTCTTCAAACGTCCTTTACTGTCAAACATTTTCACCGCCGTATACTGCAGTCCTTTAAGGAAGAAGATTCTAGATCATGTCAATATCTTTGGATTAAAAGCTAATATTTTGTTTACTAGTTGTATCAGATTCTCTGTCCATGTTACGACATTTTCAGTGTGCATTTGTGTCTGTGAACCTTTCAAAAAGAGATTTCTCTCACCTTCTTTTTTTCCCCTGATGTGATGGGTGGTTGATTTGAAGATGAGTTCTGGGCAAACCCAGATCCCTGCTGAGATCTGAGTCTGTCCACAACTCCAGAAGAGTCAAGCTAGTTGAAGAAAGGAACTGAGGAAAATCTAAAAGTACTTTGGGGTAGTGAACAAATTTCTCTGATATTATATTTTTAACTCCAATCGTCAATGTGACGGCCATTGTAGATGTTATTTCATGTTCTGGATGTTGTTATGGCAGCCTGGGCTATTATGGGAAGGAGTTCAAAGATATTTAGGTCACTTCTGTGATTTGCTGTTGGCTGATTTCTTGCAGTGGGGATGAAGTGACAAACAACTGTGGAGGCAGCCAGCTGACCAATTGAGAATATGATATGTTTGGAGATGGACACTGGACAGATCTGTCAGCACAGCTTTGATCCCACCAGGGAAAAATACTGAGCTGATTTGCAGAGATGGCAAAAGTACTCACTTTCTGTACTTGAGTAAAAGTACAGATACTTGTGTTAAAAAATACTCTGGTAAAAGTGGAAGTACTGATTAAACTTCTTTACTCAAGTAAAAGTAACAAAGTACAGGCTTGTAAATTTACTTAAAGGGATAGTTCGGGATTTTTGACATGAATCTGTATGGCATCCCCATCACCAGTGTCATGCAATCACACTGACTTACCCCTGGCAGCATCCTGTGAGCAGAGTTCTCGTCCAGCTTTGGTCAAGCCGAAAGTAGTCCGGCAGGTTTGCTAGACCCAGCGAAATAAAACGTTTCTCTTCCCAAAACATTATGTGTTCAAAAGAGCGATATTTTTGCATCCCAAAAACATTGTAGTGGAAAAAGTCACACGTCGTTATCACTTGGTCCTATTTTCTCTCTGTTCGTATCAGTGCGCGCGACACCATGACCTGACAGCTAGGGCCTACTAACCTGACAACAGCCAGATGCATGTCTCGCTCCGCCTAGCTCCTAGCTAGGCGGAGCGAGACATGCATCTGGCTGTTGTTGAGCTCGCTGTCAGAATGACGGCGTGCACTGATACGAACAGAGAGAAAATAGGACCAAGTGATAACGACGTGTGACTTTTTCCACTACAATGTTTTTGGGATGCAAAAATATCACTCTTTTGAACACATAATGTTTTGGGAAGAGAAACGTTTTATTTCGCTGGGTCTAGCAAACCTGCCGGACTACTTTCGGCTTGACCAAAGCTGGACGAGAACTCTGCTCACAGGACGCTGCCAGGGGTAAGTCAGTGTGATTGCATGACACTGGTGATGGGGATGCCATACAGATTCATGTCAAAAATCCCGAACTATCCCTTTAAAGTATAAAAGTAAAAGTAGAAACCACTTTTTTATGCCGTTGCCTACATTTTAAATGGATGTCTGCCAATAGGACTAGATCTCCGTTGTGTTCATTTTCAATCATCTCGTCGTCCATGCTACTATGCTAACGCCACCGCCACCAAGCTGCAATGATTTGCCGCGAATGAATACCGCTGAATCTGTCGATTAATCTTGTAGGATGCAACGTAGATTCCCATCCAATTAGATTGAATTTGTTATTGATGACGTGAAAAATAATAACGGTAACTCCATTGAAATGATTCAAAACTATAGTAACGAGCCAATTTTTTTAAATGTAAGGAGTAGAAAGTACAGATATTTGTGTAAAAATGTAAGGAGTAGAAGTAAAAAGTCGCCATAAAAATAAGTAGTAAAGTAAAGTAAAAATATCAGAAAAATCTACTTGAGTACAGTAACAAAGTATTTGTACTTTGTTACTTCCCATCTCTGCTGATTTGACAAAAAACGATTTAGCCAAGAGTCAAGGTTGCTCTTACACACATAGGACTGTATCAGTGCCCAAGCAGCGTACTGGTAGCATCATGCTAATGCTCTATTTTGTTCCAGCTGGTATTGGTGTGTGGCACAAAGAGAATGTGTCATGATCTGCCCTTACCGCTGATCTATTTAATCACTTCAATCACCTGCCGAACCCTGCCCTTCTGCTTTATATACAGTTCAGCCCAGCTATTGAGGCCAGATCATTATGTATGTTTGTTTGTTTTTAGTTTTAGTTAGAGATCATGACTGATTTCCATAGTTCTTCTGCTCATTCTGGTAGACCAGTGTTAGAGAGAGTTATTTGTCTTGTCTTGATGTTTCCTGTTCGTATCCTGTCTTTTCTCAGCTGAGCGCATGCTATTCCTGTTTTGGCTCAGTGGAGGGAGGCAGTATAAAGTTCTTGGGTTTTCCTCATGTCATGTCCTGTCCTGCCCCTAAACTGCTGAGCCTGCCTGTCTGCACCCGAACGTGTCATGTGCAACTCTCTGCTGGACTCATGGAACCCTGAAACTGCCCAAACTCTCAGGTGGATTCATGCAAGGATCATGGAACCCCGGATTTGCCTGTTCCAGTTCCAATAGCAACCCCTGACTGGGCTACGGACTCCTGGATCTCACATCCATTCTGTTCTGCGCTGTTTGCCTGAGCTGAATCAGACTCCTGCCTGCTCACTGGGTCTGCATAGGTGACGCTCTGGGCAGCTCCCACCGCATCTCGTTGGCAGTTCATTTGCTGGATCCTTTCTCATTCGAGAGGATGGACTGAACTATTGAGCCAGGTAAGTGACTCAACGGATAATCATCTTCTGTCAGATTATCGTGGTCACTTACCTGTGTTCCCCCCTCTACCAGAGTGTCAGTGATAAGTTGCATTCCGCCTACCTGCGAAGTCGCCGCAGCCGCTGCATGTCCACAGCTCCACATTTTGTTCTGTTTGTTTTTGTTATAAACTTTTTGAAACTTCCTACTGTCTGTCTCGCTTTGAATACTGGGTCCAACATTCTGGTTTTTCTTGAGAGGTTGACCTATTGTACAAATATTAAACTTTAAAATAAGCTAGATGGTGTAAAGCAAAAAAATGTTGGTTTTCAAACAGGTTACTGACACAAAATTACCATCAACACTTGTTTTGGAAAGGATACATTTTTGCTAGTGAGTTTCTAAAAGTACCAAGACTTCAAGCCAGTTTAAAATTTGTAGCCTGTGTTTCAAAACAAGCCCATGGTAGAACATCCAGCAGTTTAACTGAGCTCTGTCTTTTCTTATGAAAAACCTGAAAGAATGGATGCCTGGCGTCAGATTACCAGCCAGTAGGGAGCCAGATGCTTGAGCATAGCTCCCAAAGACGTTTACAGAGAGAAAAATAAGTAGTTGAACATCCTGCTATTTTGCAAATTCTCCCACTTATAAATCATGGAGGGATCTGAAATTGTCATTGTATGTACATGTCCACTGTAAGAGACATAATCCAAAAGAAAAAAAATCCAAAAATCAAAATATATGTATTAAACTATTTTTTTGTATGATACAGCAGAATATAGAAATTTGAACACCTAAAAAAAACAATGTTAATATTTGGGACAGTGGCTTTTGTTTGCAATTACAGAGGTGAAAGAATCCTGTAGTTTTTCACCAGGTTTTCACAGAATGCAGGAGGGATTTTGGCCCAATCCTCCACACAGATCTTCTCTAGACCAGTTGGGTTTCTGAGTTGTTGCTGAGAACCTCAGAATTTGAGCTCCCTCCCAAGATTCTCTATTGGGTTTAGTCTAGAGACTGGCTAGGCCACACCAGAACCTTGATATTCTTCTTCCAGAGCTATTCCTTGGTTATCCTGGCTGTGTGCCTCGAGTCATTGTCATGTTGGACGAACCAGCCTCGAGCCATCTTCAATGCTTTACCTGAGGGAAGGAGGTTGTTCCCCAAAATTTTGCAATACATGGCCCCAGTCATCCTCTCCTTAATACAGTGCAGAAAAACACCCCCAAACATGATGCTATCACCCCCATGCTTCATAGTAGGGATGGCGTTCTAGGGATGGCACTCATCATTGTTCTTCCTCCAAACATGGTTAGTGGAATTATGACCAAAAAGTTCTTAGTTAGTTATTACTTATGTTGGTCTCATCTGACCACATAACGTTCTCCCATGAGTCCTCTGGATCATCCAAGTGGTCATTATCAAACGTAAGACGGGCCATGACATGTGCTGGTTTAAGTAGGGGAACCTTCTGTGCATTGCATTATTGCAAACCATGATGTCTAAGTGTATTACCAACAGTAATCTTGGAAAAAGTGGTCCCAGCTCTCTTATTGTCATTGACCAGCTCCCCCCATGTAATTCTGAGCTGGATCATTGAGACTCCACGAGGTGCAATCTTGCATGGAGCCCCAGTCTGAGGGAGATTGACTGTCATGTTAAGCTTCTTCCTTTTTCTAATGATTGCTCCAACAGTGAAGCTTTTTCACCTGCTTGGCACTTACGTTCCTCACTGTATGTTTTAAAGGGGATATTTTAATAAATTTTGAAGAAGCTACACACAAGATAATATTTTCAATGTGTATAATGAAGAGAGAATGTATTATTTTATCACTTTTTCCAAAAAACAAAAATTTGACCAAATTGAAAATGATCCCAAAGTAGAATGAAATGGTGATGACAAGTGTCTGACTGAATCTCTGGGTAAACCATCTAATTGAGTCCATAACTCGGCTACCATAAGTCATGATTGCTGGAATGGTGGACTGAAGGTTTTAGATGGCTCGATAAAAAAATAAGAGGGTCAACCAGTATGTATATTGATTAGGGATATTATATCTCCCACTTTGCTGTTTTTAAATATCATCCTGAAGCTTTTCTTTTCAGCAACACGTTTAAGAAATAAATAAAGCCACTATCATCGGACATTTATCACTCTCCTTCAGCGGTTAAAATCTGCTGTTGTAAAGTTACCTAGGAGGCTCGAGAGTTGCTCTGGCAGTTATGAAAGTAATAAACCTCTTCATCCTGCAAAAAAACAAAAACAAAGCAAAACAAAACAAAAAAAAACAACCTATGTGATATTTCAGATTTATTTCCAAAACTGAAGCTGCTTGCTTGGTCGACGGCCCTGTAGTGCTCTAACTTTCTGATAATGTTACGCTTCATCCTTTCCTTGTCTTTGTTACTCAGCTGCATCATAAAGCTTAAGTCCTTTTTTTTTTCAATAAAAGGATGGTAAGTGCCTTTGGGTATGTAAGGTGATATGAGATGGTAAAATCCTTTACTTCCTTTTCTTTTACTCTGCATTTTACTATTTTATGCTTCCAAGATATATTAATACTTTAAACATGGTGTGAGATAATATTCCTGCGGCACATTCTACATCCATTCAGACATTTCCGACTTTATGAAAACATCTATTCTCCCCTTACAGGTCTCCTCTGACAATTACAAAAAAAAGCAACAGTGTTAAAATTATAGGATTGCTCCTCCTTTATTGCTCTCGAAAGCAATAGAAGAAGAAAGTAGACACGATGAGTGGGAGGAAGATTATAAAGATCATTATAGATCAATAACAAAGCAAGGAGAAAATAATAAAACGAGATGTAAAGTGTAACCTTGGATTACAAGGAACAGCCTGAAATGAAATATAACGTAATAAAGATGCAGTAGAACAGCAATCCTTCAACACCTGAGCTCAGGTACCACACAGCTGCTACTTCTTCACCTTCGCTCCATTTTCTTTTCTTTCGACCGCCTGTGGTGGGCCAATATTACAGGAGCTGAAGCCTAGGGGTGGGTGCACGAAGATGGAAGAATGTAATCTCTTTGCTAAGCCAGGACCCCCTCTGGAGCGTTGAACCTTATATTTCATCCAGACCAGTCAGCTTGTGCCTGCAGCTCCTGATCACCACCACACTTTATTTCTGGTCCCTCCGCTGCACAGATGCAAAGTGTCTTCAGGCTGCTGGCTTAGAAATAAAACTTCACAGGAGTTACTTACCAGGTCAGCATGGAGCTAAATAAGATAGACGCTGATGGCTGTGTCACTCAGGACTTTGATGTGGAGTTTTAAGGAGTGATGTCAATCGTCATCAGTAAACTCCAGTTTCTACCTTATATTGATGGAAAAGTGGCAGATGTCTAGATTTTATTTGGATTTTGATTCAAAACAGCCAGACTGTCTTTCAAGTGGTATTGCTCAATAGTTCTTTTAAGCTTTCTTCTTTCAGGTTTTTTCTCTTCATCTTTGTACTTTGACTACTTTTTATTGTTTCAGTACCTTACAATTTTCAATACTTTTACTATTTCCCTTACTACTTTTCTATCAATGATTAATCTGATAAAAGGGCTATACACATTTATTTAGTTTTTCAACTTATGAAATCATCACTTATTTTGATATAATAAATAAAAAGGTAAATATATTTCCAGTATTAGCTTCACTTTATTTTTTTTTATTATTCAATCCAATTTGATCAAATTTCTTTTGTTTGATTCATGGTGATCAAGGTGATTGCTGCGGATAACATCTTACATACCATCTCATCATTGCTGTATTTATTTCCTGTAATCTAGAGACTCTAAATATTTGAAGACACTGAAAGCAGTTTTTGTCCTTGAATCATTTAATTGAAAAGTTTTCCTACATAACATAACAGGATTTACTACAAGGATCAGTTATATCTACAACTGCAGCCAAAGTAAAACAAAAAAAAAACTTTAAAAGGACCTTTCAAATCTGAGAAAACCAATCAAGACCATAACCATAGAATGCAGGAAGGTCTGGCTCCTTCATATACAACATTGGAAAATTATACACACTACCTGAACATTCTCACTTCCAATAGAGTATAATATGATTGATGAATTCATAAACATTTCTGTACCTATGTATTGTGTATTGTGAGATGTATTCATTAGAGGATCTGCTTATTTTAGTATCGATCACATTCCATCTAAACACAGTATGATACCAATACTCATACTTCTTGATATTTAAGTTTTATAGATTTACATTCATCCACTCATCAGATGTTTTTGTGGTTTTTACTTTAGATAATTTATTTTAAATCTAGGACATTTGAACAAATGTTATGGATGACTGATCTAATAACATTGCATTATGATAACATTATATGATTAACAGAAATAATAGAAAAAGAAAATAAACCTCTGAGCATTTTTTTTGAAATACAAAAGTGCAAAACATAATTCAACAGCAAATCGAAACAAAACCGTTTTTTTAAAAAGAGAAACGAGACACAATGCAAATATAAAAACATGTCTCCGCCTCAGTAGAATTTGCTTCAGGACTGTTCTAAACTAGAGTTTGCAAAATTATTAAACGGCCATCTCTTTAAGTATTGATCTACAATAGTATTGGTCTGATACTGATACCAACTTGGTATCAGTATTTAAATATACATCCCTTGCTGAGATTTTGCATCTGCAGACACACAGCTATCGCAGTGGATTAAGCCATGACTGGCCTTAGATCTCTGCTGTAGTGTACTGCCATGTCCATGTTTCACAGAGTGCATGATGTTTTCAGGGTGATCTACAGTGTTTTCCACTGTATACAGTTTTACATATGGGTCACGCTGTTCACATCCCATCTCACCAGACCAGAGTACATTCACATTTACACTGACGATTTGTTACATACAGATGGACTTTATGTCTGTAGGGAAATAGTTGCACTTGGTTTTATTAGCCAGTATCAGAGTGAAGGGAGTACAAATATTAGTGCATGACACATGCTAATAGGGGGAAGTAACCTATTCTAAATTAGCAAGGATTATATTGGTTGTCTTCATTCCATCAGTATTTATTTGGCTCTTTAAAGGGAGAACAGAAACATTCTTTGGAAAGCTACAGTCTGTCTTACCTGCTGAGAAATGCCTTTTTCTCTTATAGATCTTGCTTTTCTGTGGTAGCTCCCCAACGCATGTACGTTCCTTTCTACCTATGTTTCACAACTTTAGGTCACATCCCCTGAGACTATGTAGATACAATTAGGCATCAAGCTGCACAGAACTGGTTAATTATGGATGAACAAAAAGGCAGCACCAGGGAGCATAAACAATAAGGAGGAAATCAAGTGACTAGATAACAATTAAAATTAAATGTTAAAACCTCTAAATGACAAAAAAAATTCAATAGGAACTCTAAAAAAAAACATGAACCTAAGATATGAAATGGAACCGAAAAGCATAGTGAGATGGGATGAATTCACCTACAGGATAGGAATCTGCCTTCACGTAATTTTTTTAAAACTAATTTTCCTATCTGATCTCTGGTCAGTTATGCAAGTGTGTGGGTGTTAGTGACTTTTGACCTAAAAATAATCTACTAGTAGGACTTGAGAGGGCAGAAGCTGTTGGAGTTGGATTGCTTTTCTTTTTTTTTCTTATCAGCAGGGGGCAACACAAAATAAGGCATATTTAGTAAATCAATAAAATATTAGCATATTAAAGATATCAAAATATGATGTTAGTCTTGAGAAATTAAAGCTATATATGTTTGGGTGGAAAGTTTTTTCTCTAGCAGAGAAAATGCTCTGCTTGATGAATTGTTTTACTCAAATTTAATTTTATTGACATAAAGCAAAAGACATAAGTGTATTTTATATTTAGAAATTAATATTGAAATGATTTGATTGGTTTTGAATGATATCAAATATTTTCAAACTGATTGAGATGACATTTGCAGAGTAATCTAAAAATCTCCCCAGCTCGACAAACTCATTACTATGTGTTGTTCAGATTTTTAGTGCAAAAAGAAATGCATAATTATAAACTAGATGTTATAGAGATTGAGTAAAAAAATTTAACTGGAGCTTTTTTGCCTGACAGCCTCATTTCAGTGCATTTCAGGGGAGGTTGTTGGATTGTTCTTCATGCTGGAACTTTAAGAGTTGGTCCTTCTCATCGTTTGTGTGAAGAAATGACAGAAAGATGTGGCGCTCGTTTCCCTGTGATGTTTTATTTATGTCATAGACTCAGTATGATTCAGCTCACTTAGGTCAACATGGTGATGGGTACACATTTATCTGAGGTCTTAACACACTGACAAATACTGTAAGATTGTTTTGATTCATAGCAGAATCTCTTAAGGTGAAAATTGACTTCATCACATTTACTATGATAAATGTTCAGATTGCAGTATAAATATTCCTACTTTCTTCTTTCTTTTTCCTGAGAGAAGACTTAATTTTTCAACATGCCATAATATTTATTTCAGTAATGTCAGATTAAGTGCATTTCAACTTTATGAATATGTCACAGTTTGGTGGAAGTGCAGAGATGAGTAGGCAGGCATGAGTTTGCAGATTTAATAGAAATCCCACAGCAACAGAAGCAAAGCACAAAATACTGAAAACCCAAAAATCCAGAAAACGTCAGGAAAACACATCGGGAGCAAAGAAATGAGGAAACAACAAAACAACAGGAAACCAGCAATGAGAAATTATGTGGTGTATATATGGGGAACAGAACAAAGACTTGGCTAATGAGCTGATATGGAGCAGATGTGAATAAAACTAACTAGAACGCCGCATGCGGCTCTTTAGCGTCCCCCTTGCGGCTCCCTGGAGGATTTTCAAAAATTTATAAAAATCGATTTTATTTTATTTTTTGTGTGTGCTTGTTTTAATATAGTTTGCAGGAGATCAAAGAAAATTTGTTATGTTTTCCAATGCTTTAGACATTTGTATAATTACATTTAAACAATAATTTGCATCATAGCCATATAGATCAGTGGTCATAACTTGCAACCAGAGTGGCGAGGTGCCAGGCAAGCTGCAGGTGTGTGTCGGACCTGGGATTCCAGAGGGAAAAAAAGGAAGATAGCTGATGAGAAATTAGGATTCAAAGAATGGACCGAATCATTTGCTTTCATTACCTATGCAGGAGGATTGCCTGCATGTTTGCTTTGTAATGAGAGGTTGTCAAAAAATAAAGAAAAATTTAGAAAGGCATTTCCAAATATGTAGCCAACCACCAAGCTGGGAGTGAGAGAAAAGTGCGATTGCAGAACTTCTGGATAAATTAGAGAAGCACAAAGATAGATTTAAGAAGTGGATTACATCTCCAGACCCCATTACTGCTGCTAGTTTGGTTGCAAGCATGGAAAAACGTCCACAGATCAAACAGGCAGCGCTTTGACGCAGGTATCTGAACTTTCTTCCATTTTTTCCCCAAATCCTAAAAATATAAATCACACCAAGGAACGATGGTGACGGAGGATGTGGGATTTCGGGTTTAGAGAGCACTGCTCTGATGGATGTCAGTTCCTGCTTGTGTTTCCATAATTTCATCAATGCAACAAAAATTTAAACCGCACAGTGAAGGGCGGTGAAGCGGCACGTTCACTGCTCCTCCCTCACCTTATGCTGCTATGTGACATTTGCTCCAGGAAAAACATTTAATCATGAATGCTTATTATATTTTTAAGCCCACATAGTCCTTTTCTAAAGTGGGATAATACAATTAAAGCCTATGTTGCCATACTAGACATATATAAGACTTTTAAATTTTTGTGGCTCCAGACAGATTTATTTTTTGTTTTTTTGGTCCAATATGGCTCTTTGAGCAGTTTGGGTTGCCGATCCCTGAACTAGAAGGAAACCAAGGGGAAATGAAACAGGCACAAGGTGGAAACTGAGAGTAACTCAAGAAATAGAAAACTGCATAAATATAACAAAAAATGGAAAAGAAACCAATGAACCAGAAAACACAGAATACCATAAATAAAAGGCGGAACTGAAAACTTAAAAAGCCACTCAAACAGAAGTCCACAAGCGGAGAACCATAACAGAATCTGTGTGTTTATTACAAATATCAGCATCAAATATTACATCTTCTTTGTTGTTATCTTTTTATATTAGGTGCAAATGAAATTTTGTATCATTTATTGTGCATATAAGTTGCAAAAAAAGAGATAACTACTTTGAGTTTATACTAAAAACTATCTTAAGCATCTTATATTAACAGTTAACACAATTAGCACCATTACTCTCTTCGCTTTGCTCACATTCACATTAGAAAAGTTTAATCGATGCCTCATCTGCGATTAAGCATGAATGATCCATGATGGACAGAAGCTAAAAGCTCCATCAAAGCAGAAGGTCTATTTACATAAATAGTGTTGGGAATAAAGAGCCGTTCTGAACCTATCATTTAAACTCACCCCTTCAGAATGTTGTGATCTGAAAAAGTGCAATCATAATGAAATGTTCCGAACAAAATGGCTGGTTTATGCCAACCGAAATGAGCAGTCAGGTCTTGTCAGCACTACAGTATTTACATAGGGATGGGTAACTCCAGTCCTCTAAGGGTGGAGTCCTGAGACGTTTTGATATATCCTTGCTCCAACACAACCAAATCAAATAATTAGATGACTGCCAGGACTCCGGACAACATGCATGCTGAGGATACCTTCTGCTGTTTGTATCTGGTGTGCTGGACCAAAGAAAGCTTAGAGTTGCATCACAGTGGCCGTCCGAGACTGGAGTTCCTGTCCCTTATCTTGGAAGTTGTCCAGCAAATAAAAATTCAGTACTTCATGCTGTGTCTGCTCAAACATCCGAATAACTCAGAAGCCAGTTTGTTTAAGAGGGTGTCGCTGTATTTCTACAACAAATTGCTTCAGCTCAATTTGCCCATTTGTACATCAGTTTGTGAAGTTTGGTTGATTTAAGGTAATGGAGGTAATGGTCTGATGATTGTATTTTAAACCCTTTTTTGATCATTTATGGCTTTGATTTCCATTCTGATCTGCTCTTGTAAAAGAAACAGAGGAAAGAATGAAAAAGTGATAACTATATTATAACTGGTAATCTTCTCTAATGCATCATGCTATGTCTCTGTAAAGTGCCTTAAGATGACATGTGTTGTGAATTGTCACTATATAAATAAACTGAACTGAATTAAATTATGAGTAAACAATGGCAGAATACTCTGGATTATTGACGGCAAACGTTGGAAAGACAAAACATCTTATTATTTAGCCCACAAAAGTTTTGGCTGCAAAACTAAGAAGTGTTAAAGAAATAAAGGAAAAAGCACCTGTATTAGACTTAGACAAACTTTATTGTCATTTTGTATACACAGTATATACAAACCAAAATTACGATGCATACAACTTTTCAACAATGAATGAGCAGCTTAACAGTGAAATGAACATTTCCATTTATAAAGTACAGCAGTGATCAAAATGTAAGCAGTGCAGGAGAGACATGGTGCAAAAGGCATTGATGTGGATGGTTCAGTGCAGTATTGCAGTGGTTCCCGGTTTTCTTTGGTTATACTAGAACTATTCTAGGATATGCAAATGCACACAATAACAGAATAACTATGCAAGAGTTACTGTACACAGTCCAGTTTGGTATTACAAATACTTTGGTGTTGCTCTCGAAAATCATGTATAAAATGCAGAAAAATATCAACAAAACCTGCTGAGCTGTTTCTAGTTAACTCCTGGTGAAAACCAGACAGAACCCACAGAGCTCTGGATTACAAAGGCTACTGTTAGTAAGTAATGCAAAATGAGTCCTTGCTGGAAAAGCTTGGTTACAATGTCACCTGCTGTCAATAGCCGCAGTCAGTCACAGTGACAGTTTTATGCTGCTAAGCTTCATGGCCACATTCATTCCCATGATGACTCCCAATACATCAAAGGAAAATGAATCTGCCTCCTTTTCCTATTGCAGTACAAATTTCGCTGGCCTCACTCACTCAAAGCTCATTGCATTATCAACAAGGCTGTTTGCTCTGTCTGGAGGATAGTCTGTTAGATTAGGATCTGTCACAACACTAGAAAACAGTGTTTGGACAGAGCCTGTTATTTTCCACAGATCTCTCTTAAAAACAAGGCCACATCCTGGCAGCAGCTTTTATAAAGCAAGAGAGAAAATGTATGATGGCTGTGTGGTATGTACTCTCTAAACACACCCTGTAAAATCTGGATTTTTTTTAATTTATAAATCAACGTACATAAAAAAAAACAAAAAAAAAAAAACGGTTTCTTTAGAAAACCAGAGATAAGAAAAACTAACTATATTTGATTGAAATATCAATTATTTTTGATGTGGTATTTTGAGTGGTTTATAACATTACAACACATATCACACACATATCAATAAAGCCTTAAAACTCAACCAGCCTAGACAAGACCTCTTGAATTTTACTAGAATGCAGCAAAAGTAAAAAAAAAGAAAAAGAAAAACCTAATTTAAGCGTTTGTACTGTCTTTGTACTTTTAGTACTTCAAATATAGTGTTCCTCTGTTTCTTTTCCAAGCATCACATCGGTAACAGTACCACCACCTCACATCAGCACCTCCTGCAGTCTGGAACATCCAAGGTTCCAGAAGAGTTGGAGAAATCCCATATTTCAACAAATATTGGTGAGTGCATTGCATTATTATTCTTTCCTGTAGATTGCTCTAAGAATGTCCAATGATAATCCATATTTTGGCAGACCTGAACATAAGATTTTTTCCATTACTGCTTCAGGTTTCAACTCAAATGTACCAAAGCATCAGGATGTATCACAGCAGATTCACCTCTTTGTCAAATGGATATAAACACCTTATCTGTCAGTCTGCTGGTATGTGAAAGCTGGACAAAGCACTGCCAAGTGTTAATTACACCATCACTATAATGACCTTCCGGTCTGTAGCAAACTAATCCTTCACTGCATCATTATAGGTCTGCATAACAGTCCAATGACACCAAAACCATATCATTTGCTCAACCTGCTGGTAATTACACAAAGGTGAAACAGAAGTCATTCCATGTTTCAAGACTTTGAACTGTATTTCCGATATTTGGAAAAAAAGTGCATGTTGTTTATAGTTAGATTTGCATCAGGATCTTAAGATAAAAAATATCACATACCATTTCAAAAGCATACTTTAACATCCAAACTGTCATCTCTGTGTCTGTCAGTGTGTATGTGTGTGTTTTCTGCTTTGAGTGTGCAACAAGGCAAATCTGTCAGGAGAAAAAAAAATCCTCTGACATAAATTTCACAAAGCTCTGGTTTTTACGAAGCATCAAAAGAGTCAGCTGCATGAAGGAAACACAAAATTAAAGCAGGTCACCGTCAGATGTTTCACATAAAAAATAACTAATCTGCCTGTTTGTTTTGTTCTGCTTGCTGATGTGTAAGAATGTACCAGTTTGACATCAATCAAATGAGAGAACACTCAAGAAAGAGAGAAATAGAGGCAGTGATTATTGTTCTGCTTTAGTTTTTATGTATTTTGCCATCATTTCCATCATTTAATTCTTCAGAGAGATTAATAAATGAAAATATTTGCAATCTGATAAAGATCAAGCGCTATGTGGAGTTTGTGGTGCTGTGATAGAACCTGTGCATTGACAGGTTAGTCATGGTTATATCTGCAATCTGATAAAGATCAAGCGCTATGTGGAGTTTGTGGTGCTGTGATAAAACCTGTGCATTGACAGGTTAGTCATGGTTAAGAAGCAAGTCAGGAAATTACAAAAAATGTATGGTGAGAGAGAAAGAGATAGAGACAGGAACGAGGAAGAAGCAGACAACCAAAGTAAAGATCAAAATAGCGTCCAGAGCAGCGGGTATTCCTTAGATATCCAGTCAGTATATTTGTGGAAAGTTTGGAAAAATAAACCTATTGTGATTACAAGTGATTGTTCAGGGTTGTATCCCTGAGCACCTGGTACAAACCTCCTGTGGTATGTATGCATAATAATGCTTCTGTATATGAAAGATTTACAAAGCTTCTTCAGAAGGGAAATATGCTCAATAGCAGGTTTGGGTGGCCTTCAGACTTGCCCTATATCACTGGGACACAAGGCTTAGGGTTAGACCTCAGAGGCCATAACGCTGAGGTTCCATGGGGCCACAGCAATGTGCCCATTAGCTCCGCTGGCATCTGGTCATGTTCAAGGTGGACCAGGATGAGAGACCAGGGATCTGAGGCCAAGACGCACACTGTGCAGTGTCCTGATGCCTCCTGGCCCTGTGGGATCCCAGGGGGCCTAGGTTCAGCCCTGCAGCCACCAGGAATGAGACAGCACCCACTGGAGTACCCAACCTCTTACTTAGAGAACTATCAGCGTGCCAGCAGACATAGCTCAGTAGGGAGCATAACAAGGGGAAGTAGACAGGCCCAGCTCATACAGCTCACACTTCACTGTATTTGTTGCAACCATCAAATCTGTCTCTATGCGCGACCACGCCCCCCGAGCAGAGGTTCTGCAAGTGTCATCGCACACCTAAAAAAAATCCTAACTATATGTTGCATGGTCGAAAACCTGCGCAGACCTCAAGCGGAAGTGCGCAGACAAAAATCAGCTGTGATTGGTCCTTGGTATGCTTTTCCGGCTGTCTCTGTGGTCGTCCTTCTAACTACAATGGACAACTATGACGAAAGGTTATTCAGTCTTTTTTCCAGCCCCATTAACAGAACCTGTTCCTCTTTGATGTGTAGCAACTTTAGATCCATCCCCATGACCGTGATATCTTGAAAATGCGCCATTGTTGTTTTGGAAGATAAATACTCCCGCCGGTACCGCAAAGTTCTCGTGACCATCTGCCAAAGTTCTTGCGAGCTCTCGAATAGGCTTCCAGTTGCGCTTTGGTGGGAAACTGCTGTGCATCCCTACAAATTCCAGACCAATGGTGCAGAGGCATACCAGCAAAACTAGTTTGCGACCAGACGCAAGCGACATTTGATGTGTGCAGTTGCAGAGTATAATCTGCCCTTCAGAGTCACATAATTCACCTCGCAGCATTCCTTTGTGTCAGTACATGGTGAAGTTTGTAGTTGGACCCAAAATGCAGATGCTGAGGCAGAGATGATTTCTTGCAGCCAAAGCGTAAGTACAAAAATTTAACTTTCAATGAACATGCGAACCAGAACAAAGTTAACAGTAGGTGAGTGACCGGAACTGATGAAGACATTACATAATGACAAAGGCAAACTGCAGAGGAGGGGTATACTGAGGAAGAGACTAACAGGACCAAGATTGGAGTAATGATCTGAGTGGGAATAGGTATGCAGAGTAAGAACTAGAAGAGTGTCCAATCAATCAGTCATTTGATTTTATTGGTTGATGATAAAATTTACAGAAGAGTTGCTTCACATATTTTTAGTTTTTTTTTTGGAGGACTTTAGTGTTTCTAATTGCCACTTCTCTATGGCTGACCTGAGCCAGTCCCACATAGCTAGGTAACAGTAGATAGAGACTTTTGCAGTGGACAAATGCCTCAAGGTCTGGTTATACTCCCTGCAGCAGTGAGCTTGTCGCAGATTAGATTTTTTGATTTATTCCCAATTTTAAAGCAAGTTCTGCGCTGTTATTCCACGCCGCAACGCAAGAGGGACAATCATGAACTAGCTGTGGGAAGTGGGGGCAAGTTTGTGGAACAACGGAGGGACAAGAGGGCAAAAAAGAATGGGGATCCAGGTGGAAAAAGGGTCCCAGCGTTCTGCACACCTCGCTCTTCTAGCTGGTCCAACTTCATGAGTCGTTTTCCGCAATGGAGGTCAGACAAACAAAACAAGCCGGTAAGGTGCCAAACAGAAATACGCATAGTGTAGAGCAGATGTAGATTTGACCAATCAGATGCCTCCTGTTTGCTACACTGTCTGCGGTCAGTTACAATTTTGGAGAGGTGCAACAGAGTGCCTCAGGCAGGGGCATATTTGCAATCGCTGCAAGACGACCTGGTTTCTGAGTATAAATCAACCTTTACGTTTTGACAGTGTTTGATTATAGACAGTGTCAAATGTGGAAAAAGTTGCTTAAATGTAGTGAAAAAACAGACACAGGGGTTATCAGACATCCTTGACTTTCCTCAGCTACTGCTCCATCAGTCACTGTTTTATGATAGATGAGGCTCGAGCCAAATTAAATGTGTTAAATAAGTATGACCTGCTTATGACCTTCCTCTCGAACAAACTTTGCATTTTTATATTCTGCAAGGCTAAACTCAGGCATGGTACATCTGTCCTTCTTCAGCTCTTATTTGCTGTCTGACAGGCAGCTGGCTGCATATATTTTACCCAAAAATGGAGCCAAGAACTGCAGTCGTGTGGGGGGGCACCAAGTACTTATTTTTCTGCATGTTAATAAAGCTTTGTATTGAGAGACACCAAGTGCACCCATTTAGCTGGGAGGCATGTCTGTTTTATTCGCATACCACCACACCCTTGATATTACTTATTAATCTTTGATGGGCCTACATAGTCCAAAATGTAGCAGTTCTTAATTAAAATGTGTTTCTATCAGCATTGTTAATGAGCCGTAGCTGGGAATTTGCAGAAAGTTTGTTCCCTAGAGTAGCTGCATGCTGCCAAGAGTGTGGGACTCAGCTGAGTGACCTTGCTTCAGTCATGACTGATTTTGTAAGCACTTTGTGCTGAAGTGATTCTCCCTTTCATTCAGTAAATGTACAAAAAATACAGATAGCCTACAAAATAGCTTATCTTTAATACAGAAGATGTGCACATGTACAAAACCACCACATATTTCTAAGGCTCAGTGAAAAGCACAATATGTTGATGCAGAAAAGAGAAGGGAATTAATATTGAAAAGTCGACAGAATAATAAAAAAGGCGTATTATGTCTACGTACTATATCTTTAGCATGTGCACAACACTGGTGTCATTTCAGCTTGTCACCAGAGGGAGCAATTTCTGCAAAAACAGGAACTTGCACTATGCTTCTTTAAAATATCTTTACCTGCAATCTGTTCTTTGTTTTGAGTTATGTTTATTTATTAATTCGGAATATGCTTTTTTTGTGGTTCCTTTTACTGCAAAAAATGCCAACATAACCCATAAGTTTAGTGTTTATTTAATTCAACTTTAAATCTAAAACAGTTTAATTGTTAAATGTCACTATATTAAATCAAGACATGCATCAGGGGTCTTTAACTTTTAAACATTCGAAAGTCATGATCCTGGGCTGATCTGATGGCACACTTGTAGGTCATTATTACCATCAGCGGCAGTTTTTAAATGGGCTGCAGAAGAGCCATTCCACACCAGAAGATTCTACTCAGTTGGAAGAGCTTAGCTTCTAAGAAGAGTTCCATGTTAAGATTTTGTACTTCCTAGAGTTTTATCATTCATCCTAGTTAAAGACTTTGACGTTGGTACTGGTGAGTGTTTGGCTCACGGATGCTGCCGCCTGTCCCTGTCCCTGGTTGGTGCAGCTGACGGGGGCCCCCCTCTCCGGATGGGTTTTCGGAGAATAGAGGTGCCTATCGGGGTCAGTAGGGGAGCTGGCTTCCCGGGAGAGCATGAGGCTCCTCAGTTCTTCCCTCCTCATCCTGACTCCTCTCAATGTCTGCTCCATCACGCTGCCACACTTGCAGGATCTTGGGTGAGGGGGCATTGTTGGAGGGTACCACTTTAATTAGACATCCCACACCTCACTTTTATTATGCATCTTAGACTTTTTCATTCACAACATTTTGACAACACACATATATGTAGGGCTCTGTTTGGGGTGAGGGGGTAAATACATCTTGGGGGGGAGGTGCTTATTGTGTAGGCCTCAACCCTGATGGCTCCCTCTTTCCCCACTCACATTTGGACATTGAGGGTTCTGGGTAAGTTGCTTGAAGGGGGTGCATTGGCACCAGCTACCCTCTGGGGTGGACTATGCGGGGCACCCCCTTTGGCAGTAGATTTAAACACACCAGTTTTAAACATATTCTACATCACGGGTGTCAAAGTGGTTCCAGAAAGGGCCGGGTGGCTGCAGGTTTTCTTTCCAGCCAAGCAATAGCATACCAGACTCCAGTCATCTCATCGTGTGATTCCAATCTGAAAATGATGACTTGATAAGATAACTGGAGTCTGGTGTGCTATTGCTTGGTTGGAAAGAAAACCTGCAGCCCCACGGCCCATATGGTTGGGGATCTTAGCTGGCAACTCTTGTTGGGCCTAGGCGACGTGCCAGGACTGGGGCTGAAACCTCTGCCCTCCCTGGGAATGAATGGGGGGGTTGTGGCTAGGGGGAGGGAGTGGTGGTGATAAAAATTCAAGATTAATTGGGGGGACTCTGGATGACTGGCTTGTCCAGATCATGTTGGCACTGTCCTCTAGGGGGCCTGTCCCTTGGGCCATCTGGTCAGGGTGCAGGAAGGGGGGCCGAGATCAGGGCAAGAAGCGAGAAGCTTGGGTTCTGGTGGAGTTTCCCCCTCCCAATATCGACTTAATGGGTCATGTTCCAGGTCCAGTTGTGTGTGGGAGCACTGGGGTGGGGGTGAGGGTTCGAGACTACTTACTGGGATTTTGTTCCTATTGTTTTTTATTTGTTAGGTAAGGTTTCAACTACTCTCTTTCCTTAGGACATCTCAAGTCTTCTTTTAGTGCAGAGCCCATCACCCCCGTCCTGCCACCCCCCACTGACTGACTCCTTGGCCTGCTGGTGCATTGGTGGTGCTCGGTGTCTGGTGGCTGCTTCTGCATCCTGCCGTGAGAAAGGGGGCCATGTCCCTGGAGCCTAGGGTCCCTGGGGCCCATTGGCGGTCCCAGATCGGCGTGGCTGCCTGCCTGCTGAGGTCTCAGGCTTGTCCCTGCTGCTCCCGTGGGCTTTTACATTGCATCGGCTGGGGGGTCTCCCTGGGGGGCACCTCCCCTTTTCCATTGGTGGGGGAGGGATGTCCTGTGCTGGCCCCTGTTTGGCAACTTTGCTGGCTCTTCACAGCCACCACTGAAAATTTTCCCCATAGATAAACCTTACACACACACACAAATGAACTGACTCTCACAATCACAGGTGCTTGGATCCAGTTACTTGCTAATTTTTTATCTTCAGCTACCACTTTATGCATTCCGCATTTATTAATACTTTATGTTGCTGTATTGTATCTGTAGTTCTATATCAGTTGGTTGTGCTGTTCTTTTTACTTCTCTTTTTGAAGGTGATGACACAGACGGATGAAGTTTTGTCAATATATCTCTTTTGTCTTCTCTTTCTTTCATCCTTTTTTCTCTTTTTTGTAATGTCCACATAGCATGCAGGGAGTGATGTTAACCATCGCCCGATATCCCGGGGCAAGTGGTTTTTATTGTTGGGAGAGTACAAATTTCATTGCATTTGCCCGCCGGACAAGTGCAATGATCGCAAAAAATTATTTATCACTCAAAATTACTTTAAAATCACCGACATTCGATGAAAACAACCAAGAAGCGTTGCTGGTGGCATTTTTCTTGTTTGTACACATTCTAGCGTGATTTGAAAAAGCTGCAAGCTGCAATAATTTAATAAAGTAAATGGTAAGAAAAAAATGGAAAAATAATTTATTTGTTCTTTTAATTTCAATCTATTGTAAAAATTCAATCAAATATTCTTAAAAAAAAACTCAAAAGCTACGGCCACTATTACAAGACATTGAAAAGGTTATAGCCACTTTTGGCAGTGGAGCAACAGGTTGCAGACCCCTGCTGTAGGCCACACAGTCCATATAGTAGTTGAACCAATGTAGCTCCAGACAAGAATTTAGATTTGAAGAATAGTGTGTAACCCAGACAGGGCACAGAACAAGAGGCCAAAGACAACAATGCAAGAATACTGTGTCCGAAGAAAGAAAGACAGTAACCTAAAAGAATGATCTAAGAAAATGAAAGTACATGAGGGGACATGACAGCTTCCTGGGTTTTCCTAATAACCCCATCATCTGGCACTAACAATCCAACTTCCAATGCTATTCTAGGCTACATAATCACACAAAACATAAAAATATTGACTGTTCTACATAATCAGGAACTTCATAGAAACATAGAAACTGACCAAAGGGTTGAAGATGTTGCGTTTTGGTGCTGCTGATGTAATAGGACAGTTTTTAGATGGGTCTGATCAGAATTGCACTTGAATTGCAGCTTGTTGCCAAGCAACAAAAGAAATAAGGGATGGAGGAAGGTGAAGAATCTTTACAGTAATTAGTCAAACCCGAGTGCTGTGGACTAGCTTAAATCATCTTGTTTGCCATCACAGTACATTCCCCTTTAGGTGTACTCAGCATCCAATTTATAAAGAAAGGCATCGGAAAGTTTAATTCAAATGTGACGAACAAACCACAGAAATGTATGACGTGAAAACGCATTTCATCTCCCGACTGTTTGAAAATCTATGAGTTGAATACAATTTGTCAGAAACATCTGCTAGTGTCAAGATGACAAAAATAAAGACTTACTGTAGTGTTGACAGCAGAGTATGGGATGCTTAATGTCAGTGTTTCCTCACCCTAACAAATGACAGACCATGACAGTACAAGCTGCTGCAGTCTTAAATGACATATGCGCATGCAAGGGTAGGAGTCATAGTGCTGTCATTAAGCTTCAGGAGGATTACTGTGACAAAAAAAAGCTTGACATTTAACAATTATCTTATAGATTTTTCACCCTGGATCACATGCAACAATATCATATCTCTATCTTTTTATGAAAGAATAGACTGATTGCATATTTAAGTTAGAAAAACAAACTCTAGGGGTCTGACATTTGAGAAATATGCTGTGTTTCTTTTCAGTTTATACATTGTTTTTCGGTTGTAAATGTATCCTTACATGTTGGTGGACCACCTGGAGACGACTAAATTATATTTTTGTCACAAGTTGCTTCTACAAAACAAAAAAACAACAACTCATAGGCACTCAAAGATTGATCATGATTGATTTGGGACTCATTAGAAGAACAAAACTGAAGCAGTCAGATTAATAGAGTTAAAATGTGTGCCCCAAGCAGCAATGATCACCATTTGGTGGAGCATTCAACCTCTGATCTGTGTAGAATGGGCTGCCATTTTCCCTCCAAAGCTATCGGAGTCCACAATCGTTACTACTGTATTCACCTGCCTGGATAAATAGCCACAATCCAGCTGAGGGTTGGTTGTTTTATTCTGTGAAAATGGCAACCTTTTCCAAGAACACCTGTATGAATTATTCAGCTCTCTTCGCTCTATCAGAGACTGTCAGAAATGTCAGCCAGTTGGAAGTACACTTGGTTTGCCCCCAAAGGATGGTGTCTCTACATCCTATGATAGAATGAGAGTCACACACACACCTACAGGATACATGTACACTTGACCAAATAGATTTTTGTAAAGACATAATTCCCCAGCTTGTATATTGCAGGTTAAATCATGTTAATGGTCATTATAACCACAGAGGACAAATGTTACAGATTACTCCTTTTAGACAAAAAAGGCTGAATAAATTCAAAATGCAGTTTTCAAAGGATCATCTCATATTATGATGCCAAAATAAATATCCAAACAAACTTGCTGCTAATAAGTCGCTAGAAGTGGCCATGCCCACTTCAGACAACTCTCCAACACCAACACCCCCGAAGTCCACCCGAGTTCATAAATTATGTTAAATTTTGCCAGGTTTTTTTTTCCAAACTATTTTTATTATTTCTATTAGGGCTTAGGAATATAGACAGCTTATGGGTTGAGATTTTTCAAAATAAAATACTATCTGCTGTAATTAAATTCTATTTTCAAACATTTATTTATTTGTTTGTTGCATTTATTTCCATAGAGGACAAGCTCCTGGAAATGAGCCATCTAATTTTTTAGGTCAGATGCAGTAGAGCAAACAACAATAATATAGTAAATAGCCTAATTGACAAATATACAAATATAATTGGTAGAAAAGAAAAATAAACACCACCATACATACACTCACACATTCACAAATGTCTATTAAATACAAATGAACAAAACAAGTACATGGCTTTTTTCTATTGTTTGTAAGGAGCATTTTTGAATGCCGGTGCTGAGTTTAAGGAACAAAAAGATAGAGGAAATCCCCAAAAATTGAAAAGCAAACCACTGGACTTTTTTTTCCCAAGTTTGAAGATGATTTGCTTCCCATCCAGTAAGCTTCTTCAATTCAAAACATCAGAATTAGCAGTGAATATAAAGCTTTATATTGTAAAAAACTTGTTTTGGCTTAGAAAACATGCAAATTGAACCTGAAGATCCTGTCCGCCCCTTAAGAATGGGGAGTTGTTTGGGTTCTTTGTTAGCCTGCAATACCAGATACTGGTCTATTCCTCTGAAAAGGGGCCATCAGGGGCAATTATTGGCCTGGCTGACCAGGCGAGATGTTTTGTCCCCTGCATGGGGGTGGGGGTCGAGTGACATCTTGAGGGAATCAACTCTATTGCTGCATTGTAGGTTTTTGAGAGCTGAAACCTGAGTCCACCCCTCTTTTTAAGGTTGTTTTTTTTTTCTTAACATAAATGGCTTCCTTCACACTTCCAGACAGATGGGGTTATCTATTTGAATGAGAGTTTTCCCATTTCTTATTTTACGCTAGGAATAACAAAATAAGTTTTGCTCTGACTAATTCAAACTATAGGATGATCTAAAAGAAATAAGTACACTTTAAGATATTCAGGATAACTAAGATGAATGCATTTAAAAAAAGATAGAAGCCAATGAAGTTGTTGTCTGAAAAAAAGAAAAAGCCAACGTAATTTTGACTCTTCTTAACTAAAAAATATAGATGTACAATTTAGCATGAATCTCAAATCTCCTTCTAATACTCACCACTGTCTCATTGCTTGCTTCCCTCTTTCTCATTCAGAACATTACCTTAAGTTTTGTCTTATCCAAGATTGTCTTTGAGCAGTATTCCATTTTAATGGACATGTATTCTACACAGGTAACAATAATGCACATAACACTACAGCCATCATGTTGCAGCATTATGGTGATGAAAAAATGACAGCAAAATAATATATATTGTTCATTCTTCAACATTAATCATCGACTTCCGCAATAAAGAGCAAATATTTTCTCAGAAAGCTTTTTCCTTGCTTTTCCAAGTATCTTCAACCCTGTCAGGTTCCTCAATGTCCCTCCACATTTTCAGTTCTCTCTGAAATTGAAGATCCCTCATCATCCTCATCTTAACTGTAGTGACAGTGAATGTGAGACACTGAGTGACAGAATAAAATCTACTGGGTTTCATTACCGTATATAGAAACTGTTAAATGGGAACTGAATTTGATAGTAGTGTTTGATAATTAGGATCAAATGGAGTGTAGGTGTTTTACATGGAATCTGATTCTACTGGCCTGACTTACTTATTGACTGTATTTATGTTCTGGCAGTTACTAATCCTCACTTAGGTTAGGATGAAGTTAGCCTCTATGCACTGCATCTGATCTCTATGAAACATCAACAACCTGAGTTGCTACTAAAATAATAGTAAAAATAATTTCTTTCCCATGCAAAAGCTATGTAAAGGCCTGATATCCAGTTTAGTAGACAGAGACGGACAGATGCTTCTTCCAAAGCCATGTACTGCCCAACGAATTTAATTCAAAAACTGCATTTATAAGAGAGCCTAGTCCAAACTTGGTTCAAAAATGGATAAATAAAAGATAAAAACAGAATGTTAAAGGCAGCTTGAGATGTAGCCTTTTATATTTAACCAGAACTGAGCTGCATCTCTGTATAGTGTTTAGACTGAGGCGTTACTTTTGGGGAACTTTTAGCCTAATTCCTGTTCTATTGAATTCACCATTTTGGTTCAACAAGACTGAATAATCAAGTCTTTCTGCAACTATTAAAGTTAAAAGAAAAAGGTAACCGATCATTGTTAATTTATAATCTAACAATGCGGGCAAATATATTTTAACATATCACGACAGTTTTGATCCCTTTAAATGAATAGAACCTGCCTTTTTACTCTAGTTATCTTTGTCTAAAAAGTGGACATTTCCCACAGCCAAATGTGGGAAATACCCACCTTCTTTAATTCAATAACAGATCATGTAAGATTTCAACCTTGGTAGAAAAATGTATCAATAAAGGATAAAAATACAGAACTAATGCAATTTGAGATGCAGCCATTTTCGTTTTCTATATTTAAGCAGAATCTTTACCATATATGAACAAACAAATCCTAGATTTGAAAAGAACTGTGGTATTGCTTTCAAAAAATGACAATGATACAATTAATACCCACATAGGTAACAAGAATTTAATTAAAATATGTACTGGTATGAGTAATAAAGCAATGTTTTTGTAATTTCAAACCAGTAATTAGAGTGTACGAAGAAGGCAAACATAAGGGTATGATTAATAACACTGCAAGTTTATTCCCCCATGTGAAATGTGAGGGGTAACTGTTAATGGGATGGTCTGCTATCTGCAGTTGCCTTGGAATAGATCCTATGAGAGGAGCAGATAGACAGATAATTTTCCGATGGAGAGATTGGAAGATATTAAGAGTTTATTGTGATAAAAACATGATAATTGACAAAATAATAAAAAAAATGTGTACAAATCAGTAACAGCATAATCATTTAAGTTGTAAATGTCTGTATGAAGTAAATATTAAAAGCATAAAGACATCAAGCAGAAATATTTGTTAAATATATTTGCCTATACTGCATTTTCTTGATTGTTTGCTATTTCCTGCTAGCAATGAAAAGGTATAAATCAAAGAGTCAGTTTTTATGGTTATCTGCAATAAAAGATTTCATTTTGTTAGATATTTTTTTGCCACAGACATTTGACCAGTGGAGACATGATGCAAGCATATGCAAAGTCATCCATATAAATCTATTTTAACCTGCAGTCTGATGACAAGAAAGAGGTAAGTCTGCTTAACAAGAAGCAATACACAAAACTAACATTACAATTAAAGTGCTTCTGGTAGGATTTTGTTCTGTAGAATAGTTTCCCACATGTTGAGGGTCAGATATTAACTGACATGAGTACGATGAAAGGTGCACGGAACAATGTCATTTTTATATTATATTTCTTAGAAACGTTTGCATTAAACTAGTTGGTTGTATTAACTGTATTTAACTGTATATTAAGACACATTGGACTAAATTACAGGTTGGGGTAGGAGTGATATATTCCCTCTTCTAAGTTTGAAAATTTTTCACTGTCAGCCTGAAAATTTATAAATCTACTACTTTGTACCGCAAAGACAACAAATAAAAAGTTGTCACTGAATATACTGAGCTTGCGTTCACTTACTTAACTCTATTTTAAAAGAAATACGTTTTTATCCTTTTCATATAATTTAGTCTGGCAAGTTTTCATGCCTGCTTTTTATTTGTTTTTGCCACTCTTGTTTGATAAAAGGATTTTTTATTTTATTTTATGAATTCAAATAATTTACACATTGTCACACAATAACATTTGCTGTTGCCTTCATACTCATCTCATTTTAAGGG
Organism: Cyprinodon tularosa; assembly: GCF_016077235.1. Taxonomy (NCBI): domain Eukaryota; kingdom Metazoa; phylum Chordata; class Actinopteri; order Cyprinodontiformes; family Cyprinodontidae; genus Cyprinodon; species Cyprinodon tularosa. The sequence goes on from NW_024037882.1 coordinate 607,580, forward strand.
TATGTATTGCTCAATACATTTACTATAGCATGTAGTTTGATGAAATAATAGCTTTACTCATCTGGATAACATTTTATAAGGTTTAGTGATGTGTCCATGGGAATACTTTACCTCAGCTGAAGAAGTATATGTTTGAGGTCAAACATTGATGTTGGAGAAGAAGGCATGTCCCACAATCCCTGCTGTAATTCATCCAAAACCTTTTATTAGGTTGAGGACTTTTCAATGGCCAGCTAAAGCACCTGTCACACCTTCATGATTTACACCAGTATATTCCTGATATGTGGAAAATCTGGCAAAAATGCTGGCATATGTTGGATAAGTTATGAGCATGCTAAAATACGCTAAAGCATGCTGAAACACGCTGGCATACATTGAAAATACACCGTGCCAACGTATGCTGTACGTGGGCCATAAGTTACAGGTAAGTTATCAGATCGTTGACATACGTTAAGTGTAAGTTATTCATAAGTCGTGGCTTCCAGCTTATCCAAGACCTATGAGTCACTTTTCCTTCAGACTTCATCGCCATCATAAGGTGAGCATGAGCGGAGCAGCTTTAACTATGTAATGGGTAATGCCCATGACATGATGCTTGTGCATCATGTCATGGGCATTACACCGCTGTGCGTTATGCATAAGTCAGGCTGTGGTTCAACATAAGTTCTGGACTTATGCTATGTACAATATGCTATGTAAAAAAAAAAATACATAGAAAGATCAGCGTCCATGTGCCAGCCTTTTAGAAGATTCTGGGATATCGGGCATGTTTAAGCGCCCCACATTCCTCTCCACAATAATTACTTCTGAGAAAGGGCCATCACAACCTAAGGGATGTGGGATATTAAATTGTCCAAAACATTTCTTTAGGCTAAAAGCTTAAGATTACTTTTCTTTGCATCGGCTGAATTTGATACTTTGAATCGGTAAAACAAAATCAGACCACAATGTTTTAAAATGTGGAGCACACCTTGCTTAGGCCGGGTATACACTGTAGGATATTTTTAATCATTGTACTCAGCTACAGCTCAAACTGTATGATAAAATTGCGGAGTTTAAAACATCACAGCTCACAATGCATGTTTTTACACTGTACGGGCCAGGGCTCTGATGCGATCTACCTGCTCACACTGCACGTCCAAAAACCACACTTCTGACTCAGCACTGAGAAATGGCTCTGGTCGGACTCATTAATATCGAAAGAAGAAGAAGAAGGACTCCTTTGTTTGCACATGTGCAGCGCACAAGGTTCTGGTAAATCGGCTCGTAGATGCTCTTAGCTCTGTTATAACAGCAGGATTTGCTCATGAAAGGCTTAAGAGGGCCGACGGATTTCAAACATGTTTGATTTTCTCCTGACCTTACGATTACTGATCGGGACTTGGTCGTTACAGGCTAATCCCCCCTAGTTACCCGTACATGCTACATGATGCTACTCAGCCCAATCCAAAAAATATTCGTGCAACTGGAGAATCATCCCAATAAGGGCAAAAAAATTGTGAAGTGTATATCTGGCCTACCTTATGCCGGGCCGATTTTCCAGTCATGTGAGAACTTTTTGGTTTGGGCCGAGTTTCAGCCTCATCATGCGTTGTGTTGTATACGGGGGCACTAACCTGGTTTTATATTTCAGTCTGTGCCCAGAGAACAAAGATGATTCCAGACGGTCAGCTGAAAAGATGCAGTGGACGCTGCCAGAGAGTTTCAGACTTTGAAGCCTAGAAGGCTGCAGAGCTGACTGGAGATCAGATCCGAGCTGATGAAGGTAGGCAGGATAATCCACAGGGCAAAGTCAGGTGGCAGATCCTGGTTCAGTCCACAGAAGAATCCAACAGGAGTCATCAGACAGGGGTGGGCAGGCTCAAAGGTCCAAATACAGAAACGGGTCACAATCAGACAATCAGAACACAATAGAAACACTAGAAAACTCTCAACACCAAAGGCTCAAGACTAATCTGGCACTGATGGCTGGGACCAAGGAGTTTAAATAGAAGCAGGGGCAGGTGGATCAGATGAGCAGTGAGGAGGAACAGGGCAGAGACAGGTGAATGAAATGAGCAATCAAGCCCATCAGCGCAAAAATTATGACAAGTCCAGCTAACAGTTTTTTATTTAGCTTTTTATGTAAAAAAAATAGGTAATAATCAGGTAAACCTATTCAGCCTGATCAAAACATTCAGCACCTTTGTGCTGCGTTTTCTGTTGCAAGACATTCAAACTTATGCAGAGGACAGCTAAACTACTGTACATATTGTTTCTCTGCCAAAACCAGTTAAATGTAGGGATACTCCCCGTCACACTTAACAATCAAAATATATACACGTCATAGAACTTCAATAAATAATACAACTGGCAACAAAAAAGGGCATGTTTGTGTTGAGAATACACCATGTTAAATGTCACAACTTTTCAGATATATAGCCGGGCTTTAGATGGTCCCAATGAAGAAGAATCTGACCTGGAGCCTTCAAACTGAAACGTTCAATGAAAAAATTGAGAGATTCTGTTTTTGGGGTGTGGAAATGCCACAGCTATCACATTTTAAAGTGAAGCATCTCTTTGAGCAGTGTTGCCTCTCTTCATTCCTGCACCCCACCCCACCCCCCGGCCTATACCGTCTCTCTTCATCTTCCTCCTCAGCCCTCCCCTTTTCATCATCATCCCCTTGTCCCCCTTATGCTTCCGCTGATGGATGAGCTCATTTACTGCAAATCTCTTTCGAGTCAAAGCGGAACACAGCCGCTGCCTTTCTGCTACTTCAGTGGGAATAGAGATCTCAGCATATGAATACTGTATGTGCACACATGAACGCGCAGACCAAATCCATGTCGCTCTAAAAATTGGTTCTTTAAGAAAATGTTCTACCAAGTGACTCTAAGCGTGTATTCAGCGGCTTTGAGGAAAAAACACAAACTGAAAGAAGCTGTTAAGAATCACATTTTTCCTAACAGCACCATGAAGGGCTAAATCAAAGCACATTGTGAATGCAGTAGCATAATATAGGAGATTAAAGTTTTCCTCTTCCTTAGTCATCTGAAATAGTTGTTCCCCCTAATAGCAATGACAATATATTGACGAAATCCTAGTTAAACTAATTTAGAAGAACACATTTCTTTGAGAGGCTTATTTGAAATGTAAAATCAACGTGTCAAACTTTATTGTTTGAGCAATAACAAGTAAAAAAAAAAAAGATTCACAAATATATATTTCAACAGATAATGTGCTCTAGTCAATGTGTCAGTTCGATAATGACCTCCTCTCTTTTTTTTCATCTGGCCAAACAGCCAATTTCTGCAACTGATCCAACCTCACAATAACTATGATGAATGCAATGTCCACAGCAGCAAACCAGCCATTTGACACTTCATCCCCCCTTGATGCATTATCAGCTAATACCCATGGATCGGTGGCAGTTTGTTTGAAACCTCCTGATTCGGTGTAACAGGCCTCTGCTGAGACCTCCCACGAATGTATGTGACTGTAATCATATCACATAGGGCACTGCCCAACTTCAAATGCATTTGGTTAGTGTGAGCAGGCTTTAGGGGATCAGAGACAGAATCTCTTTTACTGATTAGGGAAAGTGACTCTGCCCAGAGGACCTTCAAAGATCCTCTTTAACTAAAATCATTGAAAAATATTGAGTCCTGAGAGTGTTTCCCTTTATTTGATGAGAAGTCCAAACATGTTTTGTTTTTTTTATCTCCGTTATTAAAAAAATAGAACATATTATGTTTGCTTCAGCATGGAGAATACTCTCACCTTTTAAAAGAGAGGAAGTGACAGGTTTGGATGCATGAAGTCTGTGGAAAGTGGGGGTAGAGTGACGACTGAGAGATGGAAGCCCTGTCATGAAATGAAAGAGGTGACAGAAATGGAGAGATATAAAAATATTAGCAAAGAGGGATAAAAAAAACAACAACAAAAAAAAAAACAAAAGTGACCATGAAAGCTCTGATATTTAGCAGCTGCTCAATTTGATGATAAGACTCAGAAAAAATAAACATGTATGGCTAAGGAATAGAGCTTTTTAGATCATTCCAAATTGAAGCTTTTATTTGAGAGGAGATAAATAAATTGCAGAGGATCTCTGAAGTCAATCCCGATTCAAGACATCAAAATGATTTTTTAATGATGTGTTTGCAGGGGGTGGTGAATCTGAGAGAATACATTCTGAAGCCTCTCACTCTCGTTTATGCATCTTCAAGCAAAACCCCAAACTGTAACAAATCTGTATTATTCATGAGTTTTTCAAAGGGAAGATGAAAACCGAAAAATTTTTCCAATCAGTATTAGGAATTAAGAAAGATTTTTCTTTATCAAAAATAGAGAAATTAGGATCTAACTTAAATGCAACATTTAATAAAGCAAACATTTGTAAAAGATATACCTTTGGGCAAATACCGGGGCCTTCAGAAACTAAACCTACATTTTCTCCAACTGAATCTGCTTTCATGTAAATTGAAATTAAATGCCTTGATTTGAAAAATCTATTTCAACTAAATTTAAAGGAATACAACTTTGGTTGTATTAACATCATATTTCAATTTTTTTACCTTCAGTTCATTATATGAATTTAAGTAAAATTCAGTTTCTTTGTGTTATGCATATTGATAGTGAAAGCTAACACAAGTAGCAGTGCATTATGCTAAGTTAGCAGCTATAGCTAATAGCTGTAGGTGCAATATTTCATACAGATTGCCTAAGCCCTTAATGTTTTTCACCTGAAACTTGTTATGAATGGATATTCTTATTTATGGCCTTACATTGGATAAATAGCACAAAATAGAAAAGGTAGTAGAAAATTACAATTAATAAGATAATGATTTTTTATTTGAGTGTCATAACTGAAAATATATAAGCCAGTTACATTTTGCTATCAATAAAAATATAGGATAATTCTTTCATTAATCTACCTACTCATTTTATTTCTTGAGCACCACTTTTCTCATTCATGCAACTAAACTAACCTTTTAAAGGTTTTAACATGAAACTCAGATTTCAACCTTCACAATATTCTGGCTGTATTGGCAGCCAGAATAAAAAAACGTTTTTTTTTTTTTTTTGTACTTCACAGCGCTACAGGCCCAAACATTCGCTGCATTTATCTAAAAATAAACTTCACTAAGCGCAGAGAGCAGCAGAGATAGGAGGAGGGAAGATAAGGGATAATGGTAAAAATCTAAATTTGGAATACAAATGGGTACATTAGCTATCTGATTCAGTTAAACAGACAATCAGCCGCTTCCGCAGCATTATCTTTTCACGCTGAATTTTTGAAATACAGCTTAGCTGCTATGGATGTCAAAAAGTCTTAATTTGATAGCTGGAAGAAGATAGATACTTTTAGAGCAAAAAAATAAAGTTTTTACCAGTGTCATAAAAAAAAAGCTGAGGACATCACATTACACCAAAATAGTCCACATCCTTTCTGTGAAAATGTACATAGACAAATACAGATAAGATATTTGACACGAAACTACTAAAGGTTTAGGAAGTTTTAGGACCGTTAAACCCCAAATAATTCCTACCTACTGGAGATTTTACCTTATTTTTATTTAACAGTGCCATTTATTCCTTAAAAGAGACGAAACATGGATAACAAATAACAAAATATAAATGTTTTATTTAAAATGTCACTCCTCACAGCCTGCACTCTGGGTTCCTGAACTAAACCCTTAACCCCACTCTGCTCCCCGGGTGTTACACATGCCAGCCCACTGGTACCCAAGAGGATGGGTTTGATGCAGAGAGTCAATATCCCTATTGTGGGACAATAAAAGGGATTTACATGTATGATCAGAGTTAAAATCTTTAAAGGTATGACAGCAATCAAAACTTTAAGTATATTTTCACTCATATATAACTGGCACCTAATCTTTCATGTTGAAAGCCTCTTTGCTCTAATCTTCATTTCAATCTGAAAAACTTACACTGAAAGAAAAAGACACTTAAAAGAATTTTATTCATACAATTATTTCAAAATGTTGGCGCTCAGGCCTCGGCAGGAAACATTAGTGCTGAATTTTAATTTAATGTGCATAAGCAGGTGTATGAGAACAGGAATGTTTCACCCCAGACATGAAACTGGTGGGGGAGTGGAGGTAGAAGAAGATGGTTCAGTCCTGGACTGCTGGGTGGCGAGACGATCTGCTTGAGCTGTATTGGTGAGATCCAGTAGACTTTGTGAGCTGATACTAGTGCTTAACAAGGGACCTGGGAAGATGGAAGTCCAGCTTGGATAAACACAGGTTTGCATGAACCTGTCCATAAGCAAGCATGAAGCAACAGTGGAGAGAAAAAACTCCCCTTTGGGAAGAAACCTCTGGCAAAACCAGGCTCAACATGGCCGTCTTCTGCCGGACCGATTGAGATACGACGGGGAATGCAGTAAAAGTCTGGGAGGAATTACACTCTGATAGGGACGAAGTTGAAGAAGCACCATGAAAAAAGTCAGATGGAGCTTAGCTACGATGGTGGAGAAGGGGATGAAGGTGGGTTGAATCAGGGTCATCTGAGAAAAAACTGACATAGCACAACCACTGCTTTTCTTTGGTTGGGTAAGAGGCTGAGTCATGCATTTGAAGACCTTTTAGAGGGAGGTGCTAAGCTGATTGGTTTGCGTCAGAGGCAGATGAGCCCCTGATTGATGAGGGTAAGTAATGTAGTTTCTTCAGTTGAACTTCCGCCTAGGCTTCTTTACTTTAATGATGTTCCCTAGGTTCAGGATAGGAATCTGGTTGCTGTAAAAGGCTTTTATATGTAGGAAAGAAATGTAATTTAAAAACAACACCTGGCAGAACCTTAAGTTCATTTGGGTTTTTTACTAATCATAATTGGTCAAATAATACAAACAGCAGATATCTAAAGAGGAAGGAATTAAGCTAACTTGGACATATTTTACCAACATGAGATTTTGTTTTTAGTTTTATTTTTAGGTCAGACGCTGAATACACCAGGAATAAGCCCAATTAACGATGTGATAGCTTTGCAAGCTCTAATTCTTTATATCACCGTTAAATGAAGGTGCACTTTGTTAAAAACTGAAATCTTAAATAAAGGTTAAAACAAAAAAAAAATCCAGATGACAAATCCCCATTTAAGCCCTAAAAGCTAAACCCACAGACACAGTGTTCGGGTCAGGCATCGCACAAAGTGTCAGAAACATCTGTTCCATCTGTTTTGTGCTCCATTGGACAGTATGCCAAGATATCAAGGCACACAGCTCCAAAAATGAATCACTGACAAGTCTGTCACACTTGATAAAAGAGGGAACTATAATAATCCTGTTGAAACGGCACAGCAAGAGAAAAATGGGGGGGAGGTAGCTTTGTGCACTCAAAACACATGAGCTACTGACACTGAAGCTAACAGAAATCCGTTCTTTTCTTTGCTTTTCTGCCTCTGGCTGAGGTATTTTATGCTTCACACAAACTGCTGTCCGTGTGTCCTTTGAGGGGTGAAACACAGGGAGGGTGAGGGCTGGGGGAGAGGCTGTATGACTGGCTCATGACCAGACTGAGGAGCGCAGTCATCGCTGGCAGAGCAGAATTCGCTGGGATGTGACAAGTATGCTCTTCGGGAAACAGATTCAGTGGTTCAAACACACACCAGCCACAGTGAGCTTCCTGCTATTTGCCATCATGTCTTTAAAAGTTATAAATATCAATAATTATCTTCTCCTGGTCAGCTTACTCCCAAGCCAAATACTTTATACCTGCACACCCTGCTCAGGAGGTCTATATAAAAGCCCTACGTAGATTTCTCTCTCTGCTCATTTAGCTTTCATTCATTTAAGACAGGCTTTGTTGGAGTTTATTGCTATTTTTTGTAGAAATGAGTGAACAGGCCATTAAAGAAAAGCCCTGTGGGGAATTGGAGAGGGGTGACCCTCCGTACCCACTGAGAAAGTGGGTTTATAGTCAAGATTTTGGCATGCCGCCTTTCCTGGAGACTGGGGATTCTGCTTGGATCAAGAGGGGTCTGGCAGCCTGGTCCTGGCTGGGGTGCATACCAGCTCCTCTGTTTGTGCCCTACATCTCAGAAGATATGCTCCCTTCCAGTCAGAAGATTACCAAGTGGAGGGTCAGCATGGACGTGTCGCACTTTTTCCCCTCTGAGATTTCCATCAGTATCCAGGATGGATTCCTTGAAGTTGGAGGTATTCTGTTAATTAAATCGCCCAAAAAGTTAAACACAAGTGTTAAATTACTGAATAAAAAGATTTATTTTTATCTCTTCATAAAGAATTAGCAATGTTATTTTATATTAACATTAGAGGATAGAAAAGAGTCTTAAAAACCCAACAGCACACAGAGTGAAAGCTTTAAATCTAGAAAAAACCCCAAAGTGTTATAAATTTAGAAAGCTGCTTAGATACCGTGCTTGGGGAAATTAAAACCACAGCTCTGTGGTAGAAATTAATTTCTGTGCTGAGTGCGTTTTCTGCGCCGTTTGATTCTTTGGTGTCCTCACGTTACTTCCTACAAATGCTAATCTTTCCCCAGGGAAACATGAGGAGAAGCCTGACGAGCTTGGATTTATTTCCAGATGTTTTACAAGGAAATACAGGTATCAATCTGCAGATATTTTCAATTAAATTATGACTACAGTAATACTGTTCCCTCTTTTTTATTTATAAGCAGTTTCTTAAATGCTTAAATAAAAAGAAACTATGCTTTTGTTTCAGTAACAGCCATGTTTTTTTTAATGATCTAAACAAAAGTTTGTGATTTAAAGGCTTCCAGCTGAGGTGGATGTTACCAAACTTGTGTCCTCACTCTCCGTGGGTGGTCTCCTGACTGTAGAGGCTCCACTTCCTGATACCTTTGCTCCTGCGTCCATCAATATTCCAATAAAGGTTATGAAATGTAATATTTATTCAAAGTTTAACAAATACTCAAATATGGCATTCAGCACGATCTGATTTATTGTTTGAGTCAAGGAGAAGATATGTATCACTGCTGGCTAAAAACATTTTAAGAGCATAAATTGGCTCAAATTAGCTGGATTGGACCAAAAACTAAAGGCATAAAACAGAAAACTTCAATTATAAAATCATATTTGGCAAATCTATGTATGATAAGGTTTATAAAATACTATACAGTTTGAAAAACACCAGCTGTAATACATAATTAATACATTAATTAATACATACATTGAATAAATGTTGAATCTTTCAGATAAATGCTTATATTTCATGATATGATTTAGCTGTGATAAACAATTTATTTTTAATGGCTTTTTGCACATTATTAAGGTGATGCTAATAAATACATACATTATAAGTTATATGTTCACAGACAAATATACAAAGTAATAAAAATGTAGGACAAGGGGTCAGAGCAAAAGTATTACATAAAAATATTGTTAGAGTTAAACTTAATAAGAAGAAAAATATTAGCTAGCTAACGTAGTCTAATCATGTAGAAACCCCCAATTTAAAGCATCGATTACAAATAAAAAAAAAAATGTTGGGTGATTGGCACAATTCTTAGAATCTTAACAAAAATTCTACCTGCTTCTGTCTTTGTGTATGAACAGAAGTCTATAGAACACATCTGAAATAATAAGAGTTTATCCCAAAGTTATTTCAAATCAAGATTTTATATCTAAATGAGGCATTCATTTAATAAACTGTCAACTTAATAAACTCTATGCTAATCTAGGTGGACAATGAGAGGGCTGGAGAACCAAAAACAAAACAAGAGGATCAGGGGGAAGAGTCTCAATTAGAGGCCTGTGGTGATCAGGTCCAACCCAACAGCACCACGACTGGGCTCAAGCAGGGAGAAGAGGAAACAAGAGAAAAGCCAGCTGGACCGTCCCATTCTTCGCTGCCTGAGGAAGATAAAAGCCTAGAGAGTGTCCAAAAATCTTCTGAGCGTCCTGATATCCCACAAAGCCAAGAAGGCCTTGTTACATCCAACCTGCTGGAACAGAAAGAGCCGGTTGTGGATGGAGAAATCCAGGTGAAAGCAGAAAAAGCTGAGGAGCTCACACCGCCTGAGGAGCAGGAGCTGGGCCCAAGTCCAGTGAGTGACATCCAAACCAAGGGGCTGGAAGCTGCTAACATAGAGCAACAACACTCTGAGTAAACAGAGAAGCATTAGCCTGCATTGCTTGCCCTAAACTAGTCCCAGAGATGCTTTTATTTTCCATTATCTATAGTGCCATAAAAGCCTGCTGTGTTTGGAACACTAATAAAAGCAGTATGATGTAAGGATATGTCGTTGTGCTTCCTGTAGTGGGAAAACATGTGAATCTGAATCTTTTGATCAAAAAACAGCCAGCTAAAAATTAAATCATTACAATATCAGTCATTTACTCACATTTCTTCTTTTATATTATTATTATTTTTTTTTTTACAAAGGTTGGTTATGAAGTTGATTTAATTCTACAGAGTAGCAAATCTGTGTCCCCTTTTCACTGACATAAATCATTTTAGCATTGGAAAACTGAACTGATTGCTGTTTTGTTGTTACTAAAGCAACAGTATAATTGAAATCCCTGCATGTGTTCTAATATGCAGTACAGTAGATTATTAGAGTGGAAAACGTCACACAGTATTTTCTATTTGCTAGCACATAATCAACATATCCTTTTTATTGTGTCAGTGTGCAACTCCAGATGGAAACTTTTTAAATTTGCTCCAATCATCCCTGCTGATTCCAGCACATACACAAAAAAGATTACATTATTTTGCATCACACAATAGGTGGTGGAACAGCCCCAATTTTTCCCACCCTCATTCTAAAGTCCTGGCAGAGGCGCCAAAGTGTGTTGGGTCCATCCATCCAGCAGCTGGTGCACAGCGGTGCCTATCTGAGCCAGCACTAAGCTCCGCGTTAAGCTGCCGCCCAGTTCCTACTGTCCTCCAACAATTATGCCACAGGTTCTCTATATCCCTGGAACAATGCCTAGAACTGGAATTGTTCTTATTTTTATTTATTTTTCTTAAACAAAAACACAGATTTTGGTTGAATTTTTTTAATTGCATAAATCAGTAAAACGACATCAGCCGAAAAGATGGCAGGGGACAAACATCAAGTACACACGCAACCTTCCTCTAAATGTTTTTATATTTAAAAGGAAAATACTCAATGATACTGCTCATAATAAAAATATGTACAAGACTATTAATGTGCACACAATAATTAAAGCCATTGGATTTATTGATATAATGAAATCAAGGCACAAATATAAAGAAAGGATGCATTGACCAATCGCTTCATGGCTTCAGATGCTGCAGAGCACAAACTATTTCCTGGAAACATTTGATCACCACCTGTGCTTTGCAATGTTGTCACACAGTATAATCAGTAAGATCATATATTTATAACACCTGATTGTACAATTAAGGCCACTGCTAAGTAATAGCAAAAAGAAAAGAAAAGTGAATAAAAGGTGTAAAAGCCAAAAAGATTAAAGCTATAATTAACACTAAAATTGCACAAGAAAATATATTATGTTGTTTTATTACGTATTTTTGTATTTAAATGTTACATTTTATAATATTTAGATGAAAAAATAATCTGAAATTATTATTTTAATGTATCAGAATGCATTTCAACAATATAAAGTTAGTTCTTTTTCTGAATGTATTGGTTTTACAGACATAAAAAAAAACATTTAAAATTCTTTATGCAATCATAAGTATAACTTTATAAGTTTTATTAAACTCAAACTGTTTTTTTTTTCCTTTTTCTTTGGATAGTAGGATTGGTGAATAATCTAAGTCAGGTTACATAAATAAGGAAAACAAACAACACAAGCATTGTCTTCTTTTTAAATGTGGAACCCTGACGGAAGGTCGCCCTTGGTGATTGAATAATAAAAAAAAATAAAAAAAACACAAAGCAAACTAATGAAAAAACAATAAAATTTAAGAGGTTTTGCTGTTAGAAATTTTTTAAATTATACATCAGTGCACGCAAGATAATTGAAGCACACAACTCTTTTTCTTCAATTTATTATTTTTATTACAAAGAAAAAAAAACAAGAAAAAACTAAAACAAATATTAGAAGGTATTTATTAGAAATAAAGAAATAAAAAATCTCCTTCTTATTGCCTTCTTATGATTATCTCATTTTGCTTCCTATAGATTAATTGATACAACCAAAACTTTTTATCTAAAACAGAGTTTTAAATACATTTTCTTTTTTACTTTTAGTTGTAATTAAATAATAAAAACAGAGCATATTATTATGACCTTTCGTTCTTGCTGGTAGGGGGAGGCTTTTGTTGTGTTAAAACTGCTATATGCAATAACATAAATACAGTAGGACTTCCCTGCACTAATATATTTCAGATCTATTGTATCTTAGATTTTATATAAGTTTAGTACACAGGTTGCGTTTTTAACTGTAACTGATTGTGCTGAAGGATGTGTTCATCTAAGGTGTTGGTTTAGACTGCCGGAGCCTCCTGGGGTTTCTGGGTCTCCAGCTCCTGAGTTTCACCTCCCTGGGAGTCTTCATTGCTAAACAGGCAGTATGGGGGTGTCTGCCGAGCCTCGATGATGAGGACCCCTTCAGGCGACAAGGAGGCAAAGACCGTCAATGGATCCACATCGGTTGGGATCCTGCACAAACAGAAGAGAGGGAAGTTAAATAGGAGGGCACAGTTTTGCAGAAGACCCAAAAGAAGCCGAATGTGGTGGTCAAGAAAAACAATGTAGGGTGATCATATGTCACTGTGACTGAACAAACATTGCACAATGCTGGATGTTTACTTTAAAACTGTGGCAACACCCATAAAAACAACCACAGGTTGAATGATTTTACAGTTGTTGTTTTTTTTGCTTAAAACATATTTTCTGTAAGAAGATGCACTACATAATTGCTTGCTTTCAGAAATATTAGACACAACAAAAATCTCTCATCCAGCAAATCTAGTTTCCATTGAAGGGTAAGCTTCCTTCAACCACTGCAGATAACAAGAAAACAAACAGCTGGAGACTGATTTCACTAAACAAAATAATCTTCTTTAAGTCTGAGCAAATTTAACATTGTCAGGGCTGCATGTGTACTTTCCTCATCCATGCACGCTTTATTACACTAACAACAGAGCTAGATCATTTCCTCTAAACTGAACATGTCTATGTAACATCAGAGTTGAAAAATGTTTTGCAACAATAGGTTTAGTTTTACAATTAACAACTATTTGTACCTAGGGCTTTTCCAACACAGCTAGTATTTTTTTAAGCCAGAGCACCACCTAATTATCAGTAAATAATTGCCCAAAGGCTCTTAGATTCTGTCACTTATTGTTTTATGAATACCTAATAGTTAGTACTTTTGTATTCCTAAACATAAACAGAATAAAACACATTCCTCAGTCAAAATACAATAAAAAAAAGCTGGCTATATTCACCTAAATTAGACAAAAAGATAACAAACAACTTAACTACAAATCAAATGCTATGGGCAAAGCATTGGAGTTAAGAAAGTCAGCAACAAGGTTGGAGGTGTAAAAAGAAAAAGAAGATCAAGTAAAAAAAGTTGAAAAAGAAAATACTGGATAGGGCTACCACGATATGAACATTTAGATTTCACTGTTGGGTTGACATAAATGATATCAACGCTATTCTTATGCTCTTGCTTACACTGACAGAGAAGTTTATGCATTTGATATTCGCCGCTGTTTATGTTTCCATTTTGGCCATACAAGTTGCCAGCAGATGCTAGTACAATATGTCTAATTAATGCATTTGGTCCAAGAAATTATGTACGGCTCAAAAAGTACAAGGTAAAACCTACCAGGACGAACGCTGTGTGTATATTAATTTATATGAAGATCAATATATGTGTTTCTATGTTTTTAGTATAATCATAGTAAGAGACAGGACCCTTGTAAGTAGAATTAACACAAACATTAACATGTATATGAGTGCTGGTGGTTCCACGATTGCACAGTTTGTAGTATTGTTGATTTGTAGCAAATAGGTATTGGGTTTGATTTTCTGCCTAGGGTCTTTCTGCATTAAATATGCAGAATTTCCAAATGCATGTCTTCATTCTCTTCAAGTACGTCCCGAAGAACAATGAAATTAACTTGTTTCTATTGCTCTAATCATAGATAAGCATTAATCCAAACAACTTACAAAATATCTACATAATAAAATATCTACAAGAGAGAAACCAGGATGAGAAGCAGAAGGAACAAGTTTGTGTTTTCATAGCCAGTGGTAATTTGTTTAATTATAAGGAGAGGGAGATTGTGATGCAGTATCCTTATTGTTTCCTGAACAGTAGCTGACTACCGTAAACGTAAGATGTTCTTCCTGTTCACCAGAGTGACAGCCAAGGTAAACATGCTGCACGTGTCAACACTGTGAGTGCCGATGTGCAATGGTGTAAATGTGGATTTTGGCTTGATGTGGTTGTGTAGTTAATGTCTATCTTCGATTAGATGTATATAGATATATGCTAATGTATATATATATATATATATATATATATATATATATATATATATATATATATATATATATATATATATATATGAAACACAGAAATGTAACAGGAAGGTTACTCTACTTTAAGTTTTACAGACGATTTAAATTAATCAATTTAATTTCTCTGGCTGTTTATACCGACAGGTTTATTTGGTGGAGGGTTTTGTTTCTATTCATGTTAAGGTGAATTTAGTTAGTTTGGAAATTGGTGTTTGGTTTGGTTGATGTAAACTAGTCTCTTTGCTGTGTACATTGTATATTCATTTATTGTTGTTTGTCAATTCCTATTCATTTATTTATTCTATTCATTCATTCATTCCATTCATTCATTCATGTTTTTGCCATCCGTGCTCTATAGCACAGACCTATAGATAAAAGTCTAAATAGTCTATGATCAGAGTGTGTGAGTTTGGAGTTTTGAACGCTCCTGTTTTGTAGAAAAGCCAAATACTCAGAGATAAAACAGATCAAAGCAGATCATGTTATTTTACACATTTGACCCCTTTTAAAGAGATCATGGATACATCTAAAAGCCAATTTAAGACCCTGATCACTTGCCCAAAAGAGTCCAAACTGGATCAGAAAACTTGTGTGTTTGGCGCTTGTAATTCCAGTTTGAAGTGAGACGGCAGAACACTGATTTAGCCTCCAGAGCAACAGAAAACCAGGATGTGAAGTCATCTATCTGAGGCGAGAGTGATATATCCTATGATAATAGCCTCAGGAATCCAATTTGACACACTTGATTGTTCAATTCATTTTCAATGCTGAGCGGTATCAAGCTGTGAGGCTATGCTTTCAGACCACAGCAGGCAATTTTTTTAGTGCAATCATATAATTTCATTATTTATATGTTTATGTTACTGAGACCACAGTTTTTATGTCACAGCAGAGAAAAAAAGTTATTTGTATTCATCTATTTGATGTGAATTCTCTGTTTAGCTTGTTCAGACAAGAGATGCACAGATCCGATACCTTGAGTGGACATCGGCTCCGATATGATATTGGAGATTCAATCCAGTGCACTTTTCATAAAGCTGTTATTTAATCTTTTTGCTGCTCATTTGTTAATAAATAATAAAATTACATTTTTAACAATGTTTATGTCAAGGCTAAAGCCTTTACTAAGATGGCAAGATATACGTTTTTTATCATCCAACCGTTGAATTGGAAGGGTAGCGGCTCAGCACATACGCTCAGTACCGGTTTCGGTATCAAATTGGAGAAAATTGATCTGTAAATCTCTAGCTCAGACTGAATATTAGTTCAAAAAAATCTAAATAACAACTTTAAAAAGTATTATTACTAATATATATATATATATATATATATATATATATATATATATATATATATATATATATATATATATATATATATATATATATATAAAAGATTATGATATAATTTCTGTTCATCTCGTGAGTCAAAAGGACAGACACTGAAAAGGTCTTGTGCAACCTTTGGCCCAAACACAACCTCTTACTGTGACATTTGATGGAAAGAAGAAAGTCTTTGCCAGTCTTTTTAGTGATTTGTATAGTTCAGTTCTTGTTCACTCCTATGTCTTTGACCAGCACTGCAATGTCTGCAAAACTCTGGATGTTAAAAACAAATAAGGATTTCATTAAAAAGCTATTTAAATAGATTTAATATAAAAGCTGCTGCAGCTGCATGCAGACCTGAACTATCCTCTATGACCAAATATGGCTATTGTATCTGTTCTGTGCACAGCCAAGTGTTTTGGGGGGAGTTAATATAAACATCAGGCTGCCTTCAGACCATCAGCAGAGGAGATGGCCGATATGCCCTCCTTTTAATTAGAGTGGACCCTCCACTGGCTTTTCATTCCTATGTGAAATACAAGTCAGAGTGTGCAGAAGAACCTCAGACAGAGACATCACGTCAAGTCTATTTCTGTTCTCAGATACCACATATACACTATATTGCCAAAAGTATTTGCTCACCTGCCTTGACTCACATATGAGCTTAAGTGACATCCCGTTCCTAATCCATAGGGTTCAATATGACGTCGGTCCACCCTTTGCAGCTAGAACAGCTTCAACTCTTCTGGGAAGGCTGTCCACAAGGTTTAGGAGTGTGTTTATGGGAATTTTTGACCATTCTTCCAGAAGCGCATTTGTGAGGTCGCACACTGATGTTGGACGAGAAGGCCTGGCTCTCAGTCTCCGCTCTAATTCATCCCAAAGGTGTTCTATCGGGTTGAGGTCAGGACTCTGTGCAGGCCAGTCAAGTTCATCCACACCAGACTCTGTCATCCATGTCTTTATGGACCTTGCTTTGTGCACTGGTGCACAGTCATGTTGGAAGAGGAAGGGGCCAGCTCCAAACTGTTCCCACAAAGTTGGGAGCATGGAATTGTCCAAAATGTCTTGGTATGCTGAAGCATTCAGAGTTCCTTTCACTGGAACTAAGGGGCGAAGCCCAGCTCCTGAAAAACAACCCCACACCATAATCCCCCCTCCACCAAACTTTACACTTGGCACAATGCAGTCAGACAAGTACCGTTCTCCTGGCAACCGCCAAACCCAGACCCGTCCATCAGATTGCCAGATGGAGAAGCGCGATTCGTCACTCCAGAGAACGCGTCTCCACTGCTCTAGAGTCCAGTGGCGGCGTGCTTTACACCACCGCATCCGACGCTTTGCATTGCACTTGGTGATGTATGGCTTGGATGCAGCTGCTCGACCATGGAAACCCATTCCATGAAGCTCTCTGCGCACTGTTCTTGAGCTAATCTGAAGGCCACATGAAGTTTGGAGGTCTGTAGTGATTGACTCTGCAGAAAGTTGGCGACCTCTTCGCACTATGCGCTTCAGCATCCGCTGACCCCGCTCCGTCAGTTTACGTGGCCTACCACTTCGTGGCTGAGTTGCTGTCGTTCCCAAACACTTCCATTTTCTTATAATACAGCTGACAGTTGACTGTGGAATATTTAGGAGCGAGGAAATTTCACGACTGGATTTGTTGCACAGGTGGCATCCTATCACAGTTCCACGCTGGAATTCACTGAGCTCCTGAGAGCGACCCATTCTTTCACAAATGTTTGTAAAAACAGTCTGCATGCCTAGGTGCTTGAATTTATACACCTGTGGCCATGGAAGTGATTGGAACACCTGATTCCAATAATTTGGATGGGTGAGCAAATACTTTTGGCAATATAGTGTATTATGTCACTGTGATGTGAAGATACTCCTCAGAAACTATTCCTTAAAAATCAACATTGTCATCAAAAATGAGATTTATGAGGCAAAACATTTTAAAGTTTAGAAAAAAATTTAATAAAATTGGAGTATTGGGATATATTTTTTTCCTTTTTTGCCAGAGAGAATAACAGCTGCCACACAGAGATAAAATGCAACCCAAGGGCACTGAAGTGTCACTTGGGAGGATAAATGGGAGCCCAGAGGCTTAAAGACTAATGCTGAGAACTGATGTAAAAATTCTGACACTGGAACTGAGTAACCGACACCTAAAAAAAAGCAATAATAGCACTTTAGCCCAAATAAGTCTTCCTAATTTTATGAAATCTTAAAAGATATAGACTTGTAAGGTGACAAGCAGTTAAATACTACAACAGCGCTGTAAAACGTTGGAGCAAAAACACCTTGATGACCAGTAAAGTGCAAATACATGGATAATTCCACTCAGTAATGGATGGTAATTGCACCTTTCACTGCAGTTTGAGCTGATTCAATGTCCAGAATTTAGAATAAAACTACACATTAAAAAGTGAAATTAAGCTGAACAGTTATTATGACCAAGAAGTTGTGGAAAGAGGAAGGTATGTAACTATAATCTATAAAAAATATAAATAAACAGTAAAACACCCTAAATGAACTAGTGCAGACGCTGCAGTACTGCAGTTGTTGCTCTGGTCCTTTGTGATACAAAGAGAGCAGAAGGCTGTATGGACCCTTACAGTTTGGATGCAGAATCATAATTCAATTCCTTCATTGTCCCATTACAATATAAAGCATAATAAAATATAGATTAATGTAACACTTGGTGGTCTTAATAACTTAGACACCTAATAATTATATGTTTCAATTTGGTGAGTTTTCAAGAACTAAAACCTGGATTACCTTCTGTTTAAGCATTCAGGACTACTGATCAGCTCTGACCTGCTTTGCATGAAGAACATGTTCACTTGTCTTTCTTATTGTGAAAATGGGTTAAAAAAAACAACAACAACAAAAACTAAATTTTTATTTTTTTGCCTCTGCATATTTAAACTCTAGAGAAACAGTTTAGGATTAGAAACAGAAATTCCCTGAGCCCCTGAACAACTGGAAAAAGTAAAGGATCTCATTGTGTTACAGGTGCTTTAGTGGGAGCTTTCTTTTCCAACTGAATAACCAAATTAGCAAAGTGATAGATTATAATGTACAATTAGTAATGTACAGCTCTTTTCCTTAGGCCCCAGTATCCAGAGCACCCAATATTGTGTACACTGCAAAAACAATCTAAAAATTAGTAAACATGTATTAAATTAAGTGTATTTACCCTTAATTTGAGCAGGTGAATAAGATGATTTGCCAATGGGATTAATATTTTTACTCTTAAAATAAGATAATTATTTTAACATTCACTTCTAATAGGACAATATATTTGTTTTTTCTCTTTTTAAATGTAAATTGTCTTGTTCCATTTCCAAAGTGTCTCCCTTACCTCCTTAATTCAAGCAAAAATGCACTTATTTTAAGAAAAAATCACTTATTGAGAGTGTAGATATCATACTGCGTTTAGTCATATAAAAATCTATATTGAGCTCAAAACTGGATATAAGTTGAGGATAAGATGCTATTATTCTCAAAATCACACAACCGTATGATTGCAAAAACACTGCATTGTATTCCGGTTGGAGGCTTGCAAGCTGACTCACTGTTACGTTCATTCAGTTAACAGAGTATGATTTGTAGCTACTAGTTAAATAAAGGTGGGGGTCAGCTAGTTAAAAATATAATATCTTAATAAAGTGAAAAACTCCCCCATGCCTTCACCTTTCTTCACTGAGACAGTTTCTGCAAAATAAAGCTGCTACCTTTGTCAAATTCAGATTCGCGACGCCAGGACCGAGCACAAACCTCATCCGTCTCCACTTTGGGGATCCTGTTTGACTTTTGCAGACTTTTTATCTCAGGCATGGATTTTTAAACAAGCTCTCACATTGTTCAGATTCCAGACTACCCCAGTGAGATAAAAAATGGAAACAAAATACAATAAATAAATATAAAACAGTGCATGTGTGCGAGGTAAACTTATAACCTGAGCAAATATTCTATTTTCCCACATCTTGTGAAGACACTGTTGGTGGTGTTATGTAAATTATATGTTCTGTTACCTTTGCCCTCAGTATTTAACATTTTAGGTTGATAATTAATAGATTTCATGCTGGTTTGGGGCTTGGATTTCCAGAGAGTTGTCATTTAAAGTGGATTCTAATAAAGCTTGAGGTTAGAACGTTACATATTGTAGCTCCTGATTTTTTATTCTGTAGAACAATGACCTATAGTCCCAGCTGGTATCTGATATTTCAGAAGGTGCTATTAAAAAAAAACAAAAAAAAACTGTTGTGCTGCAGTGGGGTTTTTCTTCCTTAATAATTTGGTGTAGGGCTACAGCTAACGATTATTTTAGTTTTCAACTATTCTATCAATTATTCTGATCAATAATCCAGTAGATGAATGTGAGCACCTTCTACCCATATTCCTTATAACTATTTCATGATTAATTGAAAAAAAGCAAACACCTTAAGTGTACACTATATCAGATTTGCAGATGCCCTTATATGAATATCATGCATCTGCAGCTAAAAGAAGTAGCTATAAAATCAGATGAAATTATTTCAGACCTGCAGCCTGTTCTGGTTAAATTAAGAATGTTTAGGTTCCAGCTTGATCTGCAGTGAAAAACATTACAAACAAAAAAGCGGCGTGATATACATGAGATTTGTACACTTTTGGCCTGATTCCTGCTCAGAGTTGGTTGTTCTTTCAGTAAATGACAAGTTATCGAGTCCAGTTAAATTTTATTTGATTCATTAAATTATTCATGGGTTTTTTCAATATTTGATTAATTACAAATAATCTGAATATTTTAGCTTCAGTATAGTGCCTTGCACTTTTTCATAATTTGTCATGGTCCAAGGAAGAAAGAAATATTCCAAAGGAAATAGAAAAATTGTCTTTAAAATCACAAATAAAAAACTGAAAAGTTGGTTGGGCATTTGTGCACTGGCAGAAACCTCGTCACTCTGACACCAACCAATTACAATCCAGTGTAAATAGTTCCATACAGATAGCTGGTTAATAATAGAGTGTAATGTATCTCAATAGGTAGGTCAGAGAGTTCAGAGAAGTTTGTAGTATTGAAACGCTTATTGACCTTATTGAGACAACCAATGAAGTTCCACAAAGTATTAACTCAGGAGGGCTTGGTACAATTATGCACACAACTTTAAATTTCTAAATAAATAAAAAAATGTTTTATATTCCTTTATCTTTTATAGACCACCTTGTCTTGGTCTTTCTGATAAAATACATTAAAGCTTGTTGTTGTTACATGACAAAATGTGAAAATTTTCTAAGAAGGGTAAACAGTCTCACCAGCCACCCTATAGCTCTGCTTGTTTTATGCACAAAAAGGAACTCCAATGTTCTAGTTAGTGGTTGCAGGTAAATAGAAATGCGTTCCCTCTTGCTGAACACATGTAACTCAGAAGTGCAGATCAGACTGTCTGTTTACTGCATTTAGCCAGTTGATTTCTATATTAGGGGAAGTTATTTATACATGACCTATTATCATCCCATCCCCCTACTTCTCACCCTTCCAGCCCTTCAGCCATTCAGCCAGTCATTGACTTAAGGTTTGTATTAACTCAGGAGACATCCTCAGACCTGATTTCCAATTATGTTGCATTGTATATAAAGAGTGTTGGGCTGCAGGGCACCTGCTTTCTAATTAGCTAACAGGAAATTAGCAGAACTCTGCTGACGAGTCTGTGAAAGGCTGATCACACCACTGATTTAGTGCCTGTGTTGAAAGTCTTCTGACCAATTAAATTAGCTGAAAAGCAAAAAGAGAAAGGTTGTGGAAATTGTGTATTTTGCAAGTCTGGTTTAAAACAGTTGCAGCATGCCTATGTGCTATAAGAAATCTGTACAATGGGACTTTATATAACCAGCCCTGCTCTAATTATATCATTTATGAAATTTGTTGAAATGTGCCTTTAAGTAAGCAAAAACTGGATTATAACAGATGTGGCTGTTCTGCAACCTGAACATGCTTCAAATAGTAGGTGTTAAGTAATTTAAATGGACTGGATTTTAGGTTTGAGTTTAAAGTTTTTTGCTGAATTTATTTTACAGACATTAGCACAGAAATAAAACTAATTTGATCAGGATATGATTTAATCAGGCTGTTAAGGTTTTACAAAAATACTCAGGCAATTATAGTCCACTGAATACTAAATGTTCCAATTGACTGACTTAATTCCAGTTATTTGACCACTTGGGGACACTAAAATTGCATTGATAAATCTGAATAAAATATTTCTGTCTTCAGATGGCTAGTTGATCAAAAAAAGTCCTAAAGTTTTACTTTGTCAGCAAACAACATTAGCAAACTTTGAAACAAGGATGAACAATTACATACATGAAAAGAAGCTTCTCTTCCATGTTAAAATGAAAGGACAATAATATGCAAAGTGAATGCAAAGTTTAGAGAAACTTAATGTCATCAATACCAAAGTTTGATTTTCTTTCTTAGGGGAAATTATCTATATTTAGTAGCTGTAATGTGTTAGCTCTAGAATGTACCTGTACTTTTCTTTATGCTGTGCAGACACACATAGACAAAAGGCCTCACAGTCATACTCACTGTATCTTCTTTGTGAAATTTTTTGTCACAATGCCTCCCTCCTCCTGTTTTTCTTCATGTTTGCCTGTCAGAAAACAGAAAATAAATTTTTTAAAAAGATGTTATGAAGGTTAGCATAGAGGGGGAATATCCCATCCAGGGATGCTGTACCAAACCTGAAAGCTACATCAACATTTCAGGAGTTTTTCAAGCTATTGCCAAAAATAGAAAGGTTGTGCAAAAAGTAGATCTAAATAAATCAGTAAACATGATCTTGAACCATTTCAGATTACTCTTCTCCTTTTGAATTTGTGGGAAATGAGTATTCACGGATATAGGAGGCTAGGAGAAGCGTTGCCCCCCCTCATGGCTGCTCAGCTGCAGCTTTGTCCAGTGAGTAGCCAATCTCATTTACCCTACATTAGAAACTAACCCTGTCACTATTTTGATCTCAAATATGGACGTCAGTGGAAGAGGTGTGATGATTTAACTGAAGTTCATTTGGCACACAGGCTCCACCCGCGCCCTGTGTTTATTTCTGCCAAACTACATCAATCACATTTTCTTTACCCAGTTCTAGGAATCACTGTCCTGCAGAGACAAAGAGAACTAACGGCGTGAAGAACATGCAGTCCTGGAAAGCCTCTGCTCCACCTTCTCCCTTGCTGTTCATTATGTGCAAGCTGGTTTAGCTGACCAACAGCTGCTCCTCGACAGCTAAAATGTCAATGCTGCTGGGAGGAGTGTGGCCTGTGACTCTGCTCAGCGCCTTTGAGCACTTCAGGTTCAACTATGTGCAACCCTATACCCTACTGTGACATCTCTACCTGCTGACAGAGCTGCATTTCACCAGAAACTGAGGCTGAAGTCCCTGCGGAGGAGTGAGTTAGGATCATCAGTGAGGTCATAGGATTATTATGAAGACCTCTACATGACTTCAGAAGTACAAGTCATCCCCACAGAGCAATACAATAAAGTGCTACCTCCCTTGTTTTCCAGATGTTTCCAACTTTGTGTACCAAAAGCAGGGTGGTGTCTTAGTTCACAGTTTAAGGGGTACTGTTTGTGCAAATACATGACTTCTCGAAAGGAAGATGTTGACATTGTTAAAGTTTAACTGTATTTCAGAATTTAGTTTCAACATCGACTCATAGACCTTAAGCTTAAAAAAAGAACATGGAAAGCCTTATCGTGGTTATGATGAACAAGAGAGGACAACTCCTGTTGCTACAACATGACTTCAGTAAAAGTTTAAACTAAAACTGCTTTGTTTTGGGTTAATAATTTCTGTTCTCCTAGACTTTATTATCTGTATTTCACATATAGTAAGACCTTTGAAACATAACAATTAATGTGGTGTTAGGATTGACAAACTAAGGCCAATTAGCACCTGCAAGAAAAAAACTGAAAACAATATTTTATAATAAAAAAAGATCAATATTTGCCACAAATCAGACAAATACTGAGCAAGTTCCAACTGTAAGCTTTGAATGTTCATATCTTTACTGATGCGCCTAGGGTTGCATCAAATACCTTTATTTCACACAACCAATTGCTTAAAAGCAGGTTAACACTGGTCACAGTGTCCTTTTCTCTTTTACAACCACCAACACTCCATTAAGTTTTCTTGGTTTTTTTTTATTTTAGAAAATAGAGACAAATCTTTTTGAAAGCTGAAATTTGGTTCTAAAAATTGTATACACTTAATAAAGAAGGTCATTTGTTTGCTTCGCCATCTATTCCAAAATTGCAATTAGATATATTTTTGGAAGGTTGACTAAGATACTCTATATTGTGGACTGATATTTAGCAGAGCCAATAACTATTAGCAGAGAACACTTGAACATTTTTTCCAGAGAAATTAAGAGCTTAAAAGCTTTTTCAAGCGCCATATTCTTAATTCAGCTGATTTGAGTTAATTTGGGAAATATTAGCTTGAAAAATCACTAATGTTTGGTGTTCCATTTCACAGTCCTGTGGCAAAATGAGGCAGAGAATCTTACTTTGCTTTTAGATGCAGTAAAGTTTAGCCTACCTATTGCCTTTCATGGAAAAAACACATCTTACCTGTTTTATTGGTGTCCCTACCACAAATTTAGAACAGGCCGAACAGAATGCTGGCCAAGCCAGGCATAGGGCCGATTGAATAACCCAACTTACATACCAACAATGTGTTTATAGAAACTCAGAGCTAAATGCTCAGAGGAAAGGCAGCTGTCCTTAGTGGCCCCTTCAAACCTAGGTATCCCTGGAATTCATTTTTTAAAGCGTCGACAGGAGATAGAGGAAGTTTTTTTTTTACAACTTACTCCTGTGGTTGGAGATAAAACTTCAGTGGATCTACTGGGTAAAAGAACCGGCCCCCTTTTCCTTCCAGAACATTCTCTGTGTGACGTCAAGCAGCCCTTCTTATTGTAAACAGAGACTGTTGTCACAGGCCTTGCCTTAAAATCTAAAAAGAGCTCATGAGCGGCTGAGGGAGCGATTCTCCAAGAATCTGAAACAGGTGCCCGAGCTTTATGTTCTGCCAAACCACTTCTAAGTCACAAAAATATGTCTTCCTCTTTCATAAAAGGACTCAAACTAATGTATTTTCTTAACTCCTTTAGTTCATAATTCCTAAATGTTTCTGTCTGGCAAATAGAAAACAATCTACATTTATGTTTAATGTATAAACAGTATATTTCATTGATTTGCTGGATTCCATAAAAGCAAATCAAAAACACTGAGCCCAGAGCAGCAATGATTGCTGCAGAGCTAAAGGGATACTTCAATCTGGTCTCAATCAACTGCTACTAAGAGATGGAATTCAGTTATTATCTAACCTATGCCTGAATTGATGTCAAAACAATAACAAAATGAGAAGTTTTTAAAAACAGAGGCTAACGGCAGAGTGGAATCATTTCATCTTCTTCAACTTCCTCCATTTTACTAAAGCAATCTCAAAAAGATCCTGCCTTTTATAAACAGTATTTATTAAACCTTTAAACTGCTGTCATGTTTGCATTGGTTGGTAATTTGTTCATACGAAAAACAAAACAAAACAGAGAGGAAGCTATTCAGCATCAGTGATAATCTTGCTGGAAATATGTATGAGAAATATGTTAGGTGTTCAGATCTACTACTCGCTAGTTGGTAAGACAATGAAAATAGGAATAGTATAACAATCCCATGGAGCACAATTTCATTAATCTCAACAGAATTACTCTTGCTTGGCTGCTGAATGCAAACAAGATCACAGTTTAAAGGTTTATTGAACAGTCTTATATAAACTGCAGCAAACAACAACATTGGTGCTGTTAAAAGAATGCAACTTTCAAAGGTGTACTGGTCATTTTGCTCCTTTGTAGTATTTCCTGGATTTCATATCTTCAAGCTGTGACAGACGTTAGAGGAAGTTTTCAGAACTTATTATTAATATCCTTATGGTCAAGGACAAAACTTCAGAAGGGTTAAAGAATCCATTTTCCTGAAGATCTTTTGCACCTTCTTTACACATCTAAATTAATATGATTCAGGCTTCATTAAGTAATAATTGTCATCAGGAGGTCATTTAGAGTTAGTTTGGATCCTAATCCGATCAATCGACCCAGCTACATTTACTTAAATTATGGCATGATATACTATTTGGAAATTATTAACCACCAACCTAAATTGTATGTTTCTTGGATTAAAGGTTTTAACACACTGGTGTATTAATTCCTAAAAACATTTAACCAAACACTAATGCAGTGGGTGTAAAGATAATTGCAAAAATGTTAACTAATTACAAAAGATCAATTAAAAAACTTTATTTTAATTTTACTAATGCTTGTACCTTATCGGATAAGATGCTATACAAATGAATGAAACCCAAAAAAAGCAAAAATTAACAAGTTTCCAGCTTAACCTATAAGTAGAGATAGTTTTTAGTCTGAGGTGGTGCCTGTAAAAGTGCAAAGGAACCACTGTGACAAACTTTGACATTTAGTTATTGAACATAAGATATAATAAACACAATCCACTGGAGAATACCAGTGTTTTTGTTTTTGTCCATCAGCATCTTCTCACCTGAAACTTCTACAAACCCGTCTCTGGTCTTCACGTTTAACTCCTCTGGTTTGAAGCTGTGGACGTTCACGCATACTTTCCAGGGTTCCCCGCCCGTGGTCGTGGGGGAGCTGCGTGGGGACGGCTCGCCGTACCTGCTGGTGTACAGCGCTGGGCCTCCCGTGGAGTGGCGAGCTGGGAAACCTGTGCGTAAAGGACCGGCAAAGGGCGACGTACCAAGGCGCGTGCTTAGCCGGCCGGGCCGAGCCCAGCCGGGCCAGTCCATGCCGAGATCGTCGGGGAAAGGCGGCATCCCGAAATCATCCTCCATGAACCGGGATGAGAGCTGATCCCGGAACGGAGACTGGTCCCTGAACGGTGATTCTCCAAACGGGTCTCTGGGAAACCGCTGCCGGTTCCCCATGGTGTAAAAGTCTCCTTCTGCCATCTTCAGCCGACCTCAGACTCAAAAAAGTTATTTGTTAGTGAAGTAGGTTGGTTGCAGTCTACTGTATTTTAGTTCTCTTGTCAAACTTTACGCCTCATTAAGCGCGCGCCCCCTTTACGCAGCGGCCTCCTGATCCGCTAAATCCAAACAAGACTTTCAGCTTCTAAAACTTTGAAGGGGATTTATTTATCTCCTCTGGCTTTGGCTTTTATACTGAGACCTCCCAGCTGATGGACTGCACACAAGTGTAAATGACGAGAAAGTACTGGGAGGATCTGGACAGTAATAACACTGTAAAAAAATACCATTTCAGAACAAACACCTTCCCTTAAAATCTTTATTTCAATGGAAACATTGTAAAAAATGCTGATCTATTTAGAGTTGACAATCTTTTTAGTTGAATTAATCTAATTGTACAACTTTAAATGAGGAATAAACAAGTTGGAAATACTGACATTTTTTACAGTGTAGGCGCAACAGCTGACAGAGGACCTGCCTACTTTTGACCAAACTGCGCTTCATGGAGTCCACATGTCAGAGGAGGAGCCCTCTTCGTGATGACTCAGAGGGTCCTTAATAGATTTGATCGGTCCAACGCACTGACGTCACAACATGAGTACAAGAAACAGACTTACTCAACTTTAAGAAACGGGGATGTGTTGACTCTCCAAGTTTAGAGCTGATAACAAGATGGCACTTCCTCAGGACCTTATATAGAGCTTATCCTAAAAAAAAAAAAACCGGTGTAAAGAGGGATGTTGGTTTCAGAATGTGCATAGGTATTCATAATTATGGAAATTTTGCAAATTCTGTCACATTACAAACCCAAAATATCTATGAATTCCACAAACCGGTGCTTCATTTTCAAGTAAAAGGATTCAGGGTTGTAAATTTTTAATGATAAAAATCTGAAAATCATGAGTGTATTTTGTCCACCCCTTTTTTTCTCTATTACATTCAGTCCAGGGCTTTAAGTCAACTACCATAATTAGAATTTGACTAATGTGTAATTTAATCTCAGTGTAAACACAGCTGCTCTGTGAAGGCCTTAGAGGTTTGTTAGAGAACATTAGTGAACAAGTAAGTAGTCATGGAGAAAGTTGTGGCTAAGTTTGAAGCACTTTTAGGTTTAACAAAATAAGAGTCTTTGAACACCTTAAAACAAAAGACGTACAGTATGGCACAACTGCTGCCAAAGACATGGCGTTACACTGAGCCACTGGGAAGGAGAGCATTTATAAGAAAAGCCGTTAGGAGGCTCAGGGTAATGGCATGGACTTCTTCTGGCTTAGGTGTGAAAATCTGTCATAAGAAAAGCATCTGTACAGTCACCAAATCTCGACTTAATGGTAGATGAAAGCTATTACTGAAAGAAAGACATATTGAGACGTATTTGCAACAAGTCATTTAGAGGAATGTGCAAACACGGCTTGCCAAAAGAGACCAAAATACTTTTTTGTTGATTAGTTTTTTTGTCTTGCCAAAAGGAAAAACACAATGTGCGAAAAGAAACAACTTGCCGAATTGCTCTGAGCTCAACATCCCAGAAATTAAAACACAACATCATGCTGTAGCGAACCTTGTCTTCAACAGGGGAAAATGTTAATAAGATACTAAAATTATCTAATTGTAATTATTATCTAAATTATAATAAAATTATTATTATTATTAAGTATAATGCTGGCCAATCCTGGAAGAAAAGCTGAAAGAGGCTTTCAAATACTTGATTTTGTTGCTGATGTTGACCTTGCAGGAGGGCAACACTTTTTTTTTACATACACAGAGGTGGGTAGTAACTAGCAACATTTAATCAGTTATATTTGCTAAATTAACTTTTAGAAACACACGTACTTTAGGAGTAGTGGTGCTTTTTTGTACTTTTGTATACTTTTGAGACCTCCGGCTTTAGTCAGAGTTTTGGTTTCTCTTGGATGGATGCTACAGTTTTATTGCTCTAAAACAACAAACTGCATTAATTCCTGTGTGTGTGTGTGTGTGTGTGTGTGTGTATATGTGTGTTGGGGGGGGGTGTTGGGGGATATATGTTGATTGAAGTGTATGGGTGAGTTTATGTATCTGGGGGGGTGTTTGTACCGCTTGAAGATTTATATCATCATTTGGATCTGCTTCAACTTGTAAACTTCCCATTTGTTTCTGCCAATTTATTTGGCTTTTGTGTCCAAAATGGTTATTTTTTTCGAATTCATCTTGGATTTACGCACATTAGATGCTGTTGAGATAAACTCTCCACAAAATAAACTAAAGCTTGTTTGGAGCCCTTTCCTCTAAGTGATAATCTTATGAGGTATTGCTAATTCTACTTGAGTACATTTTGGGTTACTTTTACCATCACTAGTAACTTGAGCTAAAAACAGTGTATGGTAAATATAAATATTGTAAGCCCTTTATCCTTGCCCTACTGTATATAGATGTCCTTGAATTGCAGGGACAGTCCCCATTTTGGACAAAATAAAGCTCTCCCTGGAAATATCTCCTATTTCACAGATTAATGAATTAGAGGGAAAATGTTGCGTGTGGAAAGAAAAATGTTATTACTGTAGAAATAGTGTGTGAGGATGTTGCATGCAGGAACAGCTGTTAAGGTTGCTGGTTGTGCTTCTGTAAACGTAAAGATGAGGAACAGAGCAACATACCAATTTTAATAAAGAAAAAATAGAAGTCCATAGACACAAGCGGTCACAACTGGTGGGGAGCTGCCAGGTATTAGGCTCTAATCTGGTACGGTAGTTCTCCTGGGATCAACAAAGGTTCATTTAAAGATGTTTTAGAACTAATTGCTGACCTTTCAAATAGTTATTATAAGTAGAGTTAGTATATATTGTCATGCTGATTATTATGTGATTTATGAGCATACACTTCAAAGCCTAGATTGGCTTTTCTACTACTCAGTTTGGATATATGAAAGTTCCTCATGAAAAAAACAAGAGTCAGTACCAGGAAAACTGATTGAGACAAGATCTACTTGGTCTGATAACGATGGAGTAAGAGATAACCACCATGTATAATGTCTGTGTAATGTCCTTCCGTGTATTTTTTGTCTTCTTGGATGGGCTGCACCAACTTGCCCTTGACTCTGAACTTGCCCTTGGGGATTGATTAATCATAATTCAATTGAATTAATGATCATTTATTATGTTGTTTTGGTTGTAGCTACAAATATTGTGGTAACTTGCATTTTTAGTGTTTAATCAGGTGAAAAAATAATCATAACAAAAACTACAATAATAATAATAGTAATAATGATAATAATTTTAGTGGACACCTTACCGTATGTTTTATCTACTGTAATGATTTGGTTTTTAATGCTATATAGAAAATGTTTATGAGGAAGTGTTTCTTCTTATATTGTAATCATCTTATTGATGACAGAATTTGCACATAACTGTCTGTCTGATTAAACTTTTTTTTTTTTTTTTTATAAAATCATTGTTATGAGTTAGTACTGAGTCGCCGTTTTTACCAAGTATTTTTTAACTTTTACTTGAGTAATTTCTTGGATAACTACTTTCTTTTGCAAAAGTAAAAAAATTTAAAAGTAATGCCACTTCTACTTGAGTAAATTTGTGGGGGAATCTGTACATACAGCCAGAGTGGAGGATATATTGGCCAATCATATATAATCCTAATTTATGGAGTTTTGGGTATTTTTTTTTCTTAATAAGACAAAATGGGGAAAAAAAGCAAAAGAAAAACAAAGGGAATAAATACATTTACAACACATTTTATGCATATTATATCAAGGTTCCATTTGACACTTTATTACAATATGAATTTTACACTGATACACATGCCGTTCAAAATATGTTTTTGTATTATGCTTGTTTAATATTGAAAACAGGGATAAAAATGCATTGTTTCACAATGAAACACGGGATCTCTATTGCTTTTTTTTTTTAAATAACAATAATGTTTGTTTATACATTGTATCCATGATGTTATCAATATGCCTTTAATTCTGTGCTGTAAATTAAAAAACAATCGAAACACATTTTGTACTATTTACACAGTCCTGGTGCCTATTCACAACACATTAAATACATATTCAAGCTCCTGTTTGCACAATATCTTGAGGTGAGGACATTACTGGTTGAATACTTTCATCAACAAAACTGTGCAAATCTTCCACCGGCATACACTGGTTCACGTCTGCCATCATCAGTTGGGTATATGGATGATATTTTGTTGTGCCAAGTTTTTCCTCTTCCAGCGGCATATTTCCCTCATTTGTCCCATTTAGCTGACATTTAGGGAAATAAGCTGAGAGAGTTGAGTGCATAGAGAGCAGTCTGTCAGGCCTGGAGCAGAAACACAGACAGGATGAAGGATCTAAAACCATTAGGAAGTATGACCCTTAATTATAAGCAAAAGCTGTTTTGGAGTTAGAGCAGCCACAAAATTAACTTTGAAGGAACAGTGACATTTTGGAAAAAATAGCCTATTTTCTTTAAGCTAGTCAAAGGAAAATAAGGTATAATGAGTCGCTGTGCTAAGGTGATACTGTGGGTTTAAAATATGTTGAAGAGTTATCTCATTTTCTTGACATAATTAAGCTTCTTTGTCCCTTAAATAGATTCTTTACTATCTGAAGAAAATAAGGTAACTCATTATCTAAAGATAAGAGTCTGTCTGGGGGGGACAAAAGGAAGGATGAATATTTGGTAAAGCACCTCATGTCCAATATTTATAATGGTGGATGATCTGTGATGTTATAGAGCCTTGTTTTTCATCATAAGGTTCCGGATACCTTGTTAGAGCTCATTGCGTCATGACTTTCATCCAAGGAAATTCAAAGTAAAAATATGATAAGCTCTGCCAAAAAAAAAACCCCAAAAAAGGCAACTACTAAGTCTTTCAACATGATAACAAACACACAGAAATTGTTTATAACACAAATATTTAAACCTATTTATCTTGCTCAGTCCTAAAATCAAAATGCTGTAGAAAATGTCTCTCTGCAGCTGTTTTTTTTAGAAAGAAGAAAGAGAACCTACTGTAAGACTACGGACCAGGGAAGCCCCAATATCAGCTTCAAGTACTCATACTTGGTAAAGCAACCAGATACTGTGGACCCATCCCACTTTTATGTTTTTCAAAGATCATGGTGTCAAAACAACAATATCCAGACGAGCTTTCCTTATGTGGAAAAAAGCCCTCTCCACTCTACCTCAGCTGTAGAAAATCTATTTTTCTCTTCATAATGCCTAACCTTTTATTTAAGGCTCAGTCAATAATTGGCATCGGTAAGTACTAAAATGTTAGCTCTTGTTCTTGTTTTCATATTTGTTTTGAAGAATTCTGGCATTGGTTTATAACTATGTTGGATTTGTTAGGACTATGTGGTGTCCTATGAATAAAAGGGCACTGTACAAATTCGCAGTGGAAATTAGATAATATCAGATTTTATTAAAATAATTAAAAGTAAAGTAAGTAAAATGCCTCGACATCCGCAAATTAAGCTGCTCACTTTTTTTTAGGCAGGTACAAAAATGGCTCCTTTGATCTAAAAGGTTGCTTAGTAGGTGTGGGAATAAGGAGAATAGGCAACCAGGATAATATATGATGCCCAATAATTGCCATATGAAAAAACAACGTTTTTAATGTTCTCTTTAAGGATTTTTTTTGCTGTACAAAGCAAAACTTCATTTTGTATACACTTTGTGTATACAAAATGACATTAAAGGTTGTCTAGGCCACGTTTTCTTGCATATTTTAATTCTCAGCACACCTACATGAAATGGTTTCACTACCACGACAGGAGCCATCAAAGGCTACAGAGGCCTGTTAATAACCAATTTGTTTAACACATTTAAAAGAAGGGTAAATAACGCTATTTGATTGAGGAAGAAAATCATCACTAAACAGAGGGGGATGATTTCGGTTTTAGGTACCAAGCAAATGTAACTGTTTCCTGGAAAGAAATTACATAAGCAGGTTCACCATTATGAAATTTATGCCCTAAATCAAATCTCATGAACAGCCACACAAAAAAACATGGTTTGATTACTGATTTGTATCTAACTTGGAGGCTAGGTCTAAGGGTACTTCAAAACATCACACTGCAAAAAATTGAAATCTCAATAAGTTATATTTTCCTAAAATAAGTGAATTTTTTTATTAATCGAGGAGTCAAGTGGGACATTTTGCCATGGAACAAGACAAGTTACATTTAAAATACGAAAAAGCAATTGCATTGCCTTATTTAAAGTACATGTTATCTAATTGTATTAGTTTATCAGGGGGAAAAAAACAGTTAATTTACCTGCTCAAATTAAGGCTAAATACACTTAATTTAAGAAATTTGTACTTATTTCTAGATCGTTTTTGCCTTGTAGAACGGCGGTTACTTCAGTGCAACCTGCTAGACTTGACAACGACTCTTGGATAGTTGTTGAAACTGAGCAAAAGTCTGGTTGACCACCTGTGCATAACCATTAGGGACATATACTACAAATTAGTGGAGACTGAAAATTCATTAGCCATATGAAAACATAAATGACTGGGTTTGCTTGGCTGGACCTCTGCTTCAACCTTTGGACTTTTTGGTGTCAAAAATTTGTTAAATTTTACAGGAGAACTGTTTTGTGGTTGTGTTGAAAGCTAACAGGATTGCATATGAAAACAGAGGACTTAGAAATGAAACAGAGAACCAATAAATATGAAAGAACTCATAAATATGGATTCAAATGCACAATTTAAAAATGGCTACAGGTTTGGTTACAGTGTTATATAAATATTCAAGTCATTATAGAATACATGAATTTCACCAGCTTTTATAACCATTTTACCTGATAAAAAGAAACAGCAGATTTATTTGTTCAATAAATAGCGAGTACAGGTGAGAGAACATTTAGCACAGAGAGGAGAATTACAAAATGAATTACACCATTTGAACTTTTTATGCTTTGTCATTTCACAAATAAAATTAAGCAGGTTAGAATTTATATTTAGAATTTGAGATAAGCTGAACCCTTAGGTACAGATAACTGTAAAGAAGAAGTAAAGATATATGTCATTAAAAACCTTTTACAAGTATTGCGACAAACTGACAATAAAATCCAATCCAGAGGTTTTAATATGTAAAGAGAGACCAACTGTGTCATCTAATAATAGAATTACAGGTTATAAACGGCTAATAATGATGAAAAACATCTGTGTTTCATGTTGTGATATGACAAAACTAAAAAGTTCAACAGGTAGGAATACTTTGGGAAGGCAGTGTACAGTGTGATCACATTGTATTTTTAGGGGATAAACATCAAGTTTGATGCTATGAAAATGTTGCTCTAAATGCCCACAAGACAGAAATTAGAAATCGTTTTTCACCTGAACAGAGGAAAAATTAAAGTGACATTTTGGCTCACCGTCATGCCACCCAGTGCTCAGGAAACATGTTTGTTCTCCTCCTTGTGAAGTGCTGAGATCAGAGCAAAAATCCTTTTGCTGATTCCTGATAACGATCCCTGTGAAGCTGTCTACAAACCCAAGGATCAAACAGCTTAAATGTTACCACTGTACTTCATCTCTTGGTGTAAAGTCAGGGTCATGCAGACCTGACGCAGAACAGTTCATGCCTGCTGCCCTGCTAAACGTCAGGCCATAAACTGAATATGGGATATTGTAAGTGAAGTCCAAAAAATGGGACAAACTTAAATTAAGTACTTCTTGGGCAGGTTTCAAACCAAATTTTTCTTCCTCATGAATGTATAGTAAATATTGTGTTAATTCTAAGGAGTAAATGGATAATTTTAATAAGAGGAGGGCAAACTTGCATCTCTGATAGATATATAAACAAACGCTAGTTTGATAAATAGGAAAATACAATTTCCCTTGTGATACAAGTGCATGATGTGCAGGAAGAAAAACTAAAGAAAGCAAAATGTAGCCATCTATGGTCTCTGTGAATTGACAAAGGGGGAATGTCTCAATTACACTCCCAGAACATATTTGCCCAAGCATCAGTGTGATTCACTGCATGCAGTTAACAGCTCCAACAGCCATTGTCCTGATTAGGAATAGAAATGAAGTTTTTGTCCCTCCAAAGAGATTTGTCAACGCCTGGTTTTCCTTCGTTTCTTCAAGGAGAGACGACTCCGGCTGCGACTGTGGGACCCAAAGATCGAGTTCCATGATGAGCTCCGACTGTAGCTTCTATAGGAAGAGAAGCTCCGACTATGACTGCGGCTGTGTCTTATGCTGTAGATCGGACTGCGACTGCGGCTTCGTGTAAAGAGGCTGCTCCATGATGACACGCTGGTGGAACGGTTGCTGGAAGAGGGGCTGGGTCGGAAATAAGGGATGGGTCGCTTCCTGGCACTGCGGAGATATTAAGAAAAAGTAGTAGCAGAAATTATAGCAGACAGTTTTTCAGCATAATAAAAATGCAAAAAATGGTGTTGATTGTGAAGTTTTTCTAAGAGAGTAAAAGGATGTTTAAGATGTTATTTTAAGGTCAGTTCTAGTTTGCATGGGTCAGAAGGAGATCTCAGTCATGGTAAAAATTAAGTTTTTCTAAATCAGTCCCTAATAGAGTTAAGAAGGATTTTGTCTGAGTCAAGTTTACAGAGTACATATATATACATATATATATATATATATATATATATATATATATATATATATATATATATATATATATATATATATATATATATATATATATATATATATATTCAATAGAGTAAGTATCTATACTGTTAATCATTAAAAAAATTACCTCTGATAATGTTTTAGTTTCTTCTTTTGGAGTGTGATTTATAAGAAGCTTTCCAAATAATCTGTTAAAAATAATCCAGGTTTTAGATTGGTATTATTTCCTGATCTGCTTCTTTAACCTACTTTGGGTATGCCGCTAACAGTTTTCTTAAAATTTAGCTAAGTATAATTTTAAAGGGTTGCATAAACACATCATTTGTCCTTCTGGGTTGCTATGTGGTCAAACAACCAAATATGTAAAATTGGCTAAAGATTGGCTAAAATTTGCTTTACCTTGTGATGCGTCGTGCCTCTAGGTGGCTCGGTGAATCTCTCCTCCTCTTTCTCATTGGGGAGTAGGATTTCCTTCTTCGTCTCTTCCCACTAACCTTATGTCTGTGTTTCATATCCTTCTCTCTGGAACTGGACCGTCGCTTTCTATCTCGCCTTCTGGGGAAAAGGGTGAATATTTGGTTAACAAAAATATTATTGCAGGCTTGGTTGTAAATCAGCAGCTTGAAACAATTAGCTACCTGTGTGCGCTGTACTTGGAGTAGCTTTCTCTTGAGCTCAAGCTGACCAAGCTGCCTCTTCTCCTCGTGTCTGATGAGTAACTCAGAGAAGTTGAGTAAGAGCTGCAGACGATAAATAAGTTAACTCTCAAAATATTTTCTCTGTTAGAAATAAATGTGGTATTTCCTAAAACACAAAACCATGTAATGGACAAAGATGAACTTAGATAAATTACCTGCAAGAAGACAATGAAGTGCTTCGAGAATGGCGCCCAGAGTACCGGGAACTGACTGAGGATCTGCTCCTACTGGTAAAGGACAGGGTTCTCTTCCGAAATCTCTTTCGATATGACCTGCTCCTCCTATGTGTACACCTGGCTGTCTTCCGGCATCTCAAATCTTCTTCCTCACATCCCAAGCTTATCTGCGTACTGCAAAAAGCCCCAAACCATAAAGAATATTTTAGAGTTTGAGGGATACATTGCATCTCCAAACTGCACTACTGCTGCTAGTTTTACTGCAAGCATGGAAGACCATCCACAGATTGAACAGGTAGCGCTCTGATGCAGGAATGGGGACTTTCTTCCATTGCTGACCCCTGTTTTAGAGGTATACTACCCAGTTCAAAGGATTGCATGCTCTCCTCAGGAGCCATTTAGTGCTGCAAAGGCCTAGTAATCACATATTCATATAACTTAAAACTGAGGCATCTCAAACATAGAAGACAGAGGCACTTTAGGAGCGAGGCTGGGAAACACTACTTCAGATTTTATTTTAAGAAAGTTCTGTGAAAAGTTTGTAAAAAGTTCTTTTAACTCCAACTAGACTTCTAACACCTGTAAACAACTCAAGCCTAAAATGACTCGGAATATAATGAATTACTATTTCATTAACCTTTAAGTTATTGTCATGTTTGCACTGATGGGTCGAATAGCAAGTTTAAGTTTATCTTTTAAGATCATTTCAGGCGAGAACATTATACCCTAAAGCTACACCATGTGGCCCATTTCCTGATTTAGTGAGTAATTGAAAAAAAAGTTCAGATGTTGTGAGGACCGTCGTAACAGTGAACTTCTGAGGCTAACCGTAGCTAAGGCTAACTCTAACCCGTCTACCGCAGCCTAGACATGTGTGAAACACCACTGGCTCTGATCGAGGTTTGTTTTTTTTTATGCAAAATGTTCACTTGATTTGTCTTTATTTGACTGTTAAGCATTATTCTCTATATAATATCTATTCTTATCTATTAAGTGCAGAAGGTAAAATGCAGGGCCAGATCAGCCATGCATATGGTGATATCACAGGTCCATACTCACATTCTTGTTAATTGAGGAACAGCCATGGCCTGGGTTTGAATGTTTGCCCTAATCACTGTATAGGGTACTCTATAGTGGTTATGCAATTTAAGATGGCCGTCTGAACGTCCAGTGGATGAAACAGTGGTAGACTTGAAATTTCCCACAAAGCACCTTGAAAACTAGTGATAGATCCCACAACAAATGTTTATGATGCTTTGCGAGGAGAGGTCTCGCGGTCTCGGTTTCAACATGTAACATGATTCTATGGTCTATTAGAGAAGCAAAAGGTTCTGAAGAAGCAAAGGTACTTTAGGTGTTACAGAGCGCACTATGTTAATTTTTTTTAACTTTTCGATCAGAAATGTATTCTGGATCTAAACTTCTTGCTTGTTTTTAGTGTGTGTTTCATTCAGTTTCTTATACTCATTTCCTTTGTAAATGAGGATTAAAATAACTGCACAATGCAAAAAGGGATACGGTTGAATTATTTTTGGGGTTTGTTTGCAAAACACAGTGTGACATTTTTAGGACTGCAGTTGTTTAAGGATGTTAGAAGTCTTCTTTTATCTTGGTCCTTCTCAAACTAGCCTTCGGCTTTAGCCGGAAACACCAATTGATGTTGATTTATACTAGCAACAAACCCCAAGAGATTTATTTACTGTTCAACTTTCCTTTAAAAGAACAGCAGTTAAACAGCTGAGAGCTATCCATTTGATATCATAGATTTTTAACAACACTGTTTTAATCTGATGGTAATTTGGTGGAAACACTCCCCGTTTAAAAAAATAATAAATAAAGGGAACATACAAATAACACATCCTAGTTTAGATTGTATTAAATATTCTCATTGAATAATTTGTTGCATATAACATTGAATGTCCTGATAGCAAAATCACACATAAATCATCAACTGAAATCAGAAGTATCAACAAATGAAGGCCTCGATTTAGAGTCACACAAAAAAATTAATAAAAGTTGAAAAATCGATACAGACTGATCCAACTTTGATGCAATGTCCTTATTCCTTTAAATCAGGTCAAAATGAGGCTCAGCATTGTGTGGCCTCCACATGCCTGTATGACCTCCCTACAACACCTGGGCATGTTCATGATGAGGTGGTGGATGGTGTCCTGAGGGATCCCCTCCAAGACCTGGACTAAAGCATCCACCAACTCATGTACAGTCTATGGTGCAACGTGACATTGATGCATGGATCGAGACATGATTTCCCAGACGTTTAATCTGATATAGGTCTAGGGAACGGGCAGGCCAGTCCATCACTTCGATTCCTTCATCTTACAGGACCAGCTGACACACTCCAGCCACATGAGATATAGAATTGTCATGCATTAGGAGGAACCCTATGCCAACTGCACCAGCATATGGTTTCACAACATGTCTGAGGATTTCATCTCGGTACCTAATGGCAGTCATGCTACTTCTGGTGAACACATGGATGGCTGTGCAGCCCTCTAAAGAAATGCCACCCTACACCATTACTGACCCACTGCCAAACCAGTCATGATGAAGGATGTCTTAGACAACAGATTGCCCTCATTGGTGGCTCCAGACTCTGCCTCGTATGTCACATATGCTCAGTGTGTTTTCATCTGTGAAGAGTACATGGTGCCAATGGTAAATTCGCAAATCCTGGTCTTCGCATCCTTCACATTGTTGTGCTGTAAACAGAACCCCATCTGTGAATTTGGGGCCCTCATATAACTCTTGTGGAGTCAGTTTCTAACAGTTTGTGCAAACACTTGCACACCTGTGGCCTGCTGGAGGTCACTTTGCAGGGCTCTTGCAGTGCTCCTCCTGTACCTCCTTGCACAAAGGCAGAGGTAGTGGTTTGCTACTGGGCTGTTGCCCCCTTAAGGCCTCATCCTCATGTCTTGGTGAACTGGCCTGTCTCCTGGAAGCGCCTTCAGCCTCCGGACACTACGCTGACAGACAGAGCAAACCTTCTTGCTACAGCTTGAATTGATGTGCCTAACGGGATGAGCTGTACTGTCTGAGCCATTTGTGTGGGTTGTAGAGTCCTTCTCATGCTACCACAAGTGTGAAAGAACCACCAACTTTGAAAAGTGACCAAAACATCAGGCAGAAAGCATAGGTAATGAGAAGTTGTCTGTGGTCCCCAGAGTGTGTGTGAATATGGTTTGCTAATTCCTCATAAATCCGACCTTCTATTCCATATGCCCAGCAAATTAAATTGATTTGTCTAGTGTTGATTAGTGTTGCTTTCTAAGTGGACAGTTTGATTTCACAGAAGTTTGATGTGACTGAAGTGATATTGTGTTGTTTACATGGTCCCTTTATTTTTTTGAGCAGTGTATGTTACCCTTACTTAGAAATTATTTTCCAGAACAGAAAGTACACAATAGGTGAAGGAACATTTAAGTTAGCATTTAGTTCAAGGAAATATGAAAACCTGTAAATAATTATGACAGATTCAGTATCTTCTGATGGCATAGGCATTAAAATCAGAAAATCTTAAGGGCTAATAAATACGTTTTGGAAAAGTAAGCGGTAAGTTTCATAAATATCCCAGGAAATTACTGATTAGTTCCCAGAGTTAACTG